>NC_141785.1:8484100-9115126 GCF_054643075.1 Acanthaster planci | reverse complement strand
CTTTACGCGGGAAGAGGCACCCTCTACGTGTGAATCAAAGGAAAATCAGAGAAAATACAAAGCAATCGCAAAAGAACTGCTGCCTTCTTTCCAAGATATTTCAGTAACTGCAACGAATATAGAAATAAAACTTACATCACTGTGTAGAGGAACATGTGCCCTTTCAGATGACACCTCGATTGCCTGCTTTGGACCATTCTCAGTCATTTTAGAGTCACAAATATGAAGCCAACTTTACATGGGAAGAGGCTCCCTCTACGTGTGAATCAAAGGAAAATCAGAGAAAATACAAAGCAGTCGCACAAGAACTGTTGCCTTCTTTTTCAGATATTTTAATAACTACAACAAATATGGAAATGAAACTTAAATCACTGTGTAGAGTAACATGTGCCCTTTCAGATGACACCTCGATTGCCTGATTTGGACCATTCTCAGTCATTTTAAAGTCGCAAATGTGAAGCCAACTTTACGCGGGAAGAGGCACCCTCTATGTGTGAATCAAAGGAAAATCAGAGAAAATACAAAGCAATCGCACAAGAACTGTTGCCTTCTTTTTCAGATATTTCAATAACTACAACAAATATGGAAATGAAACTTACATCACTGTGTAGAGGAACATGTGCCCTTTTAGATGACACCTCGATTGCCTGATTTGGACCATTCTCAGTCATTTTAGGGTTGCAAATATAAAGGCAACCTTACGCGGGAAGAGGCACTGTTACGTGTGTATAACGGTAGAAATCCAACAAAAATAAGAAGCAGTAGTACAAAAACTACTGCCTTCTTTCCAAGATATTTCAGTAACTGCAACGAATATAGAAATGAAACTTACATCACTGTGTAGAGGAACATGTGCCCTTTCAGATGACACCTCCATTGCCTGATTTGGACCATTCTCAGTCATTTTAGAGTAGCAAATATCAAGCCAACTTTACGCGGGAAGAGGCACTGCTACGTGTGGATAAAGATAGAAATCCAACAAAAATACGAAGCAGTAGGACAAAAACTACTGCCTTCTTTCCAAGATATTTCAGTAACTGCAACGAATATAGAAATGAAACTTACATCACTGTGTAGAGGAACATGTGCCCTTTCAGATGACACATCGATTGCCTGCTTTGGACCATTCTCAGTCATTTTAGAGTCGGAAATATGAAGCCAACTTTACGCGGGAAGAGGCACCCTCTACGTGTGAATCAAAGGAAAATCAGAGAAAATACAAAGCAATTGCACAAAAACTGTTGCCTTCTTTTTCAGATATTTCAATAACTACAACAAATATGGAAATGAAACTTACATCACTGTGTAGAGGAACATGTGCCCTTTCAGATGACACCTCGATTGCCTGTTTTGGACCATTATCAGTCATTTTAGAGTCGCAAATATGAAGCCAACCTTACGCGGGAAGATGCACTGCTACGTGTGGATAAAGATAGAAATCCAACAAAAATACGAAGCAGTAAGGCAAGGACTCCTGTCTTCTTTGCAAGATATTTCAGTAACTGCAACGAATATAAAAATGAAACTTACATCACTGTGTAGAGGAACATGTGCCATTTTAGATGACACCTCGATTGCCTGATTTGGACCATTCTCAGTCATTTTAGAGTCGCAAATATGACGCCAACCTTACGCTTGAAGAGGCACTGCTACGTGTGGATAACGGTAGAAATCCAACAAAAATACAAAGCAGTAGGACAAGAACTACTGCCTTCTTTCCAAGATATTTCAGTAACTGCAACGAATATAGAAATGAAACTTACATCACTGTGTAGAGGAACATGTGCCCTTTTAGATGACATCTCGATTGCCTGATTTGGACCAATCTCAGTCATTTTAGAGTCGCAAATATGAGGCCAACTTTACGCGGGAAGAGGCACCCTCTACGTGTGAATCAAAGGAAAATCAGAGAAAATACAAAGCAATCGCAGAAGAACTGCTGCCTTCTTTCCAAGATATTTCAGTAACTGCAACGAATATAGAAATAAAACTTACATCACTGTGTAGAGGAACATGTGCCCTTTCAGATGACACCTCGATTGCCTGCTTTGGACCATTCTCAGTCATTTTAGAGTCACAAATATGAAGCCAACTTTACATGGGAAGAGGCTCCCTCTACGTGTGAATCAAAGGAAAATCAGAGAAAATACAAAGCAGTCGCACAAGAACTGTTGCCTTCTTTTTCAGATATTTTAATAACCACAACAAATATGGAAATGAAACTTAAATCAATGTGTAGAGTAACATGTGCCCTTTCAGATGACACCTCGATTGCCTGATTTGGACCATTCTCAGTCATTTTAAAGTCGCAAATGTGAAGCCAACTTTACGCGGGAAGAGGCTCCCTCTATGTGTGAATCAAAGGAAGATCAGAGAAAATACAAAGCAATCGCACAAGAACTGTTGCCTTCTTTTTCAGATATTTCAATAACTACAACAAATATGGAAATGAAACTTACATCACTGTGTATAGGAACATGTGTCCTTTCAGATGACACCTCGATTGCATGATTTGGACCATTCTCAGTCATTTTAGAGTCGCAAATATGACGCCAATTTTACGCGGGAAGAGGCACTGTTACGTGTGTATAACGGAAGAAATCCAACAAAAATAAGAAGCAGTAGTACAAAAACTACTGCCTTCTTTCCAAGATATTTCAGTAACTGCAACGAATATAGAAATGAAACTTACATCACTGTGTAGAGGAACATGTGCCCTTTCAGATGACACCTCGATTGCCTGATTTGGACCATTCTCAGTCATTTTAGGGTTGCAAATATAAAGGCAACCTTACGCGGGAAGAGGCACTGTTACGTGTGTATAACGGTAGAAATCCAACAAAAATACGAAGCAGTAGTACAAAAACTACTGCCTTCTTTCCAAGATATTTCAGTAACTGCAACGAATATAGAAATGAAACTTACATCACTGTGTAGAGGAACATGTGCCCTTTCAGATGACACATCGATTGCCTGCTTTGGACCATTCTCAGTCATTTTAGAGTCGGAAATATGAAGCCAACTTTACGCGGGAAGAGGCACCCTCTACGTGTGAATCAAAGGAAAATCAGAGAAAATACAAAGCAATTGCACAAAAACTGTTGCCTTCTTTTTCAGATATTTCAATAACTACAACAAATATGGAAATGAAACTTACATCACTGTGTAGAGGAACATGTGCCCTTTCAGATGACACCTCGATTGCCTGTTTTGGACCATTATCAGTCATTTTAGAGTCGCAAATATGAAGCCAACCTTACGCGGGAAGATGCACTGCTACGTGTGGATAAAGATAGAAATCCAACAAAAATACGAAGCAGTAAGGCAAGGACTCCTGTCTTCTTTGCAAGATATTTCAGTAACTGCAACGAATATAAAAATGAAACTTACATCACTGTGTAGAGGAACATGTGCCATTTCAGATGACACCTCGATTGCCTGATTTGGACCATTCTCAGTCATTTTAGAGTCGCAAATATGACGCCAACCTTACGCTTGAAGAGGCACTGCTACGTGTGGATAACGGTAGAAATCCAACAAAAATACAAAGCAGTAGGACAAGAACTACTGCCTTCTTTCCAAGATATTTCAGTAACTCCAACGAATATAGAAATGAAACTTACATCACTCTGTAGAGGAACATGTGCCCTTTTAGATGACATCTCGAATGCCTGATTTGGACCAATCTCAGTCATTTTAGAGTCGCAAATATGAAGCCAACTTTACCCGGGAAGAGGCACCCTCTACGTGTGAATCAAAGGAAAATCTGAGAAAATACAAAGCAATCGCAGAAAAACTGCTGCCTTCTTTCCAAGATATTTCAGTAACTGCAACGAATATAGAAATAAAACTTACATCACTGTGTAGAGGAACATGTGCCCTTTCAGATGACACCTCGATTGCCTGCTTTGGACCATTCTCAGTCATTTTAGAGTCACAAATATGAAGCCAACTTTACATGGGAAGAGGCTCCCTCTACGTGTGAATCAAAGGAAAATCAGAGAAAATACAAAGCAGTCGCACAAGAACTGTTGCCTTCTTTTTCAGATATTTTAATAACTACAACAAATATGGAAATGAAACTTACATCACTGTGTAGAGGAACATGTGCCCTTTCAGATGACACCTCGATTGCCTGATTTGGACCATTCTCAGTCATTTTAGAGTCGCAAATATGAAGCCAACTTTACGCGGGAAGAGGCACCCTCTACGTGTGAATCAAAGGAAAATCAGAGAAAATACAAAGCAATCGCACAAGAACTGTTGCCTTCTTTTTCAGATATTTCAATAACTACAACAAATATGGAAATAAAACTTACATCACTGTGTAGAGGAACATGTGCCCTTTCAGATGACACCTCGATTGCCTGATTTGGACCATTCTCAGTCATTTTAGAGTCGCAAATATGAAGCCAACCTTACGCGGGAAGAGGCACTGTTACGTGTGGATAACGGTAGAAGTCCAACAAAAATACGAAGCAGTAGTACAAGAACTACTGCCTTCTTTCCAAGATATTTCAGTAACTGCAACGAATATAGAAATGAAACTTACATCACTGTGTAGAGGAACATGTGCCCTTTCAGATGACACCTCGATTGCCTGATTTGGACCATTCTCAGTCATTTTAGAGTCGCAAATATGAAGGCAACCTTACGCGGGAAGAGGCACTGTTACGTGTGTATAACGGTAGAAATCCAACAAAAATACGAAGCAGTAGGACAAGGACTAGTGTCTTCTTTGCAAGATATTTCAGTAACTGCAACGAATATAGAAATGAAACTTACATCACTGTGTAGAGGAACATGTGCCCTTTCAGATGACACCTCGATTGCCTGCTTTGGACCATTCTCAGTCATTTTAGAGTCGGAAATATGAAGCCAACTTTACGCGGGAAGAGGCACCCTCTACGTGTGAATCAAAGGAAAATCAGAGAAAATACAAAGCAATTGCACAAAAACTGTTGCCTTCTTTTTCAGATATTTCAATAACTACAACAAATATGGAAATGAAACTTACATCACTGTGTAGAGGAACATGTGCCCTTTCAGATGACACCTCGATTGCCTGTTTTGGACCATTATCAGTCATTTTAGAGTCGCAAATATGAAGCCAACCTTACGCGGGAAGATGCACTGCTACGTGTGGATAAAGATAGAAATCCAACAAAAATACGAAGCAGTAGGACAAGGACTCCTGTCTTCTTTGCAAGATATTTCAGTAACTGCAACGAATATAAAAATGAAACTTACATCACTGTGTAGAGGAACATGTGCCATTTCAGATGACACCTCGATTGCCTGATTTGGACCATTCTCAGTCATTTTAGAGTCGCAAATATGACGCCAACCTTACGCTTGAAGAGGCACTGCTACGTGTGGATAACGGTAGAAATCCAACAAAAATACGAAGCAGTAGTACAAGAACTACTGCCTTCTTTCCAAGATATTTCAGTAACTGCAACGAATATAGAAATGAAACTTACATCACTGTGTAGAGGAACATGTGCCCTTTCAGATGACATCTCGATTGCCTGATTTGGACCATTCTCAGTCATTTTAGAGTCGCAAATATGAAGCCAACTTTACGCGGGAAGAGGCACCCTCTACGTGTGAATCAAAGGAAAATCAGAGAAAATACAAAGCAATCGCAGAAGAACTGCTGCCTTCTTTCCAAGATATTTCAGTAACTGCAACGAATATAGAAATGAAACTTACATCACTGTGTAGAGGAACATGTGCCCTTTCAGATGACACCTCGATTGCCTGCTTTGGACCATTCTCAGTCATTTTAGAGTCACAAATATGAAGCCAACTTTACATGGGAAGAGGCTCCCTCTACGTGTGAATCAAAGGAAAATCAGAGAAAATACAAAGCAGTCGCACAAGAACTGTTGCCTTCTTTTTCAGATATTTTAATAACTACAACAAATATGGAAATGAAACTTAAATCACTGTGTAGAGTAACATGTGCCATTTCAGATGACACCTCGATTGCCTGATTTGGACCATTCTCAGTCATTTTAGAGTCGCAAATGTGAAGCCAACTTTACGCGGGAAGAGGCACCCTCTATGTGTGAATCAAAGGAAAATCAGAGAAAATACAAAGCAATCGCAGAAGAACTGCTGCCTTCTTTCCAAGATATTTCAATCACTACAGCAAATATGGAAATGAAACTTACATCACTGTGTAGAGGAACATGTGCCCTTTCAGATGACACCTCGATTGCCTGATTTGGACCATTCTCAGTCATTTTAGAGTCGCAAATATGAAGCCAACTTTACGCGGGAAGAGGCACTGTTACGTGTGTATAACGGTAGAAATCCAACAAAAATACGAAGCAGTAGTACAAAAACTACTGCCTTCTTTCCAAGATATTTCAGTAACTGCAACGAATATAGAAATGAAACTTACATCACTGTGTAGAGGAACATGTGCCCTTTCAGATGACACCTCGATTGCCTGATTTGGACCATTCTCAGTCATTTTAGAGTCGCAAATATCAAGCCAACTTTACGCGGGAAGAGGCACCCTCTACGTGTGAATCAAAGGAAAATCAGAGAAAATACATAGCAATTGCACAAGAACTGTTGCCTTCTTTTTCAGATATTTTAATAACTACAACAAATATGGAAATGAAACTTACATCACTGTGTAGAGGAACATGTGTTCTTTAAGATGACACCTCGATAGCCTGATTTGCACTATTCTCAGTCATTTTAGAGTCGCAAATATGAAGCCAACTTTACGTGGGAAGAGGCACTTCTACGTGTTGTAGAAATCAAACAAAAACAAGAAGCAGGACTACAAGAACTGCTGCCTTCTTTGCACGATATTTCAGTAACTGCAACGAATATAGAAATGAAACTGACATCACTGTGTAGAGGAACATGTGCCCTTTCAGATGACACCTCGATAGCCTGATTTGGACCATTCTTAGTCGTTTTATAGTCGCAAATATGACGCCAACTTTACGCGGGAAGAGGCACTGCTACGTGTGGTAGAAATCCAACAAAATTACGAAGCATTAGGACAAGAACTCCTGCCTTCTTTCCAAGATATTTCAGTAACTGCAACGAATATAAAAATGAAACTTACATCACTGTGAAGAGAAACATGTGCCCTTTCAGATGACACCTCGATAGCCTGATTTGCACCATTCGCAGTCATTTTAGAGTCGCAAATATGAAGCCAACTTTACGCAGGAAGAGGCACTTCTACGTGTGGTAGAAATCCAACAAAAACAAGAAGCAGGACTACAAGAACTGCTGCCTTCTTTGCACGATATTTCAGTAACTGCAACGAATATAGAAATGAAACTAACATCACTGTGTAGAGGAACATGTGCTCTTTCAGATGACACCTCGGTAGCCTGATTTGAACATTTGCAGTCTTTTTAGAGTCGAAAAGAAGAAGTCAATTTCATGTGAGAAGAGTGACTTATACGTGTGAATCAAAGGAAAATCAGAAAAAATACGAAGCAGTCGCACAAGAACTGTTGCCTTCTTTTTCAGATATTTTAATAACTACAACAAATATGGAAATGAAACTTACATCACTGTGTAGAAGAACATGTGCCCTTTCAGATGACACCTCGATTGCCTGTTTTGGACCATTCTCAGTCATTTAAGAGTCGCAAATATGAAGTCAACTTTACGCGGGAAGAGGCACCCTCTACGTGTGCATCAAAGGAAAATCAGAGAAAATACATAGCAGTTGCACAAGAACTGTTGCCTTCTTTTTCAGATATTTCAGTAACTACAACAAATATGGAAATGAAACTTACATCAATGTGTAGAGGAACATGTGCCCTTGAAGATGACACCTCGATTGCCTGATTTGAAAAATTCTCAGTCATTTTAGAGTCGAAAATAGGAAGCAAACTTTACGCTTGAAGAGGCACTGCTACGTAAGGATAAAGGTAGAAATCCAACAAAAATTCGAAGCAGTAGGACAAGAACTTCTGCCTTCTTTCCAAGATATTTCAGTAACTGCAACGAATATAAAAATGAAACTTACATCACTGTGTAGAGGAACATGTGCCCTTTCAGATGACACCTCGATAGCCTGATTTGCACCATTCTCAGTCATTTTAGAGTCGCAAATATGAAGCCAACTTTAAGTGGGAAGAGGCACTACTACGTGTGGATAAAGGTAGAAATTTAACAAAAATACGAAGAAGTAGGACAGGAACTCCAGCCTTCTTTCCAAGATATTTCAATAACTGCAACGAATATAAAAATGAAATTTAAATCACTGTGTAGAGGAACATGTGCCGTTTCAGATGACACCTCGATTGCCTGATGTGGACCATTCTCAGTCATTTTAGAGTCGCAAATATGAAGCCAACTTTACGCGGGAAGAGGCACCCTCTTAATGTGAATCAAAGGAAAAACAGAGAAAATACGAAGCAGTCGCCGAAAAACTGTTGCCTTCTTTTTCAGATATTTCAGTAACTGCAACGAATATAAAAATGAAACTTACATCACTGTGAAGAGAAACATGTGCTTTTTCAGATGACACCTCGATAGCCTGATTTGCACCATTCGCAGTCATTTTAGAGTCGCAAATATGAAGCCAACTTTACGCGGGAAGAGGCACTTCTACGTGTGGTAGAAATCCAACAAAAACAAGAAGCAGGACTACAAGAACTGCTGCCTTCTTTGCACGATATTTCAGTAACTGCAACGAATATAGAAATGAAACTTACATCACTGTGTAGAGGAACATGTGCCCTTTCAGATGACACCTCGATTGCCTGCTTTGGACCATTCTCAGTCATTTTAGAGTCACAAATATGAAGCCAACTTTACATGGGAAGAGGCTCCCTCTACGTGTGAATCAAAGGAAAATCAGAGAAAATACAAAGCAGTCGCACAAGAACTGTTGCCTTCTTTTTCAGATATTTTAATAACTACAACAAATATGGAAATGAAACTTACATCACTGTGTAGAGGAACATGTGCCCTTTCAGATGACACCTCGATTGCCTGATTTGGACCATTCTCAGTCATTTTAAAGTCGCAAATGTGAAGCCAACTTTACGCGGGAAGAGGCTCCCTCTATGTGTGAATCAAAGGAAAATCAGAGAAAATACAAAGCAATCGCACAAGAACTGTTGCCTTCTTTTTCAGATATTTCAATAACTACAACAAATATGGAAATGAAACTTACATCACTGTGTATAGGAACATGTGTCCTTTCAGATGACACCTCGATTGCATGATTTGGACCATTCTCAGTCATTTTAGAGTCGCAAATATGACGCCAATTTTACGCGGGAAGAGGCACTGTTACGTGTGTATAACGGTAGAAATCCAACAAAAATAAGAAGCAGTAGTACAAAAACTACTGCCTTCTTTCCAAGATATTTCAGTAACTGCAACGAATAGAGAAATGAAACTTACATCACTGTGTAGAGGAACATGTGCCCTTTCAGATGACACCTCGATTGCCTGATTTGGACCATTCTCAGTCATTTTAGAGTAGCAAATATCAAGCCAACATTTACGCGGGAAGAGGCACCCTCTACGTGTGAATCAAAGGAAAATCAGAGAAAATACAAAGCAATTGCACAAGAACTGTTGCCTTCTTTTTAAGATATTTTAATA
The DNA here is from genome assembly GCF_054643075.1 of Acanthaster planci. NCBI lineage: Eukaryota > Metazoa > Echinodermata > Asteroidea > Valvatida > Acanthasteridae > Acanthaster > Acanthaster planci. The sequence goes on along the minus strand of NC_141785.1, from coordinate 9,105,517 downwards.
ACTACAACAAATATGGAAATGACACTTACATCACTGTGTAGAGGAACATGTGTTCTTTAAGATGACACCTCGATAGCCTGATTTGCACTATTCTCAGTCATTTTAGAGTCGCAAATATGAAGCCAACTTTACGTGGGAAGAGGCACTTCTACGTGTTGTAGAAATCAAACAAAAACAAGAAGCAGGACTACAAGAACTGCTGCCTTCTTTGCACGATATTTCAGTAACTGCAACGAATATGGAAATGAAACTTACATCACTGTGTAGAGGAACATGTGCCCTTTCAGATGACACCTGGATTGCCTGATTTGGACCATTCTCAGTCATTTTAGAGTCGCAAATATGACGCCAACTTTACGCGGGAAGACGCACTGCTACGTGTGGTAGAAATCCAACAAAAATACGAAGCAGTAGGACAAGAACTCCTGCCTTCTTTGCAAGATATTTCAGTAACTGCAATGAATATAAAAATGAAACGTACATCACTGCGTAGAGAAAAACGTGCCCTTTCAAATGACACCTCGATTGCCTGATTTGGACCATTCTCAGTCAGTTTAGAGTTGCAATTATGAAGCCAACTTTAAGCGGGAAGAGGAAATGCTACGTTTGGTAGAAATCCAACAAAAACAAGAAGCAGGACTACAAGAACTGCTGCCTTCTTTGCACGATATTTCAGTAACTGCAACGAATATAGAAATGAAACTAACATCACTGTGTAGAGGAACATGTGCTCTTTCAGATGACACCTCGGTAGCCTGATTTGAACATTTGCAGTCTTTTTAGAGTCGAAAAGAAGAAGTCAATTTCATGTGAGAAGAGTGACTTATACGTGTGAATCAAAGGAAAATCAGAGAAAATACGAAGCAGTCGCACAAGAACTGTTGCCTTCTTTTTCAGATATTTTAATAACTACAACAAATATGGAAATGAAACTTACATCACTGTGTAGAAGAACATGTGCCCTTTCAGATGACACCTCGATTGCCTGTTTTGGACCATTCTCAGTCATTTTAGAGTCGCAAATATGAAGTCAACTTTACGCGGGAAGAGGCACCCTCTACGTGTGCATCAAAGGAAAATCAGAGAAAATACATAGCAGTTGCACAAGAACTGTTGCCTTCTTTTTCAGATATTTCAGTAACTACAACAAATATGGAAATGAAACTTACATCAATGTGTAGAGGAACATGTGCCCTTGAAGATGACACCTCGATTGCCTGATTTGAAAAATTCTCAGTCATTTTAGAGTCGAAAATAGGAAGCAAACTTTACGCTTGAAGAGGCACTGCTACGTGAGGATAAAGGTAGAAATCCAACAAAAATTCGAAGCAGTAGGACAAGAACTTCTGCCTTCTTTCCAAGATATTTCAGTAACTGCAACGAATATAAAAATGAAACTTACATCACTGTGTAGAGGAACATGTGCCCTTTCAGATGACACCTCGATAGCCTGATTTGCACCATTCTCAGTCATTTTAGAGTCGCAAATATGAAGCCAACTTTAAGTGGGAAGAGGCACTACTACGTGTGGATAAAGGTAGAAATTTAACAAAAATACGAAGAAGTAGGACAGGAACTCCAGCCTTCTTTCCAAGATATTTCAATAACTGCAACGAATATAAAAATGAAATTTAAATCACTGTGTAGAGGAACATGTGCCGTTTCAGATGACACCTCGATTGCCTGATGTGGACCATTCTCAGTCATTTTAGAGTCGCAAATATGAAGCCAACTTTACGCGGGAAGAGGCACCCTCTTAATGTGAATCAAAGGAAAAACAGAGAAAATACGAAGCAGTCGCCGAAAAACTGTTGCCTTCTTTTTCAGATATTTCAGTAACTGCAACGAATATAAAAATGAAACTTACATCACTGTGAAGAGAAACATGTGCTTTTTCAGATGACACCTCGATAGCCTGATTTGCACCATTCGCAGTCATTTTAGAGTCGCAAATATGAAGCCAACTTTACGCGGGAAGAGGCACTTCTACGTGTGGTAGAAATCCAACAAAAACAAGAAGCAGGACTACAAGAACTGCTGCCTTCTTTGCACGATATTTCAGTAACTGCAACGAATATAGAAATGAAACTTACATCACTGTGTAGAGGAACATGTGCCCTTTCAGATGACACCTCGATTGCCTGATTTGGACCATTCTCAGTCATTTTAGAGTCGAAAATAGGAAGCAAACTTTACGCTTGAAGAGGCACTGCTACGTGTTGATAAAGGTACATATCCAAACAAAATACGAAGAATTAGGACAAGAACTCATGCCTTCTTTTTCAGATATTTCAGTAACTGCAACGAATATTAAAATGAAACTTACATCACTGTGTAGAGGAACATGCACCCTTTCATATGACACCTCGATTGCCTGATTTGGACCATTCTCAGTCATTTTAGAGTCGGAAATATGAAGCCAACTTTACGCGGGAAGAGGCACCCTCTACGTGTGAATCAAAGGAAAATCAGAGAAAATACAAAGCAATTGCACAAAAACTGTTGCCTTCTTTTTCAGATATTTCAATAAGTACAACAAATATGGAAATGAAACTTACATCACTGTGTAAACGAACATGTGCCCTTTCAGATGACACCTCGATTGCCTGTTTTGGACCATTATCAGTCATTTTAGAGTCGCAAATATGAAGCCAACCTTACGCGGGAAGATGCACTGCTACGTGTGGATAAAGATAGAAATCCAACAAAAATACGAAGCAGTAAGGCAAGGACTCCTGTCTTCTTTGCAAGATATTTCAGTAACTGCAACGAATATAAAAATGAAACTTACATCACTGTGTAGAGGAACATGTGCCCTTTCAGATGACACCTCGATAGCCTGATTTGGACCATTCGCAGTCATTTTAGAGTCGCAAATATGAGGCCAACTTTACGCGGGAAGAGGCACCCTCTACGTGTGAATCAAAGGAAAATCAGAGAAAATACAAAGCAATCGCAGAAGAACTGCTGCCTTCTTTCCAAGATATTTCAGTAACTGCAACGAATATAAAAATGAAACTTACATCACTGTGTAGAGGAACATGTGCCCTTTCAGATGACACCTCGATTGCCTGATTTGGACCATTCTCAGTCATTTTAGAGTCACAAATATGAAGCCAACTTTACATGGGAAGAGGCTCCCTCTACGTGTGAATCAAAGGAAAATCAGAGAAAATACAAAGCAGTCGCACAAGAACTGTTGCCTTCTTTTTCAGATATTTTAATAACTACAACAAATATGGAAATGAAACTTACATCACTGTGTAGAGGAACATGTGCCCTTTCAGATGACACCTCGATTGCCTGATTTGGACCATTCTCAGTCATTTTAGAGTCGCAAATATGAAGCCAACTTTACGCGGGAAGAGGCACCCTCTACGTGTGAATCAAAGGAAAATCAGAGAAAATACAAAGCAATCGCACAAGAACTGTTGCCTTCTTTTTCAGATATTTCAATAACTACAACAAATATGGAAATAAAACTTACATCACTGTGTAGAGGAACATGTGCCCTTTCAGATGACACCTCGATTGCCTGATTTGGACCATTCTCAGTCATTTTAGAGTTGCAAATATAAAGGCAACCTTACGCGGGAAGAGGCACTGTTACGTGTGTATAACGGTAGAAATCCAACAAAAATAAGAAGCAGTAGTACAAAAACTACTGCCTTCTTTCCAAGATATTTCAGTAACTGCAACGAATATAGAAATGAAACTTACATCACTGTGTAGAGGAACATGTGCCCTTTCAGATGACACCTCGATTGCCTGATTTGGACCATTCTCAGTCATTTTAGAGTCGCAAATATGAAGCCAACCTTACGCGGGAAGAGGCACGGCTACGTGTGGATAACGGTAGAAATCCAACAAAAATACGAAGCAGTAGTACAAAAACTGTTGCCTTCTTTCCAAGATATTTCAGTAACTGCAACGAATATAGAAATGAAACTTACATCACTGTGTAGAGGAACATGTGCCCTTTCAGATGACACATCGATTGCCTGATTTGGACCATTCTCAGTCATTTTAGAGTCGCAAATATGAAGCCAACTTTACGCGGGAAGAGGCACCCTCTACGTGTGAATCAAAGGAAAATCAGAGAAAATACAAAGCAATCGCACAAGAACTGTTGCCTTCTTTTTCAGATATTTCAATAACTACAACAAATATGGAAATGAAACTTACATCACTGTGTAGAGGAACATGTGCCCTTTCAGATGACACCTCGATTGCCTGTTTTGGACCATTATCAGTCATTTTAGAGTCGCAAATATGAAGCCAACCTTACGCGGGAAGATGCACTGCTACGTGTGGATAAAGATAGAAATCCAACAAAAATACGAAGCAGTAAGGCAAGGACTCCTGTCTTCTTTGCAAGATATTTCAGTAACTGCAACGAATATAAAAATGAAACTTACATCACTGTGTAGAGGAACATGTGCCCTTTTAGATGACACCTCGATAGCCTGATTTGGACCATTCGCAGTCATTTTAGAGTCGCAAATATGAAGCCAACTTTACGCGGGAAGAGGCACCCTCTTAATGTGAATCAAAGGAAAATCAGAGAAAATACGAAGCAGTCGCCGAAAAACTGTTGCCTTCTTTTTCAGATATTTCAATAACAACAACAAATATTGAAATGAAACTTACATCACTGTGTAAACGAACATGTGCCCTTTCAGATGACACCTCGATTGCCTGTTTTGGACCATTATCAGTCATTTTAGAGTCGCAAATATGAAGCCAACCTTACGCGGGAAGATGCACTGCTACGTGTGGATAAAGATAGAAATCCAACAAAAATACGAAGCAGTAAGGCAAGGACTCCTGTTTTCTTTGCAAGATATTTCAGTAACTGCAAAGAATATAGAAATGAAACTTACATCACTGTGTAGAGGAACATTTGCCCTTTCAGATGACACCTCGATAGCCTGATTTGGACCATTCGCAGTCATTTTAGAGTCGAAAAGAAGAAGTCAATTTCATGTGAGAAGAGTGACTGCTACGTGTGAATCAAAGGAAAATCAGAGAAAATACGAAGCAGTCGCACAAGAACTGTTGCCTTCTTTTTCAGATATTTCAGTAACTACAACAAATATGGAAATGAAACTTACATCACTGTGTAGAGGAACATGTGCCCTTTCAGATGACACCTCGATTGCCTGATTTGGACCATTCTCAGTCATTTTAGAGTCGAAAATAGGAAGCAAACTTTACGCTTGAAGAGGCACTGCTACGTGTTGATAAAGGTACATATCCAAACAAAATACGAAGAATTAGGACAAGAACTCATGCCTTCTTTTTCAGATATTTCAGTAACTGCAACGAATATTAAAATGAAACTTACATCACTGTGTAGAGGAACATGCACCCTTTCATATGACACCTCGATTGCCTGATTTGGACCATTCTCAGTCATTTTAGAGTCGCAAATATGAAGCCAACTTTACGCGGGAAGAGGCACCCTCTTAATGTGAATCAAAGGAAAATCAGAGAAAATACGAAGCAGTCGCCAAAAAGTGTTGCCTTCTTTTTCAGATATTTCAATAACAACAACAAATATTGAAATGAAACTTACATCACTGTGTAAACGAACATGTGCCCTTTCAGATGACACCTCGATTGCCTGTTTTGGACCATTCTCAGTCATTTTAGAGTCGCAAATATGACGCCAACCTTACGCTTGAAGAGGCACTGCTACGTGTGGTAGAAATCCAACAAAAACACGAAGCAGGAGGACAAGAACTGCTGCCTTCTTTGCAAGATATTTCAGTAACTGCAAAGAATATAGAAATGAAACTTACATCACTGTGTAGAGGAACATTTGCCCTTTCAGATGACACCTCGATAGCCTGATTTGGACCATTCGCAGTCATTTTAGAGTCGAAAAGAAGAAGTCAATTTCATGTGAGATGAGTGACTGCTACGTGTGAATCAAAGGAAAATCAGAGAAAATACATAGCAGTCGCACAAGAACTGTTGCCTTCTTTTTCAGATATTTCAATAACTACAACAAATATGGAAATGAAACTTACATCACTGTGTAGAGGAACATGTGCCCTTTTAGATGACACCTCGATTGCCTGATTTGGACCATTCTCAGTCATTTTAGAGTCGAAAAATATGACGCCAACCTTACGCTTGAAGAGGCACTGCTACGTGTGGATAACGGTAGAAATCCAACAAAAATACGAAGCAGTAGTACAAGAACTGCTGCCTTCTTTCCAAGATATTTCAGTAACTGCACCGAATATAAAAATGAAACTTACATCACTGTGAGAGGAACATGTGCCCTTTCAGATAACACATCGATTGCCCGATTTGGACCATTCTCAGTCATTTTAGAGTCGCAAATATGAAGCCAACTTTACGCGGGAAGAGGCACCCTCTTAATGTGAATCAAAGGAAAATCAGAGAAAATACGAAGCAGTCGCCGAAAAACTGTTGCCTTCTTTTTCAGATATTTCACTAACAACAACAAATATTGAAATGAAACTTACATCACTGTGTAAATGAACATGTGCCCTTTCAGATGACACCTCGATTGCCTGTTTTGGACCATTCTCAGGCATTTTAGAGTCGCAAATATGACGCCAACCTTACGCTTGAAGAGGCACTGCTACGTGTGGTAGAAATCCAACGAAAACACGAAGCAGGAGGACAAGAACTGCTGCCTTCTTTGCAAGATATTTCAGTAACTGCAAAGAATATAGAAATGAAACTTACATCACTGTGTAGAGGAACATTTGCCCTTTCAGATGACACCTTGATTGCCTGATTTGAACATTTGCAGTCTTTTTAAAGTAAAAAAAAAGAAGTCAATTTCAAGTGAGAAGAGTGACTTATACGTGTTAATCAAAGGAAAATCAGAGAAAATACGAAGCAGTCGCACAAGAACTGTTGCCTTCTTTTTCAGATATTTCAGTAACTACAACAAATATGGAAATGAAACTTACATCACTGTGTAGAGGAACATGTGCCCTTTCAGATGACACCTCGATTGCCTGATTTGGTCCATTCTCAGTCATTTTAGAGTCGAAAATAGGAAGCAAACTTTACGCTTGAAGAGGCACTGCTACGTGTTGATAAAGGTACATATCCAAACAAAATACGAAGAATTAGGACAAGAACTCATGCCTTCTTTTTCAGATATTTCAGTAACTGCAACGAATATTAAAATGAAACTTACATCACTGTGTAGAGGAACATGCACCCTTTCATATGACACCTCGATTGCCTGATTTGGACCATTCTCAGTCATTTTAGAGTCGCAAATATGAAGCCAACTTTACGCGGGAAGAGGCACCCTCTTAATGTGAATCAAAGGAAAATCAGAGAAAATACGAAGCAGTGGCCAAAAAGTGTTGCCTTCTTTTTCAGATATTTCAATAACTACAACAAATATGGAAATGAAACTTACATCACTGTGTAGAAGAACATGTGCCCTTTCAGATGACACCTCGATTGCCTGTTTTGGACCATTATCAGTCATTTTAGAGTCGCAAATATGACGCCAACCTTACGCTTGAAGAGGCACTGCTACGTGTGGTAGAAATCCAACAAAAACACGAAGCAGGAGGACAAGAACTGCTGCCTTCTTTGCAAGATATTTCAGTAACTGCAAAGAATATAGAAATGAAACTTACATCACTGTGTAGAGGAACATTTGCCCTTTCAGATGACACCTCGATAGCCTGATTTGGACCATTCGCAGTCATTTTAGAGTCGAAAAGAAGAAGTCAATTTCATGTGAGATGAGTGACTGCTACGTGTGAATCAAAGGAAAATCAGAGAAAATACATAGCAGTCGCACAAGAACTGTTGCCTTCTTTTTCAGATATTTCAATAACTACAACAAATATGGAAATGAAACTTACATCACTGTGTAGAGGAACATGTGCCCTTTCAGATGACACCTCGATTGCCTGATTTGGACCATTCTCAGTCATTTTAGAGTCGCAAATATGACGCCAACCTTACGCTTGAAGAGGCACTGCTACGTGTGGATAACGGTAGAAATCCAACAAAAATACGAAGCAGTAGTACAAGAACTACTGCCTTCTTTCCAAGATATTTCAGTAACTGCAACGAATATAAAAATGAAACTTACATCACTGTGTAGAGGAACATGTGCCCTTTCAGATGACACATCGATTGCCTGATTTGGACCATTCTCAGTCATTTTAGAGTCGCAAATATGAAGCCAACTTTACGCGGGAAGAGGCACCCTCTTAATGTGAATCAAAGGAAAATCAGAGAAAATACGAAGCAGTCGCCGAAAAACTGTTGCCTTCTTTTTCAGATATTTCAATAACAACAACAAATATTGAAATGAAACTTACATCACTGTGTAGACGAACATGTGCCCTTTCAGATGACACCTCGATTGCCTGTTTTGGACCATTCTCAGGCATTTTAGAGTCGCAAATATGACGCCAACCTTACGCTTGAAGAGGCACTGCTACGTGTGGTAGAAATCCAACAAAAACACGAAGCAGGAGGACAAGAACTGCTGCCTTCTTTGCAAGATATTTCAGTAACTGCAAAGAATATAGAAATGAAACTTACATCACTGTGTAGAGGAACATTTGCCCTTTCAGATGACACCTTGATTGCCTGATTTGAACATTTGCAGTCTTTTTAAAGTCAAAAAAAAGAAATCAATTTCAAGTGAGAAGAGTGACTTATACGTGTTAATCAAAGGAAAATCAGAGAAAATACGAAGCAGTCGCACAAGAACTGTTGCCTTCTTTTTCAGATATTTCAGTAACTACAACAAATATGGAAATGAAACTTACATCACTGTGTAGAGGAACATGTGCCCTTTCAGATAACACATCGATTGCATGATTTGGACCATTCTCAGTCATTTTAGAGTCGCAAATATGAAGCCAACATTACGCGGGAAGAAGCACTACTACGTGTGGATAAAGGTAGAAATCCAACAAAAATACGAAGCAGTAGGACAGGAACTCCTGCCTTCTTTCCAAGATATTTCAATAACTACAACAAATATGGAAATGCAACTTACATCACTGTCTATAGGAACATGTGTCCTTTCAGATGACTCCTCGATTGCCTGATTTGGACCATTCTCAGTCATTTTAGAGTCGCAAATATGAAGCCAATTTTACGCGGGAAGAGGCACTGCTACGTGTGGTAGAAATCCAACAAAAACACGAAGCAGGACTACAAGAACTGCTGCCTTCTTTGCACGATATTTCAGTAACTGCAACGAATATAGAAATGAAACTAACATCGCTGTGTAGAGGAACATGTGCCCGTTCAGATGACACCTCGATAGCCTGATTTGAACATTTGCAGTCTTTTTAGAGTCAAAAAGAAGAAGTCAATTTCAAGTGAGAAGAGTGACCTATACGTGTTAATCAAAGGAAAATCAGAGAAAATACGAAGCAGTCGCAGAAGAACTGTTGCCTTCTTTTTCAGATATTTTAATAACTACAACAAATATGGAAATGAAACTTACATCACTGTGGAGACGAATATGTGCCCTTTCAGATGACACCTCGATTGCATGATTTGGACCATTCTCAGTCATTTTAGAGTCGCAAATATGAAGCCAACTTTACGCGGGAAGAGGCACCCTCTACGTGTGAATCAAAGGAAAATCAGAGAAAATACCAAGCAGTCGCACAAGAACTGTTGCCTTTTTTCAGATATATTAATAACTACAACAAATATGGAAATGACACTTACATCACTGTGTAGAGGAACATGTGTTCTTTAAGATGACACCTCGATTGCCTGATTTGGACCATTCTCAGTCATTTTAGAGTCGCAAATATGAAGCCAACTTTACGCGGGAAGAGGCACCCTCTACGTGTGAATCAAAGGAAAATCAGAGAAAATACAAAGCAATCGCACAAGAACTGTTGCCTTCTTTTTCAGATATTTCAATAACTACAACAAATATGGAAATAAAACTTACATCACTGTGTAGAGGAACATGTGCCCTTTCAGATGACACCTCGATTGCCTGATTTGGACCATTCTCAGTCATTTTAGAATCGAAAATAGGAAGCAAACTTTACGCTTGAAGAGGCACCCTCTACGTGTGAATCAAAGGAAAATCAGAGAAAATACGAAGCAGTCGCACAAGAACTGTTGCCTTCTTTTTCAGATATTTCAGTAACTACAACAAATATGGAAATGAAACTTACATCACTGTGTAGAGGAACATGTGCCCTTTCAGATGACACCTCGATTGCCTGTTTTGGACCATTCTCAGTCATTTTAGAGTCGAAAATAGGAAGCCAACATTCCGCGGGAAGAAGCACTACTACGCGTTGATAAAGGTAGAAATGCAACAAAAATACGAAGCAGTAGGACAGGAACTCCTGCCTTCTTTCCAAGATATTTCAATAACTACAACAAATATGGAAATGAAACTTACATCACTGTGTATAGGAACATGTGTCCTTTCAGATGACTCCACGATTGCATGATTTGGACCATTCTCAGTCATTTTAGAGTCGCAAATATGACGCCAATTTTACGCGGGAAGAGGCACTGCTACGTGTGGTAGAAATCCAACAAAAACACGAAGCAGGACTACAAGAACTGCTGCCTTCTTTGCACGATATTTCAGTAACTGCAACGAATATAGAAATGAAACTAACATCACTGTGTAGAGGAACATGTGCCCTTTCAGATGACACCTCGATAGCCTGATTTGAACATTTGCAGTCATTTTAGAGTCGAAAAGAAGAAGTCAATTTCATGTGAGAAGAGTGACTTATACGTGTTAATCAAAGGAAAATCGGAGAAAATACGAAGCAGTCGCCCAAGAACTGTTGCCTTCTTTTTCAGATATTTTAATAACTACAACAAATATGGAAATGAAACTTACATCACTGTGGAGACGAACATGTGCCCTTTCAGATGACACCTCGATTGCCTGATTTGGACCATTCTCAGTCATTTTAGAGTCGCAAATATGAAGCCAACTTTACGCGGGAAGAGGCACCCTCTACGTGTGAATCAAAGGAAAATCAGAGAAAATACAAAGCAGTCGCACAAGAACTGTTGCCTTTTTTTCAGATATATTAATAACTACAACAAATATGGAAATGACACTTACATCACTGTGTAGAGGAACATGTGTTCTTCAAGATGACACCTCGATTGCCTGATTTGGACCATTCTCAGTCATTTTAGAGTCGCAAATATGAAGCCAACTTTACGCGGGAAGAGGCACCCTCTACGTGTGAATCAAAGGAAAATCAGAGAAAATACAAAGCAATCGCACAAGAACTGTTGCCTTCTTTTTCAGATATTTCAATAACTACAACAAATATGGAAATAAAACTTACATCACTGTGTAGAGGAACATGTGCCCTTTCAGATGACACCTCGATTGCCTGATTTGGACCATTCTCAGTCATTTTAGAGTCGAAAATAGGAAGCAAACTTTACGCTTGAAGAGGCACTACTACGTGTGGATAAAGGTAGAAATTCAACAAAAATACGAAGCAGTAGGACAGGAACTGCTGCCTTCTTTCCAAGATATTTCAGTAACTGCAACGAATATAAAAATGAAACTTACATCACTGTGTAGAGGAACATGTGTCCTTTCAGATGACACCTCGATTGCCTGATTTGGACCATTCTCAGTCATTTTAGAGTCGCAAATATGAAGCCAACTTTACGCGGGAAGAGGCACCCTCTACGTGTGAATCAAAGGAAAATCAGAGAAAATACAAAGCAGTCGCACAAGAACTGTTGCCTTCTTTTTCAGATATTTTAATAACTACAACAAATATGGAAATGAAACTTACATCACTGTGTAGAGGAACATGTGCCCTTTCAGATGACACCTCGATTGCCTGATTTGGACCATTCTCAGTCATTTTAGAGTCGCAAATATGACGCCAACTTTACGCGGGAAGAGGCACCCTCTACGTGTGAATCAAAGGAAAATCAGAGAAAATACAAAGCAATCGCACAAGAACTGTTGCCTTCTTTTTCAGATATTTCAATAACTACAACAAATATGAAAATGAAACTTACATCACTGTGTAGAGGAACATGTGCCCTTTCAGATGACACCTCGAGTGCCTGATTTGGACCATTCTCGGTCATTTTAGAGTCGAAAATAGGAAGCAAACTTTACGCTTGAAGAGGCACTGCTACGTGTTGATAAAGGTACATATCCAAACAAAATACGAAGAATTAGGACAAGAACTCCTGCCTTCTTTCCAAGATATTTCAGTAACTGCAACGAATATAAAAATGAAACTTACATCACTGTGTAGAGGAACATGCGCCCTTTCATATGACACCTCGATTGCCTGATTTGGACCATTCTCAGTCATTTCAGAGTCGCAAATATGACGCCAACCTTACGCTTGAAGAGGCACTGCTACGTGTGGATAACGGTAGAAATCCAACAAAAATTCGAAGCAGTAGTACAAGAACTCCTGCCTTCTTTCCAAGATATTTCAGTAACTACAACAAATATAAAAATGAAACTTACATCTCTGTGAAGAAGAACATGTGCCCTTTCAGATGACACTTCGATTGCCTGATTTGGACCATTCTCAGTCATTTTAGAGTCGCAATAACAATTTCAATGTGTAGAGAAAATACCAAGCAGTCGCAGAAGAACTGTTGCCTTCTTTTTCAGATATTTCAATAACAACAACAAATATGGAAATGAAACTTGCATCACTGTGCAGACGAACATGTGCCCTTTCAGATGAAACCTCGATTGCCTGATTTGGACCATTCTCAGTCATTTTAGAGTCGCAAATATGAAGCCAACTTTACGCGGGAAGAGTCACCCTCTAGATGTCAATCAAAGGAAAATCAGAGAAAATACGAAGCAGTCGCAGAAGAACTGTTGCCTTCTTTTTCAGATATTTCAATAACAACAACAAATATGGAAATGAAACTTGCATCACTGTGCAGACGAACATGTGCCCTTTCAGATGACAGCTCGATTTCCTGTTTTGGACCATTCTCAGTCATTTTAGAGTCGGAAATATGAAGCCAACTTTACGCAGGAAGAGGCACCCTCTACGTGTGAATCAAAGGAAAATCAGAGAAAATACGAAGCAATCGCAAAAGAACTGTTGCCTTCTTTTCCAGATATTTTAATAACTACAACAAATATGGAAATGACACTTACATCACTGTGTAGAGGAACTCGTGCTCTTTAAGATGACAGCTCGATTGCCTGTTTTGGATCATTCTTAGTCATTTCGGAGTCGCAAATATGACGCCAACCTTACGCTTGAAGAGGCACTGCTACGTGTGCATAACGGAAGAAATCCAACAACAATTCGAAGCAGTAGTACAAGAACTCCTGCCTTCTTTCCAAGATATTTCAGTAACTACAACGAATAAAAAAATGAAACTTACATCACTGTGTAGAAGAACATGTGCCCTTTCAGATGACACTTCAATTGCCTGATTTGGACCATTCTCAGTCATTTTAGAGTCGCAAATATGAAGCCAAATTTACGCGGGAAGAGGCACTGCTACGTGTGGTAGAAATCCAACAAAAACACGAAGCAGGACTACAAGAACTGCTGCCTTCTTTGCACGATATTTCAGTAACTGCAACGAATATAGAAATGAAACTAACATCACTGTGTAGAGGAACATGTGCCCTTTCAGATGACACCTCGATAGCCTGATTTGAACATTTGCAGTCTTTTTAGAGTCAAAAAGAAGAAGTCAATTTCAAGCGAGAAGAGTGACTTAACGTGTTAATCAAAGGAAAATCAGAGAAAATACGAAGTAGTCCCACAAGAACTGTTGCCTTCATGTTCAGATATTTTAATAACTAAAACAAATATGGAAATGAAACTTACATCACTGTGTAGAGGAACATGTGCCCTTTCAGATGACAGCTCGATTGCCTGATTTGGACCATTCTCAGTCATTTTAGAGTCGCAAATATGAAGCAAACTTTACGCGGGAAGAGTCACCCTCTAGATGTCAGTCAAAGGAAAATCAGAGAAAATACGAAGTAGTCGCAGAAGAAATGTTGCCTTCTTTTTCAGATATTTCAATAACAACAACAAATATGGAAATGAAACTTACATCACTGTGCAGACGAACATGTGCCCTTTCAGATGACAGTTCGATTGCCTGTTTTGGACCATTCTCAGTCATTTTAGAGTCGCAAATATGAAGCCAACTTTATGCGGGAAGAGGCACCCTCTACGTGTGAATCAAAGGAAAATCAGAGAAAAAACAAAGCAATCGCACAAGAACTGTTGCCCTCTTTTTCAGATATTTCAATAACTACAACAAATATGAAAATGAAACTTACATCACTGTGTAGAGGAACATGTGCCCTTTCAGATGGCACCTCGAGTGCCTGATTTGGACCATTCTCGGTCATTTTAGAGTCGAAAATAGGAAGCAAACTTTACGCTTGAAGAGGCACTGCTACGTGTTGATAAAGGTACATATCCAAACAAAATACGAAGAATTAGGACAAGAACTCCTGCCTTCTTTCCAAGATATTTCAGTAACTGCAACGAATATAAAAATGAAACTTACATCACTGTGTAGAGGAACATGCGCCCTTTCATATGACACCTCGATTGCCTGATTTGGACCATTCTCAGTCATTTCAGAGTCGCAAATATGACGCCAACCTTACGCTTGAAGAGGCACTGCTACGTGTGGATAACGGTAGAAATCCAACAAAAATTCGAAGCAGTAGTACAAGAACTCCTGCCTTCTTTCCAAGATATTTCAGTAACTACAACAAATATAAAAAAGAAACTTACATCTCTGTGAAGAAGAACATGTGCCCTTTCAGATGACACTTCGATTGCCTGATTTGGACCATTCTCAGTCATTTTAGAGTCGCAAATATAACGCAAACTTTACGCGGGAAAAGGCACTGCTACGTGTGGTAGAAATCCAACAAAAATACGAAGCAGTAGTACAAGGACTGCTGTCTTCTTTTTCAGATATATCAATAACTACAACAAATATGGAAATGAAACTTACATCACTGTGAAGAGAAACATGTGCCCTTTCAGATGAAGCCTCGATTGCCTGATTTGGACCATTCTCAGTCATTTTAGAGTCGGAAATATGAAGCCAACTTTACGTGGGAAGAGGCACTACTATATGTGGATAAAGGTAGAAATTTAACAAAAATACGAAGAAGTAAGACAGGAACTCCTGCCTTCTTTCCAAGATATTTCAGCAACTGCAACGAATATAAAAATCAAATTTACAACACTGTGTAGAGGAACATGTGCCCTTTCAGATGACTCCTCGATTACCTGATTTGGACCATTCTCTGTCATTTTAGAGTCGCAAATATGAAGCCAACTTTACGTGGGAAGAGGCACCCTCTACGTGTGAATCAAAGGAAAATCAGAGAATATACGAAGAAGTAGCACAAGAACTGTTGCCTTCTTTTTCAGATATTTCAATAACTACAACAAATATGGAAATGAAACTTACATCCCTGTGTAAAGGAACATGTGCCCTTTCCGGTGACACCTCGATTGCCTAATTTGGACCATTCTAAGTCATTTTAGAGTCGCAAATATGAAGCCAAATTTACCCGGGAAGATGCACCCTCTACGTGTGAATCAAAGGAAAATCAGAGAAAACAACGAAGCAGTCGCAGAAGAAATATTGCCTTCTTTTTCAGATATTTCAGATATTTCAATAACTACAACAAATATGGAAATGAAACTTATATCACTGTGTAGAAGAACATGTGCCCTTTCAGATGACACCTCGATTGCCTGATTTTGACCATTCTCAGTCATTTTAGAGTCGCAAATATGACGCCAACTTTACGCGGGAAGAGGCACCCTTTACGTGTGAATCAAAGGAAAATCAGAGAAAAAACAAAGCAATCGCAAGAGAACTGTTGCCCTCTTTTTCAGATATTTCAATAACTACAACAAATATGAAAATGAAACTTACATCACTGTGTAGAAGAACATGTGCCCTTTCAGATGACACCTCGAGTGCCTGATTTGGACCATTCTCGGTCATTTTAGAGTCGAAAATAGGAAGCAAACTTTACGCTTGAAGAGGCACTGCTACGTGTTGATAAAGGTACATATCCAAACAAAATACGAAGAATTAGGACAAGAACTCCTGTCTTCTTTGCAAGATATTTCAGTAACTGCAACGAATATAAAAATGAAACTTACATCACTGTGTAGAGGAACATGCACCCTTTCAGACGACACCTCGATTGCCTGATTTGGACCATTCTCAGTCATTTTAGAGTCGCAAATATGACGCCAACCTTACGCTTGAAGAGGCACTGCTACGTGTGGATAACGGTAGAAATCCAACAAAAATACGAAGCAGTAGTACAAGAACTACTGCCTTCTTTCCAAGATATTTCAGTAACTGCAACGAATATAAAAATGAAACTTACATCACTGTGTAGAGGAACATGTGCCCTTTCAGATGACACCTCGATTGCCTGATTTGGACCATTCTCAGTCATTTTAGAGTCGCAAATATGAAGCCAACTTTACGTGGGAAGAGGCACCCTCTACGTGTTATTCAAAGGAAAATCGGAGAAAATACGAAGCAGTCGCACAAGAACTGTTGCCTTCCTTTTCAGATATTTCAATAACTACAACAAATCGCAAATATGACGCAATTTTTACACGGGAAAAGGCACTGCTACGTGTGGTAGAAATCCAACAAAAATACGAAGCAGTAGTACAAGGACTGCTGTCTTCTTTTTCGGATATATCAATAACTACAACAAATATGGAAATGAAACTTACATCACTGTGAAGAGAAACATGTGCCCTTTCAGATGAAGCCTCGATTGCCTGATTTGGACCATTCTCAGTCATTTTAGAGTCGCAAATATGACGCCAACTTTACGCGGGAAGAGGCACCCTTTACGTGTGAATCAAAGGAAAATCAGAGAAAAAACAAAGCAATCGCACAAGAACTGTTGCCCTCTTTTTCAGATATTTCAATAACTACAACAAATATGAAAATGAAACTTACATCACTGTGTAGAAGAACATGTGCCCTTTCAGATGACACCTCGAGTGCCTGATTTGGACCATTCTCGGTCATTTTAGAGTCGAAAATAGGAAGCAAACTTTACGCTTGAAGAGGCACTGCTACGTGTTGATAAAGGTACATATCCAAACAAAATACGAAGAATTAGGACAAGAACTCCTGCCTTCTTTCCAAGATATTTCAGTAACTGCAACGAATATAAAAATGAAACTTACATCACTGTGTAGAGGAACATGCGCCCTTTCATATGACACCTCGATTGCCTGATTTGGACCATTCTCAGTCATTTTAGAGTCGCAAATATGACGCCAACCTTACGCTTGAAGAGGCACTGCTACGTGTGGATAACGGTAGAAATCCAACAAAAATACGAAGCAGTAGTACAAGAACTACTGCCTTCTTTCCAAGATATTTCAGTAACTGCAACGAATATAAAAATGAAACTTACATCACTGTGTAGAGGAACATGTGCCCTTTCAGATGACACCTCGATTGCCTGATTTGGACCATTCTCAGTCATTTTAGAGTCGCAAATATGAAGCCAACTTTACGTGGGAAGAGGCACCCTCTACGTGTTATTCAAAGGAAAATCGGAGAAAATACGAAGCAGTCGCACAAGAACTGTTGCCTTCCTTTTCAGATATTTCAATAACTACAACAAATCGCAAATATGACGCAATTTTTACACGGGAAAAGGCACTGCTACGTGTGGTAGAAATCCAACAAAAATACGAAGCAGTAGTACAAGGACTGCTGTCTTCTTTTTCGGATATATCAATAACTACAACAAATATGGAAATGAAACTTACATCACTGTGAAGAGAAACATGTGCCCTTTCAGATGAAGACTCGATTGCCTGATTTGGACCATTCTCAGTCATTTTAGAGTCGGAAATATGAAGCCAACTTTACGTGGGAAGAGGCACTACTATATGTGGATAAAGGTAGAAATTTAACAAAAATACGAAGAAGTAAGACAGGAACTCCTGCCTTCTTTCCAAGATATTTCAGCAACTGCAACGAATATAAAAATCAAATTTACAACACTGTGTAGAGGAACATGTGCCCTTTCAGATGACTCCTCGATTACCTGATTTGGACCATTCTCTGTCATTTTAGAGTCGCAAATATGAAGCCAACTTTACGTGGGAAGAGGCACCCTCTACGTGTGAATCAAAGGAAAATCAGAGAATATACGAAGAAGTAGCACAAGAACTGCTGCCTTCTTTTTCAGATATTTCAATAACTACAACAAATATGGAAATGAAACTTACATCCCTGTGTAGAGGAACATGTGCCCTTTCCGATGACACCTCGATTGCCTAATTTGGACCATTCTAAGTCATTTTAGAGTCGCAAATATGAAGCCAAATTTACCCGGGAAGATGCACCCTCTACGTGTGAATCAAAGGAAAATCAGAGAAAACAACGAAGCAGTCGCACAAGAAATATTGCCTTCTTTTTCAGATATTTCAGATATTTCAATAACTACAACAAATATGGAAAGGAAACTTATATCACTGTGTAGAAGAACATGTGCCCTTTTAGATGACACCTCGATTGCCTGATTTGGACCATTCTCAGTCATTTTAGAGTCGCAAATATGACGCCAACCTTACGCTTGAAGAGGCACTGCTACGTGTGGATAACGGTAGAAATCCAACAAAAATACGAAGCAGTAGTACAAGAACTGCTGCCTTCTTTTAAAATATTTCAGTAACTGCAACGAATATAAAAATGAAACTTACATCACTGTGTAGAGGAACATGTGCCCTTTCAGATGACACCTCGATTGCCTGATTTGGACCATTCTCAGTCATTTTAGAGTCGCAAATATGACGCCAACCTTACGCTTGAAGAGGCACTGCTACGTGTGGATAACGGTAGAAATCCAACAAAAATACGAAGCAGTAGTACAAGAACTACTGCCTTCTTTCCAAGATATTTCAGTAACTGCAACGAATATAAAAATGAAACTTACATCACTGTGTAGAGGAACATGTGCCCTTTCAGACGACACCTCGATTGCCTGATTTTGACCATTCTCAGTCATTTTAGAGTCGCAAATATGACGCCAACCTTACGCTTGAAGAGGCACTGCTACGTGTGGATAACGGTAGAAATCCAACAAAAATACGAAGCAGTAGTACAAGAACTACTGCCTTCTTTCCAAGATATTTCAGTAACTGCAACGAATATAAAAATGAAACTTACATCACTGTGTAGAGGAACATGTGCCCTTTCAGACGACACCTCGATTGCCTGATTTGGACCATTCTCAGTCATTTTAGAGTCGCAAATATGAAGCCAACTTTACGTGGGAAGAGGCACCCTCTACGTGTCAATCAAAGGAAAATCAGAGAAAATACCAAGCAGTCGCAGAAGAACTGTTGCCTTCTTTTTCAGATATTTCAATAACAACAACAAATCGCAAATATGACGCAATTTTTACACGGGAAGAGGCACTGCTACTACAACTACACTACTACAACAAATATGGAAATGAAACTTACATCACTGTGTAGAGGAACACCTCGATTGCCTGATTTGGACCATTCTCAGTCATTTTAGAGTCATTTTAAAAATATGACGCCAACCTTACACTTGAAGAGCCACTCTTACATGTGGATAACGCTAGAAATCCAACAAAAATACGAAGCAGTAGTACAAGAAAAATGAAACTTACATCACTGTGTAGAGGAACATGTGCCCTTTCAGATGACACATCGACTGCCTGATTTGGACCATTGTCAGTCATTTTAGAGTCGCAAATATGAAGCCAACTTTACGCGGGAAGAGGCACCCTCTACGTGTGAATCAAAGGAAATTCAGAGAAAATACGAAGCAGTCGCAGAAGAACTGTTGCCTTCTTTTTCAGATATTTCCAGAACAAAAACAAATATGGAAATGAAACTTAAATCACTGTGTAGAGGAACATGTGCCCTTTCAGATGACACCTGGATTTCCTGATTTGGACCATTCTCAGCCATTTTAGAGTCGAAAATAGGAAGCCAACTTTACGCGGGAAGAGGCCCTGCTACGTGTGGATAAAGGTAGAAATCCAACAAAAATACGAAGCATTAGGACAAGAACTCCTGCCTTCTTTCCAAGATATTTCAGTAACTGCAACGAATATAGAAACGAAACTTACGTCACTGAGTAGCAGAACATGTGCCCTTTCAGATGACACCTCGATTGCCTGATTTGGACCATTCTCAGTCCTTTTAGAGTCGAAAATAGGAAGTTAATTTCATCCGAGAAGATGCACTGATACGTGTGAAAAATAGGAAAATCAGAGAAAATACGAATCAGTCGCACGAGAAAGGTTGCTCGATTGCCTGATTTGGATCATTCTCAGTCATTTGAGAGTTGAAAATAGGAAGTTAATTTTACTCGGGAACAGGCACTGTTACGTGTGAACAATAGGACAATCAGAGAAAATAGGAAGCATTAGGACAAGAACTGCTGCCTTCTTTCTCAGATATTTCAATAACTGCAACAAATATTGAAATGAAACTAACATCACTGTGTAGAGGAACATGTGCCCTTTCAGTCTTCCTTCAGTTTAGTCTTCCTCGTTAACTTCATCAGCACTACACTTTCAATGGTATTAGTCCGCCGGCGTGTTTCTTAATAAAAACACTGCAGATCCTACTACAGTAGATCCATTATGGCGGCGTCTTTTCTTTCTTTTCTTTTCTTCGGTGTCTCTGCTTGGCCTCGTGCTTAATTTCATTTACATTTCAGCTACATTTTTGCAAGCACGTAATAATGATTGATGTATTGCATCTTAGAATGGATTTCCAAGAATTATTAGAAAACTCAGAATTAGATCAGGAAAAGCGTAAACATTGTTGTGGCTGACGTTAATGATATATATTTCCTGAACACAATGCTGATTAGTCACAAAGCTCGTTCTGATTAGATTTGATTTAAAAGGAAAGGAAAAGAGTTTTATTCAACAACTGAATCTTAATGAAAACACAAAGTTAGAAAGAATCCACGAAAAAGAACAACAGAATTAAGTTCTGGTACCTATGGCATGTACTGTGCAAGCACGGGCCGGGGAAGGAAATGAAAGAAAACAGTACAGGCGCCCTCTTTAAACACCATGAAGCTAAGGGCGACAGCACGCCGACGCGTCGCGTCGCGTCGTGTCGTGCGTCGTGCTTCAGGCGACGCGATACACGACACGATGCAACGGGCGACGGAAGGGTCGTCGTTTAGGCGGAAAAAAAATGAAAATGCAACAAGGAAAGGACCTAAGACAGCACGACGCGACGGGCGACGGCACAAGGCAACGCATGACGCGATGCGTGTGTAAAAACGAAATGGCAAGAAGGCGACGGTTCGACCCGACGGCACGACGCAAGGGAGCCGTCGTGCCGTCGCGTCGTCTAGTTGCATCTCCTGGAGGGAGGCAAGAGAGAGAGAGATAAATGTTTGTCGTAAATACTACACCATAATTTAGACTTTTCAGTCTGTAAAATTTTGTGGAAGAGTCTTTCAGGTTGACTTGACACGTAAAATAACATTGAAAAATAACGGCAATTTACCTCGAACTAATGTACCTGCAATGGTCGTATATCTGCATGTGCAGTGGGCGTGGTTTAAACTGAAGTGGCGTCAAGCTTGCGAACCCGATACTGCGTGTACTGTGTCGACTCCGCCGAAGTTCAACACAGGGAGCCTCGGTCTCGATGCCGATATGCGCAGACGGCGCTAATGTGAAATCCCTCTATTTGGAAATTGGGGGAAGAGACATAGCCCTGATAACAAACGCAAACACGAAGCCCTGACGAGCAACGTGGGGTCTGGGGCCCCACAAAATTTCTGGGTATAGGTGCTCTGTGGCGTGATCCAAAACTATTTTTTGCCACTTAAGTCAGTTTTAGAATAAATACGTTTGCAAAGTTTACAATTTCATTTAGGTTTTGAAAAAGGGACATGCTATCCACCCTAAAAAGTTAGGGGCTTACCCCCGTCCCCCACCTATTGACGCCCGTGGGTAGGAGAAATAAGTTCAAATAAAGATTATAGTTTGAGTCACTCGCACCTCCTATTTTTCCATTTCCACACGTATGCGTTACTTGATATTCTTCGATGGAATTAGTTGGTTCAGGTATCATATCCATGTATCATATCCATGTGCACATGCACGATATTGTACACGCTGATTAGGGCGTTGGCTCCATGGGATGTCGGGGAACGATATTTTCAGCATAATTCTTTCTTTCATAATTCTTTGAAGTTGAAGAAATGTCGTGAAAAATATCATGTTATAGTTAGTCAGGAATCCTAGTGTTCACACGTAACTTGGTCTGTTGTTCGATCAATGTTACATCTCTGTGAGCTTAAACAAAATCTTGGAATCAGCTGAAGGGGCACTGTTTCTGTGTCCACTAGTGCAAGTTTCAATTCCATATTTAAATATCAGGAATAAGCAGGTTTGAGGGAAACACAGAGCAACTGCGAATGCGCAGTACTTCAAAGACATACACTATCGGTCGTGTCGAAGGTTTACGGTTACTGAGTGCAACGTTTGTGTGAACATGTGCACATGCACGATATTGTACACGCTGATTAGGGCGTTGGCTCCATGGGATGTCGGGGAACGATATTTTCAGCATAATTCTTTCAAATTGTTCTAAACTGCACTGACGAGGAGCATATCAATAACATCGACCTAGCACAAAAAGCACGTAGTGAATCGAACCTTCAGAAGTTCACATGATAGCAATCACAATAATATTACTTACCTGGATTGGTTCTGTGGAGGGACGTCGCGAGTTAGTGGTTCAGGGCAGGGAGTAACTCCGTTGAAACTCCAGCATATTCAGCATAGCAAGCGGGAATACCACAGAATTATATAATCGAATACCAAACATGCCTGAAGAGGGTTGCTCGCGGAGACACCCACTCGTTTCACCATAAAATTCGTGTTATTATTAGAGAAGGCAATAGCTCGATTCGACATATGTTTTTGAAGACGAAAAAAACCAACCTGGGAAGCCGGAAATTGAACCCAGTTTGCAGCATTCTAAGGTGTTCTGAAGAAATGCATATTATCCATAGGACTATACAGACCCAAAACGACGACAGGCCGTAATTTCAAATACTAACCTTACTCTTGTGTGTACATCAAAAAGGGCGCTGTCTATTTGTAGCAGGCTTAATATCGCTAAGTTAAGTTTGGCTGGCGGCGGCTAAATAATATCTTATGTTCATGTTGATGTAAAATTGTTCTCAATAAGGGAAACATTACAAGAAGGAGTAACAATAAAGGGCACGGGCGGCCACAATGAAAGTACCAGAAAAGTAAAAGAAATACCAGAAATGAATAAGTAGCCAACTGGCCAACTCAAACTCGGTGCATCATTCGTTGATTTTCTTTCTTACAATCGGAAACACGGCCCAGTGGATGGGCAAACGTGTCCCCATTCCCACGACACCAAGACAAGATTTTTATCATAGTGAGGTCATTTAACGTAAGATATTCAGAACAAAACAATGACACAAAAGGCCAACTACTAGTGCGCTCAGTGCCGGACTGACCAGAACTCCTTTATTCGTCGATATTTCTCTCACGTTTTGAAATATATAAATGAAACATTCTCCAATGGATAGAAAAGCACGTACCCTATGGATTTTTTGGACCATTTTCAGATTGTTTAACCTCGAATGTAGATGCGAAATTTGGCACCAAAAACAAACCTGCCGACGTGAGCGTTCAGCAAGGATTTATTATTTCTTAAGTAGACAACGAAAGAGACCATGCAAGCTACAAACGGTGAAAAATAACTCCTTGACGACAAGACAGGCCGCATTTTCATTTTGGTTAACATTTATTCGTGTCGTCTCTTCAAAAACAGGCACAAAACACGATTACATGAGTCGTCGACAAACAAGCAGAATAGAATGATACAGCTTGCAATATTCACATTGTCAAAATGAGGAAATCATTGTTGAGGAAATCTGGGTATCTACTCCGCTCCTTTCGTTCAGTGCATTAATGTTTATTAACAAAACGTGTCATAGTTTACATAAAGACATTTAGATCCCATCTTTGGATAAACTGTGGCATTGACGTTTTTGTGTTTGTAAGTCCCCTACATCACCAAAGAGAGCTGGGTAAGAGTTTGAAGTTAACATCACACAAATGACATTTCTTTATCCGGGCCATGAGCTGTGGCCTCATCCTTCATCTACAACTTCTCCTTCTGGACAGCAGTAGCAAACCCAAGCCGGTTATTTCCAAAGTCGAACTCCGAGTAGTACCGCCTTAGAAACGGATCGCCCATAATAAGCAGAGGGGAGAAGCCATCTGGTGCGAAGACAGTGAAACAGATGGAGCCATTCTGCCGATAAAAAGAGAAAACTCTCTGAAATATTTATACAAGCGGCTGGGGCTGGGTCCGGGTCCGAATCAACTGTTGTACTTTAAAGGAAGGTCTTCACGCCACTGGAAAGACGCGGAGACGTGCAGAGAATGCGCCAAGCCGTAGCTCTGGAAGTCCCTTTCTGAGACAGCCTCAAGCAAACTCAAACCAATGAACCATTTCGGTATTCAAACAGCACATGCCCAAAATAAAGCACTTTATCAGAGGTCATTCGAACGCGAGTGTGGGGTCTACCTATCAGCGTGGGTGCACGTGGACTCGAGCGCGTGCTTTTATACCGAATGGCCATGTTTTTATGAAATACCGAGCTGGTCATCATTAATTTTCAAGCAGTTGGTTGGTCTCCTTTATACGAATGAAGTTCCACATTTATGTAAATCCCTGACTTGGTACAAAGCAGGACGGCAAAACCAGGTCACCCTAAGTAAATAAATGTAACTTTTTTTGGGGGGGGGTTGTTTTTGGTCGAAACGTGGCAAGCCAGTGGTGCCGGTGTAGGAGACAAAGCTGCGGCCCATTGGCCACAGGATGGAACCATCGGATAGCGTTCCATTCCGGTTACCCATGGGATTAGTAATGTTTGGTGTCAATTTTACTTCACTTGTACGGCCTCACAGCGGTTCAGCCATAAACTGACCTTGCTCGCCATTGCTCAGAAGTCGCCACATCACAAAATATACTCCCCACCCAAAATTTTACTACGTCTATTCTGAAAACAAATCCCTTCGGAAAAGTGATGCAGTGTGTGGAGCAACTGTTTTCCACGTCTTCTTTGACAACGCTGTCCACTGACCGGCGACTGGGAAAGTCGGGGATAAAAGACTTACGCAAATAACTTTTCCTTGCACACACCCACCTGTTCAATGTATTCCTTCGGAGACAAGGGGAATTGTGTGTTGGCGATCATGAATATGACGTCCGGAAGACTGCCGATTTTGTCACAGTCGATGAAATACTGAAATTGGGAGCATAGCTAACTATTTTAATTGTTAAACTACTGTTGTGTAAAAGAAACACTGGTGGACTGTGACGTCAGAGTTTGTGCTTGTCTCATTGATGTTCAATCAAGAGAAAAACAGTTTGCAACCAACATGGTAGAAACAGAGATAGATGATTGTATTTGTTTTTAAATGGCAATGAAGACATTTGTCCCTTCCCAGGGAAATTTCTGTCCAAATGTACGGAATAGATTGTTGTAAGTAATGCAATTCAATATGGGGTACTTCATTATAAAAGAAAAATATCATTTCATATATCAGACCGCTGTTACAAAAACCGCGGCATCGGCTGGGATCTCATCGCCTTGGACAGTAAAAAAGCTGGACTTTTTTTTTCTTCCAACGCAGGGTTAGGGTAGTAAATCGTCTGTTGGGCGAACAGATTGCCCAACTGCGTTGAGTCTCTCCTGGTAAGCGGGCAACTGTTCTCTTTTACCCAATAGTTATAACAAATGTTGTGTTACACTACCACTTTTTAACTCGGTGTTATGACTCTCTAGCTTCAAGCGATTCACCTGGGTTAAAGTGTTTTCACAGTGCGTTTTTGTTTCTTGTCATAAGAACAACATGTTACCTCCAGTGGTCTTCGAGGTCACCTATTTCTGGGTCTTGTTTATTCTCATTTATTAAAACTTCAAACTTACGAGCTGCTGTTGCGGGTCATATTTGGCTCCAAATTGGTCGTTGATTTTGGCAATCAGGGAAGTTGGTCCAACAATGAGGGAGGTACCCGTGTCTGCGATAGCCTGGCACCCTCCTTGGCACAGAGTGAGGGAACTTCCGATGTTGATGCTGAAAAACCAGCAGGAAATATATTTAATCGAATTAGCTTGTGTTTTCCGTAAATGGAATTTTCCATTGATTAAGCTTAAGTCAGCAAGACTGCGAAACATCCCATGACTTACGGAAAATAAGCTGACAGCTTTGAGTGCCAACGACATCCCGTAAAATGGACGATCAATTGCTACACAAACGGCAATTTAACTCAATAGACATGTCTATACGTTCTATGGGAAACCATTGGCACACAAACATGACTACCGGGCTACTTCCCGTTAGTGATTGGGGTATTTTCTAAGGGGTACTAGGAGAAATACTTTGTGTACAGAACAAGGTTCAGAGATTACAAAGACAACCGTTGACAACAATTGACCTTTCTGTTGGAGAAAAAACTAAAACATAAAATGAGATTAAATATTCCTTGAGTAAACACCAAATCAAAACTGTTTGCCAGGATCACGTTCATGAAAGTATACAGAGCATATGTTCGATGCTTAGCCTATTCTGACCCGTTTTACATGCTGCATTTGTTCCTACAAAAGAACGAACCTGTTTAAGGTGAACTGCCAGTACAGTGGTTGGCTGACCGGCACGTATGTGAATTCGCCCGTGTAGTGGCTTGGGTCTGATCCGCCAAGAACGAGTTCCCCACCTTTGGTGCCGTTGAAATTCCTGCAGTGGATAGCGTGTCTCAAATCACTTCCCTGACCCTTTCATCAATTCCTCTAAACATTCTCTTGAGCTTTTATTCAGTGGTTAAAATGGCAACCTTTTGAGCTTGTCACGACTCCATGTATCAGTACGTGTTTATGCTTTAACTTATCATCTACAAAAAGAGAATAGTATTCTCGGGAACAGTTGGAATCAAACCTGTCGTAATTAATTACTTTTGTTCCAAGTATTTATGTATGAAATAAAACCTTCGGCTGCACGTTTTCAATAAACAGATAAACATGAAGTGTTTTAATTAATGAACAGGAAAAGATTGTTCATGAGTTATCTTGCGATGAGTAGGCCTACATGTACCTCATTAAAAGTCTTGTGGTGGTCACTACTATGTCCAAATCACAACATTCTGTTTTGTGCGATGCTCTGACTGTGAATTGGCCGCTCGTTACCGCTTGGTTGTACTTGCCCTTGTTCCTGTGTCTGTTCTTGTCCTTGTTTTTTCCCCCTATTCTTCTTGTCCTCGTCTTTTTTCTAATCTTGTTTTCGAAGTTGCAACTGTCCTTGTTCCTTTTCTTGTTCTTGTCATTGTTTTTCTACTTGTTTTTGCCCTTGTATTTTTTTCTTGTTCTTGGTCCATGCCTTTGTTGGGTTGTTGTTTGATGGGTTGTTTGTTTGTTGTTGAGTTGTTTGTCTGTTGGGGTGTTGGGATATTTGCTTGTTTTTCGTTATTTTTGAATGGCATGTGCAATATCTTTGGTTTTTATATGTATAATTTTGTTTATTTCTCTAATCTTATCTTGTAATAATATATACATCTTTTTAATCTGTTAAAAATCCCTATAATTGGCGGCTTGCCGCTGTTGGTGATTTTTTTTTTATTTTTTATTTTTTGAAATAATTTAAATAAAATGTAGGTACAACTGCATGGGCATTGACTGCCCATCTACGTACTATGTACAACATATATGTGCAATTTTTTTTTTTAATTTAGAGTTGATGACCCGGATTTACTGATTCAAAAATCCTTTCAATGAGGTGTCCAAAAAATGCAGATGATAGAAATTGATACGACAGTGCATGGCGACCATCAAGTGCACCCAATGGTAGATTCTGGTCAATTTCATACAATAGAAAGTGTGACCTTAGTTAGATCAAAACACCCAGATTTGAGTGGGTTCCAGCCTCTGTACTTACACGCTCAGAAAGAACGAGAACACGGGCTTTGCAACGAGCCCCTCCTTAACCATCATGTTGAACACGGGCGTGACCCCGCCTACAGCTAAGCTTGGGTAGGCCATGCCAAGAAGACCGTCAATCGGCACACTTGAAGCAGCAAAGTCCTTGCTCATGTACGTCGCTTCCCCGAACGTCGTACCAACCACATTTAGGGTATCAACCTGTAAAAGTGGCACCATCACAAAAGATGTACATTCTGCAAAAGCCTGTTAAAAAAGTGTTAATTGCTTTCCAATGTAAAGCAAATTGTCGAGATTTTCGGCTAAAAAAGTATACACCGGAATGTCAGATTCTAACTTTTAATTCAACAAGTCCCGAAGAAGAGCTTATTCAAAGAGTGTGTTTTGCTTTGTTTTGTTTTATTTTGTTTTGGTTTTCTCTGTCAGAGTATCGATGTTAAACCTCCTAGCGTTGCAACCACAGGAAAAGTACAGCATCTCCACTAAGTTCCACGACATCGTAATAAAATCACTAAAACGTCTTCTTACCCGAACTACATCCTTGCTCAGGGTTGCAACCACGTTTCCTGTTCCATACGTAAGGCGAATAGTGGTTCCATTGGGTTGGTATGTGGAGGACCTGGAATGGTTGTATTTGTGATGATGTGCTGGATATTAATGAAACAAAGAGCAAAAGAGAAAATTGTTACCAGCTAACAACTACGCTGGCTCCCTGCATTGTGTGCCGTGACAATCCCGATTTGTCCCGGGTGCGGTTCAGGCCGGTATGCTTGGCGCGAAAGTGATTGCGAACGCAATTTCGTGACGTAATATCACATACTATCCACAATGCAAATCTGCAATGGCTGGCACTGGACCAATTAAAAGACCTTAGGGGTGCACCACTACAAATAAATTCCAATAGACGGCAGTGATAATTCCCCATACTTCACAAATATTTTAAAAATACTCACAACTCTCACAGGTGTTCAGGCTGCACAGAAAAATGATGTTCCACATGTCCTCTTTCATTTTCCTTTCAATTTTCGGGGGGTTGACCAATGAATTTTTGAGAAATTTTCACCAGAAGCAGACCACCCCTAAAATGCAGAAAATGTCCCTGTCCAGAAAAGTAGCCATTTTGAAAAACCCTCCCTCAGCAAAATGGCTCAAATAGTGCCACTTTCAAACCCGATTGCATCCAAATTGCTCAGAATTGGAAGTCCTGAGTCCGGCCCAGAGGTCCAGTCTCATATTTCTTCAATTCCTCATTTCCATGGCTCTCAGGACCCTCTAATATAGAATATTTTGAGTGTATAACTTTATTCATGAGCTCGGCGGACATATTTCTGGCCTAATTACCAGGGTGCACCCTTAGCAATGGAGGCTCGTTTGGTCGGAACTGAGCTTCACTAGTTCACAAACAACTACAAATTAAATGCACACATTAAAGTCATATCACTACCAGCAAATTCAACGCTCCCGAACATTATGGATCTTTTCAACCGATAAGGGGGTGCTTTTGCTTGAGGCAGATAGCTGACCACATTCAAACTCGAGCAAGTTTGCTTCAAAAGTGTTCCGATGTCGAATTCGCTTTGCATTGCATTGTCTAAACGTATGAACTGGCCCTAAAGCCAGTGACGTGGACATTCGGCATGTTAACCGACTGTCCCGCGTTTTATACGAACATTTTGGACTCTTGGACGCCATTTGGTTTTAACGGAACTATTTTTTTGATTGACGTCACAAATCGTCTGTTCCCCGGTTGTCTGTAACTTGACACCTTGAGTGCAGTCGGCTTTTGTTATGACTATAATCTAAACCTTTCTGTCAAGAGAGGGTGTGTCGAATACTCACGACAACCAGGCGCTGTGTCGGGGCACATCACAGACGGTACAAAGAGATTTGATGAACCCGTATCAAAATCCACCAGGAACGGCTGAGGTGGTGTGCCAATGCTGATTGGACCGTAATAGATCAGCTGGGTAAAGATACCAAGATCACTCAGATTTTGTTTTTTCCCTCTGTTATTGCAGTAAAGAGTTTATGGATATAAAAACTAAAATTAACGTAACAGAACAAATAAAATAAAACTAACTTAAACGCGCGAACCCAACAATAAAAAAAGCTTACATCTTGGTCATTTCTAAGTTGTTCTGGCCCTCTTTTTATGGAGTGGGAACGTCTCCTTGATGGCAACAGAGGGCGCTGCAAGCGTTTTAAAGGGATTCTGTGGAAATTTACAAGGAACGAGTAAATACACCAAACAAATCACCCTGCTGCATGCTCTCCCATACCTGGCAGGAGGCGTACTAATGACCCCTCCCGACTCATGCTTTTGTTAACGGCTTTATAAAGGGTACTGCGGTAGCGCTGTTGGAAGAGCTCAAGATTGGCACTCTGCGAGGAAATATTCCACGCCGGGGTGGGAAAAGGGTACAGTCCGTGATTGACCTCGTCCCAATTTTGTGCAAGGCATCTCAGCACGACAAGTTCGCAACATACTAAGCGTGAATCACGTAGGGGGTGGAATCTGAGACATTTCAACGGAAAATATCCTCCCGTCTTACCGTATGACACCCTCCTCAGCCTGAGCTCCGTTCGGCAGAGTCATCAGCCAGAAGCAACCCAGGAAAAATAGCGTTGTTCTCATGGTGACTGAGTGAAGTTTGTCAAGGCTCAGAACTACATGTACAACCTACCAAACCGAAACCAGGATTCAAAAATGGAAGGTTTTGGTATAGTTGACTATTTATACTTACCAAGATTTTGGACAATAATTCAGACCAAAGCTCAAGTATCATTACTTCACAATCCATGCCTTAAGAGGAAAACCAACAGCTATGGAGTATTTACTTAAGCGGGAAAGGTCTCTCACTGGGATGCTTATCTTTGCTTTAGATATAACAACGAAACGTAATTTAAAGGAAGCAGTGCTTGTGTCGTTTCAAAGTTGGGGTCAGGTGATTCTATTTTTTTCCTGAATGGGTTCCTTCTGGGTTTATTTGGAATTCTCGTGACCGGGCTCGTGACCACTATGATGAAATCACAATGATTGCACAAATTTATTTTTGGACATATATCTTCGCACTTTATATACTAAAGTATGGTCTTAAAAACTTTGTACAAATATGTACATGATTGCTGAGTTTGACGTTGGATTACTTTGTTGGGGGATAAGACTGAAATGACTCTTTCTGGCGCACCAAAAAAAACATATGCCACAAGGAGAATCAACCACGTTTTAAACTTTATTGTACTACATCGTGTTAAATCATGCTTTCAACAACACGTTGACAGTATGTCATTTTCTTTACAGCATCTGACTAGAAGAAATCCTGGTAAACAGCAATCGCAAGTCAATTTTGTGAAATGTGAGACAAAAAGTACGTTGGCAAAAGCACAAAGTATACATGAACAAACACCTACATGTGTACATGTACGTGTATATACATGTAAATGTATTATGCTTCCGGCATAGTGCACATGGGAGTGACACCCTGGACTGTCCGGTTTGAACATCTTAAAATGAAATATGACAGTTGATCAACACTGGACATTTTGATTTATGACTCAGGAATTTGCCAATGGGACACCATGGAAATTAGCCAGAGCCACAAACAAGGACAGGACCGTTGTTTTCAAAAAATCAGAATGGCTCCTTGGCCAATTCCAGCTCCGCAAATTTCAGTGGGAATGAGCGGGGAACCAGTCTCCAATGCTCCCATGAAATCTTGCAGTTTCACAAGTGGCACACGTACATGTAGAATGGAGAACATTTCTCTTCACCGGCAGGGCCGTACACAATCATCCCATAAAATTAAATCAACTGCAAATGAAACCAAAATAATATGCCTCCATGTATTCATACTGTCCAGTCTTCCAAAAGCATATGATTTTGCCCTATCTTTAATTTGAAAAAAAGGCTTTTTTCTCTTTTTTCTTTCTTCAGCTTGCCACTTTGAGCATGTCACATAAACTTTCAATTATTTTGGAGTGGTTTTCTCTTCCAAATGAAGCAATGAATATCCTCCAGAATTTACAACAAAGGAGATGAAGACTGATTTTCATGCATATTAACATTTTTTTTAACTTGGCCTATTAGTTACATAGAGTTAGAACTAATACTTAAAACTCAATTTGCTTTGGATACAGGAAATTATGTATTCAACCACTGGATTTCAAAATTACATGTACATTATTCGCAAAATGATTCACAAAATATTTCAAAAAGAAATCAATGGTACAATCCAATTAACAATACAGCTGCTAGTGAACATTTGTTATTCGGGTCATTCCATGACGTTGGGGCACAATTTGTGATGGTGTCCTTGTTACATGGGTAACTTACCACCTGTCATGACCCATAAAGTATGTGTGGGTCATTTACTCTGTAAAAATAACACACACTTCTGTATTCAGCCTTACAAGATGTATAATTTGGAATCCACATGCAGGGAAATATGGACGTCACAAACTGTGACCCAACCTCATGGAATGACCCATTCACAAAAAGTGTCTGACACGAGTTGATCACAAGTGTAAATGTTTTCCATAAAAAAAAAACACAAATAAAGCGAAACAGATTGAAATTTGTGGACGAATTAGGGCACAGCAACAAGGCTACTTTGAAGGTAAAAACCGAAAATTCCAATAATTTAGTTAATTGTTTCACGATTTCAGATTGTAAGTTTTTTTTTTTCAATGTTAACTCTTGACAGTGCCCCAAGATTTTAAACAGGTCAGGCCAATTCTGATGGGGGCATGGGCTCTAGCTTTCTGTTGTACAGTACTTTATCTACATGTATTCTTAAACCTGAAATGAATGATGGAAATGCAGCTTTCAATAGGTAACATGGTAGACCAAGCACTCTGCATGTACAATGTACATGTACATTGTAAAAATGACAAACACAACTGCATGAACTGTTTGGTGGTGATCTTTGATGTATGGATGTGAACTAGCAAACTGGAGCAAACTAAACGAAACTAAAATGAGACAGAAATTGCAATCAAGGGAATTCAGTCAGATTTTGACTGTTCTAGCTGTCGCAGGCCTTTCTCTCTCAAGCAAACCTGTTCTACGGCCAGGGTTTCCGTCGCCACTGCCTGCTCAAACTCAGTATTTGATCTGTGGACTCCTCGCTTAGAGAAGACGGTGCGCTTGTCCAGTAGGTTTCTGTTTCGATCCTCGCTGGAGGTGATTGGGGGCAAGACCGGCGGTGGGGTGGGCCTCAGTGTGTCCCGGCTGTGGTCTGTGCCTTTGGCAAGGAATGGCTGCAGGTTCATTATGTCAGTCCTAGAGTGGGTGGCCGAGTTGTGATGGTGCGGACCCGCTGAGCCTGAACGCCGCGTCCTGACTATGTACTGCGGTGTGGTCCCGGCTTCTGCCACATATGATGCATAGTCCAGCAGGCCGCTGTGGTCCAAACCGGAAGGGTGGACAGCCCGCAGGGGAACCTTGACGTTCTCCAGCCCGACAGAGGTGGAGCGGACTTTATGCCGGCGCATGTGGTGTGGCTTGTCCTTGGGCGGGGTGGGCGTGCCCGCCCACTCGTTGGCCGGCCCCACCTCCTCACCACCCCTCGACTGCTGCCGCAGCTTCAGCTGGTGCAGCTGGGTGGTGAGGTACGCAATGCTGCTGGAGCGCTGCTCCAGCTCCCGGCTTAGCATTAACACTTGCTGCTGGTGCTGCTTGATCACTGCCTGGTGATGCCTCTCCTGGTCCTTCACCTGCTGTTCCAGGCGGCTGATTCTGGTGTCGCGGTGCTCAATCTCCCTCTTCACTTCTTCACATTCGGTGGCCTTCTCTTTGAGCTGGGCCTCCAACACCTTCTGCTGCTTTACATATGATTCTGGTAGACAAAATAACGCATACATATAAAAACAGCATAAAACATCACCATACACTGCACATGTACATGTACAACAGTAAAAAAATTATAAAATGGGAAAAGTGTTGGTGGTTCTTCGATTATCTGCATTGAAAAATGACCATACCCATTGCCAAACAATAGCAATACAGGTAGGTAAACTGTCTGAGGTACATGTACAGTGTACTTGCAATTATGAACTACTGTACTTAAAAAGAAAGCACCTACACGAACAACGTCAACATTGCATAAACTACATTTGGTCAGTAAATTGTATTCAAGTAAGATCTGTGAAGCTGTCCATTCAATCTTTTAATTCTAAGGACATGCATACAAATATAAATTTTGTACAGGTATATGTAACATATGTGCAGAGTAAATGCTTTCCCATCACACTGTATACTTAATTATCGTACCACATATTTGTAACTAACGTTAAACTACAGGACAAAGATCTTTGAAATTGAGGGTATCTGTTCTTTGGTTGTCAATGATAATGTCCTCTTTGAAGTACTTGCAAGCTTCGCAACCAGCTGTTTTCCTAAAGTCATCAAACTGCAAATCATTTAAAATTGTTGTGTGCGAAAAAGTACACTTGTTAACGTTAGTTACGGTGTCCACCTTATTAAGATATCGTAAAATTAGTAACAATTAACATTTTTTTTAAAGATGACTTTCAGAAAGGAGGAAAAGCTTAACCACAACAATACAACTCCACATTGTTTTTCTTCGACTTTTATTATTGCATGGTTGACTGCAAAGTGGACACCGTAACCAACTTAACTTATGAGGCCCCCCTCTTCAGAAAGCACTGCATGGAAGAAAATTTCTTGGGCCGATTATCTTCCCATTGCTATTTTCTGATAGAGGGTGGTCCATTGTCATAATTTAAAAGTAAATTAAACACCTTTCACTAGATCGAATTTTTACCCATGTGTCCCATTTTTGTTAGCCAGTATTGTGTCCTTACACGTAAATGTATTTTCACACCACATGCACATCATTGGTTGCATAATAAACAAAGAATAATATGAAATTGAGAAACAAAGCTTAGTGGTTGGAAAAATCAACTGAAAGATGACAGGACATGTAATGATCCAGTTGGGGACTGCTCGGGCAGAGACATGCATCAGTGTTACCATGGTAACCAGGGTTCTCCCCACGTACAAACTTGCGTATTGGGCCCGATACGCAATTATTTCTGCCCGATACGCCAATACCCATAACGGGCCAATACCCATTTTTTCATCCCCGATACACACAAAATAACTATGAGAGTATGGCTCAGAGTTATCTTACATAATGCAGATTGCATGTCTGGAAAATTTAGATGAAAAAACAGTTTAGTCCTGCATTTTTCCATGTACTGTACATGCATTGTGCACCGTGTGTCGGCGGCCACACTGCACTGCACACCCTCACCCTACATACATCGGCACCGAACGCTCCTCGTGGCCGTTGTTGCATGAAATCTCAACTTCCGTCATGGGCGTCGTACATGCACGTGTTTTCTCTGTGCCGTGTGTTCCATACGCTACTGGGGCTGCATTTATGAAGGGTACAATTTTATACTACACCATTTGCAGAACTTACAACATCGATCCCACACACGTTCTTTTTTTCATGGCGGCAGCCGTAGCCCAGTGTAAGAGTATTAATGGCATCTACAACGGGGACGATATTTCTCGTTGCCATATCACCGCATTTTGCTTCGCGCACAATGGCAGAAACTCAATCTAAGGCCATGTCCAAAACGGGCTTCCAGAGCTACAGCTAGGTCTATTGTCTACGTGTCTCCCCGCATTTCCAATGGAACGAAGACCTAGACCTAACTCTAGACAAGAGATTCGGATGCAGCCAAAGATAGGCTCTTTTTTAAGCCAATAACTTCAGCAGTCTGCGCTGAGGGAAACCCAAATGAAGAGCCACCTGCAGCGGGTATTCTTTCTTGCCGATATACAAGAAAAGCCTTGTTGTTTATTTTATATAAAGACCAAATCGTTTTATATTTTTATGACATTTGTTTCTTTTAAGCTAATATTTTTGCATTACAACTGAATGGAGCTCATAGTTTCAGGTTTGATCAGCAAACGGAAAGGTTGAAGCATGTATTAAAATTAAAACTGAATAAATGGGTGTTTATATCGTTGATTAAACAGCACTACATGTTGTTGCATGTCTGAAACTTAAAATGACTCCTTTTGTCATTGTTTGTGCCTACAGGCCTAATTAGTAGTCCAGAATAGAAAACTGGTCATTTGTTAAAATACTAATATCCAAAATTTAAAAAAAAATTGAATTTGTTATGTTTTTTCCTTAGAAAAAGTACTTGAAAAACCCAGGAAAAGCTCTAAAATGCAGCTGAGAGCATCTATAAAGTCCCCAAATTTTCGGGGCCCTTGGGCGGGGTGTGAACCCCATGCCATCGCTTCGCAAAATGTTGGTAAACCACAACTGAAATCCCCCACACTATTGAAAAATCCTGGGGAGAACCCTGGTAACATTCATTTCCTGACACCTGCTCTTGCCTTTGAAATGGGGGGGGGTTGGTGTCATGAATAAGAGATGCTTGGATAATGGCAAAACCTTATAATACGGTGCCATGTCGTGCAAAGCATTCATTATGTGTAGCCCCTTAATAAACATTAATTCTTCACTTGTTGCAGGATTGAGAACTACCACAGTTAATGATACTGGCTCACTATCAAAGGAACCCACTGAGGACCCTGGACAAGTAATTTATTATTCACGAACATGTATGTACATGTAAATGTACCGGGGTATACTACGCACATCACACATGAAATGGTGCCTTTTTTATCACATGGCAGTAGATATTAGCTTACACACTTTCATTTTTTAAAGTTACCTTGCAACTTGGTCCACTTTCTTGAAACAAGTATCATTATTACATGTACATGTACAAGTATAGGAGTCTTGATCGGATCTCCCTAGGCTATGTGGTCTGAGTCTCCCTGGTACCCCCCCCCCAAAAAATGTTTTTTCTGTCCAAGAAGCAAATGGCACATTCTACATACATGTCTAAAGCCCTTGTTTACTATCCACACACACAGGAGCTGATAAACATTGCATGAAATAAACATTTCTCTTGGATTACATGCATGACTGATCAACCTTTCCACCATCTTGGAATGACCAGATGACATGAGAGTATACATGTACATGTACCCATTGTCTGATGGAGGGAACACTCTAGTTTCCCATGGGTTGTACTCCCACCAACAGACGCTTTACATACATGTAGAAGCCATCATGCAGGGCAGTGTACCACAGGGAAACCTCCTTTGCACTTACATGTACCCTGTGGAACAAAAGCACTGGCCTGCTACATGCTAGCCTTGCAAATCCTCTAGTGTGCTGAGGAGTGGTCTCATGTTGAAGAGCAACACAACGGAAAACATGTTTTCTCCGATTTCATCAGCTCAAATAAATATGAAAGCGTCCAAATCGAATGCAGTGTCATTTGTCTTCAGAGCTCAACTATAACAAGCTAAACAGGGCTTTTTTTTCTGTTCATGCCATGAATTTGCCATTGCAGCCATTGTTTGTAGCCATTGTTTGGCAAGCACGAGGGTTTATCCACTACGAACACCTTGTTTTCTCTGTTTTCTCAGAATGACGCAATCTACATTCAGCATGTTCAGAATTTGCATCTTGGCATGAACAGAAAAAAAGCCCTTTTTGGCTTGTTATAGTTGAGCTCTGAAGACAAACGACACTGCATTTGATATGGGTGCTTCCATATTTATTTGAACCGATAAAATCAGAGAAAACATGTTTTCCTTTGAATTACTCTTTAACGCTGAGCAACCCACTCAAGAACAAGCAGTATACAGTACATGTACTCACCTTCATCCGGCGCTTCGCTCTTCATGGCAAGTTCAAAGGTTAACTCGGCGCACTTTTTCTGGAGTTTTTGCAGTTCTTGGTGCAGGCCCTGCAGTGTCTTGGCGTGCTCTTGCTGCATGAACAAGATGGCACTCTCCGCATTGTGCAGCTGCACGTGCATAGGAGCAGCCATGTTGAATGATTTCCCCCTCTGTTAGGGTCCAATAACTCTGTCTCCCTATTCTTTTCCCTTCAGTATCTGTAACCAAAACATTCAACACAAAAGTAAGGGCATAAATTAAAGAAAGGGCCAGGGCATTGATGCTGGTAAGGCCATTAAGAATTTTAAAACACACAACCAAAAGGAAGAACTTTCTTCTGGTTTGGATATCAGTCCGGCTTAAACGATTAATCACAGTGTTACATGTATAGTTAGTATGCCAGTCTTTACAAATAAATTTGAAATTCTGGTTTTGAATCGTTCTACATGTACAACATGTACTACTGAGGAATGATAAACCCTACAATGAATATACATGTAGATCCCAGGCTACACATGAGTGATCTAGCCGAGAGTGGATAAGAAAGACATAAAGTTTCTTAAAAGAACGTAGCGGAACATTACTAAAATTTTGTTTAATAAAGCCTTAATGTACATGTAAATGTCATTACAGTACTTATTCCAATTTAACTTATCATTTAATTCAATTAACACGACTCCTAAGTACCTTTCACAGGAAGTGGCAGTTAACACATTATTATTAATATAATACGGATGCTGCTGGGAATGAACCTTTCTTGACATATTCATAAGTTTATACTTGTCGATACTGAAATTGATCTGACCATTTACAAAGTAAATTTCAGTCGGACTGTAAAAACATCACTGTCACCATCAGTAATGATGAGACGATATAAAATGCAGCAATCTACATATATATGTAACTCAGCGAAAAGTACACCAAATATTCTTAGAGATATCTTAGAGATGCATGTGTGATAGTTGAGTCTATTCAAAGACCTGGAGGAGAAAAACACAATGGACTGCCAACTCCTACAGGCGCCCCATGCATTGCATGTATACAATGTACATGTTCTGTTGGCCAGAGTTGCTGGCACAGGAAACTTCCGGTTGACCTTTGAATACATGTAGGTGTTTATGTGCAATTAACGACTGCGACCGTCACACGTCGCTGCACTCGTAATTTTGCCTTGGAAATCTTTATTGTTAAAATAATATTTAATAAAATAAAATAGCAAAATGGAGATAAATATATGAGATAGACAGCATACAAGTGTGTTATGATACATGTATGTGTACATGTATCATAACACATGTATGCGTACATGTATTCAGTATACCATAAAAGTTCAACTTCGGCACTTCTGGTTCATGCAAGATCGACGTGCACTTACTGGATATGGCAGTCCATTGTATTTTTCTCCTCCAGGTCTATGGTTTATTCAGAAAGTTTTAAAAGGGGGGGGCGGGGCTGATGGGGCTCTAATCACACTCCCAAAGTGCAAAACCTAACCCCACTAAGCCCCCCCCAAAAAAAACATGGGGCTGCCGCTGGTGTTTATAAACTAAAAATCATGGACATACTGCATCAGTTCCATATCACACCTCATGGACATGGAACCTTTCACCAGTTTGGCCTACAAGTAAACAAACATGATGAGGTTTGCTTCTGCTGGCTTCTGCTCCCAAACATGCATACATGTATGATGTAAAGATACAAGTGAGCATCTATGTGTATAAAATAAGACTGGTAAATCATTCAGGTTTCAACACAGACAGTGCCGGCAGACCACAGCACAGATATAGACCAGACCATGAACAGACACAAACAGTCATAACAGTAGGCACACATGTACATGTAACTTATAGTTTTAAGTGGAAATATTCAACACGTTAAATACATGATCTGACCTCCTCCATCATGTCCATAGTGTTAAAGCACGAGACCAAAGAAACTGAGGGTAAATGGCGACATAACGACATTTTACAATTTATCATTTACGAGACAGAACAAAAACAAACCCTTAATTTCTGCAAAATTTCGGTTGAATTTAAGTTCACTTCCACCACATCTACCGGCTCTCCAAAAATATTCATTTGCCTTGTTAACTGGTACTACCCATGCAGTAATTATCTTTGCTGGCGCAAGTGTTTGCAATCGGACACCAGCGCTGCTCAATCTCCAAAACGACAACACAACACATAAATAAAAGCGTAGTCTTCTTTCCGTCTCTCGCATAGCGAAGTGGAATACCCGAGAGGAGACTAGTCTATAATCGAGACGTCATTGTTGCCAAAGTAGTCTGGTAACCGCATTTGGATTGGCGGTATAATAATGCTGTTCACTTTATTCGCTCCAGGGATGCGATACGGGTGAGCGCGAGAGTCTGAAACTAAACCAATTACCAGCAAGCGTGAGCCGTTTTTAGATTTGTTACGGAGCTGAATGGACACGAGGTACGTTTTAGGAGGTTTCGTTTCCTCCAAATGTCTGATGTTTTACCTGATTCACGTGAGAAATATTATTAAATCAGTATAACATGCATATGCAGGTGCTTCTTTGATGACAGACTCTAATTAATAGAGAACATTCACCGACGAAGTTAAATCGTTTTGTCCAGAATTTCCAGTGACGCCATTTTTTTGTAGTTTTACAGACATGGTGATGACAGAGCACGAAATTAGACTGAAAAAGTGCTCGCACAAAATGTCATAACACAATCAGTTTTGTTCTGCCATTACGAGTTTTTGATCTGCCATAAAAGGTAGAGTTATAACGTGGGCTAATTTTATGGCATCAGTCCTGTCAGTGGGGACGAAAGCTTCCAAAAGTATCTCTAAACGTGATGAACACCTGTCTTAATCTATGTAAGAATTTTTACATACCGCAATTTACAAGAAAATTGTGAACCAGCCAACTGGCCAACAATGTCTGTGTATCACGTGGTGAGCTAGACGGTAAGACCCGTAAACAGGGCCCAATGAATAGCCTACTCCTCCGTCTTATACTGGGCCCTGTCCCGATTAATAGGGATTTCTTTCGAAACTTTATCCAGAACATCCAGGGGCATACATGTGTAACTAAACATCCGCTTAATTTTATGAGCTGAAATTGCACCCGTATGTTTACTACTTATGTATGCTAGGTTGCTAATTCAATTGTAGAAAGTCGCCTTTTCCTCATTTGGAGGGAAAAATATTGCCTTTTTTGCCATTTTCCCACTCCGTACGAATTTTCACCTGTTTTTTACATTACGCAGACCCCTTTGTATGGTTTAGTAATGGTACATGTACCATGTACGAGAGCCTGTCTAGTTTGGACCCAGACTTCAACACCTACACTGAACGTATCTCATTCAAATCTGCAAGAGTACCTGTTGATCTAAGTACTCGTAGAAAAATTACAGCTGTTTTGTGTCGCAGTTAATATGCAATGCCCTTGGCTGGTTCCCTGTCCAGTCGCACACTGTTTGCGGCAAATGGTAGCACGCCTCGCTCTCTGTAACGTGACTTGAAAGTGATGAAACAGCCATTGCTTTTGTGTAAGTGGGATAAACTTCGTCCGGAGTGGGAAAACAGCAAAAAGGCAACATATTTTCCTCCAAACGAGGAAAAGGTGAGTTCTACAATTGGCAACCTAGTGGATATTTTACAGCGTATTTTTGTGAAGTGGCAAATAGGAGAAATGACAATTGGGCAAAGTGGCAAATGGGCGAAGTACATGTACATGTAGTTGTGAGCAAAGTGGTAAATGGGGGAAGCAACTGTAAAACAGCTAGGCCCGTGGTCATGATGGTTGAACAGTCTGAAGTGTTTTTGTTTGGAATGATGTGATTGATTGACATGACCAATCATTGGCTATTGTCTGATCATGCTCCATGCGCTGCACTTATTGTAGTATTTATCAGTTGTTAATTTGCGCCGCCAGCAGTTGCTTACATTTTCTTTCTAATCAAATCCCTGTGCTGGATTGACTACTGGAAGATGGGAGATAATTTTAAAATGGTGAAGTAGAGAAAGTCTTTAATTTCTTGTAAGGTAGTGGATG
This sequence comes from Acanthaster planci, assembly GCF_054643075.1. Taxonomy (NCBI): domain Eukaryota; kingdom Metazoa; phylum Echinodermata; class Asteroidea; order Valvatida; family Acanthasteridae; genus Acanthaster; species Acanthaster planci. Next base: position 9,063,690 of record NC_141785.1, on the reverse strand, counting down.
TACATGCAGCGCTCAAATGTCACTGTTGCCATGGCGGTCAGTGCCCTAACAATAGGTCTTAGTGCCCTGGAAATTTCCACTTTGTCCACGGCCAAAGCTGGCCATGTGTCTCATTCTTCTTGGCAGTGGTGCCCTGAAAAAAAATACCCAATATTTCCTGTGAGTTTTCAACTTTACATTCACATGTTGCTGTCTACCGGTACACAATCGTCCTCACGCCACATGCATGACATGGGTGCATGGCCAAGGCAGCCAAGCTGGCTGGCCCCCCAGCTGCGTCACAGGCTTGCCTGTGCTACAGTTGGCTTTGATTTACAATACATTAATGTATGTGTACATTTATTTCGTTTTGAAATCCAACGTTCATTGGATGATTATTCGCTGCAGGCACTTGTGGATACGGTGCATGGTGCCAGCCAGCAAAGCCTGGCATAATGTGCAGTAACCCAGCTGGCACATGCATACATGGGCTTAAGCCGTGTCCGAAATATGCCTCCACAGCTTTGGCTAGGTCTTTTTGTCCCTTAATTTTGGTCATGTATGCATGCTCTCAGCAGACTCAACTTGGGTTGGTCAAATATACGGTGGGGGGGGTGGCTGGTAAGCTTGCACTGTGAAGTCAAAGTAGAGACGAAACATGTTGTCTTTCTTTAACCCTAACTGCCCAAAACCTGCCATACTCCAACAGCAGGTTTTGTGAGGTTTTGGCAGGTTTGGTACCGTACCTGAGGAACTTGTTGTTGAATTTTGTGAGACTTGGGATGAAAGGCCCAGGGAGATGGTGTTGGATTCTGTGTGAGTTGGGACACACAGGGTTCATTGTGTGCAGTGTCTGGCTTGCTGTACCAATTGTTGGACTATGCTTGATTTTGTCAGGTTTGGTACTGTTCAGTGCAAGTCATCCTATACTGCATAGACCCATCCATACCATATCACTCAAACTCCAACGGGCTCATTCTGTTGGAGTTTATCAGGTTTGGTACACCACCCTGCATGTACAAGTACATAGACAAGTACATGAACCTGTTGGATTTTGTGAGGTTCAGTATGCTTTCTAGTGCAGGAGCCTAGGAGGTTAGGGTTAATAAATGTATATGGTTTAATTCATTGGAATTCTAATTATATGAATTTCCTCTAAATTAAGAAATCCTTTGTTAGAAAATGTGCCTATTCCCTCCTGTGATATGATGTTTTGTCATTTGTAATAAAAATTTAAACAGGATAGCTCAAGCAACCACATAAAACACCAGTTTTCATTTTTCCAGTTTCATAACTCGTTTTGGAGAATATTTTACACCTTTGCCTCAGTGCCTTTCCTTTGCACAAATTTTGGCCTTGTTGTCCCTGTTACTGGCTAGGCATGGGCAGTATTGCCTTTTTCGATACCGCGATATCCATGAAAAATATACCAAGGTATTTACTAATACCGTGGTAATGTATTTGTTGCAGAAGGCATTACATCATCAAAAAGCAGTGGCAATGCTGACACTCAATAGCAAAACACAACCAGGGGCCAGCATAAAGGGGTTTTTAACGTCACAAAACCCCTAAACTTAATAAATATTATAATTTATATGTCCATTTGATGTCAAAAAAATAGTGTATATGTGAAAGAATAAAATCGTTGCTCCGTGATTCCTACATGTATCTATGTGGCCACTCATACATGTACTTTGTGAAAATCTGCATGTGTACTACAGTCAAGTTGGTACTCACCAAGACAGTTGTTATTGTAATGATTATGTGCCAGTCACCAGTGGCTGCTCCTCTTACATGTAGCTGCACCCTAACACTGCGCTTGTGCAATAGTAAGGTGGCTACCAGAAAACTCTGCAGCGTGGCAGTCAACTCTCGTTATTACGAAATTCGTTGTAACGAAATTCCAATTTTAACAAACTCAAAATCTGTTACAGCAAAATCGCATCTTACGAAATTCCTGGTATAGTGGTACCACGAAAGGTTTTCGTGACTCCATTGCCTGAAAACCATTGTTGATGGCCCATTCATAAAGCGTTTGCAAATCGCAGTGGTGAAAACATACATGTATGTGAGGTGCACCACACTGGTTCCCGCCAGGCCGAACCGTTGCCATTGAAGTCATCATGGAAATGCGGCAGCCAGACAATGTACAGTTTCTGCCAAAAAAGGGTCATACATATGTTCCACTGCATCGCATGCAACTCTATAGTTGCAAGTTGAAAAAACAAGTGATTTTTTATGTACTAAATATATGCAAACCTGACATCATCAGATGCACTGATTAAAATGAAATACATATTTTGGGGGGGCCGGCCATATTAGTAGTTATTATTAGTAAATGTAAGTCTACCTGATTAATAAATGTTTGCACGGTTGGCAACCACAAGAGCATTACATTTCTTTATATCTGCTCAAGTTTGAAAAGGTGGGAATAATATCCTGATGTGGGTGGCTCTGCAATATGTAAGAAAGATCAGCAGGAACTTGATTGATTTATTTTTTTGGGAGGGGAGGGTATTTATTTATTTATTTTTGGTATTCCATCAATCTACCATGCATACATGTACATATAGGTGATTCCCCCTTTGCAAGATGGCAACCCTCGTCGGTGGCTATGCCCTGGCTCCACCAGGCACCTATCCACCCCAGCCCAGTGTGGTCCCTCAAGAGGTGCCCAGCTACATGATGGAGGAGAAGCTTCAAGAAAAAGGTAGATGAATGCTACTTCCAAATTTCCAATAACATAAATTGTTCAATTGTTAGTGTAACTTCTGGTCTTTCAACAGAGTTTGAACACATGCTACATGTACTGGGCCTAACCTTCCCTGCTCTGTAAAATCCATGTATTTGAAAATTTTGAAAAATTTTTGCAGGATTTTAGAGAGTCCACTATGAAGGTAAAAATTGACAGTGATTGTGCCATTGGTTTTTTGCTCATTGCTGGATTTTGGCAGATTCAGTAATGTTTAGAACACAACAGCTGCAGAATGTTAGGGCTTATTTGTTTCTCAAAGCTAAAGCTGGTTTTAATATGTCAAACAAAAAATAGTGACACAAATTTTCAGTTCATACCAAAAAATTCTGGAAAAGTAAAAAAAAAAAGTTCTGTTGGGAATTTGTCAGTAATTGTTATAATTTTCCCTTAAAGTTTGTCAGTGATGCTGTGAACTGATGAATCCTGTTTACATCATGAGTGATATACCCGTATACATGTATTCATGTGTGTGTCACCCTATTACAAGCTATAGACCTTACATGTATGTGTATGACGTCACATTGGAGAGTCTTTCTTCCTCTTGAATAGGCTCGAGTAAACACATTGTGCCTTCATTGTAATAATATTGAAATAACAAGGGACAACCTCTGAGACGCCAGCAGCGCATAACCTTCATACATTTCTGTTCACAAGTGGTGTGACCAGGCAGCTGAATGCTGCAGAGATGTTTCACCATGTTGAATCTTCTTTGGCCTTAGCTCGAAAATGGCAGCAGCTGCAGTCCAAGCGTTATGCCGAGAAGCGAAAGTTCGGCTTTGTGGATGCCCAGAAAGAGGACATGCCCCCTGAACATGTGCGGAAAATCATCCGTGACCACGGCGACATGACCAACAGAAAGTTTAGACATGACAAGAGGGTATACTTGGGGTGAGTAAAAATAGCTCAGCACTGTTCAGTAATGAATACTGAAAACGAACATGATGAATTGTATCTGTTTTGTGGAGCTTCAGAAAATAACAAATTTCCATGTATAATCTGTTTCTACATCTTCTTTAAAAGTTCATCGGTATTTGCTTTACGTCTGTTCACTTGAGTCAAAGAGATAAGTAGTAAAAACGTTAACTGTACATTTTAATTTTAAACAGTTCCTCTTTGTGAAATTCATTTTTTACAGGGCCCTGAAGTACATGCCTCATGCCGTTCTCAAGCTGATTGAGAACATGCCCATGCCGTGGGAGCAGATTCGCGACGTCAACGTCTTGTACCACATCACCGGAGCCATATCATTTGTCAACGAGGTGGCCAGGATCATTGAACCCGTCTACATTGCACAGTGGGGGTGAGTTTTAAGATAACTGGCTTCTTCTTTTTTTTATATAATGACTTTCCATTCTGACGCTTTTGCCCTTGATCAGGTTGCTGACTACAGAGTCCACTTTTACAGTACGTTCCATTTTGTTGCTTTCATTGTAAATGTGTTGCCATTTCGATGTGTAGCATTTTGTTGCAGTGTTTCCATTCTAACAACATTTATGTTGCATGTTGGAGCATTTAATAGTTCACACATACTTTGATCATTTTCAACAAGTTCTCATTTTCAGTGTTTGACGTCTTGTTTCAATGTCATATTTTGTGTTCTCACAGAACCATGTGGATCATGATGCGACGCGAGAAGCGCGACCGTCGCCATTTCAAACGTATGCGCTTCCCACCCTTTGATGACGAAGAGCCGCCGCTGGACTATGCAGACAACATTCTGGATGTGGAACCACTAGAGCCAATCAACATGGAGCTTGATCCAGAAGAGGACGGGCCCGTCTACGAGTGGTTCTATGATCACAAACCACTAATTGACACAGTGTGAGTCAGTACAGACGCTTCTACTCCTTTCTGCTCACTTGTAATAAGTTTTGAGTTTCTTGTAGTTTTTACCAGTCCAATAAGTTTGTAGACACAGTTCTTTGTTTGCTTTGTCAATTTATGTCACTTCAGCAGGCTTGTGGAGCTTTCACACTGATCCTATGACATTGCCTTGTCAAACTTCCTTTGTGGAATGAATTTCCATTGGCATTGTTTCCTTTCTGTTTTACAAAAGGCCCCTCAGTGTAAAGCCACCTTTCCATATGCACGACAGCACTTGCGCCAAGCATTGAGTATCCGTTGCATCTCCTGGGGCGATTTTGGTGGCTGAATGCAACGCATACATGTGTTATGTTAATGGAGTCAAGTTTTGTGTCCGTGAAAGTGAAAGCATGAATACATCGCACATGCATTGCACCGTAAAACCATACATTATTGAAAGGTGCCTAAATGAGTTAAAATTTTGTGACATTTTACCCAAAATATAAAAATGCATTGCACTCCAAGTTTCATTAAATGGTTGCATCATAACCTGATAGTCTGACAGGAAAACAGTCTTCAATCCTTCACCAGTTTGAGCACTGAGGACTCTCAGGATTGGGTTCACAAACCCCATTTATTACCGCAGAATTTTTACAGCAACTCTACACAAACTTGCAAGCTGTGCTGAATTTCATATATTGTTTTGTACATGTAAGATTTAACCCCTCAAGCAGACTCTTAATTTATTGTTGAACTATTCAGCAATGTGAATGGCACCAGCTACAAGAGTTGGCGGCTGACCCTGCCCATGATGTCCACCGTCTACCGGCTTGCCAATCAGCTGCTGACTGACCTCATGGACGAAAACTACTTCTACCTATTTGACCTCAAGTCTTTCTTCACCTCCAAGGCCCTCAACATGGCCATCCCCGGCGGTCCCAAGTTTGAGCCACTTGTGCGAGACGCCACCCTCCTGTGAGTAGAGCTGTCTGTGAAGCCTATTCAACAAAGTTGTAGCCAGAGACATTACTTTTTTTTCTCACAAACATAAAGAAGTGTGATTTAGAATAAGCAAAAGAAAATTGGTGGTGGTAAAAAAAGGAGTTTTCCGTGTCGATAAAAAGTAATTTTCCATTTGTTACTTGAACTTAACCCTCCAGCATCTTTGAAAATCCATCCACCAGGTTTTGGATGGTTTTTAAAAATTTAGAATCATAAAGCGCATCCATGTTTGATTGACACTGGGCATGATTCTCTGTGGAAGTTGAATTGCAGAGAAGTCTTCCATTGGCTGCCCACATCTTTCAGGATTTTGTGGGATTCAGGAAAATTCATTGCAAGAGTGCCTAGAGAGCTATTAAACTTTTGTTGTGAACTTCATCAGGTCTTATTTGTGAAAACTCAATTTTCCTAAGTGATCAGTGCAAAAACTATTTCAAAGTTTCACCTACAGTGCTTCAAAGTAAAAACCCTCATGCGTCTATTGTTCATTGCTATGATCTTGATGCAGGGATGAGGATTGGAATGAGTTTAACGACGTGAACAAGATTATCATCCGCCAGCAAATCCGTACAGAGTACAAGATAGCTTTCCCGTACCTCTACAACAACCTGCCTTACTACGTCCAGCTGACATGGTGAGTAATACTGAACTTAATCAAGGCCAGCGAAGGCCAAATTCAGTCAGCAACTGGTTAATGACCACTGGTTGATATTTCCCTGGTAATCTGTACACAAACATGTAATCAATGTACCGGGCAAAATTGACCAGTGATTGATGGATTGTCGCTCATCGAATCTGACCAAAGGTTAACCATTAGTACTTAATACCAATAGAAAAAAGATGTTCTCCAAGAAACACAGTTAATATTGCAAAACAGTTTTTGTGTGGAATTTGATTTTCATTGTTCGTGTTTGCTCTTGTAGGTACCACACCCCAAGTGTTGTGTTCATTAAGACAGAAGATCCTGATCTACCTGCCTTCTACTTTGATCCCCTTATCAACCCAATCTCCCACAGACACAGCGGAAAGGTAAAAGCCAGACTATCCACTCACTTTGGGTGTTTGGCTTCTGGGAGGATATTAAACATCTGTTGATGTTGTTGATTAGTTAGAGTCGATAAGTGTGTGTCAAGAAATGTAGTGTCACTGAACTTAACTTGTAATAGTTGATAAAGAAAACTGCAGATAGTAAGTTCATGGTCTAAGCAAAATTCAGCTGGGATCTATTCATGAGCAGTGTACTGTTGCTAGTTTTTGCTACTGTGACACTAATTTTGTGCTTAACAGCTGTCTGGTTTCACCCATTGGTATCAGGTCTTGCCACATTAAAAGTAGTCATTTTTTTCTCGGTGTCTAGGTGGTTGAGCCTTTACCGGATGACGATGAGGAGTTTGAGCTGCCTGACTACGTCCAGCCCTTCCTGCAGGACAGGCCGCTGTACACAGACAACACGGCCAATGGCATTGCTTTGCTGTGGGCACCGAGACCCTTCAACCTGCGCTCTGGCCGGCACAGACGAGCAGTGGATGTACCGTTAGTCAAATCCTGGTGAGAGGTTTACCTCAAAAGAACAGTGGTCTGGCTACTATTCTGGCCCTAGTTGTTGGTATTTAGAACGTAATTCCTCCAAAAAAAAAGCCAACAATTTGAACACATTAAATCTCTTTGGGTAGCTGTCTTCATTCAACATCCAAGGTTAGAATACATGTTCATCTGCAGTGCCTTTGGTATTTAGTCAGAATTACTAGACAGGAATTTTATACGGTATCGTGCAAGTTAGGTGTCATAAACGTTCACCGATAGTTGAAACTTCATCTCTGCCAGGTACTTGGCTGTTGACAGACTTCTCACTCAGTTTATCACTATGATTGTTCCAGTGTACATACAGAATCAAATTACCTGAAACTTGAAAGGAAGAAATCATTACTTTGCAGCGAGACATGCTGGTTTAAACTCAGAAGTACAGCCTGTCCGTCATTGCCTATTCTTTCCATTTATGCCATGTTGTTGCAGGTACCGCGAACACTGCCCAAGCGGTCAGCCGGTCAAAGTTCGCGTCTCGTACCAGAAACTCCTGAAGATCTATGTCCTGAATGCCCTCAAGCACAGGCCCCCAAAGTCGCAGAAAAAGAGGTGGGTTAAAACTTTCAACCTCTGGATCTTGACCAACGTAGTTTGATCTAAGCATATCAGTTGTGTCTGTTGGGGCACTAAGCGCTTAGTGGGTAGAGATATTCAAGTATCACTCTAGTTTGCCGAACTGAATTTTCATCTCAGAGAAATTAAGCTTGCACAGTTTCTTTTTATCAGAATTTTGGAATAATTTGTAGGTAAATAACAGACAAACAATAGACTGCAGGCATGTATTGGTGCCAGTGCTACAAGACCAGTGTTAAAATCACTGGTTCAGATTAGTGTTGGGGCGTTCCAGAATTCTCAGAGCAGGCTCTGGCTCCGTCTAAGGACCGTGATTTTGAGTTAGAACCAGCTCCCAAAGATATAAAGAAAAACATAAGGTATAATAAAACACATTAAGAATCTGTCGCTGCCATGCCTTGCATATCACACCGGTGCCACTGCACTCACCAATGGCACAACAGACGGGCTTTTGGCCTTTCATGGGCTTTAAGATTATCCACAGAGGGTATTTTGAGTTTTATTTTTACCTCTTCATAGACTAGTCATGGCTGGAATAAATCTGCAACATGTATGTACAACCATGATACAACTCAGTACTGCTTTCTCCTGCACTAGTTTCCACTCTACGTACATGTATAAAAAGATTTTAATCAGAACAACCGATTTGCCGTTGCCAGTACATGTAACTTTACCCATAATACAAATGGAATCGTCGACCATGCCGTGGAACTTCATGTATGGACTGGATCACGTGTACTTATTGAACATGTGCCAACTTATCGTAAATGGCCATGGACCATGCATAAACTGGTCATTCGTCCACAATGGGCACATCAAAAACTCTGATACATCCACTATCTTGTAAGCTATGCCGTTGCATGGAATCAGCTCTGAAGTGACAAGTTGAGAACCGAGACCCTCACTGGTTCGGGCAACGGCTAGGCTATTTCTTAACCACGCGGCAATTTCACCTGGTGTCATACATGTATATGCGAAAAGTACAACACGTCATACGCAAGTACCAGGCAAAATTCACCAATCTTAAAGTCACAGCCACATGTAAGACATTCTTCGAGCTTCATGGCTTCCGGTTGTCAAAGCTCCGCTGCGCCGCATTTGCAATAACCAAGTGGTTTGGTACCCAGACACAAGGGTATTTTACAGTTCATTTGTGTACGCATTTTCCCTTGTGTGGAAGGGTGCCCTGCTAAATGTACAGCATGCTATACACTTACACATGAGAGCGGCGGTAACTCGGCTTTGATGTTTGGAGTCAGCTCTTCGAATGTGGAACCACCAATGGTGGGTACCCAAAAGCAGAGCAGCAGTCGATTCCAATTTTTTTGTGGAACCACGGTTCCACTCGGAACCGGGAGTACCGCACAAGCCTAGTTCAGGTCCACTGATCTTTCGGCTGTGTTGAACCCCATGGTGAGCATATGAGCCCCGATCTAGACCAAGAGATGGTGCAATTTTCCTCGCAGTGGAGGCTCTTTTGGTGGGAACTACACTTAACTGGTTCACAAACGACTGTGAAATGCACACATTGCAGTCATGTCATTACCCACAAAATGAACACTTCCTGCCAACATGTCTCTTTTCAACCGACGAGGGGGTGTTTCCACTCGTGGCTGATAGTTAAAAAAATTAAAATTAAGAAGCATTTATTTTGACTTTGTTCCTTTTCAGGTACCTATTCCGTTCCTTCAAGGCAACCAAGTTTTTCCAGTCCACTACATTGGATTGGGTGGAAGTGGGCTTGCAGGTGTGCCGGCAAGGCTACAACATGCTTAACCTGCTCATCCACCGCAAAAATCTCAACTATCTCCATCTGGACTACAACTTCAACCTGAAGCCTGTCAAGACGCTGACCACCAAGGTAGGCAAAAATGAGAAGTTTTTATGGATTTTTTTTTAAAAAGCTTATCAGATTATCTACCAATAGTTGCATAGGACAAACTATGTCATGGCTGTCAGAAGAAATTGGATCTGTATTTGACAAATGTGACATCCAAGTCTGTTGACTTGAGCAGTTTTTCTAAGGGGGCACGCCGAAACCCCTGACGGGGCCAAGCCTTTCAAAAACTGGTCATTGCCGAGACTATGCAGCCTTTGAACCTGTTTGTTAAACTTTAATCTGCGAACAAAAGCCAAGCCTGACAATCATTTATTGGGGGTTTCCATGTCCTACCCGAACGACCTGCCCAGCCACAAAGAGCTCATTCCAGGCAGGCTTTTGTCCATGGTTTATTGTTCACTAAAAAGGATTAAGTTGAAAAATTCCTTTGAGGAGCTGGCAATGGCAAGGCTGAAGGGACCAGATGAGAAAAAGAATATACACGTGTTCTTGCTCGGTTTTGTATGTGTTCGAGGAGACGTCAGTACTAGTAACTGATGTAAAGGCACAATGGACAGATATCTGTAGTAAGGCTTCCTTTGTCGCAGGTTTTAAAATAGAGACACTTTCTAATTTTCAGGGGAAACACCAAAGTTCTGTGAAACAATTTTTAAAAAGGCAATTTTACATGAAAGGAATTTCACGACAGCCATGTAGCCGTGCCGTTGATCGAAAGCCTTCAATTGCTGCAATGTCTCTTGAAAAATAGCTGTTTCCAGGGCCAGCTTTGTTGCATCCTCTCAGGAAATTTGGCTGCAGTGCCCTTTCATTAAAAGAGGAATTTAAAACTTTTTTGTCCATCTACGCCTACATTTTCCACAGTGCTCTTCGCGATCGCGACGGACAGCCACAAATACTGTAGCTTGTGTATTTTTTGCCCCAGCCCTCCCTTCACCGCAACCGCGACCGTGTGATCCCCAAAAATGCAATGCAGTATGATTACTGTGCTGCAGCCTACCATGCCGAAGTACATGTACGTGTACAATGTACATGCATGGTGCGTAAATAATGCATCCCACACTCGTTGTTATGAATCGGCTGTAACAAAATTTGGGTTATAACAAACGTGCATCTGTGGTCCCGGCGAAAATCTTTGGTTTCTATATAAATCTGTTACAGCGAAATCGCATTGTGCAAAATTCCTGTTACAACGAAAGGTTTTTGTGACTCCCTTGTCTGAAAAACCATTGTTGACGACTCATTCATGACAAGCGTTGTATGAATCGCAGTGGTGAAAACATGTGCTCAATGCAATTGAAGCAATGTTGCACTGGTTCCCGCCACGTCAAACCATCCGCAAAGAAGGCTTAATGGGAATTCATTAACCAGTCTTTGTACGTATCTCAGCCGGTTCAAGTCGAAAAAACACCGCCATGTACTGTACAGTGATACGTAGCTAGCTGTGGAGCCTGGCTCAAAGTGCAATCCTTTTGTGTTATATCCTTGGGCCACCCGGTTATTGTGATTGGCTGCCAGTGAAACATCAATATTCATGTGGAGTCAGTGGGACTCATTACAGCCGTTTCTCTGTGAGCGGAGGTTGTGACTAACAATCTCCACTGTAACTCATGTTAGCACACACGAATTTACGACTTGAATAAGGTTAGTTCATTTTGGCTTTCGCCGATTCAGGACTTCACAACTGGCGCAGGGCGCGCAATGTAATATGTGCATCATTTTGTACGTGCTATTGAAATATTATTGCAACACAAATGTATAATTGTTCAAAGAGGCGTTTACTTCAGATACAATCTTTGTCAAGATCAATCCTGCAGTTACAAATCTGCGGGGATAAAACAGTGGATGGAACACACCATAGACAGGCATTCAACACAGTCCGCGCCCGGAAAATCCAAGCGCCTGGGATGCAATGTGCATTCTTTGTTGTACCGAAGAATTGAAATTTTGAAATGTGGTTGGATCAGGTGGGAAAAGGGCCAGCTCACTCTACAAACCTCTACTTGACCATAGATATTACATTCTAGTTTTTGCTACTTGTCATATTCTAATCAAATTCTTTCTTACATAGCTAAAAAAAAATCATGAAACATCAAAATCACTTTTGAATTGAAAAAAATTTTCACCCTGATTGTTTTACCAAAACACTTCTACCAAGATACTTCCCGCCTACCCAACCTATTTTGTTTTCAGTGTAATAGGAAGCACAACTACTATTTTGTTTGCCCTTACATTCCGAGATAAGGTTTAATTTTGTCTTTAAATGGGCAACGGCTGATGTAAGCCTGCAAATTTACTACCTTTCTATGGTGACACTCGTTCCAATGATTCTTGCATTAATTATTCAAGCCAAACATGGATGTTGAAAATCAGTCAGACATCAGCGACTGTGTAAATTTCTTTGAATATGATCATTTTTAAATTTCACTACTAAAGGTCAGTCTCGATTTTTCTTTTAAGTTTCCAATATTTGGGTTCAAAATTCAAGTTGGGATTGTAAATTTTATTTCTAACACCTGCTTTCTAACTTTCACATTTTCTATCAACATAACAATCGTGACGTGTTCCTTGTATCTTTGATTTTTTTATGAAGTCTGGTGACCAATGTACAGCGTTTCCTCTGAAATCAGAAAAAATAGGAGATAATGTTTGAAGTTGTATTAAATCCATCTGAAACACAATCACATCATGTTTGTTTTAACCTTCATGATTTGGACAAGAAACAGATCTATGAGAAAGACAATCATAAATAGGGGAAAATGAATGATCACTGAAAAAAACAAACTAAAACTGCTTAACCCCCTCTCGGCGGGAATTTCTCTCCGAAAGCCGACTCCAAGAATTCCAGCCTCACTTGGCCACCTCCCAAACCGTGAATTACACAGTGAAAAGGCTGATTGTTTGGTGGCACGCGGCTCTACTCAAGCTTCCACATTCCTGTTGCCTCTTTACAAAGTGGGGACTGTTGTGAAGCTGGTGATTGTGATGCAAAATCGGTCTTTTCATTTCTGGGCTTCACACAAAGACCAATTACCATATACACAAGAGCCGAGAATAATAGCTGAAAAGGGGGCTGAGGATCTTAATTTTACGGCGGCTATAGCTGCCTCCCGGTGCAAAGGGGTTAAAAAAAAACCACAAAAACAGCAGACATTTGCACCTGGTAACAGCAAACAGAAATACTGCCATTACAGTGACAACATTATTAAGACTGCGGCAAGGCCCTCCTTTTCTCCAGCCCAACCTACTTGCAAAACGTCGTACATGTATCTGCCAGAATGAATCAAAAGCAACAGTGACTGCAAACATCAAAGCCGACCGACAATGGGCACCATGATTATTTTTTGTTGAAGTGGAGTGCGGCGGATGGGATTGACTCTGGAGTTGGAATGCCAGTTATGCGTGACTGCATCCAAAGGGGTGGGACTACCCATTGTCACTTTGATCAGGATTAAAAGGCCCACACACCAAGGCATATTTTATGACCAGTCTTTTAAAGGCTTGGCCCATCAAAGGTTTCACTGTCTCCCTAAGGTAACGAGAAATTTTAACAAATTACCTTTCTTTGCCCCCCCAATTGCTCAAATTCTTGTAAAAATGCCAACTAAAATTACAGACTGCGCTGTGGTGATCAAAGAAAAAGTCTTCTTTGTTTAAACCAAGCTAGTTAATGCAGTGTCTCTGGACAATGGGTATCCCTTTTTTGTCCTCAGGAGCGTAAGAAGTCCCGTTTTGGCAACGCCTTCCATCTGTGTCGTGAGATCCTTCGGCTGACCAAGCTGATTGTGGACAGCCACGTGCAGTACAGACTGGGCAACGTAGATGCATTCCAGGTACAGTTACATTGTTTCATCGCAGCTCCTCGACTCGAATCCTCCTTCCAAACCAAGTCACCATGTTAATGAAACAAGAGAAAACAGTGAAGGGGAAAGAGTAAAAAGGACCAAATGGCCAAGCCTTGGAAAAGTTCCTCCTGGTTTGGGCCAGCAGGCCTGAAATCTGGCTTTTGTTAACTTAAAAATTCCATGAAACATATCAGCTACCAATTAATAGAGCCATGTTTACAGAGACATCAAGGCTGTAGCCTTGCTGATTTTGTCTTGTTAATGCCCAAGGGTGCAGGCTTCCTTCAAGCCTGGCCCAGCTTTTGAAGACCACATTAAACCAGTGAAGTTTCCTCTTCTGAGTATGTGCCATAAATACCTCTTTTGAACCTGAAGCTTGTTTGACTTTCCCTCTTGTAACCATTTCAACAAGCGAAGGCAATCGGTTGCCCCCTCTCTCAATGCTTGGCCCTTCTCTAATTTTTTTTTGCTTTGTCTACATAGCTTGCTGATGGCCTACAGTACATCTTTGCCCACGTTGGACAGCTGACTGGCATGTACCGCTACAAGTACAAGCTGATGAGACAGATCCGGATGTGCAAGGACCTCAAGCATCTGATCTATTACCGCTTCAATACGGTCAGTAATCTGTAATCTGCAAGTGTTCTATTGACCTTTTTCTTGAATCTGTCATGTTTATTCTGTTGCACTCGATGATGCACTTGTCTCTTCTTTGCCATCACAGGGCCCGGTGGGCAAGGGCCCCGGCTGCGGGTTCTGGGCACCCGGCTGGCGCGTCTGGGTCTTCTTCCTGCGTGGCATCACCCCGCTTCTGGAGCGCTGGCTGGGCAACCTACTGTCCAGACAGTTTGAGGGACGGCACTCAAAGGGGGTCACCAAGACGGTCACCAAGCAGCGCGTGGAGAGCCACTACGACCTGGAGCTCAGGGCATCGGTCAGTAGACTGCTCACGTGAACACATTGCTAGATTTCATCACTTGAAATAACATTCTGGTCTCTTTATACACTCCAAAGAATCACTTGATGTTCCCTCAAAATAGGCTTGTGGAATTTCATACTGTCAGCCACAGTACCAACAGGACTTGTATTGGACACGTTTGAAATTCTGGCTTGAAATACATGTTTGAATTTTTGTTGTACTTAGCCTGTTGCTAGTCTTGTGTATTGCTATTGAAGTTCAGTGAAGTGAAGTTAACTTATCGAAGTACATTTCACTTCACCGAGTCGAAAGTATACCCTTCATCAACTTGTGTAAATCTGGAATACTGAAGCTTTGATTTTTTTATTCCTGGGAACATTTTTTAGACTTTTTACTGAATGTGTCACTACATGTATGTTGGTCCTTGCAGGTGATGCATGACATCTTGGACATGATGCCAGAAGGGATTAAGCAGAACAAGGCTCGCACCATCCTGCAGCATCTCAGTGAGGCGTGGCGCTGCTGGAAGGCCAACATTCCCTGGAAGGTGAGCCGGACAACTTCAGAATTTGATCAGATCTTTTCTTTGAAACTTTGATTTTGTCTTTGTTTCCTGCCTCACAAAAGAAATTGTACATGTAGAAAAGGCATGATGTCATTAGCACATTGGCCTTGAGGCTTTAGATTAACCTGGGTAAAATAGAACCAAAATTCAAGTCTTAACCTTTCCTAAGTCCATTCTTGAGTTGGGTCACAAGTAGTGGAATAAACAACAAAAAAGTGGTTTTTTTCACAGTTCATTTTGATAGTGTGTTACTTTGCCCACAGCTGCATGGCATATGACAGCCTTGTGGGTCCACGTACGTTTCATTCATTTGTTTTTTGATTTGAAAAACGAAAATAAAAAAACTACTCATTTCCCGTTTTTTTTTTTTTTAAAAACAAAAAATGAAAATTGAAAAACACGTTGTCTCTCGTTTCTCAAATTGAAAACCCCCAAAAAATGAAACGATAATCACTCAGGTCGGCCAGCCGACCCCGGCAAGCTCGGTGGTCGAGTGGTTAAGACATCTGCACTAGTAAGCAGGAGGTTGTGGGTTCGAGTCCCACCCGAGTAAGCTTGTGAGGTTTTTTCGCAAGCTCTCAGACAAGCACTGAGCATACAGTGCTTATTAATATACGTTGGGTAAGGGCAAAAAACCGTTATGTATATAATTAACATCTCCCCAACGCAAAAATACATCTTGAAAACCATTATAGTCTATTGCTGCAATATTTAAGAATGAAAAACAGTTCCATTTTCTATCGTGTATTGTAAGAATCATTTTTTCGAAATGAGTGATCAGCAATATAGATTTCATAGGGTTAGAAGACCTTATGTATCAATAAATCACAGTCAAAAGTTACATTTTTGTTTCAGGAATGACTCTACTGCAACTGATTTTTGGATCCTCATAATAATATACAAAGGTGATGCTGTTATTATACCAACTTGTTTCTCCCCAAAACTTGTTAATTAAAGGACTGTTCCTCTAATTTTGATATTCTCTCAGGTTCCTGGCTTGCCCACACCCATCGAGAACATGATCTTGCGCTACGTCAAGTCTAAGGCTGACTGGTGGACTAACACGGCCCACTACAACCGAGAGCGTATCCGGCGGGGGGCCACTGTGGACAAGACAGTCTGCAAGAAGAACCTGGGCAGATTGACTCGGCTGTATCTGAAGGCGGAGCAGGAGAGGCAGCACAACTACCTGAAAGTAAGCAGATTGTGAAAAAAAATTGTGCTTGAACATATCAGGATAATGATAGCAGTATGGCCTGCTTAGTAGGCAGGATTTCAGAAATTCATCTCTGAAAGCATAGTTGAGAAAGGGAGGGATGTGAATATGAGCACCAAGTAATTGCTAAGTGAGAATGTTGGCCGAAGATAAGCAGGATTTGGAGACTTATAAAATCTACCTGAAATGGATGTGAAAGAAACTGGGGACTTGAAAGTGAGAAAAAATGACTTGTGAATCAATGTGGGTTGGAGATGAATAGGATTTGAACCCTAACCTCCTAGGGAGCATCGAAATCCTGCATAACCTTGTCGGGTTCCGCATGGTTAGGACTATAATATAGATAATATAACATAAGGACCTGAAAGTAAGCAGCAATTGACCTGTGAAAACAATGTGGACTTGAGATAAGCACAATTCAAAGATTTTTGAAATCTCGCTGAAGCAGGTAGTGCAGCGATGCCACTTTTCCGATTTTAATCGGAAATCCAACTTGTTTTTAACATTGACAGAATTAAATAAAGAAGAAAAGACGGGAAGCAAATCTATGATGTGCACGTAACCTGCGCTGCGCGACTGGGTATTTAATCCTTAATGCAGTCGTCAGTATAGAGTGCTTACGTGAGTCATATTGTGCGAAATACTAAGGACAGTGTTGAGTGGTGTCGTCAGTGACTGGAAATACGTTGAAATATTGACCTTTAACGCGTACTAGCTCAATGCATGCGAACTGCACGTTGGTTGATGAACACGTGGATCGACTTCATGAGCGAGGGCCGACAAAATGCAGCATCTAATTGTCAACAGAAACGAGGATCTTCATGATATTGAAAGAGATGTCAAGGACAAATTTCAGTGGAGATGGCTCGAAGAAAAGGATAACAATCAGAGCGTGAAATTACTGTCGGACATCGGACATTTTCCGACTCCGAGCACTTACTGTGTTTGTCCAAACAAAATAAAAAATGCTCTGACAAATTGTGCAACATATCAATAACAGCTCTTAAAATATCAACTCAATATTTGGGATTGTGGCGTCCGATTTATTATTTGTTTTGTGTTAAAAATACACCCAAGACATTAATCAGGGCTGATCACTCATCCCCAGCCCATTTTAACTAGCGCTACGCACAGTCACAGTGGTGAAAACACGTGCACGAAACTCTATGCATTAAACATGGCTGCTCTGGTTCCCGTCGCACCCATGAAAAAGAATGCGTCATGCAAATGTAGCAATCAGTACCAGTCTGTACTTTACGTGTACTGCATGTACTGTACATAACCACTCTTCATTAGCCGTACGCGTCAGGCCAGAAAGACATCGATTGCTACATGTATGTTGTAAGTTTTCTGCAAGTTAATTCACAGAACCTGGTCTCTTATTCATGTATGTATTTTCTGTGTTCATGAGAAATATGAGGTTCTGCTCATTTTAGCGCCCGCCGGCCTAGATGCATCACGCATGCTTACCACGCGATACACGGACATTGTTGGCCAGTTTGCCGTCGTGATTGCCGGAATTGTTTATGATTTTCTTGTGAATTGCAGAAATTTTTACATAGATTAAGACAGGTGTTTTTCACTTTTTGAGATACTTTTTGAAGCTTTCCTCCCTACTTATGCCATTCAATTAGCACTAAATTGCCCCCAAACAAAAAAAATGTTCCGACCCACCGATCCAATTTTTGAGAGGCGTGCACAGCACAACAACATTACATATATTTTTTTGGCCTAGTAAAAGACTGCATGATGTAGACCTTAAATGAATCTTTGGCAAGTGTTGATCCAATTTGATCAAGCAAATTTTTGACATTGCCTGCCATATCGGGCAAACTATAGAAAAAAATAAAGTACATATCTTTTTGAGTAAAAAACAGCAGGCAGCCTACCCGTAGGCTGCAACTCGACCAGCAATGATCAAGAAAGAACTTTTTGTTTTTATGGGTGACTACATGATGAAGATGCAAGTTGTGTACATGTGCATGCACACAGACCCATGCATTATTCCTCCGACACTGTGCAAAGCGCTGTGGATATGTTGATTTTCAGATTTTTTTTTTGGCATAGGCTAGTGGAATCTCTGGTAGTGAAACAGGCTTTTGGAGAACTGGCAACCAATTGGCCCTGGGAAAAGCAGGATATGTAGACATCAATTCTTTTTTTTAATTCAAAAGCTGAAAGGCATAAGCACTATTTGAAATTGAGTATTAACAAAAAAAGCTACAGAAACAAGTAGTTACGACCAATTTTGCCAACAAGTTGTCTTAGTTTAACACTTCTGTCTCTGACAAAGATATTTGCTTTACTGTATTACTAAGCTTCAAAGGTTCTCTCCCCTTCCAGGACGGACCCTACATCACCGCAGAGGAAGCCGTGGCCATATACACCACCACCGTCCACTGGCTGGAGAGCCGTCGATTCTCCCCAATCCCCTTCCCACCTCTCTCCTACAAACACGACACTAAGCTGTTGATCCTGGCCCTGGAGAGACTCAAGGAGGCTTACAGGTCAGAACGATGAAAATCAAGACCTTCTTGATAAACAAATTTGATAGACTCTCTGCCTGTATTTTTACTGGAAGTTTCTTCACCTTTTTTAAGAGGCTGACTAAACAAGCCATTGTTTCAGTGCCAAAATTCAACCTAGTTCCCCATTCCGTGTACTTAATTAATTATGCTAGGAGGTTTACAAGGATTTAGCATGATTAAGGAAGGTTGAGCCTAGCCTCTGTAACTTTAGTTGGGAACTGATGCCTCTTGGAAGTTAATGCCCAAAACTTCCTGTGGGTTTAGTGCACACTGGGGGATTTTGGAAGATTCAGGAAAGTTCTCTGCAAGAGTGCGTAATGTTAAGTAACTCTGATAAGCAACTGTTTGTGTATTGAGCAGAACCTGAACAGCAGTCAAAGATGCAGGCTGCATACGGGGCCTCAGCCTGGTCTGGTTATTTGGAAGCTGGGCTGTATCGACTGGGCTAGACCTTTGAGGTAGTTTGGTCTAACAGTAGTATAGCTTCCTCATAAGATACCAAGTTCCTGGCGTGGCTTGACTTTTCAAAGAGTCACTGGCAAATTCTTGAAATGCCGGTAGGGTTTTATTGTCAGGAAACTGATTTGATTTGTCTGTTTTTTAAATGCAGTGTCAAGAGCCGGTTGAACCAGTCACAACGTGAGGAGTTGGGCCTGATTGAGCAGGCGTATGACAACCCCCATGAGGCCCTCAGTCGCATCAAGCGTCACCTCCTGACCCAGCGTGCCTTCAAGGAGGTAAGAAGCTCCACTCTATCGTGCAAATCTCTTCATTCTAACCCTCCACCATCCACACCCTGTCCATACAAATTCATGGAAATTTCATTTTTGTCGCAACTTTGCCGGTGATGTCGGATTCCCCTACCTAAATGTGCAGTATTACAGCACCTTGAGGAAAACCGTAACCATGTATACTGAGGCAAAGTTGCAAATAATCAACGTGTACCCGTTTTTGTTCAAAATTAACATTTTTGTTTTGAAAATCAAAATGAAGTGACCGCTGGTTGAGCCCCTTGTGATTTGATTTGACTCTCAATTTGTCAAAGGTTTGCAGAGTACTGTAGGTTCCTTCCACTGCAGGTTACTTCTGTCGTTTTTTATATCAACCTTGTCAGATGTTTTACGGCTAAGGCTGTGGTTTATGCTATGAGCTACTGTGGTGGATAACTGCAGCTGTAGGCAGCAGTGCCCTATTTTGGAAACACCCCAACGTAAATAATGGCAGATCAAAATGGTTTATAGGAAGTGTGCAAAATTATTAGAAATGTGAACCATTCCTGCAAAATGAGTGTCAGTGCCATTTTTTTCAGTAATTTTTGTTGTAGATTGCATTAGAAAGAGCAGAGATGTTTTGTTTGTATGTTTCACTCAGTTCAGCATCCCGAAGATAATGGACATTACGTGAGTGAAAAATGTGGAGATGTTTCATTGACTTTATAATACAATGTAGATCACCTCAAAGGCCTTCAACTGAAAAGTGACGACTTACTTTGTATTTTAAATCAAATTCCTGACAGGTCGGCATCGAGTTCATGGACCTGTACAGTCATCTGATCCCTGTCTACGATGTGGAGCCTCTGGAGAAGATCACCGATGCCTACCTGGACCAGTACCTGTGGTATGAAGCAGACAAAAGGCGTCTCTTCCCCCCGTGGATCAAGCCGGCTGACACCGAACCCCCGCCACTGCTGGTGTACAAGTGGTGCCAAGGTACAAGTCAAAAGAGATGCCTTTGATGTAAAGTTCAAGAGAACATGGAAGGTTTTGTAAATGGTAGAGCAGGCTACTGTAATAACTTTATGTATCAAGGTCCGACTTTGGTTGTCTTTTGCAATTGTGTAAAGTTGGAAACCCTCATTTATGTTGTCATTATCAGCATAGACTCTATGGAACATTACAAGCATGCAACAACGTGGAGCTTAATTTCAATTTTAAATTAAATTTGCCCATGAAGCCCTCAGCTGTCTGTGTTTCATGTGGTGCTTTTTTGTCTCGAAAGCACACAAATTAAAATCTTTATTGATATTATGCCTCACACTCAGAACATTTTAACCACTTTGTATCGGTGGCATTTATCAATGTTGATGATGCTGGGGTGGGATAATTATCATTTTTTTCTGTTTTCAAAATTCTTTAAAAATTAATACTGGACACTTACACCCACACTGAAGGACTGTCTGGTTCTTCTGTAATCTGACAGACAACATCTATTGACACTGATTTCAGCCAAAAGCCCAGATTTTGCCGTGTTACATAATTTTCTTTTGTCCATGAAACTGACACAGTGCGCTGCTGACCTCTTTTCAATAGGGGCCAGATTAGCGTGCAGTGGTACAATGTGGCTCATCGCTGCGGTAGGGGAGCGCTTTTGTCCCCGATGGTAATCCACTCGCGCTAAATCCCCCAAACTGTGGTATACTGTTTCACTACAAGGCTGGACTATCTCCACTATTGAGAGTGAAAAAATGTTGGTAATGCCCTGCAGCCTGGTCTTTTATTACGAGTACAGTTTTTTGTCATAAGGCCCAGTTTCGGAGACCCCAGCCACACCTATAAAGAATACGTGTCCGGTACTGGAAACCCCGGCAGCAAGTGGTTAAAAAGAGGATCTTGCATGCTGCTTTAAATGGCATTGTTAGAGCAAATACTAATACATCTTGGCATGGAATTTTGGTATTGTGTTTTCCAGACATATGTAAGATATCTGTATAAAGTTTGTAGAATTAACAGCACTCAGTGTTGCTTTAACACTGATTTTTTTTTTCTGTTTCAGGCATCAACAACTTGCAGGACGTATGGGACACTGCAGAGGGCGAGTGCAACGTCATGATGGAGTCACGCTTTGAGAAGATGTACGAGAAGATCGACTTGACCCTGCTCAATCGACTCCTGCGTCTCATCGTGGACCACAATATCGCCGATTACATGACGGCCAAGAACAATGTCGTCATCAACTACAAGGTGCAAAGTGCATTGGTGAAAAAAATAAACTGCTCTACTCTGTTGCCAAGAATTTCCAGCAGCGTCAGGTTTTGCCAGAATTGTCATTTATAGTGTGAAGACTCTGACTTGTGCACGCAGCTTACAAGTTTTTTTTACTGGGAAAGTGCCCTCAATCATCCATGCAGAGCCAACGGCTGTGTTGCCTGTGGTACATGTATTTTGCATGTCTTGTTTTTGTCTTTTCTGTAGGATATGAACCACACCAATTCCTACGGCATCATCCGCGGTCTACAGTTTGCTTCCTTTATTGTCCAGTACTATGGTCTGGTACTTGACCTCCTGGTGCTGGGCCTCCACAGGGCCAGTGAGATGGTTGGGCCCCCTCAAATGCCAAACGACTTCTTACAGTTCCAGGTAGGTCATACTCAACTATTGGGAACAAAGTATCAAAAGTCTTTTAAACAAAGATGCAGCTTTGAGATTTACAAACAGGTGACATAAAATAATATGGATCAGACGTGTTGTTTCTGCATACAATTCTGCTCGTGTTTACTTTCAGTAGAGTGAAAAAAAAAATTGTTCTGCTTTTCTCACAGGATGTTGCCACGGAAACGAGCCACCCAATCAGACTCTACTCTAGATACATCGACAGGGTTCACATTTTCTTCAGGTAAATAGGTGGCCTGGGTTTTTTTAACACCAATTTTGACCACAAATTTTCTCGTAAAAGTGTGGAAACTTAAAAGTGCTTTCATGTACTGCCACGAAGATGACATATTTTCAGAGGTAAAGGATTACCTTATCAAATGAATTAAACTGTCGCAGAAGGAAATGCAGTTAGTTTCAAATCTTTGCCGTAATTGCTGTGGAATGTGGCCGGTGCTTTTCTCTTTTCCATTGGATCGTGTCCACTGGAGCTTTCCGTTGAACAGTTTGTTGCATGCAATGTGTAGTAGCTGCAAGCCAGTCTTGTACATGACTAGCTCGGTCCGTAAGGCAGTGCTACAGTTATCTTATCAGGTCTTTGCATCGTTGGACGGCAGCATCTGTCCATTGCAATTCGCCATCCAGGAAATAATGTGATACATCTAAAGACTGTAAAAACAAAACTTTAACATCACCCTGGAATTTAAATTTGTTTGAAAATTTTGGATGATTAATTTCATCAGTTTTACTGATTCTGCATTTTTGTTTCTGTAGGCAATGTTTTTATGTTTTGCACAGCACAAATGCAGTATTCGTGTTTTATGTTTCATCCCTTTTTATTTCTTCAAAATTCTTATTATGCACACTCACGTTTATATTGCACATTTCTCTGGATTGAAAGAAGTAGTTGTTGATGTTACAAAGCAATTAACTTTGATAGAACCTTTACATTTATCGTCATTTTTGGTACAGATTCTCAGCAGAGGAGGCCCGTGACCTAATCCAGCGCTACTTGACGGAGCACCCCGACCCCAACAATGAAAACATCGTTGGCTACAACAACAAGAAATGCTGGCCTCGAGATGCCAGGATGAGACTCATGAAACACGACGTCAATCTGTGAGTGTCAAACAAAGGAACAACCCTTGAAGTTCACCAAAAAAGGGTTTAAATGCCCGGGTCGTGAAAAATTACCAATTATGTAAAAGTTGACTGGACAGTCAAGCAGCACGATAAGAGAAAATGTTAACAATGTGAATTACAGATATTGAATAATGTTTGTATAAACCTCATTTAAGAGGCAGATTTGGGTAGAAGGTGCACCCAAGGCTGCTGGAATCTTTGCTGTTTTAAAGAGTAATTTTAATAGTTAGATTTAGTTGTGAAGACGTTGAATCTCAACAATCTATATTTAGGGAATTTAGGGAAGAGTGCAACATTAAACCAAGGAGTAACTTGAGTTTTCCCAAGGTATCCCACAAAATCCTGTTGACCCGCGCAAAACCTCAAAGCAAACCTCGAGGTTACCCCTTGTTAACATTGAATTCAACAAGATTTCTACTTGACTGATGTCATGAAAATCCCTTCTCCCCCCTCAAGTGGTCGTGCCGTCTTCTGGGACATGAAGAACCGTCTGCCCCGTTCCATCACCACCTTCCAATGGGAGTCCAGCTTCGTCTCCGCCTACAGCAAGGACAACCCCAACCTGCTCTTCAACATGTCTGGCTTTGAGTGCCGCATACTGCCTAAGTGTCGGACGACTTCGGAGGAGTTCACCCACAAGGATGGAATCTGGAACCTGCAGAACGAGGTTTGCATTCAATACACAATTCACAGCAGAAACAATGTTCCATATTCACCGCTACGTACTATAACAGAAAGTCTTGGAACAGCCATCCAATCATAACCTACTAGAAATTCCATGTAGATCAGTTGCCAAGGCCAGTGTCACTAATGCCAAACAGCCTCAAGAGGCCTAGCCTAACAGTGACCACTTGATCTAATACAAGCATTCAGTGATTCTAGTTGGTACTTTCCCAGAATTTAGCATGTAACATTTCTACTGCCAAGCTTCTACTATGCACACTCTTTGCCCTGTCAGCTGAAATTTATTCCAAAATATCTTCACATGGCTTTTCACCCCTTAAGTATTTCCTTTGTCTGTACACTGAGTCCTACTTCATGATATTCCAGAAATTTTGTGTAAAGCACGTCAGATAGACAAGTTTCTTTACAGACAAAATGCCAAGTGCTCTGCAGAGGTCAGCACTCTGTTTTTTCCTCTCAGGTGACCAAGGAGCGCACTGCCCAGTGTTTCCTGCGAGTCGATGAGGAATCCATGCAACGATTCCACAACAGGGTCCGACAAATCCTCATGGCATCTGGGTCCACAACCTTCACCAAGGTAGGTGTAAATCTGAGAAACCTTATCAACCATTCTTTAGGTGCAAAAGACTTTCAAAAGAGAGATGCTTCTTCCAAGTTAACAGACATTTCCAAGCTGAAAAGGCTATCACAATTCCTGTAGGTCATCTGGTAAAGATATTCAAATTTAGTACTAAACTTTGAGGTAAACCTTGAGTTATCTCCTATTTAACTTTGCATTCTTGCCTCTTTATGCCATTGAAATGTGGAGAAATCTTTTCCCTCCCACTAGATTGTCAACAAGTGGAATACAGCCCTGATCGGCCTGATGACCTACTACCGCGAGGCAGTGGTCAACACCCAGGAGCTGCTGGACCTGCTGGTCAAGTGCGAGAATAAGATCCAGACCCGCATCAAGATCGGTCTGAACTCCAAGATGCCCAGTCGGTTCCCACCAGTCGTCTTCTACACACCCAAGGAGCTTGGTGGCCTGGGCATGCTGTCCATGGGCCACGTGCTGATCCCCCAGTCTGATCTGAGGTGAGGTCCCAGGGAAAATACCACTTTTGTGTTCTGTAGCTGGACAGTTCAACACAAAAGTGGAAATTCGATCACAATGTTACTGACCTTAAAGTAGTGATAATTTTCAAAGAAAGAAAAGTTTTATTAAAAACATTAAAGTGGAATTAAAATTGTTGTACTGCACATTAAAGAATTCTCTACGATCATTTAAAAATGTCAGGAAAGGGCGGCCAACGGAGGCTATGGCCCCTTACAAGGAGGGAGGGGGAGGACTTTTAAAGCCAAACATCTCGGTCTGTTTTGTTTCCCTTCAAAAAGTGTATAAGAAGCACCAAAATGCAGTCTCACCTTAACCGCAAGGATTATCAAGGCTTTGGCTTATCAATTTTCCAGGTGGTCCAAGCAGACAGATGTCGGCATCACCCACTTCCGATCTGGTATGAGCCATGACGAGGACCAGCTCATCCCCAACCTGTACCGCTACATCCAGCCCTGGGAGAGCGAGTTCATTGACTCGCAGCGGGTGTGGGCTGAGTACGCGCTGAAGAGGCAAGAGGCCAACGCTCAGAACAGGTAGGAGAAGGAAGTCCGGTTGACAGACCAGCAGACACCGACAAAGTCGATCCGGGCCAAGGAAGTTATGAATTTAAGAAAGCTGTGGCACAGCATGCATTTGATGGGAAGGCAGCCCACAGAAGTCTTTCATAGAACACAAGTTGACCTGTTGTCATCCTCAGCAGATAGTTAGACCTGACAAGCTAATAAGGCTTTGCAGTCAACCTCACAGAGTTTAAAGAACTATACTCTTCAATCCAAAAGCAAGAATTGGTTTGAAAAGACAAGTGTGAGCATTAGTGTGTTGAGGTACAGGTAAAACATTGCCATACTTAGTACTTTCTTTGGAGCGTATAAAACACAAACAGGTTCTTTAATAGCGACATTTAGTAAGTTCTATGTTTTTATTGTTCTGATCTTCTCAGGCGCCTGACTTTGGAGGATCTGGAAGATTCGTGGGATCGTGGCATACCTCGCATCAACACGCTGTTCCAGAAAGACCGACACACCCTGGCTTATGACAAGGGCTGGAGAGTCCGCACGGACTTCAAGCAGTACCAGGTCAGTATATAAAAAAGGAGATCCCAAGGTACGCCCTTTAAGTTGGATAGTTAAATATGCCTTTTACAAGGGACTTATTATCAGATATCTGCATTTGGCCTTTGGAAAAGCAAATTGTACCCTACACTAGAAGCTCAGCATACAAAACTTACAATGAGTCTGTTCAGTATTTCACAAAAGCAAGGTCATTCGGGAACAAAGCATGCGCACCATTCTGCGTGGGGCTGCACTGATAGGGCAAACCTCGCACACGCGTCTGAATGACCTCGGACTCGCTTCATTATGGGTGTGCATGGTTGGAATACTGAACTGGCCCATTGTGGCTATCTATCTTGTAGAATCCATGAGCATCACACGGGTCATATTTGCGACAAATACCTTCCTATGCACTGACCAATCACAATTTGTGATGCATACTGACATAGCTGGCAATCAAACCTTATAAACCTTTTCAATACTGGTGACTGATCTGCACAATAGTGCAGTTGCCTGCCCAGCTTTCTGTCATCAAACCAACTGCATCATACAGAGTTGGGGTGGTCTGGTACCCATTTGGATTGGTGGAAACCAAGTTTCTCTCTCTACACAGGAAACCTTCTTACATGAGTTAGCACATCCTAGTGCCCTGTCCTTGCTCCTGTTAAAAGGCCATGCAGTGCCCTATAGTCCTTCCACAGAGCCAATATTCATGTTGTACATCTCTCTCTCCTGCCTGCTACACCAGGTCCTGAAACAGAACCCCTTCTGGTGGACCCACCAGCGCCACGATGGCAAGCTGTGGAACCTCAACAACTACCGGACTGACATGATCCAGGCCCTCGGGGGCGTGGAGGGAATCCTGGAACACACACTGTTCAAGGGCACCTACTTCCCCACTTGGGAGGGTCTCTTCTGGTGAGAAGCCACAAGTTGTCTTTCCTCAATTCGGAATATTGCCATTGGCGGATGTCCTTGCTAAAGCTTCAAAAGTTTCAAAACTTCATTATGAAACTGTATTATACTGACTAATCCTCTATTTGGCATTTTTCCTGGTAACCTTGTGAATCGACCAATCTCCATTGTACAGGAAACCAGTGGCACTTTCCTTTTTAAACGTTTCACGCATCATCAAGTCTCAATTTCCTTATTCCTTAAATTTCCCTGCAAAAGCTCCCTTTGGAGTGAAGGGTGAGAAAGAGACAGAGTTGAGTACGGCCAGTTGGGCCATGCAGCAGTTCCTTTTTTTTTACAAATGATCAGTAAAATAGTAAACAGGGATAACACAACCACAGTGGATAAAAATGAACAGACACACAACACAACTTGTGAGGTGTAAATGATACACGTCTGTTCAGTGCCTCTGGAATGGCTTCCTTCATTTCCAATAAGTGTAGAGTGAATGTAAATGGCAACCAAGGAAAACATGCCTGCCTTGACCCCATGCCTGGAGCGCTGCGCCGCTTGCATATGTGGCCAGTCACAGCAGCGACCTGGGTTAGGCTGCGTTGAGGCATGATTTATTCTTCAAATATATCCATATAAGCCACCTGGAGTATAAGTCCCAGGGACATTTTTCAGCATGAGAATCAATGTATAAGCCGTGGCTTATATTAAAAAAATAACGGTTTTTCTAATTCTAAGATTATAGCCCCTCAACAGGAAAACTAATAGTCTTTCATGGATTTTGTTTTTTTAAATGATTACACGTCCATTTCTCTTACTGTCAATTCACCTTCCTTGTACGCAGGGAGAAGGCCAGCGGCTTTGAGGAATCTATGAAGTACAAGAAGCTGACCAACGCCCAGCGATCTGGTCTGAACCAGATCCCCAACCGTCGCTTCACCCTCTGGTGGTCGCCCACCATCAACAGAGCCAATGTGAGTTAACCCCTTCACTATGGATGACTGCTACTACACCACCTTTGTGTGAGCATTAGTGCATACCACACATACAGTCTATTCACCATGTAGCTGCTGGTTCAATGGGGCCTGCTGCTGGACAAAGCCCTCCATTCATGGCATGCCACAGCCCAGCTGTCGCAGTCAAAATAATCCCGCCGTGAAGGGGTTGAACAGGTCGTCAGAGGTCTTGTTTTCACTATGGACATATCACTGTTAAGGTGCTTTTTATCGGACAGGGACTATTGCTTCTCTTTGCATTCAGTTATCCTGCTTACCACCTTTACGTGACCTCACCAGTTTTTTTTATTTTGGCACTGTTCGAACACACATGACTGCATTGCTTAGATCTTTTCCCTATCCTTTTTCTAAACTGAAGCCCTCCCCACTTCTAACATCACATCCTACTCTTTTTTGTGGATGCATGTTAGTCTCTAGGTACCTCATAATCTGACAAGCAACTTCATTGATAGCAAAAAGTTTAAATCTCCATCGCAAAGATCTTCCCTACCACAGGTTTTGTCATTTTTTTCTCTCACCTGTCTCTCCCCAGGTCTACGTAGGTTTCCAGGTCCAGCTGGACCTGACCGGCATCTTCATGCACGGCAAGATCCCCACTCTCAAAATCTCCCTCATCCAGATATTCAGGGCCCACTTGTGGCAGAAGATCCATGAGAGTGTGGTCATGGACTTGTGCCAGGTGAGTCGGTAATAGCCTTTCAGGCTTGTACAAGCAGATCTTGATGTCTGCTGTCAAACGACATCTTCCCTCATCACCTTTTATCCCTCTCTGTCTTTGCTGTCGTGGAGTGGATAGTTGTTATTTTGTGCGTTGTTCTGTGACAGGTTTCAAGATGTACTCTATCCTGGCACTGAGCCTTAGGTCTGTGGTTGAATGAAATTCTTTGCTAATTTTTTGGCCCAGAGTACAAGTGATCTTGATCAAGGGTTTTTACACCTTCGTCTTCTCTTGATGGAACCCATCCAGGTATTCGACCAGGAGCTAGACGCCCTGGAGATTGAGACGGTACAGAAGGAAACCATCCATCCAAGGAAGTCATACAAGATGAACAGCTCTTGCGCCGACATCCTCCTCTTTGCCTCCTACAAGTGGAACGTTTCGAGACCATCACTCCTAGCCGACAGCAAGTGGGTCCACGTAATTGTCTCTTGAAGCTCAAAAGAAGGAAAGAATTTGTACAATTTGGGAGATACCTATACTCAATATGTTTACGTGTTCACAAATCCCAAGGGGCTGATATTCGCATTGGCTTATTTGAAACGAGGAGCCATCTCTCATGCAACGTGGATCAAAGAGTGTGTTATTGGAAATAACTCCATTGAATGTACCGGTATCTTTGTCTGTAGATGCATCTAGATTCAGTACACCAGTGAGGTGAAATATCTTTAACCGCAATCCATCAGGGAGTTTCAGAAGTTATGTTGGATTTGGAGGATGAGGTGATAGGGTTAACAACAGTCACCTGCTGCTATTTTTCCGTAATGGAAGTATCAGAAATGATGTGCTTGAGTGACTTTGAAACAGGGATACTGAAACTAGAATGCGCATATTTAAAGACACTATTCTTAAATAACCATGGAGACCTTCCTCTGTGTTACCTTTAAAAGTCACAGATCTGATCCGATTTACTTCCTTGCAGGGACATGATGGACAGCAGCACCACCCAGAAGTACTGGCTGGACATCCAGCTGCGTTGGGGTGACTACGACTCCCACGACATTGAGCGCTACGCCAGGGCCAAGTTCCTGGACTACACTACGGACAATATGAGTATCTACCCCTCACCCACAGGGGTACTCCTGGCTATTGATTTGGCCTACAACCTCCATAGGTGGGGTGATTTTTATGTAGAACATACATTTTACTTCTACAGCTTGGCTCAGTTATTTCCATGTTCTCCATACATACTCCATCACAGTTTGGTATGAAAATACTTTGACCTTTATCTTGTGTGTGATGTTGAAGTGGCATACTTTGTTGAAGTCTTTGCTTGTTTTGTCTACAGAAAGATGGAGAAATTTGTCTCTTTCCAAACTATGTGCATAAGAACTGTTAGCAGACATTTTGAGTTTTCTTTATTTTTCATTAATACAGGTCAGGTTGGCTTTATTTTGCTCTATTTCAGAGTCCTAAGTCTGCTAAACACCTTCACTATTTAGAAAAAATACCTTGAAACAAAAGCAGGTATACCAGCCAAAGCACTATGTTGTATGCAATACTTTGCATGGTTCCAGCTTTTTGGCTACTTAACACATAAAACTGCTGAGCTCTCGTCCTTGTTTACGAGTTTCATCTCTGAGCTGTGATTGATGGAATGGAATATGCAAGAAGTTTATTTTTCCCCCTTAAAAAATTCTCCTTTTAAATTTTTTTTTCCTAGTGCATTTGGGAACTGGTTCCCAGGTAGCAAGCCCTTGATCCAGCAGGCTATGGCCAAGATCATGAAGGCCAACCCTGCCCTCTACGTTCTGCGAGAGCGTATCCGCAAGGGTCTCCAGCTCTACTCCTCGGAGCCCACCGAGCCCTACCTGTCCTCCCAGAACTACGGCGAGCTGTTCTCCAACCAGATCATCTGGTTCGTGGATGATACCAATGTGTACCGAGTCACCATTCACAAGGTACATCTGTTCAGTAGAAATCTTATTACCACAGATGCCAGCAGAATGACGTTAATAGTAAATCTGATCCTAGAATGTATTGTTTGCCAGCCCTGTTTGTCTTATTTTGAATTTGGACATCCTCACCTGAAACTCGCAGAATGTGGAGGGAATGAACAGCTGAAAAAATTCAGTAGTGTAATTTAGATTTGTGGAATAAGGTAGATAAAATTATTACCTTTGGTAAGGAGGTTTCATAAACTGTGACAAGTAATTTCGAATCTGCTTCCACGTGATTGCCAGTTTGGTCAGGTAAAAAGCTTAAGGTCTTGTGAAAAATAGGTGGCAATTTCAAACTTGGTCTGATTAAGCCAGTTATATGTTTCAACTTTGCACGAAATGAGTTGCGACATGAGCCTGTTGGAATAAGCAGTGTATGCGTTCAAGCTTGGCTTATTCTGTGCATTCGTACACTGACTCACAAGGACTGAGTGATGCTCGGTGTTATCCTAAATGACCATTAGGTTGTAGGATTTGGTGATTGTAACCTCTGCAGTTTACTTGATTCCTTGGCAGACTTTTGAGGGCAACCTGACCACCAAGCCCATTAACGGAGCCATCTTCATCTTCAACCCTCGCACCGGCCAGCTCTTCCTGAAGATCATCCACACCTCGGTCTGGGCCGGCCAGAAACGTCTGGGCCAGCTGGCCAAGTGGAAGACGGCCGAGGAGGTAGCTGCCCTGATCCGCTCCCTGCCTGTGGAGGAGCAGCCCAAGCAGATCATTGTCACCAGGAAGGGCATGCTGGATCCCCTGGAGGTAGGCTTGTCATT
Organism: Acanthaster planci; assembly: GCF_054643075.1. Lineage (NCBI taxonomy): Eukaryota > Metazoa > Echinodermata > Asteroidea > Valvatida > Acanthasteridae > Acanthaster > Acanthaster planci. Next base: position 9,032,385 of record NC_141785.1, on the reverse strand, counting down.
CACCCATCACTTCAGCCCATTATCACTCCTAAATCTCTTCTTTATCCATTGCCAAGCATTCTACCTTGTCACACAATTTTCACAGCCCCCATCCCAAATCTTCATCTTTAGGCTACAAGATACCAGCTGACAGTTAAAAAAAATCCAACGTCTTAATTGAGTATATGTTTTGGGAACCAAATAGTTGTTGACACTCTGCTGCTACAGTTTTGTTTCTCCCGACTTGCTGAGATTTTAAGGAATTAGTTTTGCTGTTGGGTGAGAGTGGCAATAGACCACCAAACAGTAAGAACAGGACCTTGATCCCATTCCAAATTTGGCATACTAGGCCCTTGAAGGTGGTGTTCATGTCCACCTCTGATCTTCTGTCATCTCTCCCTACTCCTAGATCTTTTGCTTCTGCTATAATTATCATGCAGTTGATTCATTTTGATTCTTCTCTTTCAGGTTCACTTGCTGGACTTCCCAAACATCGTCATCAAGGGCAGTGAGTTGCAGCTGCCCTTCCAGGCCTGCCTGAAGGTGGAGAAGTTTGGTGACCTGATCCTTAAGGCGACGGAGCCCCAGATGGTGCTCTTCAATCTCTACGATGACTGGCTCAAGACTATCTCCTCCTACACGGTAGGGATTTCGTTTTTCGTTATAGCCAAGCAGGCTCCATTCCATTTCCTAATCACTGTACAATATATCCTCATCTTTAACTCATTAGCAACTGCACACATTCTTCACTGTGGTCATTTACTCACTGAAACAATTTAGGGAAAAATCCTGAATATGACAGATGTACAAAACAACTCCTGACACTACTTTTGCTGTCCACAGTTTTGTGTTGCAAGTTATTTTTATTGGGGCGATAAGAAAATAATCTTTCACATTATATGCAATTTATTTTTCTTCAGTGACCTGTATGTGTGACCTTTGACCTTGGAAAAACATAGAAGTTATCAATTTTGCCAAAATTAGCTAAAATTGGTTTTCATGGTGCTTTTTACAAATAAATAAGTATCTAATATAAATCATGTATCTAAAGATTTAATTTCTGTTAAGTCACACCTATGGAATTTGTTTTACCTCTAGTAGTTTGACCTTTGACCTGTGCAAAATATGACAAGGACTACACAAACCATTGCACACATTTATATGTAGTTTTATGAATGGTTGTTTAGTTTCAGTAAGCTGATTCGTGTGTATGTACATGCATATGCCAAAGAAAATGACGTTTAACGTTATTACACTATGACCTGTCTTGTGGCCTTTGACCTTTCAATACTTTTAGAGGGAAAAAGGATAGAAATGTGATATTTTGGCATTCTGCTACCAGTGCATGCATATACAAATTATTAAGAAACATGTAAAATAATGACGTACATGTTCAGTGCCCCCCCCCGTCCTGTGTACACGTGAAATGCCAAGCAATACTCACTTGCAGTGTCACAGAGGAACTACAATTTGATTCCCCATTTTGTGGCCTTTTTCGGCATTTACTGTTTCCATGACAGTCTTCCATTGTACCTTATCATCGCTTCATCTACTGACAAACCTTGGCCAGGGACAAACATTTGGTGAAGTGTTTGATCACGTTTTGTTACAAAGTTACGCACTTTGTGGAGGCGATCGTCTTTATCGTCATTATTATGCAGCAGGATTGCTGCAGTGGAAGTACTGTGAGAGTTTTTCGTATTTGTTTTCAGACATGATGGATAAAACGTAGCTGTCATTCAGAGCAGAATCATTACTCCAGTAGTTGTTATACCCTGGTGCTTGTTTTTCTTCCCATCAGAATGTTGATGCCTACCTACAAAGGCCCTCATTTCGAGAGCATTTGTTTTTGTCCAGTATCCATCTGATGTTGCAAATCTATCGTTGGGATCAACTACATCTGGTGGTTTTTTGACTGCAACGTTCATATTGGCGTTGTAGGCCAACATTTCGAATATTTCATCCCCAACAAGGCAAAGGAGGTAAACGATAGCAGGAGCATTGAAGGGAAGCCCACATTTAGGTCCGGGAGTTTCCATGTACGGGTGAACTATTGGAGGTGACAAAGTGTTCGTCCAGCCAGGTGGAGGAGTTACATTTTCGTTCTTCTTTCTTTGCACTCTGCGACTTCTCTGCTGGCCTCTACCTTGTGGCTTGCGTCTTAGCTAACTTGGACCTGGAGTATTTTTGTCACTCTCATCACTAGTAGGATGGTCATCCCCGTCCCCATCATCACCTTCATCGCTGCTGCAACTAATCTAGTGAAACAAAAGAAACACAAACATTGAATACAGCTTCTTTTCAGAATCAACTTTCGTCTTCACATTGCATTTGGGAAAGACAGAGCCAAGTAATGCCTCGAGGAAAAAGAAAAAAATGTAGTTTGAAGCCTGGTTTGCAAAAACAATTTAAAAAAACAAGAACTGAAACAAAACAAACAAATAAAAAACAAATACAAAAACTGGAAACTGAAACAAGAACTGAAGGACAGCTGACAGCCCCCCCAAAAAAATAAAGGACAGCACTGAAGGACAGCAAAAGCAAACATTAAAAAAAAAAAGACACAAAATGCACAAAATTTAAAAAAAAAAAACCAGCGTAATAAAAACAAAAGCACAGAAGCGTACAAAAAACGTTGCTTACACACTTGTCCTAAGAGTATGACAGTTTACTTCAAGAAAAAATCCACAAGGAGCTCAAAACATAAAAAGAAACGTCTAGACAGTTGAGGCCAGGCCTAGAGTTACAGATAAATCACCAGCTGATCTGAGTCATGTCAGAGGCCTAGAACAATTATTCATAAACTAAATTGTGGTACCATATACCTTTTGTAAGGGTCATGAAAATGGTATTTATCAGTAACCCCCCCCCAAAAAAGGGGGAAAAATTGGACGTTGAGAACACACTAATAAATATAGTCGCCATGACTACAACACGTACAAGGTCAGAACAAACGCTCGGTGAATGAGGTCACACGGCCGAAGGAATGCCATTTGTGAAATTCATGTTTCACTTTCTCAGTTCATTTTCTTTCCCATTACAAATTTTTCAGGCCTCGAATTGTCATTTATCCACAAGACAGTACATGTAGTTAGGCCTACCTGCGAAACTTCAATATCACTTTCGTAAGTTTGATCATCCAGTTCATCAACTCTAACATCAAATGCGTGCAACACTTGCTGCAGCGTATACCTCGACACCATGTTGAACGGGTTTATCAAAGATTCGGAAGGGCTGACCCCAGAACTTTAACAGCCAATTATGTCTTTTTTTTATAGCATGAGTACATTTTATCCATTGCATTAGAAAGGGAAAATCCCAAGCTGCCTGGCAATGTGCAACACTTTAGGTCGCTCTTTGAATTCATCGCAGTAAATCGATGCTGAAAGTACGGTGCGTCCTCGGGCGGTACAGCGAGTAATAGGCCGGGCGGTTTTGGGCGGTACAGTGACTAAAGGGTTAAATGAAACAGATGAAAATAGTCTATTTTGAAAAGAAGAGTTGGACTCTAAATGTCCCTAAAGAAAATTGTTGCATATGACATTCAGTCTTGAATACTATTTCCTGTCTTACAATTTACCTGGTTTTCTGGAGGGCTGTGTCATCAGATTTGCCACACAGATGTGCAGCAGCCTTTAGAGGTTGTTTCCCAGTTGACAAAAGAATTGCTTTAATCTGCTTCAAAATTTCCCAATATTCTCCCAACCTTGACTGTTTCTCTTGGTTGTCTCTGTCTAGGCCTTCTCACGTCTGATCCTGATCCTGAGGGCACTGCACGTCAACAATGATCGCACCAAGGTGATCCTAAAGCCGGACAAGACCACCATCACGGAGCCCCACCACATCTGGCCCACACTGACTGACGAGGAGTGGATCAAGGTGGAGGTGACGCTGAAGGACCTCATCCTGGCCGACTACGGCAAGAAAAACAAGTAAGTAAGACGTAGAACCTAAAACTCATCATGTTTGAACTACTAACAACATTATTACAGAAGAATGCAAAGTTACGCAAGGGATAACTCGAGGTATCAAGTTGTTTTATCCCAAGGTTCCCACAAAAACACCTCCTAAACCTCCTAAAATTACTTCAAGTTAAACCTTGAGTGTACCTCCTATTTAATTTTGCAGTCTTCTTTAGCCAGCCTTATTTGTCCTTTTTAGCCAACACACCGCTTGCTGATGGCAGTTATCAGTGATTTTGCATTTCTGTTGGCAACAGTTTTAGTGCAGCAGCTCCCTTCTCTCATTACTGATTACACACACTTGAGTCCATACACACTTTGGAGAGTACCGAAAACATGCCCTTAGATATAAGAGAGATTGATGAGATTTGGGGATAACATGAACACACGAGATGCCATCCACTGTCACATATCTTGCATCAAACCAGGAGCCTCTTTTTTTATAACAGAAAGTACTCAAGTGAACAAAGGTTAACATACTCCTCAATGTCTTGGCTGTATCTCGTGGTTACACATCCTTTCACCCTGTGGTAATCTATTGTCTCTTACCTTCTGCCTTCTTCAGTGTTAAGGTGTTTTCCCTGATTCAGTCAGAGATTGGTGACATCATCCTGGGAATGGGTATCTCAATGAATGCTCCCAAATCAATCTGCTGATGATCCCTTCTTGGTACATTTTCTTTCCAAGAGTCATAATCTTCTGTGTTATGTTCGCTATCCTCTCTCAGTGTGAACGTGGCATCCTTGACCCAGTCAGAGATCAGGGACATCATCTTGGGCATGGAGATCTCAGCGCCCTCGCAGCAGCGTCAGCAGATTGCCGAGATTGAGAAGCAGACCAAGGAGCAGTCACAGCTGACGGCCACCACAACCAAAACCGTCAACAAACATGGTGAGGAAACCATTATCAACCTGTTCCCAACTGTAGAGGCCCCCTTCTGAATTTCAGCAGCCACCAGACCAACAAGAAGTTTTCAGTTTCTTCACTTTGCAGTTTTGGTGTTAACGAGTCATTAGTCAGAATATCTTGAGTTCTAAACGATGTTTTTAAAAAACATTGGCTCGAATAAATTTGATCGTCCAGAGTAAATTTGCTGTTACTGTTCTTTCAGTTAATCTCCTTAGCCTGGAATGTTTTGGGTTTTTGCCATTTTGAGCTGTCTTTAGCTCTAGGCTTCTGTTCATAATACTTGAAAAGCTTGCTGAAAATATTTTCTTTTCCTTGTAGAATTCAAAGTTTGAACTCTTACTGAACATAATGGAGAATTCAAGTGACTTGTAGATGGTGTATTAGGACCAAGCCCCTTTCATAAGATCATCTTTGAATAACAAGGTCTCTAATCCAGAATTTCCTGATTCTATCCGCAGGTGATGAGATAATCACCTCCACAACCAGCAACTACGAGACGGCCACCTTCTCGTCCAAGACGGAATGGCGGGTGCGAGCCATCTCGGCCACCAACCTCCACTTGCGTACCAATCACATCTATGTGTCCTCAGATGACATCAAGGAGACTGGCTTCACCTACATCCTGCCCAAGAACGTTCTCAAGAAGTTCATTACCATCTCAGATTTGAGGGCCCAGGTGAGGATCTGTACTGCAAGAGTCTGTTGGCCTTTAAAGCGTGATTGAGGGCACTGTGTAGGTATCCACCACGAGAAGGCCGGTCCTCAAGACTGCTTGTGAGTTTGCATATCAGCCCTGCACGTGAACAGAGGGTGACATACTTGAAGAAGTTTCAGCTTCATGTACACAGAGTTACTTCATGTTCATTCCTTGTCAATATGTGTTCCTTCCATCTTGACACAAGTTCCTGTTTGCTTTGTATAATGGAAGGATATGAAGGGGGCTTCGTGGCAATTGATACGCTTGTGAATCAACCCTCCACAAGAATGGAGAGCAGTGTACTGGTATAGCTTTTCCTTCAGTTAGCACAAAATTGCAAAATTTCCAAATCAGCTAAACATTGGATGATTCCTTTTTATTTTCATTCTAATTGCCTAACCCTGTCCTGCCCCATCAGATTGCCGGCTACCTGTATGGCGTCAGCCCCCCAGACAACCCTCAAGTTAAGGAGATCCGATGCATCGTGATGGTCCCCCAGTGGGGCACACACCAGACTGTCCATCTACCCAACCAGCTGCCTGATCATGAGTTTCTGAAGGTGAGTGTGATCAAATTCACGCCATATCTTTATTTTGTTTTTCCCGGAGAAGGTGAGTGAGAGGGTGATTTAGATGAAAGCATGGCTTGATGCTGTCTTTGCAGTTAATGAAGTATATCTGGCTTGCATATGGGATGTTGTGCCCATCCAGTAAGTACTTTGGATTTTCTCGGCAGATACTAAAATGTCCTATGAATGTGTGATATCCCTGCCATCAAAAGTTGCTTTGGCAATTTGTTTTTTTGAAAATGTCCACAATGTCAGACACTTTGAGTGTGTTTTGTGCCTGTTGGAAGAATTTTATTGAGCTCAAGATTCAGTTGTGGAGTTGCAACCACCCTTGTGATATCAACATGCCGACGCTTTGTCTCTCTTGCAGGAGATGGAGCCCTTAGGTTGGGTGCACACCCAGCCCAACGAGCAGCCCCAACTCTCTCCTCAAGATGTCACCACCCACGCCAAGATCATGGCTGACAACCCAACCTGGGACGGCGAGAAGACTATCGTCATCACTTGCAGGTAGACACTGGTCATATTTGACTGTTGTTTGTTTTAATCCTAATTGTTTTCAATCCTCCGAAGTCCTCTCAGTGGCTTTTGGAGGGTTCGGAAGAATGAGACTGGAGTTAAAAATTTGTGGCCGGTTTGGAAGGGTGCATTGTGTCAAGGTTTGACATTAGACTTTGGGTTGTTTATATGCTGCCATGAATAAGTTCAGGCCTAGATTGATTCCACACTGCCCCAGGATATCTCTGCCTTGACATAATGACAAGATCAGCCAGAGGATTTTGAAGGATTGAGATGGTAGTCACCCCTTTAAGGAACACTTGTAAGAAATAAGGGAGGATTTGGTGGGCTATGGCTTTATCCATTTTGACCTGGAGACATTTGGAGAATGTTGAAGGACTTAAGATGCATCCTAGCCCAGTGAGACTGGGGGATAGGGTTATTGACCAAGTTCAAGCATGATCCACGTATATCTTGACATATTTTTGATTGTGCGTGCCATTCTGTCCAATAATTCGAGTGCCCCATGTGAAAACAAGAAACACACTTTCTTTTTTACTTCCGAGCAAGACGCCCCATGTACTTGCTTGTTTGCATGTGTCCAACATGGTGCATGCACAAGAAAAAAGAAATTCTTTAAGTCTTTATAGCACGTTTCAGTTAGCGCTCAGCAGTCAGCACAGATGGTAGTCAGCTGTCATGCTAGCCTTCCATTATGGACAAAGCGGATTGCAGTATCTCGTTTTCACTTTCTGAACACCACATCTCTCCCCTGCAGCTTCACCCCCGGGTCCTGTTCCCTGACCGCCTACAAGCTGACGCCCTCAGGCTACGAATGGGGCCGCTCCAACACGGACAAGGGTAACAACCCAAAGGGCTACCTGCCATCGCACTATGAGCGGGTGCAGATGCTGCTGTCAGATCGCTTCCTGGGCTTCTTCATGGTCCCCGCCCAGGGCTCCTGGAACTACAACTTCATGGGTAGGCTTTTCCCCCTCCTCCCCCCCAAAAAAATTCCGGCTTCGCCACTCTCTCTGGTTTTATCTCAGATTCTGCAAACAATAAATTCCACACAAGGTGATCATCCTTGCAGCGATGAGGCTGAATTACAATGAATGCAGCTACATTGCAGCCAAGCAGAAGTTATACAAAGTTGGCCGCCAAAAGACCCACATCTGACCATTGAAAAAGCAGCCAGAAATTCAAAGTGTTAATTTTTATGTTTCAACCATCGAAACTGATTGAATATACTCCACATTTCAAATGCAGAGGCACTACCAACCCAACCTGGTTACATGCCTGCCCCTAAGTGCACCTTTGGCTCGTAATGGGTACTCAGTGACATTTGATTTGGAGGATGCTACACAGCGTTGGTTAATAGTGATATCATTTCTGTCCATTTTTACCCATTTCCTAGGTGTGCGCCATGACCCCGGGATGCGCTACGAGCTCCAGCTGGCCAACCCAAAGGAGTTCTACCATGAGGTCCACCGGCCATCCCACTTCCTCAACTTCAGCTCCCTGGAGGAGACCAGCGACCTGATGGGCAGTGACCGAGAGGACATGTACAAGTGATAAGACTTTCGAGAAGAGTCTCTCTGAGTGGAATGGACAATTACAAGTGGAGGCATGTAAGTAGGTGGGTTGGTGATTACAACAGGGGTGGGATGGTGAATGGATGAAGTGGTTCAATTCCAGCAATGGTTGCATTCTTGAATCTTGTTCTTATAAAACTTTCATCTGTTTGGGATGTGTCTTTTGTGGGCAACACGAGATATAACTCATTCCTTAGAGTGGGGGAATTACAGACTGAGGACTGTAAGCAGGTGGGTCGGGATTTGTAAGGAGGGAGGAATCTGGTTCAATTCCAGCAATTATCCTACTCAACGATTAATATTTTGGCAGTGAAGGGACTTTCCTGAGCACCTCTAGGTGGGACTCGTTTCTAACAGTTTGCAGATTACAAATGAAGAATTGCAAGTAGGTGAATAAGGTTTCTAAGGGAAGGGTTAACCAAAATGATGGATAGATATCAGTAATGGCCCAAACTTTATGAAATCTTAAATCCTTTGCAGTGCACCAACTTTTATGGGAAGTCTCACAAAGTACCTCATTCCCTGTAGAGGTTTGGAGAAATAAATATTTTAAGTAATTGTGTACAGAGCTTACAGCCAACTGATAGTATGATGACAAACCTGATGGAATGGAATTAGAAGGGTGGGGTTTCTTTATCTGTGTTGTTTCTATACAAAAGGCAAATGAGGTTCAAAGCCATGAGAATTAATGGAGGAGGTAAGATCTTGTTTTAGTTTTGGGTGACAACTGGTCGCACTTGTAAAGCTGTCTCTGTCAGATTTTCATTGTTAAATTACCAGAGTTTCTTGTATGTACTTTAAGGGCTCTTTTTCAGCTGCTGTTATTTAAGAAATCAGTTTTTAAACCTTTTTTAATATTCTGAATAGGAGTTTGTAAGCCATTTCCGAAGGAATTAATTGGATAATTACTGGAGGAAGAAGAAATGGCTCTCAGAATTAGATTGAAATCATTAAAGGCAGCTTTCGTCTAGTATTCTCTAAACATAATGAAAAAAATGGTTTTGGGTTGATTTTTTAAATAATGAGTCACTGATACATAAATTGGAGGCTCCTGTGTTTTGACGTTCGGAGTTCCGGATAGAGCAGTAGGAGTGTTGTACTGTATGTCATCTTTGAGTTTTCTAATTAAAGGAAATACTACATTTAAAGCTGGATGCTGATGCTGGTGTAAAGTTTGACTAGAAATGAAATAGAAAACGCTTTTGTAAATCGTAAGATTTGGAAAAAAGATAAAACCAAAACGTTGCCATGCATATTTCAAATTGTCACAATAGATTTACGTGTAATAACTCGAGGCAAAGGTACATGTGGGTCGTATCAGATTTTTTTGCTGTGACAATTTTGCTGTTAATTTTGTTTCCTGGAAGTTGTCATTTTCGTTATTGTACTGTTTGTGTTTAGTGACCTATTGTGAGGTTTTCAGTTCATTGATTTGGATTATTTGTTTTGTTTGGTCCTCGTCATAGTTTTACAACATACTGTAGTGTATGTACGTTGTAGAAGCATTATGATTTACTTTGGAAATTAAACGCCTCGGATGTGTACTCAAAAGTTTGATAAATTTTGTTTTATTTCATTTTTTTCTGTTCCATTATTTGTGTGTATTTAAAAAGTTAGATGTGGCAGTTTTAGCCTGTGTTGAGCATATCTCCGATTCACAGCCAAGGAATTATGTACTCTGAATCGGTTGAAGAACAATGTTACTTTCACTTCTATATATAGTCGGGAGTTTCGGCAAATACATGTGCATACCGTGTGTACGTTTATTAGCTGCCAGACTTTCATGCGAAAGTGTGTCGACGCCCTGGGATGGAAGGGTTTTCGATTTCAGTCTGAGGACTGACCCTACTGCAATAAAATTGTATATGATGCAAGATGTAGGGTGGAGAGAAACCCCCCCCCCCGGTCTGTGTTGGTCATTGTTTGATCGGAATATCAAGAATTCTTTACATGCTTCTAGGGGGGGGGATGTGTGAGGTAACAATAATCTAGAGTGTGTATAGGGATTAGACATGGGGGTACCCATCAGCCCCATAGCGTGCATGGTATCTAAAATTGGTACTTACCCAAGCCCAGGCAGACTCCCTGACCGTACTGTGTTCAGTCGTAATGTGATGAAGACTGGCGTCCAAAATGAGCTTGATTCCCGATAAGAAGATGGGGTTGACCGGAACCTTTCTCGTCTTTTTCGTTTAACTAATTACTTATTACTGATTACTTAAGAGTGGAATGGGAAGTGGTAATGGAAACGTTTATAGTAGGGTGCCGGAACTTTAGGAAGGAGCGAGGGGTTTAAGTTTGGATAACTCGGGGAATTGTGTGTGGGATAAAGGGTCTGTGGATGCTGAGGGATTGAAGATGAAGATTTGGGGTATAGTATGAGCTTATCACGTGTCGCTATTGTAGCACAAAATTACTGCGCGCCTCTGTCCGCGCGCACATCGTGCCTATGCAACCTTGTCGCGTCTTTTAAAAAACAACGAAACGCGCTCGCGACAGCAGTAGTGCTGCGTTTGCACACGGTCCGCGCGTCTGTCTTCCAATCGCCAGTGTTCGAATGACTCGTTCGCTCATCGCTCTACTTGATGAGGTTGTACCAGATTTCTTGTGTTGGCGGTACAGTTCTGAAAATCGCCATGAAAGCGTAGACGGGCTTCTTTTGTCCAGGAATTGTTAATCAGTCGAGTGGAATTGTTTGCAGTTGGATGCTGAATGCGACACATCTTCTCTTCCATACTTTCGAAACTTGGAGGAGCAACAAGATGGAAGAGTCTTGAAAATTTAATCTGTAGTTGCTGAAAAACGACAGCGCGTTGCCTTTGCAGCGGACTTAGCCTAATCCTTAAAGAAGTAAAACTGGACTTTACAAGATATGAGTGCTTCGGAGGCGCCCTGCCAGACGCGACAGGAATCCCCCGCCAAAGAAACCCGGGGGTATCTCTCGGCATTAGCCGGCGGGAAAAGCCCCATCTCCATGCCGCCCATTCCGGCATGGATGCTGAATACCCCCATGTACAGTAAACTGCCGATGATCCCCGCCCCCAAGGGGAAGATCACCCTCTACACAACTGGACTTGGAGAGAAGGTAAGCCGCAGGCATGAGTCGTTCTTGGCCAAGTTGGTTACTGTTGTCTGTTGGGCTTTAGTTTGGATCGTTCTGTGATCTTTGATAATAAATTCTAAGATGCCTAAACGAACTGCACGACAAGAGCAGTCCTGTGTAGAATAGCGCCTGAAGACTGTAGGGACCTACTGACTTGTTATAAATTTGGAGAGACTTGTGATGAATTCAGCTACAACACCGTTTACGCAAAGTGGTTCGGGTAAAAACCTCGGTGAAATACATGTAGTGCCAGATTGAGTGAGCAATTATGTTTATTCAGTCAGTATTAATGAAAGATTCCAATATTGTTTTTTTTTTTTTTTTCAGCTGTACCCCACACCGGTCGGCCTGGACTTTGACCCCAGCGCTGAGGGGCTTAGCAGCGAATACAAAAGCCTTCACGACCCTCACCTGAAGAGCCATTACACACAGTCATCCACCTTCCACGGGCTGATTAGGAAGAAATTCATCACCCCAGAAGGAAAAGTGAGTTTTGAGCTTTGAAAAAAGCAACACTGAAATGACGTACGCCCGCTCCGCATGTGGAACGAACTTTAAATATACTTTTCCGAAGTAAGTGTACACATTTTCTGCCTTTAATACAACCGAGTTGAATTTCCATATATTATAATATATATATTGATAATATTCGTAATATATTCATTTTCTCTTCTTTTCTGTTAAGGTAATTTGCACCCTCAAAGAGTTCAATGACTACCACCAGTATCTAAAACGTGTCAACATCGAAAAACTTGCGCAAGACCGAAAAAGTGTTGTGAGTATTTTTAAGTAACAACCTTAAGTGGTTGGCCTCATCATGAGCCACGTGACAAGCCCACTTGATAAGTGGAAATACCTTGGTTAAATGCGAATGGTGAAGCCATAGTGCTATATATGGCTCAACGGATAAAGCCGGCCTCCTAACTAAAGGGTCAGTCCCAGTTTAAGAGCGAATCCAGAGCCAAATGTTTGGGACCAAACATCATTTATAAGGGGGCCGACAAATTCCAAGTAATCTTTATGGCCTTTCCAGTGGATTTAGAAATGATGCATTTGCTCACCTAACTGTAAAATGAACCACAGTGAGGTCCCCGTTTGTGACTGAACTTCACAAAAGCGATGTGCGTCTCGCGGCCCTAGTCCCGGTCATGTAACGCTTCGGTATTTTCGCTGTTCTCTTGAGACCAGCAATATCGAATACGAGAATAAACACGCCACATGATAAATTAATACGTTGCGTGTTTATGCCCATAATTTATGCGTCATAAATCAGTATGGGTAAATTTAAAATCGGAGGTTAGGATAGCATGAAGTTCACATTTGTTTTAAAAGTTGCACCTCAAGACAAACCCCGTTTATAACCATAAGTGCAGTTACGTTTAAATCTTGTGATCCTGTAGCCTCAAAAAGGAGTTGGTAGGAATCTGCTCTGTACTTTTCAGGCCACCAAAGAGCGCGAGGAACGACAGCGTCAACGCCAGGAATGGAGCAACAAGGAAGAGCTGAGCCCTCACGATAAGCAAGTCTTGGAGACACGGATGCGCAAGAGAAAGATGCTCAAAGAACATCATCGACGGTAAAACCTCTAAACTAAACACATCCATCTTGCTTGATATGAACTGAGCAATTTCTAAGAAACACGGAGTAAGGCATGCTTCTGAATATACATTAAACAAATCTTCGAATTAAGATACCTCTTTTGAAAAGTGCGTATGTAGGGGGGAGTAGGGGGCAATTTGTCTCCACCTTCCAACGGATTTTGAGGAAAACTTGATATTTTTCTCCCCCAACATCATGTTGAATGAGCCCGAAGCCGCATTCGCTTTTGAATCCTCCACACCAAAAGCTGGATAGGCTGTTGCTTTTGAGACAACTACCCATGTTTCCTTGTCTTTGCTCCATCCATAAAAATATTGATGACACTACCACTGGAAAAATCCCGAGGGTTGTGCCAGTCGGCCAGAATGGGAAAGGGAAATCAAACATCTGCCTTTCGCAGTGCAATTCCTTTTATATATATATATATTTATGGAGTTAATAGCAGTGGCGTATCCAGCGGAGGATACGCCACAAATGTAGGGGGCGAGTAGGGGGCAATTTGTCTCCTCCCTCCAACGGATTTTGAGGAAAACTTGATATTTTTCTCCCCCAACATCATGTTGAATGAGCCCGAAGCTCAAGCTCATGAGTGGGAACGAAAATATTCGGTATCGAATATTAGCACCAAATCCCTAAGACACACCAGAAATCAACACCAGTTTATTAAAGGATGTGGAGGTAAGGCTTTTGATTTTTTTTCTCCGTCATTTTGAATGAGGCCTAAGACAAATTGGCTTGTGGATTCCCCCCCCTACACACCAGAAGCTGGATACGCCGCTGATGGAGTGATGAATGGTTTTAACCTTTTTGAGCGCTGTTGCTCCTCTTTTTGAGAATACTATTACGAAAATAATGTTGAACACGTTTTGTGTTCCCTTACAGTTTGTGCCATCACCTTGAGGAGGACACGGTGAGGCACCACCGCGTTTTGGAGGAGAAACAAATGAAGCGGAGCATCGATAGGGCGCGACGCAACCTAGAACGGGAGAAGAAACGTAACAAAATACTCAGAGCGGAGCTGGAGGTATGTTGGGGTGTTTACTTCGACTAATCGGAGAGGACAGAATCCCCTTGAAATTATTCGCGTTATCTGCTGCTGTTTCATCCGTGGTAGTCCTTAACAATCTGATTTCAAAGTCCTATGTAAGGCAGCAGAGACTGGCTGATTTTTCTCGATGTCTGTTCATCAGGAGCATATCAGAAGAGCGACAAAGCGAGTGAATCTCGCCGAGGATGAAACCCGCCACGCCGAGCTGCTGAAATGCTACCGGATGAGTGTCAGTCAAAAACGAGAAATGAAGGTCATATGCCGATACCAGTTTGCAAATTTACCTTTGTTAGAGAAGAACACCGATTAGTTAGATGAGTTTGTTGATAGGATATGCTTGTATTTCCAAAAGTGTAATATTGCAGTTCAATTTTTATGCAGCCATGTTTTAAACGTACATTTTGAACTAAACATCTCACTGCCTTCTTGTAAATGGGGTGTCAGCCTAGGAACAAGTATTACTTTTTTTCAAACCAACTTTGAAAAGGGGTCCTTATACTAGCTTTTCTTTTCTGGAGCCAAATTGAAGAATTTGAAAGGTGTTAAAAAAAACGATGTTTACGTTCGTTACTGATAGGACCAATGGTCGAGCCGCATACCCATGCCGTCACGAGACAAGCGAAATTAAATTAGATTATTCAAACATTTTTACATTTTTTTGTCAACATGTCTGGTTTCCACCAGTTGGAGGAGCAGTGGAATCGCCACCAGAAGATACGCGAAAAGCACCGACTGGAAGCAGTGAGGAGACGCAAGGAATTACGTGCCCAGACAGAGAACAACATTGATACCAGGGAGCAGGCGACATCTGACAAGTGGTCTAAGCAACTCAGTGAGCATTTCCAAACTGAACATCAAGACACGCTAACCTTAAAACTAAGCGCCTTTGTGCAAATGTTTTTACTCAGCGGAAAATAGATTACATTTACTCACTGGAGAGAAATAAATATAACGATTCAAGCGTTTGTTCATATAAAATTGGGTCTAATCAACTGCATCGTGCGGAGTTGTTAGGCTGACACAAGCCGTTATTCATTACAGCAACCTTTGAAAATATTCGCGATGCGAGAGCCCTCAAGATCCAGAGGCAGGAAGCCAAGATCCAGGCTCGTCTTGAGAAGAAGTTGAAAGTTGTGCGCAAGCTTTTCGAACAACGGCGAAGGAAACCGGTCGGTCAGTGTAAATATTTGGATTGGATCAAAATATTAAGAAACTTGAAACGGTTGGTACAGCATTAAGATGATGATTATTCGATAATCTTCGGTAAATGTTGCCCCTTTCTCCATTTTTCTGATGTTTATGACCTGTCGGAATTCAAATGAAGTGCAGTTTTGTGCGTCAAGATCATGATGCCAATCATAACCATAGATCAACTGTACAAGAATAATTTTATGAATCTTAAAACTACATGCTTATCACGTTAGCTCACACACCGGTAGTCTTTAATACAAATATTAAACCAAACCGAAATAAAAAAAATGAAACAGTCCTTTTTCAAATTTCAAATAAACAATGCAATATAAAAATAATATAATGTCTTTGTAACATATTATGTAACACTGATTTGATTAAATTTAAAGAGTTAAAGGGTTTCATAACGAGAGAACTGGATTCTTCATCACCTTAGCGATCTCTGTGTATTTTGTTAGGTGGTAGGCGTCGCAGACCACCGCGCCACGGACTCGGAGGGCCGCGCCACTATAGCACCTGGCCGGTCGAGCACGTACTAGGCCGCATCGAGCTATCGCCTGCCGACGGTGTGTGGAAGATCGTGGACGACAGATACCTTACGGTGAGAAGTCTGAATTATTTTGTCTAAGTTCGGCCGTTTGAGAACAATATAATTAGCTCGAGCAACGTCTCCTGTACAGTTTATCAAAAGTAAATTTGAACAATCCCGACACCTTCTAATTGTTTAACACTGGCAAGTTTGTGCAAGCGAATCTGATATCAAACCTGACGATCAACCACGCCATGTAGTCATCGTGGAGAACACTCAGTATCAAACATTGATTCGGTGCTGGAGACAGAAGGGTCGCATTTATCACATAGCAACCTTTGCTTTAAATATCTTAGATGTATTTTTACAAAATGTAAAATCGAGAAATTGATCGCATAAAAATGTACAACTGTAAGTTTGCTCGGTATCTCCCATGTTCTCTGTTTTTTCTCCCCTCGATTAGACGGCTCAACCGACAGAGTTTCCTGCACCTGTATCTCCGACCACATTCCTGGAACCAACCGTTACCATCGAAACAAAGGAAAGAGTCCCCGAGATTGAAACAGTTAGCAGAGGCATCTTACAAAAGATAAAGGAAGAGGAATCTGTCGCAGATATCCAGGAAGATCGAAGTATAAGTTACAATCACGTTTTTCTCTAGATTTTTAGGCATCGTCCAAAATTTGATTCACATGTCTTCATGATTGCAGTGTGGGTGATGCTGAGATATTGCTTAAGAAAGTGAATGACTTTTCTGCACCTTGTCTTGTCTAGATAATTGCACTCCGACTTTAAAAGTAAAATGCGCTCTTTTGCTTGTTTGTTTGCTTTGGAGGTCGAAAATGGGTTAATTCTGTCACCAGAAATCTGATCGTCCCTTAGTTTTCCCTTTTACCGGAAGTTAGCAAAATATTCTTACAAACATTTTTTTCTTTTTCTTTCTGTTTGAAGTGTATTCGTCTATTGAGCTGGCTGCTCTCTTTGGGGACCATTACAGTTCATTTATCACCTCTGCTCGAGACCTCGTCAAAAATGTTTTCAATGCACTTGAGAGTGACAAGCGGTCAATGGAGCATGTTTCCAAAGAACTTGATTTTATCGAGTCCGGGATGGCAGTGTCCAAAGAGACTAAGTTACCTGATGTCATGCGGCGTAAGAGCGTGCTTCAACTGACAAACAGCACGGTGGCCCGCCTTGTTCTGTCAAACATGTTCAAAAGAGCAAGAGAGCAGATAGCAGCGGAAGGAGGATTGCCTCACCTACCAAGCGTGACGCCCACGAGAGAGGCGGTATCCGATACGCTTGCAGCTGCTGTAACGAAAAGGCCCAGTATCGGTAAGCAAACCAGCGTGCGCGAACTCCACCCACCTAGTCCCATTGCCAAGAGCGGCGTCATGCCTGATGGATCCATAAGACCAAAGGAGAAGCCGTCCCCGAAAGGCACTAGCAGCAGCCTCCTTGCGGCTGCCTTGGTGTCAGAGGCACTTGGAAAGGTCACACGAGAGCTTGAAGAAGAGGCTCAGCGCTCCGAAACGCATGTCCTTGCCGAGGACTTGGTGTGGGACACCATAAGGAACGTCACCAGCCAACTTCAGAAGGAACTGTCGGAAAAAGTCTCTCGGGAGCTTGAGGAGGAATCGAAGCTCTCCGACACGAGCATTTTGGCGGAAGATGTAGTTCAGACTGCCATCACAAATGTGACCAGCGAACTTCAGAAGGAGCTCATGGAATCGGGAATCACCCTCATCGCAGAGAGAGTCGTATCAGATGCAATCAGCAATGCAGCTAAACAGCTCAGAGAGATGCGTCTCATGCATTCCAGTTCCAGTGTGCTGGGTGCGGAGTTAGCATCAACAGCTATACGTGATGCCACCAGACATTTACAGATGCTTCTCCCTCAGTCCAGCTCCAGCATCATAGCAGAAGCTATTGCAGCTGACGCCATGAAGAATGTGATACGACAGCTCGGAGCACAGCCACCCCAAACCAGCAGCAGCATCTTGGCACAAGCTTTCACTGCAGGCGCTTTGAAAAATGCGGCCAGACGACTTCAAGGTGAGCAGATTGGCTACGCATTCCATCCACCTGCTCACACTAGCAGCAGCTTGTTAGCCCAGGCCATCACCAATGACACGCTCCAGAAGGTCACGCGGCAGCTCCAGCAGGAGTGCGAGGCTCTGCAGCCGCACACCAGCAGTAGTCTCTTGGCCCAAGCCGTCACTAATGATGCTCTGGCAAATGCAGTGCAACAGCTAGAACGGAGAGTGCCATCACCTCATTCAGACACTAGTTTGCTGGCACAAATTGTCACGAGGGAAGCACTACAGAACGCTGCAGTTCAGCTTCGAGTTGAAAAGTTGCTGCAGAACCCTCAAACGTTTAGCAGCACCGTTGCCCATGAAATCACGATTGATGCTTTACAAAACGCAGTAGCACAGCTCACTACCGAGAGAGCACAGCTTCACAGAACGAGTAGCAGTAAATTGGCTCAGTTAACTGTAGATGAAGCCCTGAAGACGGCCAAGGAGCAACTGTGGACGGAACGTGCCGGTAGCAGGTGCCAATCTCGCAGCGCGCACTCTGCAAGCCCCTTCTCTCCGGAGCTTGCTAAGAGTGCTGTCAACCAGACATCTCCAGAACTGACTCAAAGGGGGGCCAAAACGAGGGCTGTAGCCTCTGACATAATCAAAAGAACAGCTCTTGATGTGGAGTCTCCACCACCGACCAAAGACGTCAAACCACTTTCACCCTCACCTGCACAAGATGCCGCTGCATCATCAGTCCTGCCAACCAGTGTGGATGATGGTCTTGAGAAGGTGAGGTTGTATGTGTTCTCTTAATCAATTATTTACCAAATAATTTTGCATAAGCATGTAACTTTTAAGTTTATTCCCCGTTCGTAGTTCTTTAGTACTTTAGTGCACTTTTTGTCTGATTTTAGGTGTCACATGGCCTTTCGTGCCAAGCACAAACGGTAGTCATGCACGTGTTTGGGGGAGCTCTCGCCTCCTACCAACTCATAGACGACGAAGCAACTAAAATGAGCGAGGGAAATGATGGTGAAGAGAAACCCTTTGGTGCACGCAGGAGCAGCCTCCTCCTAGAGGCTGTTAATGAAGTGTTTCGAGAAAGTGAGATCGATTTGTCTCATCACCAGCACCACCCCCACTCAGGGGCCTGTGAAAGTGAAGGCAGTGACTCAGAGGAAGAGCCAGAGGAAGACGACAAAATAATCGGTGTCATAGAGAACGAGGTTATTGCCAAGGAAGAAAGCGTCCATTCTCTCGCTGAATGCCTTGAAGGGTCTCGAGTGGAGGGGCTAACCTCCGTCGTGAAGAAAAGCCACGACAGGACAGTTTTTGAAGGGGCCGTCATCCCACACGATAAGGCGCACGAGTCTGTCACTGAAAAGGTCCTCTCGGTTGAGGAGTTGCACAAGAATGGCTCAGGTCATTTGGTGCATGATGCCAGCAGTAAATCTATCCATAAGGTTGCAGAGAGTGGCGAGTATTCCCAGGAACAGATTCACGCAGCGAGGCATCACTACAGCAACATTGTCCCCGTCTATCACAGTCATCCTCTCAATCTAGATGAGGAGATCATCTCCCACAACCTGTCTGCCATCTCCATGAAGCCTGACAGCCAACAGAAGGTACCGTCAGCCTACTCGACAAGTTCTCGCAACTCTTTCCGGAACGTGTTCCACCCAGACTTGACGCACTGCCAAGGTTCAGCAAAGTGTTTAAAAGACACACTGATAAGGGAGCTTTCACACCCCCACCATCGAGAGCATGATCAAATGTACAGCGTCCTGGAGCAACCCCATGAAGACATCACTGCCCATTACTCAGACGAGGAGTTAGTAGGACAAGAAGAGGCTGGAGGAGTCTGCTATTTGCCGCAAAGGAAAGTATACAGGGTAAGCTCGATATTACACTTTTCCCTAGAAATGCTTCTCTTTGAACTAACCGAATCAATGCAAAAACCTAAACTAAAATGACCCTACATTTGGACTGTTATTTTTCACAGGTTCACGAAGTTGTGGAAGACGTATTACCAGAGGAGGAGGGCGAATATGTGGAAGCGGACAATTCAGCCTTACCACAGGCATCACCAGATGCCAGGGATACCCCTGCAGGTGGCGATTTTTGGTCACCCAATGAAGAGGAAATTGAACATACAGCCCCCTTGTCTCGTGCCAGTACTAGATCTATACGAAGCGGTAAATCGAAGGAAATCAAAAGTCTACACAGCAAAACTGGATCTCAAGAGGCAAGTGTCCATCTTTCTCCCAACAAAATCCAGTCTAAGTTAGGTGGGAAATCTAAAAGTACGACAGAGGCGGGTGTGTCCAGTCACGTGCCCGCATCCCGCAGCGTCATAGGAGCTGTAATAGACCGGATCAGTAGCATCTTTGGAAGGAAGCACTCAACAAAAGTCCATCCTGGGTCAACGGATAGCCACGCCGCTGATGCCACGGGCAGGCAGCCTCCATCCAGAGATCAGAGCAGCACCAAACCAGACACTTGGAGCAAAGCTGTTCTCAAAACACATCCCGGTGACAAATCTGACGTAAAGTATGAACCTTGTGATGGCAAAGAGACAGGTGTACGAAGCACTTCTGCACCCGAAGATGATGCACTGAAGCCTCTGGACGTAGATCCAAACCAAATTCAAGGCATGGAAAGTAGGAAGGAAGAAGATTCAGTAGTTCAACCCTGCACAGAGGAAATTACTGAGAGATCAGAGGATGACACTGTTCAAAGACCTGGTGAGATTGACTCTGAGCCGCCTAGAGAAAAATCAGAGCCAAAGAGTTCAAACAAAGAGAAAGAACAAGAAACGACAGAAGACCAAACAACTGTCGATATTACAAAAATCGTGCAGAAAGAGGCTGTAAAAGACGGCGAAGAAGAGGCGGTAAAAGCAGACGATGAAATAACAAAATGCACTGAACTGCATGAAGTGCATGTTGAAGCACAAGGTCCGTCGTCCTTCACTGGTGCCGAAACTATGCAGTTTCAATGTGGCAAAGATAGAGAGGATACAGAGGATAGAGAGCCATCTTCAGTACAAAAGAGACCCAGTTTTGCAGACGGGAATAAAGTAGACAGCAAGAAATCGTTTCAGACAGCTAGTGAGGTCAGTACAATCCTCAATAGTCAATTATGCTTAAAGATAGTAGGTACATATATTACTATCGTAGCTTCCTCGTTACAAAGCGCAAACAAGCTTTGCTGATATGGTGGTCTGTGAAATAAATTTTCTGCCGTTTTGCTTATTTTCTCCTAGTCGAGTCTCAAGGAGATGCATGCTGGTAAGAGTCGAACACTAAAGCCATATGTTAACTCGTTGGGCACAATATCACGGCCAGCCAAGTCATCTTCGGCTGCTTTGGGTCGTCAATTTCAACAAAGGTCACCTACTTCAGCTTCTCCCAAGCCAGGAGTGTGTACGTCCTCGCCACTCACATCCAAAGTCCACCCTGGTGCTACGAAATTGTCAGCGCACAGCTTTAAGAGGCCGATCTTGGGGAATGAGAAGCCATTATCTCCAGCCAAACCTTCTTGTGGTTCCTCTTTGTCAAACGTTGATCGGCGATCCCAGGTCACTAAGCCACCGTCGACTGGATCAGTCCGCCTGATTAAGGTCAGCCCGGCGCCCTCTATGTCCAGGGCCAGGCGTCGGTCGGGGAAGTTGTCGTCCTCAAGTGTTGGGAAACTGATGTCAGATAGGGCATCAGGCCGTTCCGTGCGCCTCATCAAAGTATCGCCCGCTGCTTCCACAGCCATAGGTCCTCGCAGGTCATCACGGAATTCACCTTCAGAGGCCATAGTCAAAGGTTCCGCCCTATTCCGTTCCAGTTCCACCTCAAACAGAGTGCAGCAGCTGTCCAGAGATAAATCAGTATCGAGACAGGCATCCAGTGAATCTGTTCAGAGTCAATGGAAAGACGCAGTGCTTAGTGTCAGATCACCACAAGGCTCTGTGGGGGATGAGGTGCGACAATCTCCAGCCAGCCGTGCTGAAAGTAGACCCCCTTCAACCAGATCGTTTGTCACAATCAGCACCAATCCAGAGACTACATCTGCGCTGCACGGCACGGTTGTTTCTTGTCCACCACCTACCATCACAGAACCTCTGTCAGATCAACAACAGTTAATTGAACAAGAACAAAGCATCAAACCAGATTTAGCACAACAAACCCAAGGAGTCCGTGCTGTTTCAAAAGGGGGCCTCCAGGAAGAGCACTCCGGAGAACTGCCAAGAGACAGCGGAGATCTGGGTATGCAAATAGAACAAAGTAACACGGACCAAACGCAAAATCTGGAAGGAACCATGGCCTCAGGAGAGGCGTGTGACGAAATGAGGACCCCGGTAAATTCGCCTATGGGGGGTCAATTTGGCGAACATTCTTCTCATTCTTCGGGTAGCCATGGGGCTAAAGCGAGCCACCGCTCAAAGAGCATCATCTCTGCTGTGATCGAGAGGCTGAGCAGGATGTTTTCTGGAGAAGCCGGTGGGAGCAAGACGAACACCACGGAGAGGCATCGCAGTGATGTCCAGATTGGAGCCGCGAGCAGCGACGCTGTGTCAGGAATGGAGGAAAGAAAGGTTCAGCAAAGCCAGTCATCGGGTGCGGTGCTCCACCAACTGTCTACTTGTCGTGATGTGCAAAAATACAAGTTGAAGCCGCAACTGCGACAGCGGAAGGCATCAAATACAGGAGGGGTAAGGCAAAGAGGATTTAAAGGTGGTGTATAGGATTTGCATGTACTGCAATTTGTCAAAGTTTGCCAATTTGGGGGTCTGTGATTTACTTTTTGTATCATTTCAACGACCTGTTTCATTTTTAAGTTCACTGCGGAGATGAAAATCGAAAAAACCCTGTTCATTTTTAACATTAAAAGCCAAGCTCGTGTAGTTTGTCTCGCAAAACACCATGGGCCACAGGACGTTCCTGAGTGCCTGGACAGTGCACAGGCGAGGTCGATCTGGAGATCAGTTATGGCCCTCAAAATACATCTTTTTTTCTATAACTTTGCGCAGGAATAGTGGTTGGCAAATTTACCTTCAAGTTTGTGTTTCCTCTTCAGCAATGCAACGCTGAGAATTTGTCAAATAAGCACCGTGTCATTGTGCAGTGAATTGACTGCAGTCACCACAGTCAATGCGTGACCAAAACCTACAATGTAGATGTACCGTACAACATGTGTACATGCACGATGGACCGGACTGTTCACTCTTCACACATAGCCTCCCATGTCGGTCAAAAACCGTCCACACACCGTCAGTGCCGCTACAAACCCGCGTTGACAACTCTGTGGCGACTATCCTTGCATGTTGGGTATAAGAGTCACTGTGATTAGAAAAACAGAAAGCTAAATGTCTCGAAATTTTGAGCAGCCATCTGGATCATACCGTTATCTTAAGGGGTGATACCGCGGTGATATATTCACGTGAGGTAAACTTCTACAGTTTCAGAAAGAATCTTTGATTTGAAACCAGTCCAAATTATTTTTTAGGCTTTTATGATTATATGTTTATCTTATAAGTTAATACTGAGTTTAGGCGTACCGAAGGTGCGTTGGAGATAATGTACCTTACCTGTTAATACAGACTCTTGCAACAGCTCAATGCGACACCCACATTTCATTGCGCCTGTCAACGGTTGCTGTATTTGAATGATTTCTTTTTTTAAAGATCTAAGAGAAAAAAAATTAAAAATTATCTTTTCTCGAAAATGACAGCATTCCTGGCGGTAATATTTCAAGGATTGTCTGACAATATTATGTACAGGTACTTACTTTACAGTGAGAAAGTTCATGATAATTCAGCAGTCCCGTGTTTGAGATCTTGCAAATCCTATGCACAGCCCTCATCAGGGTGTATGTAAAATCATATTGAAATCGGAGAATTTCAGAGTGTTAGGGTTGAAAATTCAGATCTGTTCCAATTGTTAATAGAGGCTACAATCATTTTGAGGATCCTCACTTTCTAATATAAAGGGATACGTGTTCTGAAATTCATCTTCAGTGTGAAACAGTTTTTGGCTCAATGCAGTAAATTTTTTAAAACATTTTGTCAAATACAGAAAGAAATGGATGGCACAATGAGCTGCAAACCCGAAACTTATGACAGGTATGTACAATTTGTTTGATATATCTGATTCGTAATATAAATAACATGAAGTAATATAAAATGTAGACTTACAGCATTTTGTGCAGATTTAAGCGCAGTTTCATTGGGCTTGCAATGATTTTGGGGGAGGGGGTGATGTTTCAATAAATTTTATTTGTTGGTACGTGTTGATAAAACGAAATCACTGAATTTTCAGAGAAGCGCCACTTGCTATCGTACCAAAATCTTCTGTCTCCGACTCTACTGCTCCGGCCGCTGAACAAGGAGCCCAAGTTATTATCACACACTCCGCTGAGCCATCAGAGCCCGGGCCCCTCTCCGCGAAGGACCCCGGCAATAGCAGCTTGCCACCCGTGGAAGCTGTAGAAACGCCGACCCAGACATCATCCTTCCGTGACCTAACGGTGTCTCCGAAAGAAATCTCGGATAATAATTAAAGGTGTTTCAACAGCGGTTGAAGAAAATGGTAAGACCATAATAATCGTGATCAGACTTACCTATCCCCTCCGAGCGGAACAAAAGAGGGCGTGTTTTGTTTTGTTTCGTTTCGTTTCGTTTCTGGTTTTGGTGGTTTTTTTTTTTTTTTTTTTTTTTTTTTTATTGTTATTCTCCGCATAGGTGCGCAATGAGATGCGCAAGTCCAAGCGCGTTTGACGCGGAGCTTGCTGAGTACTCGAAACTAATTTAATTTTACTCCTGCATGTATGGTCTTTGCGTACACTGACGCACTTCGCTTACAAGAACCAGCCTGTAACCACCTGTCTTTCTTTTCGCCGATTGGGGGTGCACTTCAACTCGTGGCGGATAGTTGCATGAAATAACATAAATAGCGTTGTGTTTGGCAGTATGGTTCATCATGTGAGACATTTAAAGATATGTAGTTGTTGATTATTGGGTGTTGTTTGAAACTCTGCTGGTAAATCTTGCATCACGAAGGGAACATCAATGCTAAACCAGCTCTCATCACATGCAAATTTTTGCTTTCAGGAAAAAAGAATGAACCAGTGCAGTCAAACTTAAGACAATGCCACTGAGCATCCATTTTACATTGGGCTGTGACAAGGTTTAAATACGGGAAATTGCGGAATTACTATTCTCAACGTTGCAGATTCAGAGCGAACAGAAGGAAAAAACGCCCCCTGTTGTCGGTAGACGTTTAACTGGCGGATATGACCTTTTACTTGATGATTCCAAAGGGCTCGCAATATTCAGAGCGCAAATATCGGTATCAACTTTCTCCGCCCCTGCGCTCACGTTTTCAGAACCTCCTCAAACACAATCACCTGAGTATTTTACAAAGGCAAGGTCATTCAAGAGCAATGCACCTGACGTTTCACCAGCTCGTATATGTTGTAAGTGTGTGGGTCAGCCCATGGCCATGGTGATAATGTGTATCCTCGCAGGTGCATGTTGATTTTCTCGAATGACCTATGCGATGCGCTTCACGTAGCTCTTGAAGTGAAATACCAAACTGCCACATTCCAAACCCTTTGAAGAGTTTCAGTCCGCGGAGAGGCATATCTCCACCCTTTCCTGACTTTATATTTTGGGAGGCAGCAAGACATTCAAATCGGACAGCGAGTCACAAAAGAGAACTGCAATTTCAAACTGGGGAATTTCAGTGCATAAATATTAGAATTTAAAAAATGCGGGCGGCAGCACGTAAAGGATAAGCAAAACAAAATTAATTTCAAAAAATTGGACAATATTTTAGATAATAAACATTTTTAAGTGGCAAGATTTTTTAACTGTAAATAATCTAGGTTCATTTTCATGAGCATGCGATCCCTCTCTTTATACATTGCTTCTCTAGGAAGCGGAGATTCTGTAGATACAATAACTGTTAGTTTTTTTAATTAATGGGAGACACAAGAAAATGCAAGCAAATGACATCTGGAATGTTTGATTTTTAATGGAATTACCGTCAAAAAAAGTTACGATTTGAGACACGGTGAACCGTTCAAATGAATAAAGTTAGAAAATGGCATATTTATTGTTCCACCGTTTATTTTCATTTCTTTCAACAACAGATTGAAAAGTTGAGATGTTAAAGCACTGCGATCAATACAATAAATAAATAAACAAAAATGAATCTGTGAATTCATTACAGAAAGTCATTACTCATAGAGTACTGAAATGTGACTTCACTGTGAACCAAAACGTGCAGTGTAAACGAATGGAGTACGTGCACGTGTTGGTTCACGCGCTGGTTCACGTGCTCATGCCTTTTACACACTAATTGTGCGCGTGACGTATTCATTTCGGTACTCTATTGCAACAATTCAAATTCAAACATAAACGTTTATTAACAACTCAAAATATTATTTACCTTCTATGCCAAAGATTTTGAAAAAGATACATTCTATTTATCAGGATCAAGCTTATTCTCTGGTTCGATAGAAAGCTATTCCGTAATCTTCCATGTATTTTCTCCCCACTACACATTCTTGACCTTGTGTATCATGCGCTTTAAACCTGGCAGGAAAAATAACATAATCAGTCTTTTGTTTTTTTCTCAACTACGAAGCCTTTCTTTCACTTCCAAGACAGCACATGGTTTTTGATTTACAACTGCTCTGTAGTCTACTTTCAAGAATTTAAATGCCACAATTCAAATGGAAAGAAAACCGTAAAGATAGTGGCGTCGTCAGAGTTCAAAAAGAAAAAAAGATCAATACCCATTTTTCTAAAACAAAACAAAACAAACAAAAAAATAAATAAATAGTTGCATGTATATACCATAGAGCCATTAAATGATTAAATATGCACATTTAAATAGATCAATCTCGATTGGTCAAAATTTTGAGATCTTCTACCCACAGCAATGGTATATGTGGCAAATGTTTTCCGAATCCAACTGTATTGATTTATTTAGTCAAAATCACACTTACATGTAGATTTGCTTAGAAAATAATCTGAGTAATTATAAAGCTTAAACAATCACTACCTTGAATCAAAAGGATGGGCTATCGGAGCACCGACTGTTGCTTAAAGACCAACTTCAACGGTTTCAAAAGTTTTGAAAATAAAATAAGTATTGTGTTTAGTGTGTAATAAACCATATATTCATTACCAAATCATGTCTGTATTGTGTATGTATTTTTTGTCATTTTGCCGAAAGGTTTGAACGGTGTATTCGAGTTTTATGAAATATTTCCACTCTCTGACCACTCGCAGCGCTGTTGAGAAACAAAATTTGTATTATACCGGAGAAAACATTGAAACTGGTAGCCGTGGCACGACTGGTTCCGCCACAAACGTACATGTACAGTCTTCCAAAATGTAAAACAAAGCAGTAGGTATTTCATTTTCAACTAAAAGAATTCAAACCAATTTTGTATCCATTCTAAAATCACATCCTCTTCAAAGTTACTGATACAATGCGACAAAGTTAACTACCAATTAGCGCAATTTTGTTTCTATCTCAAAACAACGATATCCTATGTGGGAAAACGCGACAAACATCAATCGTTTTCTGTGAAGAGTCCTCGCTAGGTATGAACAAAACCATAATATTTACAGAAAGAAAAAATCTTTGCCGTCAGAATGGAAAAATAACTTCCCAAACCAATAACTTCAGAAACTCACAGCAAACCTTTTTACCCTCAGATATTTCAAAATATATTTTTTTAAAATGGTTATTTTGCCCTAAACGTCACAGGTTGGACTCAAGGGAGTGCTACTCTGCCGTAGTGCAAACCCGCCTTAACCTTCAAAGTTAAACTGCGCAACGCTAGCTAGACCAGTAAATTTTTACTACAAAGATCCCTTGTGCTTGTGCGCAAATTAAAAGTGTGGCCATTTCTGCTTTGGGGCAAGATTATGGAGGGTAAATACCTTCCCTCACGCTGTGGGCTAAATTAGGCGTAGCCCTTGGAATGGCAAAATCTTCGGACAAAGCCCTGTTCTGCCAACGGTTACTGTTTTGCAATGGTGGAGGCTGCTGTTGGCAGGTGATAAAGGAGGGCTCGGAGTCGGCAAAACTGGCATTAATGCTGTATGGCAATGACTGTGACCGATGAGGATAGTATGAGGCGGTGGTGGGCGTTCAATTGGCCCCGTCGACGGTAGATGGATACGGTCCTATGAAAAATGCTCTCCCCGGACTGCCGTGTGGGCTGTTGGCGACGCCACCATCTCGCAGATTTTCGCTGCAGTCTGTCCCTCGGTGAGTCTTCACAGGAATCGTGAGCAGGAGGAATACCGGTAAGAAGAGCAGGCCGTGCAGCGCCCCCAGGGAGATCACGAGGAACATGGTCTTGAAGAAGGTGCGGAAGATGTAAGAGTCTGTGAAGGCGAGTACTACGACACCGAGTATGGTGGAGAGAGACCCTTGAACGATTGGCATGCCCAGAGAGTAGAGGCTGTGTACAACGTTGCTTCGACGGGAGCCTGTGTTGGCAGAGATGTAAGCATAGCTGATGTGGGCGGAGAAGTCCACGCTGAAACCTATGCAAAGAATGAGATTGGTCATGGCGATAGAGTCGAGGTTCACTTGCCACAGAGTCATGAATCCCACCACCCCTGTGACGATGGAGGCTAGGGAGAGAGTGACCAGCAGAGAACAGATGAGATTGGGAATCATCAACAGGGCCACGATCAACATGGCGCCCACGGCAATCCCCATATTCTGCAGTGTGTTGGGCAAAATGGCGATATACTGATCAAAGAAAATGAAGGCTGGGTGGTAGGCTATAGTGGGTAGCTCAGTCTCCTCGGCTATCTGCCTCAAGTCTGTCATCATATATCGCTCCTTTTCGGTGGAGTTTAAGTCTTTGGTGGTGACAAAGAATCGCGACGCAGCGATATCGGAGTTGTCAGTGTTGAAGACAACGTCCATCGAGTACTTCTTGAAGGCGGGAACCTTGAGGAATGTCTCGCGCAGCGTATCGATGAATTGCGCCTGGGTTGGGTTAATAAGGTTGATGGTCCGAAGAAAGTCAAGGTAGTCGCGCAGCCACGACACAGTCAGATTGTGATCCTTGCTGTAGGTGTATTCACTCGCCTCCATCTTTGCCAAAGTGTCCTCCATGAGACCTTGCTCCACGGGATTCCACACGTCTCTGGGCTCAGTGAGCACCAGAGAGACCTGGGGACCGTAGGTAGTGAAGAGCTCCCCCTCGTCATCCAAGAACTCAGCCGCGTAAGAGTTATCCCGGGCAAGGTTTCTGAGAGCGAGACCTTCTCGAACCTGGGTACATCCGTAGATGGCGGTGCCCAGATAGGCTAGAAACAGTACTATTGTCAGGGCCACCATCCAACAGCGTGTGACGAAAGGAGCGTAGTAATTTTTGAAGAACAGCATGAGGGCGTGGTCATTGGTATCACCTTCGTCCGTGTCAGAAGCTTGCTGGGATGAACCACCAGCGCAGAATATGGTGTAGGCCGTGGACGAGGATTCGCTTTTGGGTTTGACTTTGAGGCACGACATGCAATGTCGGTTAGCTGCCTCACGTCGGCCGGTGAGCACCATGCAGGCGCCGAAGAAAGTGATCTGAAAGACGTAGTCAAAGATAACAGCCACGCCCGTGTACATGCAGAATATGCGGACGGATCTGAAGAAGGCGATGGCTCCAATTCCGAAGGCCAGGGCATCTGTGATGGACGTGATGGTAATAGACATGGCGGCCTCAGAGAAGGCATGGCGCATGCGCTGTTCCACTGACCATCGGACGTCAGTCTGTCGCCAAGCAGCCAACATGATGAACATATCGTCAACTCCAATACCTAAAAGGATGGAAAGAACGAAATTATTAGTCGTATCTCTATCTTAATCACTCGTAACTGCAAACACTTTAACTGTCCTTTTTCCACACATTGACACGAACTTTATGCATTTTAGCGTCAGTGAGACACCAGTTCCATTAGTGTTCCCGTGTGCTTCCCGAGTGTAATGCAAGTCAAACTAAGTATACAACAAATAATTATTATTTTTTTTTATTTTATATACATATATTTTAATAATGTTGCATCAATTTCTACTGTTTTCAATTCGGACGATGAAATATTTTCTCCCGGGGAATTAAAAAAAGAAGGGAAAGAGTGTTTATTAAGGTTAAGGTTGGAAAACAACGATGGTAAAAATTATACTGCACACATTGTCCACTACACACAATAGTGTCAAACTCTTACTGACTATCAAGTTAAATGGTGATTTTGTTTTGCAACTGTTTCGGGAAATTTGTGAAGTAACATGTAATAACGACATATTCGTCCCAGAAAGGAACGGGTCAAAAATTCTTGAGGTAATTCATATTGTTTGAAAACTACACAAATACATAGACCCGGCAAACTGGGCCTATTCTTGTACGCTACGCCAAGTTTGCCCAAGAACAGGGCGACATGATGTCTTATATACTGCCATGTAACGCGCACGAGATTACGCATTGCAGACCGCAGTCTTCAACGCACATGTTGTTTGAGTATAATAGAGGGCTGTTGAAGTAATGCGGGCTTGTGGTGATATTAACCCCTTGCACTTTTTAGTAAAATGTCGTTTCATAAATTTTGCTTAAAGATAATATGACAAAATACATACTTGCACATTTACTCTTGGCGACATATTTTGGACACCAAATAGGATAATGCCCTGTAAGGATGGATTGTCTAGCAGGCGCAATAATCACAGTGAATGGCCCTATACGATAAAAGAAATTGCAACCAAACGGAAATACCACAGCCCCCAAAACGCAGGCTGTCATTAAAAAAATTCTCATAGATAGATTGTGGGAAAGCTTTGAACAAGCGTGTGTACAACCCAGCGTTTAATGGCGTTGTTAAACCTTTACTAGTGCCTTCAGCGGAGTGGAGCCTGGTGCGAAGTTCTTCAGTTTTATTACCCGGCCCCCGGTGTATTGACCAGGAAAACTGCACGTTATGACTTCTCTTTTGCCCATTTTTTAACAGTCTGCCAGCAAAAGTAATACAGGGGATATTTTTAATATAGAGTCTAGCATGTTTAGGAAATTGTATTTATTCGGCCATTCAGAGCATACTGGTAGGACAATATTCAACAAACATAAAAATCAATGGACTAAACAAAAGGGCATTACAAATACATGTAACAAGTACAGCCCACTCAAAGCTGGCAAGGATTGACAACAGTATACTTGACCATAACCCGAAAGCCTGTCAATCAAAATTTGAGGTGTTATTTGCAGATTAATAAACACCAACGATCCGACAGCTAGCCTTGAGTCATTTCTGTGCATTTTACATAAGTACATCTTTAGCCATACGCACGTACTAATCAAATAGCTTGCATCTTGATTTACACGGTCGGTTTGGGAATTTGTGTGTAATAGCATTTATACACAATCATAAATTTGTGATTTTTAAAATTTGTATATAATCAATACTTGTTCAGTGAATTCATGGGGATGAAATCTATAACGCGAATTGCCAGGTTATAACTACATGTATGTCGTACTGCTTAAACAGTATTTTGATGAACCCAGTATAGTGGCGATTTCAAGTCTGAATATTAGTTTTCCGCCACGGTATTTTCACGAAACTGCGTTGAAATTACTTAGATGGCTTTCTACGTGTTTCTCTAATGGTTTGAATGAGAAGTTGATGGACGGCCCATCACCTGCTGAACACTCTCCTCTGGAAGACGTAGGGGAACGTGGGCTTGCTTGGTCTTTCTCTAAAATGAAAACTTACCCAAGATGAGAAATGGTGCTGAGCCGACGACATTAATGTACGGTATGCCGATGTAGCTCATCAACCCGAACGATGACAGCACGGCCAGGCCGGCGGAGATTACGCCGCAGCCGGCCAGCCACGGCTTGCTTCGCACCCAGTCCAGCATCACGCAGGACCAGATGCTGAACGTGATCACGACGGTGAAGGTGATAGTGAAATCCTTGATCACACTGGAGCTAGCTCTGTCGAGCTCGGTTTCCAGTGTGGAAGACACCTTCCGAGTGACGCTGACAACGGATGAAGTGAAAGCCTCCGAGACTTCTAAGAACTTTTCTTCCCACAAGGCGCTTCGCTGATCCTCTACGTCGTCTTGGTAACGTAAGAAGTAGGACAACCGGACAGCGTTGGCTGAAACTACCTCATCTTGAGAACCCGATTCGAATGTCACGCCTCCTAATCCTCCACCAAGAAAATAAGGTACAGTGTCACCGACTGGTGTATAGAGGGGAAAGGTTAGAGAAGTCAACGGCACATTAGAGGCGTTGTAATCATATACGGCTAGTATAAGGTTCTCGTTACAAGTACCGTCCCATTTTATGCAGAGATTAGTGAATTTATATTCTTGGTTGTCGTGTTGGATGGTAATGTTCATGATCTGCTCGTGTAGATTGAAGATGTCCTCCATGGCAGCTTGTGTGAGGATATTGTGGCCATCCTTCTGCCGTATGATCACACTCCCTTCCCGAGGCAGTCTCGACAGATGTGACACTAATGTGTCGTTGTCGCTGTGTTCGGCAAACAGTGTTTCCACCGTGTTCCTGTCCGTCTTTGCCAGCCCATTTTCCGGAGTGTACAGATTCTCTATGTCGTTTTCTTCCGTCAGGAACATCATCCCGGCACCCAGTGCACCGGCCAACAGCAGCGGAAGAACAAGAAAGGGATACGGGTGTCTCGCGATGAAACCACCGTAATTGAAGAAGAACAATTTGACGATTTTCTCGACGCAATCAAACGCCATGTTTATTCAGCGCATCAAGGTACTGGTACGATGTTACTGTAAACGTTTAATTGCTGTTCGTGCGTTGTGGTGCTAAGGCCGCTTCCCACAGTAGATGACAATCACAGATGTACATGTGCAACAATCTCAATAAAATTCGCTTAAACATGGAATTATACCTGCAATCTTTATTACACTTAATAGCCGTCTACACACTACTGAGAAAATTTGTCACTAGCACGACTTCACCATTCATAAGCGCAGACCAGTCGTGTACGTGTACACACAGAGCTGTAAACAGTGAGGTCATCCGCTCAGCCTTCATGTCGTTTCGTCTGTGTTGTGCTAGAACATTTGTCATGCGCAGTAGGAAATATCAACTGTGACGCAGGTACTCTAGTTGGCATGCACCACGGGGAAACAAACACTTCCCACTCCAGGTTCATTCTGACTGCTGATTATGGGTGTATGCAAATTAATGTTTACTCCCGGTTTTACGATCTTTCTCGAAAGTTAAATTTTACTAAAAACTCCCAAATGTTTTACAAATTGATGTTCGAATCTAAAGATGCCGCAGAGTAGACACACCTAACTTTCGTTTGGCATCAGATTTTATCAAAACATTTTGAGTGTTTTTTGTTGTTCAGGAATGAGAAGCTATTTATTCATCTAGATTTTATTTAATTTCCTTTGAGTTAATAAATTCAAGTTTCCTTTAAATGAGCGTTTTTACAACGTGTGTAATTCATAACTAATCATCGCATAGTATTTTCGGTCTCATTCATTACAGTGAGTATTTCTGAAATAATGAATTTCCAAATAAAGCAATCTGTTTAGATTCTGTTTCTTCGAGTTGTTATCCAGGTTGGTTTAAACACACTACAATTTCGCTTGTTTTTGGATTTGTCTCAGATTTTTTCTTGTTAATACATGTATGTACCGGTATTTATTTACTAAGAGCACCTCGTGTTATTCGTACAACGTCAACTCATGTCTGATATGGTCGTGATCAAAGTCTTTTTTTCCGTCTTACTACCAAGCAGTGAAACCTCTGCCTGTAATGCTTCTTTGCGTGTAATGCTTCTCACTGTTTAAACCTTGTGTCAGTTGTCATTTATACCAGAATTCAGTGAAATACCATGAAATAGTTAGATTCATTACCGGTCGTTTGACACGTTACGGGGCAATGCTGTATGTGCGCTGACTAAAATATTCTGGGTCCCATACGTTTGTGGATTTCCACAAAAACGTTCTTCGACCATGACTTAAAAATAAGCACTGACACCATATAGTGGGTAGACCAGGGCCAGTTCCCTCATTGTTTCCTCATTTTATGTGTTTCTCTTTACGCCAGACTGAGCTGCATTTAAATAAAATGTGTCCAGGACACAGTCGCAGGAGAATTTTTCTCAGGCTGACACAAGTAAAATCTCCTATTGTTCGGGGTTTTTCAATCGCAAAAACAATGGGTCGTATGAATAAAAAGCACCGCACCGACCGCACAGTTGATGTTTGGCGGTTTGCTCTTGAGTGCTTTGTCCCCTCCTGATGACGCCCATGTAAAAACAAGACGATCTGTTTTAGTACGCTAGAGAAAGAATATCTAGTCTCATGACCATGGGCGTAAATCCTGGAGGATGGGGTGTATATTATAAAAATGCCTTTCTGGTGAATTATTATTGACATCACCTCCCTAGATAGTGTCATGTGGTGTCAACCCCCCCCCCTTTTTTTAAATTGTCATGGCTGGGCAAATCACCCACACACACGCAATCAACTGTGTATTAGCCTGCAACTGGGGACCCCCTATTGTTCCTCTTTTGTTTGTACTTTAACTTTTTTAGAAGACCACCCATATGTTTTGTTCACAGTTGTCAATCGGGGACCCTCTGTCAATCGGGGACCTTATTGTCCTCTATTGTTCAGGGTCCCCAATTGCATGCAGAAACAAACTCACGCACACACATGTACATGTGTGATATTACGTGGCAACGTGCGTGCATGTTCCAGAAATTACAAAAACTGCTGCTTGCCGATAGTAACCTAAAATACAAATTACAAAAGTGGGAGGGTCTTACGTTTCGAATCTTTCATCAAATCTTTCTCAAAGACAAATGATAAATGGACGGAGACATACACGCAAGCAAGGAGAACTGGACTAATAGAACAACGCCCTCGGTTGTCCAGGAAAGCAGGGAAAAGTTCAAGAGTTAAAAATGCACTTTTCAAAGCATTTAACCAACATAAAAGAGTTTTCATGAATTGAAGAGGAGTACAAAGTTGCAGAAAAGTTGGGTTTGAAAAAATTTCATTGTGGCTAACCTTTAGGTTTATCGTGCAGGCTTGCGGACCAAAAGGGCTAGGTTCAAGTCCAATCCATCTGGCCCTTTGCATTTCTCATCTTTTTGCTAACTCTAACGGGAATAAAGTTCTTGGTCCGAGTACTAATACGTTTTGTCCAATCTTTTTTTATTTGAAAAGAAAATGCGAAAAGGAAAAACGTTTGTTTTTTCAATTAAAGTAGGAAAACTTAAAATCGAGACGAGTCATTTCTCGTTTGTCAATTTAGAAATGAAAAATGTGGAAAAAGAAAAGAAATTAGTTTTCGTTTTAATTCTTGAAACAAAAAGGAATTGCTTCTGAATTTCGTTTTAATCAGAATTTGGCTTTACATGACACACTGGATGCTGGTTCCCTATCTCAAATAGAGCATTCAGCAAAGTAAAGGAAGGGCAGCATACTACTCGTCTGTTGTCTTTTAATATCCAGTGTAATACAGTTGTGTAAAACCTGAGATCTTTAAGCATAAAAAAAATTGAGGAATTGTTTCAGAATTGCCATGCATGTCAAGAAATCAGCAAAGCGAAGGAATTAAATTTTACACTCTCCCACTATTTGTGGTTAGTATCGCCAGCGTACTTCCCAAAACCCAAATTACACTCAACCACGATCTTACTCAACAAATGGAAGAGCGTGGCAAATCGTGGTTAATATTGTACACATTGGTAAGAACTCGGTGATAGCAACGTGATAGGGTCTTTTTGAACAGGGAGGTAGTGCCAAAGTGTTGAGCAGGCTTCGATGCTAAAAATTCACGCAGCAAGGTCGAAGTGGCTTGAAATTGCAGTGACAGCGTATTTACGCCTCAATTTTCCAAGCTTTGTCCCCTCCTATCCACGTTTAAATGCATTTTTATAACGTAGCGGGCCTTCCTGGTCGCCTTCAGAGTGTGATGGGGTCGTTAGATGGACGTTGCTTGTTGAAATGTAAAGATTTTTGTGCTTTGCTCCTGCTCCTTTGTACTTTAATTCATCGTTATCCTCTGTTGCTGCCATTTTTACTTGAAGACTTGTCTCATGTAAACAAAATTTAATTTTTTTTTTCTAATCTAATCAATAGATTAGATTAATTCGTTTTCACATGAAATACAAACTAACTTTCGTTTTTGTTTTGATGTTTCGATGTTGCTCATTATTTTGGTTCAGATGACTAAGTGAGAAAAGACTCAACGTGCTTTTCTTTTCCAAATTGTTAAACAAAAACGACGGGTTTTTCAATGTCTGCTGTTCGTCTTCAAATCAGCACTAATGTACGAAATGTGTACAAGGGCCAATTTCCTGTTGATTTGTAAAAATGATTGCTATGGTTCATTTCTTTGCTTTCCTGATATTTAGCTTTGAATTATGTCTTAGATTTTTAAAAAGACAAAATCTAAATATGTCTGTATATAATATAAACATATGCGATTTTTCTCGTAGCAAACAATGCAGAAAAACCCCACTTCTGTTGAAACAGACAACATCCAAAGGTTTTCTAGGCTTCCTCTTTAAGTCACAAAATCGTTAAAAGTTCTTGTTTCTTCGACGAAAAGGTTTGTCTAAAAGATGAAAGTGGCTTTTGGAAGAGACCATAAAATTGAAAGGTGTGGCAGATGTCACGGCCCAAGAAGGACACAGTTTGTACGTAACACAAACATTTATCGCCGAAAAAATGTGGCGATTCTGACTTGTTTAATTAACAAAATAAGATGATACAGGTGCAGTAAAAATATGGCAGTTATGCCACATTGCAGATTCAAGGGTCATTGTTAGTTTTAAAGGAAACGTGCGCGATCAAGACTTGTTTACCAGAAAACACATACAAGCGCAATTTCTACAATGTTGCGGTTCATGCCATTTTGCAGTTAAGTCATGGCCATTTGTAAGCTGTTTGTAACGGTGAGTATGAGCACGATTGGGCCGTTTCCCGAAAAGTAATAGGGATTTCTGAAATGCCTCCCGACAGATTTTTTTCTTTTAAACGTCATGCACTGTATTTATTTCACCTTTCAAAGTTTTTTGTCTATCGCCTATATACCAGGGTTGCCATTGTCTGTTTCTGTATTACCCCATTTTCAATTGGCTGAATTAACAAAGGTGACGTGAGTTTGCAAAAAACGCAAAACCTTTATAGGATGTTTCTGGATTCACCCCTGCTGAGGTGCCCCTGATGTTTTGTGATTTTCTTCACATTTAAATCGCAAAATGTTCTTAGACAAACTGCAGAGTGAGCCCACAAGATAAATTATACTTCATTCCGAGCCAATTATTGCCACATATACAGACAGCGTGAACGACGTGGACACTGACTCTAGAGGTTCAATTTGTTAACTTCTGGCCAGAGCAGTTCATTGCCGAGTCAGACTAAAATATGAGTTGGTTCCAGGTCGTTGTTCCCCTGTGGAATAACATAACATGGTATCTCCAAAGCGTTTTTGATCTGGCATGAATGATTATAAACTTGTGGGGGGAGAGAGGTGTTTGGGGGTCCCAGGCCGAGCGCCCCTGGAGAAACTTGAAAAAGTTGCCCTAACACAGCTCTCTTTCATCCCGTCCAAAGCTGCCCCACAGAAACTGGCTTAGCTGGGAAGCCAAATGTACAAATGAGTCACTGACAACCCGCACAAGAGGCCAGTGGTCTGCTGGCGTGGGAAAGAAAAATACTAAAAAGAAAAGTAGCATATGATACTGCACCTCAATCCAACATTTCGTAAATTATGCCGCTACAAAGTTGTGCAACATGTGGATATATCGGCGGTTAACGCCTGAAAGCGAAAGGAGTTCGAAGCCCACAAACTGCAGGCGCGCTTTACAACAGCTGTGAATTGAAAACGGGTCACAGGATTCCATGTAAATGAAACAGAAAATGGATGGACTAACGAATGTGTTGCTAAAAATGGACAAGCTGAACTTTCTTGAGAAACGACTGGTATTGCAATAGTGCAACCCTGACCACATTAGTCAGTTTCTCAATATATTTTTGTTGATTTCATTTTTTGTAATGAAACCAACAGAAGAAAACAACCATTTATAGAATTAAATCATAGAAAATATGACAAAATTATAATTAGAAATAAAAAATAGATATTAGTCAATGTGAAATATATCTACATAGTTATAACACATCAAAACCACCAAAAAATGTCAGTTGCAGAGGATAAAAGACACCTGTAAATGTCCCCTGTAAACGGAAGCAGTTTGGTGAGGAAGCACCCTTACAGCAAACATGAAGTTCAACCATGTCACCACTGGCAATATTCCGAAGTGTGACGTCGGAACGCCGTAAAGGGACTCCCATTCCGGGATGGGCGCCGTGATTTCATCCACATGCAAGAAACCATATACGACGCAATGCTGGAGGGGGCGAGCCCACTGACAGACAGAAAGACAGTAAAGTTAATAATCTGCGATGACCATGGGCGCTGTGAATATTCGGTAATGGCGTACAACAAACCATCAAATCCATTGTCAAGCACTCCGATAAACTGAATGTCTACGTGGTGCAACCGAATCAATAATAGCCCATGAACTTCTAACTGAAGTATTTCCAAAGGTCTACAGGCACAGGTGTCATGACAGGGTCTGCCCCGTGCGTCAGTTGCCGAATACGAACCAACTGAAATTGGGAAAGAGCATCAGCAATACTGTTATCGATGCCAGGGGCATGCAAAGCCTTAAACATTTTGGATGTTCTGCCTGAAACACTGTAAAACAAACGTGAACAAATTTCATGAATCAAGAGCAACGGGATGTTTGGTGATTGTTTCTAGATACGACGGCCTCACCATCACACCAAAATATTACTCACTTATCCAGGACATTGCAACCCCATAATTGTAACGTTAGCAGGATGGGAAAAAATCCCAGAAAGGATGTACTGGACAGTCAGAGGGAGCGAATTTGCTCAGGCCATTTACATTAAACCTAACTGCCGTTAAAAAATGCACCATTACTAATTACTGTTGCAGAAGTGTGTGTATTCAAGTGCATGTTATTGCTTCAGTGCAAAACTTCATGGGCCACGCTAATATATCGGCCCCGTGCACCTGAGGAAATACAAACACGATAATGCGGTCGCTAGTCAGATCAAATAAACGACGAAACGACCAGGCAGCTAGCTGCCTCACAAACAAAACCCAGGCTCACCTGAACGAAATGCAGATCGTCAGTCTTTCAGTCTCAATTGTCATGAGCTAGGGAAACACCGAGTCCTAAGTTACACACTACCCCCAAATGAAATAAGGGCTCGTGCACGCTTTGACAAATTGGGATGACCGGCAAATAAGAAGTCATCCTTATAATGATCTGAGCTCAATACTGGAAGAAAACGTTCGACGTCACACAAGATATGGAACTGCCCATACACTTATCGTACAATAGAAATCCCCTTTAACAGAAAAGAAAAACACATCAAAGTAATTTGGGTGAACATGGAGTAAACGGAATGCTGATTTTTTATATCACATTTTGGTCAACAGGCCCCTGTATCAAACTTATAAACCAGTGCAACTGCAACGTCGAAACTCGTGTAAAAACCGCTTTATTGACTGGGTCAACGTTATCATTGCCAGAGTTACCCAACAGGGATGATGGGTTATTAAGCGAAATTCCACAGTTACTTGCTTGGGCACCAAACAGACAGGTGAGCAATGTAAAGTGGAAAAGGGTGAAAGGGGCTAGCAATCCGAACCAACCACAATTCCTTATCAATTGTTTGCTTTAAAATGGTGGGACGTTCACCGCACACCAAAACTAAATTGCGGGCAGTAGAACTAACTCTTGGTCCTTCATAACCAAGCCGAAAACCATATGAAAAACCTTTACCATAAAATTTGTATCCTGACTGTTAGGATACAAATTAAGAAAGGGAACCATCCTATTTATTTGGAGCGTTGTTGGCAGGTGATTGTGGGCGGACTGGCTTTTAGGCTGTGACGCGGTTGAAGGTACGGCATTCATTAGCTGAATGGGATTTGCAAGTCGCCAACTTGGGAACAACACGACACCCAACTCTGATGTAGCCACAGCTACTGAAGTCGAAGCAGATTTCTGTGTCCTGAAAGCGCTGGACCTGACATCGCGACCAGCACTGCAGTTTCCTGAGCCGGCATGCGTGTGCAATTGGCCGTCCCTTCTGGTAGAGAGACAAAAAGTAGGTTTCTGTGTTGGAGTTCCCAACAGCGTAAGCCACAATTCAGCGTTCATTGAAACCAAGAACGGGTCGGCGCACGCGCTTGTTTTAGGCGAAACTGAACATAATGATCAAGCGATCCGAATCCTGTGTGCCGGAATGCCGCTGAACGAATAATGTCAGCGGATTTGAGCATTTGCCGTTCTTTAGTTGGATGTCGAGTCAAGTAAATTGAGGCGAAAAGTAGAAAAGCTTAGGTTCAACGCGTAAATGATGTTATACGGAGCGGATGGTAGTGGGACGAATTTGCCAAGCCGAGGACTCAGGCGATGCAGTAGCTAGCGCGGAGACACTTCGGTGGGGACGCAAAATCAAACCAAAGCCTACAGATTCCCCATTCCATATTCTGTCTTTGATATGCTG
This sequence comes from Acanthaster planci, assembly GCF_054643075.1. Classification (NCBI taxonomy): domain Eukaryota; kingdom Metazoa; phylum Echinodermata; class Asteroidea; order Valvatida; family Acanthasteridae; genus Acanthaster; species Acanthaster planci. The sequence continues at coordinate 8,992,049 of NC_141785.1, read as the reverse complement.
GAGAATCTCCGAACTCAGATCATCGCAAATAGTAGTGAGGAGCAAAATGCAAGCATTGGTCAGTGGTGAAGAAGACACGGACAGAACTGACTGACCCACTGACTGACCCACTAACCCAATTGAAGTGGAGCAGTCCCTTAAGAGACCACTTTATTCCAATTTCATAGACAATGAAATGTACTGGCATATGGAGCAAAACTTTGTGCTTAAAATTTGTGTTATTGTAAGCAGTGAACCTCTTCTTTGACTTAGAATGTTTTAGATGGGATTCTAGAGTACTCAAGGTATTCTTTTCTGTACAACAAAAAGCACTAGGTGGAAAGCCAGACTGGCGGACGCGCGACCCGACGGACGGATAGGAATCCGTAGGCTCGCATTGCTTCGTATCTCGCCAAAAATGATTATTGGCTTTCCTACAATATTTTTGGCGCAGTGGATTTTGAAAATATCATATACGTTTCGGTATTTATGTGATATGAATCCAAGTCCAACTCCAATTGTCCGCTGGAAGGGCAAGTTTTTGTGGAAATAGACTGACGACGAAGTCACTGATTCAAAGCAAGAACGCTTTACCGTCTCATGCATGAAAACTGGTAAATATGATATTGTCGCTTTTCGCATTCAGTGTTTTGTGCCAGTATGTGCAAAACACGACTGGATAGAAGTGCAATAGAAGTGTTGGGTGGTTTATGCCAGTTTAAAGTTTAGTCGGGCCAACTGTTAGTTACAGGCTACACATTTTTGGGTATTTGATGTGAATCAAAGTCTAACTCCCCTCTCTCTGACTGGACTGACAAAGAAGTGTGATTCAAAGCCGCTATGCTTCATTTTCTCGTGAAAACGGGAGAACACAATAAGAGCATTTAGTGCGTAATGCAATAAAACATTTCCTCCACGCTCTCATGCAGACCTCACTCAACATACACTGATTGAAAAAAAAAAGCATATGGAATCTGCGTGAACGTGGCAAGCAGACTCAATAAAGCCACGAAAATTTTAAAAATAAAACAGCCGAGGAAAGACGTATCCCCTCCCGTGAAATTAGCAAGAAAAAAAATCGGGCGAAGATGATCTCCATTGAGCTGCAGGCAGAAAGAAGTTTGCCATATGTAAAAAATCTTTCCAACGGTCAGCTCTCTAACATTGAACTAATTGCTTTAGATCAGGGTTAAACTTTATTCCCACACCCAGAAAACCTACAAGATCAACTAGCCTTCGCCATTCTCGATCTTTCCTCAGAAAAATGAGACTACGACTGAAGATAGCAGGGAAAGTTAGACTCTCTCATCCACCCCGTTCCAACTGCCCTCAAACCGGTTCCCTAACCCACCTTCAACTTGAATCATACCTTGTTAGTACTTGGAGGAACTATCCCAATTTATTCAAAATGTGCAGTTTAACATGACAAAAGCAGAACGCATGGCTTTGGCCGGCCTTAAGAACAAATGAGACCTTGTCGTTAAACCATTTGATAAAGGCGCGGTGTTTGCGTTTTGAATAGACAAGCCCACACTATGAAGAGATTGATAGAGACATGACATGGGAAACTGCAAAACTGGTCTCTCAAGGCCTTCGCAAATCGTGAAAGAACAAATTCCAGAAAACAGTTGAATTCCACAGTCATGACAGCCACGACATTAAAACCCCATGCCTCTACCTCCTATCAAAAGTTCAGAAGGAAGCACCCAAAGGAACAAGGTTTGTGGGGAGGCCAATTATCAATGGTTACGGAGGTCCAACTCAATCGATTTCAAAATGTATGGACTACTTCTTGCTTCCAGTAGTCAAACAACAAAGCACATACACACGCGATCCTGCGCATATGCTTAACCTTGTGAGGCGTTACGTAACACTGTTTTATTTGAAGTCACAAATGGCATCTACCGGCTGGTCGCTCTTGTGACAGTGTATATTTTTTCGAAGGCATTTATGTTGCTCCGTAGGTGTCTTCCAGCCCCTACAACTATGAAAAACCAGTCTGCTGAATTTGAAGTGCGGGGGGGGTCCCTAGGAACCAAGCCTCCACCATTCATCAACTGCCAAACCACAGCTGTCCTTTCCCAAAAGCCAGTCAATAATTGTGAGACATCGGAGAATGCCGCTGATCTGCCAGACATGATATATGGCAGTGAAGCAAGATAGCCGACTTATCACATTGGATATTGCTTCCATGTATACAAAGTGCCCACAAGAAGGTGCAATTAAATCGGTTTCCAATGCGCTTGAAGAAGCCGAAACCCAAACCAACGAGAGCAGACGCACGGTGTATGTAGGAACTTGTCATGCATCGATATTTGAGTTCAAAGGCAGGTTTTTCAAACAAAAATTGGCTTGGCAATGGGAAGCAAATGCAGTCCCGAAATATGCGACATAACCCTGTTCAAAAGTGAAAAAGAAATCAATCTCCCTCGCAATCCCTCAATTTTGAGCGACATGAGATACAGAGACGGTGTTTTCGTAATATTTGATGTTAGTAAAGATCAAGCCGTTGAACTGGTTAGAACTCTAAATCAAATTCACCCAACGCTCAAGTTCACGCCAGAGATTTTACTCCCATGCAGGAACCTGTAAAATGTAATGCATGCTATTACCTGAAGATTTGGTGTATTATCTGTGGAAAGAAGAAATATTGTGAAATTGTATATTTGTTTCCTTGTTTCCTTTTATTTGGGGATAAATCTGCTTGACAAAATAAAAATATAATACTCTATTTCATAAAAAAATTATAATGACGACATGTCGGTCATATGACGTCATTGTTTGTATGTAAACTTAAAGCCGCAACAACACAAGATAAGTTGGTCTGATTGGGATGAACTTTGTATGTGTAGCATGAAGTGGTTTAGATGAAAATGTGGGCAAAGTCATGACGTCATAAATTGCTTTCCAATAAATTCTTTTATTTTCACTATGTTGATATTATTTTCATCGTGTATTTCGATTTAAAAAATATATTTTCAAATTCTTTTTCAAGACCTTAAGTATGCCACGTGGATGTGTTGGTAGTATTGAAATACGGCTTTTTCGGTTTTTAGTTTAAGATCATATCTGTGACGTGACATTATAATGACGTCATTACGTGGTTTTGTATATGTTTTTAATATTTATTGACCTTGCACAGTTTTCAAGGAATCACTTTAGTCATTTTTGCAATTTCACATCTTCATCAGATGCATATCTAAAGCAATAACTTCACAATGTCCCAATTACGTAATTTATTACTCAGTGGTGAATATTTTGCTAAACCCATTTTTCACAGGTTTCAAGAGAAAACTTTGTTCACTTTGCTGTGACAAGTGTGAAAATGTGTTTGACGACTCTATACACAGTTTTCAGGGGCCCCTTTGCAATGTTGTATCTTCATTAAGCACATCTTACACACTACTTAAAGCTACATCAAGGCACTACATCAGGGAGCGTTTTTGCAAAAGACCGACCAAGAAATATGACGTCATGATGACGTAATTAGGTGATATCATTGTAATTTTTTTATGGCTCACTTGCTTTGTTCAGATTTTTGAGGGACCGCTTTGTTCATTTTCCACTCATGCATAGATGGTCCTAGACATATGACGTCATGAAGTCTAGCTCTGAAGTGATTTATTAAAAAATTTTGAATATTTATTTAAGCCAACTAACTGTATACACACAGTTTTCAGGGGCCCCTTTGCAATGTTGCATCTTCATCAAAATGCACCTAGTCCAACGGTGTGAGTACGCGGGTGTCTTGGCTCAGAAGCTGGTTTTTTGGAGGGCATGATTCGAATTCACTTCAGTATTCTAGACTTGATCTTATAGCAGTGGGATTGAGATGATGACATCATAGGAGGCCACGTGACATGCTGGCAAAGTTGAACACTGATATAAAATATATAATACTTCTGGAGCAAGTATTCTGACTGGGATGAAACTTTGATACATTCCCAACCAACGTCTGTTACATGTGGCACTGGGGTGGTGTCATCCCGTGTCGTGACGTCTTCTTTCTTACTTTTATTAGAGACTTTAAATGTGCAGAAGCCAGGGAGTACATTGCGTTATGACCAAATTGACGCGTGGACCAATGGTAAATGATCAGGCTGCCGACCAATGAGCCAGATTAGATTCAAGTCATTTCTCGTCTTTTTTCCAACCCAAACAGGGTCAAGGTGTTCCTTTAGATTTTTACAATTGATTCCTATAAGTCATTGCTTTCCCTCCTGATGTGCAGCTTTGAATTGTGGCATACAGTTAAAAGCAAAATTTAATATGTACGTATTCAGTTTGAATATTTTTTTTAAATTTTTCTTAACAAAACGTCTCAAAGAGCCTTATGTTCTGTTAGAACAGAAAAAAACCTCCAGTTTTTTTTCCTTGTTTTCTCTATAAGTTAGAAAATTGTTACCTCCTTTGACGAAAAGGTCAGAAAGATGAAAGTGGCTCATGGAATAGAGTATAGATAGTAGAAACGTGGAGATTTCACGGCCTTAAAAGGAAACATTTTTTATTTTGGGAAGTATTTTTCTGGGAAACGTGTAGATCCTGACGTGTTTATCAGTAAAACAAGATGCAGGTGCAGTAACAACAGTGTCACTTTTCAGTTTACGACTGTATGGCTAAAGGTCTGCCAAATCTGCCATTAATCTGGTGTATAAAACTACCGAAGTCCCGTCAGAAAAAATGCATAAAATCTAAGGGGTAAAAATGCACCTTCAAATTCTTGTCACTTGATTTGCGTTTGAATCGAGAATTTAACGAAAAAAAAATTGTTTGATATTTTGAATCCTGGCTATATGTGTCATTAATCGAAGACAAAAAAAATACGATTTTGAGTTCTCATAGTAATCTTCGGCTGAAGTTAAGAGCCGCCTAGTTTAGGTGCACAAAACCTACTGAAACATTTAATTCAAAAATCAATAACAAATCATATGATCATGTCATCACTACGCGAGTGTTCTAGGACCATTTATGCATACGGGTCCTTGTGTGATGCAAGTTTGAGGGAGACCCATATAAAGCAAAGGGGCTAAAATGATAGGTGGAAAACCTGTACAAAGTGAACTTTGGAACAAAAGAAATATTGAAAATTCAATAACAAGTCACGTGGTGATGTCATTGTTCTAGGACCACCTATGCATAAGGGTCCTTCATTGGTATAAGTTTAGTGAACATCCAAAGTTGCCCAGGTACCAAAGTTGAGGGTAAAAGCAACGAGCACAAATGGAATGGGCTTTTAATAGAGGAGGAAGAAGCCAGAAGAAAAAAAATCAGAACCAAAAAAAATGTCTTGTTTTGCAAAGTTGCCCAAAATCCTGAAACCGAACGAATCGAATCCCTTTTTTGCTAAATTGCGAAAAAGCCAAAAACACCACAACTAGAAAGACATTTTCGCAAAATTCGAGAAAGCCAAAAAGGCACCATTGTCGCGTTTCGTACCATTTGGAAGTTGAGTCAGGCCATTTGTAACGGTGAGTATGAGCTCAATTTAGCCTTTTCCCGAAAGGCAATGGGGATTTCCGAAACGCCTCCAAACGGAACACTTTTTTCCCTTAAACGTCACTCTCTGAATTTATTTTTTCATCATTAGTTGTTTGAAAGGGGTCTGTACCCAAAGCTCCCCCGATAATTTCGAGTAAACAAACCTCATTATTTTCTCACTCACGTTTCCATTTCATTATACCGTTAAAAATATGTAAAGAGCCACCTTTCCCTTCAGTGGAATTGCTATTAAACAAACATTTCCCAGTCCCCAGCAAACAATTTTGGACCGCCTTTAAGGTTTCAGGTAACTATAACAACATGGTGTCCTATTCGAGGTTTTATGATTTTATGTCACATTTAAATCACAAAATATTCTCAGATATTTTTTTTAGTCTGGGAAGATTTTTTTTACAGGGAAACGTTCAGTGATCCCGACTTGTTTATCAGTAAAACAAGATGCAGGTGCAGTAACAACAGTGTGGCCGTATGCAACATTTCGGTTTATAGGGTCATTATAAGTTTGAAAAGGAAATGTTGTGATCATGACTTGTTTACCAGTAAGAAAAAGATAAGAGCGCAATAGCAACAATGTGGCGGTACATGACATTTTGCAGTTCAGTCGGGCCTTTTGTTAGCTATTTGTAACGGTGAGTATGAGCACAATTGAGCCGTCTGCGGAAACGCATTGGGATTTCCGCACTGCCTCCCGACGGATTATTTGTTTTTCCTTCAACGCCGTGCTCTGTATTTATTTCCCCTTTAGTTGTTTGTCTACCGCCTATACAACCTGGGTTGCCATTGTCAGTTTCTGTATTACCGTCATTTTTCATCTCTTTGTATTTTACAAGGATGGCATGAGTCCAGGGAAATAGAGAAAAAAATGGAATGGGAGAGTTTTTCTTAAAAATGGAACAGGATTTGCATTGAAGAAAGGGGTCTGTACCCAAAGCTCCCCCAATAATTTCAGAGTAAACAAACCTCACTATTTTCTTGCTCACATTTCCATTTCATTATACCGTAAGAATTAAGTACAAAACTACCTTTCCCTTTAGTAGAATTACTTACAAATATTTCTGAATCCGCAGACAACAATTTTGGACCGCCTGTAAGGTTCGAGGTAACCAGAACAACGTGGTTTCATATTCGATGTTTTATGTTTTGTCACATTTAAATCAAAATATTGTCGGACAAATTGCAGAGAGACCTGCCATGTTTTTAAGAGAGAAAGATGAAAGGGGATATTGGAGGAGAACATAAATATAAGCATGTGGTGATTCTACGGCCTATTAAGGAAACATTTTTTTCGTTTGGGAAGTATTTTTACAGGGAAACGTTCAGTGATCCCGACTTGTTTATCAGTAAAACAAGATGCAGGTGCAGTAACAACAGTGTGGCCGTATGCAACATTTCGGTTTATAGGGTCATTATAAGTTTGAAAAGGAAATGTTGTGATCATGACTTGTTTACCAGTAAGAAAAAGATAAGAGCGCAATAGCAACAATGTGGCGGTACATGACATTTTGCAGTTCAGTCGGGCCTTTTGTTAGCTATTTGTAACCGTGAGTATGAGCACAATTGAGCCGTCTGCCGAAACGCATTGGGATTTCCGCACTGCCTCCCGACGGATTATTTGTTTTTCCTTCAACGCCGTGCTCTGTATTTATTTCCCCTTTAGTTGTTTGTCTACTGCCTATACAACCTGGGTTGCCATTGTCAGTTTCTGTATTACCGTCATTTTTCATCTCTTTGTATTTTACAAGGATGGCATGAGTCCAGGGAAATAGAGAAAAAAATGGAATGGGAGAGTTTTTCTTAAAAATGGAACAGGATTTGCATTGAAGAAAGGGGTCTGTACCCAAAGCTCCCCCGATAATTTCAGAGTAAACAAACCTCACTATTTTCTTGCTCACATTTCCATTTCATTATACCGTAAGAATTAAGTACAAAACTACCTTTCCCTTTAGTAGAATTACTTACAAATATTTCTGAATCCGCAGACAACAATTTTGGACCGCCTGTAAGGTTCGAGGTAACCAGAACAACGTGGTTTCATATTCGATGTTTTATGTTTTGTCACATTTAAATCAAAATATTGTCGGACAAATTGCAGAGAGACCTGCCATGTTTTTAAGAGAGAAAGATGAAAGGGGATATTGGAGGAGAGCATAAATATAAGCATGTGGTGATTCTACGGCCTATTAAGGAAACATTTTTTTCGTTTGGGAAGTATTTTTACAGGGAAACGTTCAGTGATCCCGACTTGTTTATCAGTAAAACAAGATGCAGGTGCAGTAACAACAGTGTGGCCGTATGCAACATTTCGGTTTATAGGGTCATTATAAGTTTGAAAAGGAAATGTTGTGATCATGACTTGTTTACCAGCAAGAAAAAGATAAGAGCGCAATAGCAACAATGTGGCGGTACATGACATTTTGCAGTTCAGTCGGGCCTTTTGTTAGCTATTTGTAACCGTGAGTATGAGCACAATTGAGCCGTCTGCGGAAACGCATTGGGATTTCCGCACTGCCTCCCGACGGATTATTTGTTTTTCCTTCAACGCCGTGCTCTGTATTTATTTCCCCTTTAGTTGTTTGTCTACTGCCTATACAACCTGGGTTGCCATTGTCAGTTTCTGTATTACCGTCATTTTTCATCTCTTTGTATTTTACAAGGATGGCATGAGTCCAGGGAAATAGAGAAAAAAATGGAATGGGAGAGTTTTTCTTAAAAATGGAACAGGATTTGCATTGAAGAAAGGGGTCTGTACCCAAAGCTCCCCCGATAATTTCAGAGTAAACAAACCTCACTATTTTCTTGCTCACATTTCCATTTCATTATACCGTAAGAATTAAGTACAAAACTACCTTTCCCTTTAGTAGAATTACTAACAAATATTTCTGAATCCGCAGACAACAATTTTGGACCGCCTGTAAGGTTCGAGGTAACCAGAACAACATGGTTTCATATTCGATGTTTTATGTTTTGTCACATTTAAATCAAAATATTCTCGGACAAATTGCAGAGAGACCTTTCATGTTTTTAAGAGAGAAAGATGAAAGGGGATATTGGAGGAGAGCATAAATATAAACATGTGGTGATTCTACGGCCTATTAAGGAAACATTTTTTTCGTTTGGGAAGATTTTTTTTACAGGGAAACGTTCAGTGATCCCGACTTGTTTATCAGTAAAACAAGATGCAGGTGCAGTAACAACAGTGTGGCCGTATGCAACATTTCGGTTTATAGGGTCATTATAAGTTTGAAAAGGAAATGTTGTGATCATGACTTGTTTACCAGTAAGAAAAAGATAAGAGCGCAATAGCAACAAAAATTTCTGATTCCTCAGACAACAATTTTGGACCACTTTTAAGGTACCAGGTACTAAAACAACATGGTTTCATATTCGATGTTTTATGATTTTTGTCACATTTAAATCACAAAATATTCTCGGACAAATTGCAGAGGGACCTTCCATATTTTTAAGACAAATGATACCTCAATCGGGTATTTCAATATTCCAAGTCATTCGTAGGCATTTGCTACCAATTACAACATGCTTCTGAAATTTGGAAACTCCCGCTACACCAATAGTCTGTTTAGTGAAGTTAAATCAGTCACATACAACGTCTCTATGAAAGGTTCAAAGGTACAGATAAAATTCTATGGACCTGTATAGCAAACAAGACGGAAGACTCGCAGCCAGCCTATGGGAAAATTGGTACAAAATTTCACTCAATCGATACCGCTAGAAAAAAATTCCCGTCACCCAGACAGTGATTGACCTCTTCGCTCCGTTCTTTATCCAAAACAGCGACAGAATAGTTAGTTTTGTTAGTTCCTTTGCCACGATAAGTGTGCAGCCGCAGAAGTCTGCAGTCGACTTAATTTTGTACAAACCTTGGCAAATGCGTGAGAACTACGGTTTGGCAGTGTGGAAAAGACCGTTTTGCTCAAGACAATGTGCACAGCTTCTGTGCAAATCCTTGTGGACAAATTTCGAGACATTTATTTGTTTACTATTTATACCTCCTATTTGCCTATCATTTGGGTTCACAAGTGTATAAAAGTCAAGGAAAGTACCGAAGAAAATTTAGGTTGAGCAGTCCCGTATTCCGATTTCATAGACACTGAAATGTACTAGAGGAAAACGTTGTGCTCATACTTTGAGTCTCAAATAAAGTTTGTTTTGTTGAAAGCAGTGAACCTCCTCTTTGACACAGGTTTTTCAATACATTCTGCCATCAGAAAGTTTAAGATGGGATTATACTGTATTCAAGGTCTTTTTTTCTGTACCACAAACATTAGACAGGTGGGAGGACGGATGGACGCCCTTTGCGATGGGCAAAGGGATGGAGGGATAGGAATCTGTCGGATTTGCTTCGCAACTCGCCCAAAATTATTGTTCGATTTCTTACAAGATTTTTATGTGCAGTGTATTTTTAAAAATGCCCTATACGTATCAGCATGTATTCAACTCCAATTGTCCACTGGGAGAGCATTTTTTGTGTGTAAAACTGACAACGAAGTCACTGATTAACATCCACTACGAATTTATTTTCTAGGGAAATACGGGTAAAAAAGTTGTTGGATTCTGCATTCAGTCTGTTGTGCCAGTGTCCGCAAAATAAAACCGGATACAAGTGCAATAGCAGCAAATTGAATGTGGAGGCTTGTGCCAATTTGCGATTCAGTCGGACCAATTGTTAGTCATAAAAGAATTGTGTTGATCATGGCTTGTTTACCAGTAAAAGGTGATACAAGTTCAGTAACAACAATGAGGTGTTAATTTATATTACGGGTTTTGCCCTTACCCAACGTATATATTCATAAACACTGTATGCTCAGTGCTTGTGCTTTTTTCGCAAGCTCCCGGACAAGCACTGAGCATACAGTGTTTAATAATATATACGTTGGGTAAGGGCAAAACCCGTTTTATAAATTAACATCTCCCCAACGCAAAAAAAATACATCTTGAAAAACAATGGGGTGGTTGTGCCGAATTGAAATTCAGTCGGGTCTACTGTTAGTTATAGGCTATTGACCTGTATGTATTGGATGTGAATCCATGTCCATCTCCGTTCGGTCTGACGATGAAGTCGCTGATTCAAAGTTGCATCGCTTTATTTACTGGTGAAAACAGGTGAACATAGGTGTTGGCCTTAGCATTCCCTACGTTGTGCTAGATGTATCGCCATGAATGATGTTAATCCGAATGGCCTTCTAGTACTTGGAAAATGAAGAGATTGTTTAACTCTTTCGGAGGTTAGTGAAAACATTAGAACTTATGATGAGATTAAAAAAAGTAGCCATGTACAAAGAGAATAGGAAAGAACATGAGGCTTTCAGACTTAAGATATAACAAGAACACAAGCAACTACGAGACGAAAACAAGAGACAGGCAAGACATAAAGACTTGACAATACAATACCGGTAGCCGACCACAAAAAGTTATGAAAGTTTTAATATTTGATGACAAATAAAAAAACTAAAGAAAGAAGGAAATAAAACTGTGTTACATAATGGGAAAGGAGGACTCTTTAAAATGAGTCCACCAATGACCCACCAATGACTTCATTCTGATGTGATTTTGGATTGCATTCACTTAACGGGGACCGAAAAACTGAGGGGTGTTAAGAGAGAGCAGACAGTGCAATTGAAGGGAGCATGTGTATTTTTATGGAAGAATCTAGTCGAGTAACTGTGACCGATGTAAAGAACGATAAAGAACAAATTGCCTACAATTTGCACAATTAATGCATTATTGCATAATTAAAACGTTAATCAAATGTATTTACAATATCTTGTAAAAAATACTTCACAGGTTGAAAATTAAAACGTTTTAGTTTTACGATGTTGTACTAATATTTCATTCGGAAAAGTATTAACATTTGCGAATTCAAAACATGTTTCTTTTAAAATCTATAAATCCTATATAACAAATTAAAGTATTTCAGTGATTGCATCTGTAAAATGTTTACAAACATTACTCATTAAAAGTTTGCATAATATATATACAGTTTATAATATGACATACTGAAAATAGTTTCCTCTCAGTTCAAAATTCTGTAACTATGTTAAAAATTTAATTAACAGAATTACATTTAACTATGTTCTTAAAGAAAGCTGTGGTGAAACTTGTAATCATTACGTATTCAATGAATACATATTTAACAACAATGTTAATTTAAGAATTGTTATTTGAAGTTCAAGCCTACACATGTGCCAGCCCACGTGTATTGAGCACCATAGTGGAAAGGTACACGTTATTCGCGGACCTATATCTAGGAAAAATGGGTGCTGTGCAAGAACTTTCCACAAAAGGCTTGATTTTCACACGATTGGTGTGAAACTAAATGACTGCAGGTAATACATGAAAACTACTTAAGGCTCCTAAACTCCTAAAAAAACACAGATCAGTTATTGGAACAAAATTGGACGGGTTGCAGATTTTAGCCCGGCTCTGTCAGAGTTAAACAATTACATTTCAATAGCATTTTAAATATAATGAAATAATCATTACTAGTCACGTTTTATCTGGGTTTTTTTTCACGTTTTGTTAAAATCACCAAAATATTTTCTTAATACCGTAACAATACCACCACAATATGTTTTGTGGGTGGCATTTTAAACATTTTCTGGTTGTTATAATCATGTTTTTTGACTTGCTGGGTAGGTGCAAGGGTTTGTGCAAGAGAAAGCCATACAACATAATCAGGGGCGGCCTCTCTCAGAACATGTGAATTTTAGAACAAAATACCTTCCTCGTTTGTATGGCTAGACCACCGTAACTCCGTTAAACCTAGTCAGACTCATGAATTAATGTACGTCATTGGTACACCTTAGTACCACCCAAAGTGGGAAGTCCCATCACGTGCTAGTGTTCAGAGGGTATAAATAAAGGTGACGTATTTGTTGGACGAATGTCCGGCGTTTGTATGTCAGAAAGAAACTTCACACTCATTTTTGTAAAAAAACCTACGGTGAAACTACTAGATAACGGTAAGATTTAATGTCTGAAGAAAAAATGAAACATTTAGTGAAGATGCTATTCCGGCTAGGTTAATGGTTTTGAAAGAGTATGCTTTTGTGAGATTTCTTTATGAAATCCCTTTTTCATTTCAGTTTTATCCACTTCAATTCAAGTTATTTTAGTGCCGAATTTGAGTTAATTTGTACTGTTGGTTCAGACTCACCGTAACATAATGAATGTAGTATACCTTGAACATATCAATGGCGTCTTCGTCATTGAAAGATAAAATCTTGATTTCATACTTCACCTTTTTATATTTTTATTCATATATCATTTATTGAGTTTTTAAAAGAAGTTTCTCCAATTTAAGGGAAGTACTCAATACAGATATTATTTTTCTGCATTGAATTTTACTCACAGTCTGGTTTTAAATCAGGCTTGTTAACTCCATCTGCCTCTCACTGATAAGAACCATGTCATCCTACGGGATTTTATGTGCGTGTATCTTTTTCCGTGATACGCCCCAAATCAAAATTATTTGCCTTAGTCATACATTGCAACATTTCTCGCAATCTAAGTGCTGTAACAGTGGGTATTATTTCTGTATAGTTCTTGTATTTAGGCAGCGTTGTCATCTACAAAGACTGAAAACTGCAGTTTTGTATTGAAGGCATGAACAATAAAGCCCTTGGTAATTTTTGGAAGTTTGTTGTTTTCAGTGCAGCGTGCAGTTGCTAACTATACATATAGAGTCAAGACAGCGGTTGGTCCACAGTGGTTAATATATTTGAAGCTCTTTCTTCTGAAGAATAATATCATCCGATTTAATGTTTAGATAAATTACTGGTGGTTAAATAAAACGTTGTTTGGTAAAAATGTACCCCCTTTCTTGAATTTTCCAGTAATTACAGGCAAAAAAGAAGCCACTTCTGCCTCAGATGGTTGAAATATGGAGGCAGGACGCTCCTGGGAAAGCCAGAAAGTTGCCATAGTTGGCATAGGCTGTCGCTATGGCAACGGTGTGGACAATGTCAAGAAGTTCTGGGAGATGTTAGTGAAGGGGCTGGACTGCACAACGCCCATACCGCCAGATCGTTTTGACGCTAGCTACTTCCTGAGTCCTGGGGAGAAGATGGCCGGCAAGATGTATATCCAAAATGGCGGTTACATCTCTCAAGATCCGTACATGTTCGACAGGCAGTTCTTCCACATGCCACCTGGTGAGTTCCATAAAAGCGTGATGTTCAAAAATTCTTATTTACGAAGTCTCGTGATATTCTTGAAAGGCATATCGGTTAAATTACACCGAAAACGGCATTTGTAGCGGTTATGTCAAAGTCACGAAATTCAATAAAACCACATAAGCAAGTCACGATGTCCACACAAGATTTTAAATACCCAACAACATGAAAAGCGTCCTGCGAAAATATTGTATCAGTTAAGTCTACTTTAAAATTTCAGCATTGGGAAACTACACTACATGATTATGGAGATCTGAGACTGGCTACTTTTTTCAGTGATTACCGGAGTCACACATTGCATATGCAAAAGAGAAAATTTCTAGCAAATTGGGATGAAGTACCGGTACATATTGGAGCAATGCTGTTTTAAGATAAAATATTACATGAAATTACAAAGAAAAAAACGAAGAAAAACAAGGCAAATATGTCAAAGAGCATTTAGAATTTCCTGAAGTTTATCCCGCACCTCTCAGGGCTTTATCCTCGTAGGCAAACGCCTTAGTGTCACTGTATTTTGCTCCTTTTCTATTTCTTAATCAACAGCTTGCATATATTTCCACAAATATTGAAGTCATTTGTGTTCAAATTAGTCCCAACAACAGACTTGTTAGTACTTTAGTCCCTCTGTTGTTAGCGTTCAAAGTGGTTCTTTACCTGGAATGCCCTAATAACAAAAAAGGACAGATAAACTTTAGAAAGGCTGAAAAGTGAAACTTGACAAACCTATGTAAAAGATGTCTTCCATAGACAACCTACCAGTACTAATGACACACCTTCTTTGCACATTCGTCGATTCTGCTCCATCCACTCAAAGTAATTTGACCAGGAACACGCCAGAGTTCCTACGTCAGTTGCTCCCAGGATCATGACTTTACTGGCATCTCACTGTACTGACCGTATGCGCCCTTCGTCCGTGGCATATGGGTTAATAGTCATTATGTGCATGAAGTAACGTTGTAATGTCGTCATCTATTGATGTTAAATTAAGTTTCATTGTTCATTTTCACTTTATTTTCGTCTACAAGTAATTTGGGCACAATGCCAAGTCAGATTCGTTTGAAATATCACAGATGTTAAGTCTTTTAAAGTAAGGACGTTATGATGACATCAAGTGTTTTTTATAAGATGTTTACATGTTTACCCGATCTCCGTTTACTTTGGTCACGTTTACTTCACGTTAAAATCTTTAAATAGTAGGTGTGATTGCCATCAAATTTGTGTGTCAGAAATTCAGTGAAAATAAGTGATTTTTAAGTTTCATCAACATAAAAACCATTAGCAAGGTAAACGTCCAACTCCTGGTCGTACTTTTAATGTAACGTCATGTCAAGATGATGACTGTATTTTATTTTTTCGTAAATTTTGAATATTTTTCCTTTTTATCACTCGTTTACACGTTTTTTTCCAACCAAATGTACTTAATTTTAAAGTATCAAGATTCATAAAGCATTTGTCCCCTGAAGTGACTTAATGGTGACGTATTCCTGGAAAATTTAATAAATTGTTACACCTTGATTGTGAAAGTTGCACGTGAACCGTACACTGTACATGTACTTCAGCTGTATCTTTGTGTGGCGACTCGTATGCTTTACAGTAGGTTTCGATCTTGACTCCACTCACTATGCATTGTTAGAAGCTGTCTGGAAGGCCAACTCCACAGCCGTACACCGGCCTGGCATTAGGGGAATATGGAAAAAAATGTAAAGAAAGTAAAGGAATAAAGGATTTGAATCATTGAATTGTAATCAAACCTGGACATTTGAAGCCCCAAAAGTTGACGTGTAAATAAAACTCTGCATAATTTGAGACAGTTGCATTAGTACTCTCTCTGCACGTCTTTCTTTGCCTATGCGTCCTGAAACTAATCATTCGAGCGGACTTAAGCGGATCTTAAAAGATGGCCTGTCATTACATTACTGTCGAACCATTTTACGCGAAGGTGGTCTTAATTTGTCCACGGAAATTGGAAAGACATGTTACTTCCATTAATAGACCATTAATACAATAGGATGATTAGTAACATTCGTCACTGTATTCTCTGAAGGTGCGGAAAAGGTGTCCCTTTGTCTGAATGCAGACAAAATTAGAGATACGAGAAGAGCTGAAAGATAGATTGGTTACCGAAAAACAGAATTACAATCGGTTCATCGACCAAAAACGGGAACAAGAACACTCGGACCAATTTGGGGCATATGCCTGCTGCAGCAGGCATAATATGCAGTATGCATATAGCCACAAGCAACACTTGATTCATGTGGTTCCGATGCGTCTAGTGAAACCAGTTAAGATTAGTTAATAAACAATTCTTTATATGATCTTGCAGATTATTAAGTATTGCTATTTTCAGTCAGAGTAATTGTGATAGCATATGCTTCGAGATAAAAGACATAGAAATCGTTGAATGCTGTTGTGGTACTTGAGAAAACCACGTAGGATTACACATGTGCATACAATGTACATGCACTCTCGTTTGACAACAATCAAAACAATGCCAAAAATAAGCCGGTTAGTGTAGCGGCATCACATCCACTGGTTTGTATCTATTTGGGTGGCCATGCTTGTGTGAGCTTGTTTCAGATTTCCGTGTGTTTGATCAAATTTTGTCGCTAATTTAGTGATAAATGTGTCGAGTGAAAGTTTCGATTGATACGATCCATATGGCAGCAATGATCCACTCATTGATGTCGAGTATGACTGTACGATACCAGCTGTTAAGGATCATGGTGTCGCCGCCGTAGTGTTGGGGGACTCGCTGTACTTGGAATTATCGCTATATGAGCGCTCTGCCAGTGGCACGATCCCTGAGCCAACACAATGGGAAGGAGGGAGCTCTTTGTGGGTATTCGCCATAGTTTGCTTCCACTAATTCCCGTCACCCCAGTTGCCTCTGCAAGATGCATAATTCATCAAAGCAATCTTCCGGAAATGTTTTTGGCAGATCAGCAACCACGGGGAAGTTTTGAAACTGCCTTCGTTGTGTTAACAAAAATGTCCAGGACGCGTATCATTTTTTTTTTTTTTTTGGTCTCTGTAAATCTGAAGAACACCACGTCCAAGTTTTTGTGGGCATTTCTGTCACAACCATTGGGGTTGGGGCACAAGATTGGGGCATGTTTTACTTCATCTCTAAAATGCAACAATTAGGCCAGATAAACTTGAAGAATCAAGCAATTGGTAAAGAGAACTAGGACACAATTATCAGCGTCCCTTCGCTGCGGCACGTGTATACATCCTTACAAGCACTTATGCACACTTACAAGTCGAGTGTGCTTACTCTCTGTGTCTCCCAATTACGTTACGGAGTAACTTGCATACCGTTAATACACAAACGATTTTACCATAAACAAGAAAACGTTGACATTTTTTCATGTTTATTTCCGATGCTGGTCTTGTCACCTATTGAAAACAATTATCGCCAGGGTTTCCTTCATGCCTGTTAAAATTAAAGTTTGTATTTTTTAAATGTTACGTGATAATAAAAACAATTTTGAGCTAACGCAGAACTAACACTGCGATATTTCAACATATTTTTCAGAGCAAAAATACTTCCTTGAAATATTGTCATCAATCGTTCATTAGCCCTCTTCGACCATGGACTGGAAAAACAGAGATTATGGAACATTAAACCTTACATTTACCATACACATAAGGGAGTGGATTTAGCAGTAAGTGGAACGTTTCTTGAGTTTATCCATAGAGCAAACACATAGAGTAACTGTTTTTACAGGGCTTTGAAACCTTCTTTGTTTACGACCTGCAGACGAAGCGAGTCATCTTGATCCACAAGTTAGACTGCTTCTTGAAGTCACCTGGGAGGCTCTCGAGAATGCCGGGATACCAGCTTCCTCTCTTCGGGGCTCTAACACTGGTGTCTACATGGGCGTAACAGCACAAGAGTACTTATCACTCACCTGTAAGCCGTATCACAACATAAATCAGTACTCTAACTCTGGCACCAACTCATGCATGGTATCCAATCGTATCTCCTACGAGTTTGACCTCCGTGGGCCGAGTTTCTCAGTGGACACAGCTTGTTCTTCATCCCTCTATTCAATCTATTTGGCGTGTGAGGCGCTGAAACAGAAATCCTGTTCAATGGCTCTTGCTGGCGGGGTCAACTTAATTCTTACGCCTGTCACCACTGTTGGGTTTTGTCAGGCTGGAATGTTGTCTGCAGACGGAAAATGCAAAAGTTTTGACCAGGCAGCTGATGGATATTCCCGAAGCGAAGGTGCTGGAGTTTTGGTTCTGAAACCTCTTCCTGTGGCTCAGAGAGATGGCGATCGTATTTACGCTATCTTGCGAGGAGGTGCACTGAGCAACGATGGCCGAACACCGGGCATTGCAAACCCAAGTTTTGATGCACAGGTTGATTTGGTGAACCGCGCCTGTCGCAACGCAAGGGTAGATCCCCTTCATATTGTCTATACAGAGGCTCATGGTACAGGAACACGTGTCGGCGACACTACAGAAGCTGGAGCTTTGGGTGAAGCTTTGGGACAAAGGAGAGGGCCTAAACATCCTCCACTCTACATTGGGTCTGTCAAATCTAATGTGGGCCACTCTGAAGGCGCGGCAGGAGTGGCTGGCATTATCAAGACTGCTCTGTGCCTGTACCAACGAAAGATTCCACCCGTCGTGCACTTCAAAACACCAAGTAAGAACGTTGACTTCAAAGCACTTAAAATCAACGTTCCTTCTGCGCTGATACCTTGGCCGGATAAAGAAGGCCGGCTTCTATCCTGTTGTAGTTCCTTTGGCTTCGGAGGAGCGAATGCTAACCTTGTTCTCGAGGGGTGTTTCAGTTACCACGTGAACGGTCATTTTCAAATGAAAGGCCCACGCTTGAGTTGTCTCCTTCTTTCCGCAACCAGCTCTGATGCCCTCCGACAGAAAGTCAAAGACTGGCTCAACTTTCTTTCGGAAGATCAACAAGTGACAGACACCACTTTCTACTCGTGCTTATATACGGCTGCCTGCCGTTATCAGCACCACACTCATCGATTAGGATTTGCAGTTGACTCTAAGCAAGATGCAATCCATCAACTTCGAATGAAACTCTCCGAAGAAACCCAGCTGGCGTCGTCTCAATCTACTGAAGGTGTGGCTCCGTCAGCCCCTGGCGCAGAACAGCAAATCGTGTTTGTGTTTTCTGGTATGGGGACTCAGTGGTGGGGCATGGCGAGAGAGCTGATGTATTCACAACCGGCATTTGCATCAAAGATAAAGGTGAGCAGATCGTTCAGCTTGCGCCAATGGCCTCTGCGCAACAATCACACAACAGCGTTGCGAGTTAAAAGCGTGAGGGGTGCGCTGCGTACGTGGATTCAGCCACTCTTATGTAACATCATGTACGTACTGTGCTTTTACACCACAGAACACACGAACTAGTTTCACTGCTAGGATATAAATTCTTTCAGGTAATATTGATTAATTCTGCAGATTATTGACAAGTTACTTCAGAGCTGTGGAGCTAAGTGGTCTTTGGTCAGCATGCTCTCTGACGAAAAGGACCGTGATAGAATACAACAAACTGGTAAACAATTTTTCGATATAGTTTTTGTTCAGCAAAGCAAACGTTCCAGAATCTGTCTCACAAAATAATATCAAAGTGTCAAACTGATAATCAATTTTATATTTTGTCTTCACAATAGAAGTCAGCCAGCCCTGCCTGTTTGCGGTTGCAATAGGTCTTCTAGATCTTTGGAGGTTGCGTGGTGTGGTTCCGGACGCAGTGGTCGGGCACAGTGTGGGTGAGGTTGCAGCAGCCTACGCAGCAGGTTTCCTCAGCCTAGAGCACGCAGTAAAACTGATCTACCGTAGAGGAAGGGAACTTCGCAAGACTAGTGGCTCAGGGAAGATGGTGGCTGTCTTGCAAGGCGTTGAAGACGCTCTCCAGTATGTTAAAGGAAGCAAGCATGGAAAAATGCTTGATGTAGCGGCTATCAATAGCCCAGGTCAAATAGTCTTCTCTGGTGAGAATACCGCGATTGAGGGTTTAGCTAACGAAATGAAATCAGATGATATTAAATGCGTAGTGCTTAAGGTAAACAATGCTTTCCACAGCAAACAGCAAGAAGTGGTAAAGCACACATTTGTCAAGAACGTAGGTAAGTTCCTGAAAATTCAAACTGCAACAGAGAGGAGACACACGATTCCAATGATGTCCACCGTTACAAAACGGTATTTGACGGCCGAGGAGGCTCATTCACCAGACTACTGGTTTCGAAATGTAAGATACCAGGTCTCCTTTATGAACGCCATTCAGAATCTAACTAAAGATGGTTATCGGGTGTTTGTCGAAATAGGTCCTCATCCATCACTCTTACCAGCAATTCGAGACACTTTAGATGACATTCAGACTCCAGATAAAAAATTCATCATGACTAAATCTCTACTAAGGCCAAGAGACACCAGCATGGTAGCCAAAGATTCCGAGAATCTGCTCTTGTCACAGATACAGCTTCATGTAAATGGTATACCCACGAAGTTTCACAGTCTGTTCGATTCCACTGTTCGTCGAGTTATGTCGATTCCACATTACCCGTGGCAGCGGGAAAAATGCCTTGACCTTTCTCATTCAGCGAGGGAAGAGTTTCTCTTTCCTGTTTCGGTGGGTCAACACATGCTTCTTGGAAGACAGTGGGAAAGCTTCTATCTGCGAGGAAGTCCGGTGAAGATTTGGCGCGCTGACCTGGACGCGTCTCGGGTACCCTGGGTGAAAGATCACGTCCTGCAAGGTGCCGTAGTTGTCCCTGCTGCTGCTTACACCGAGACTGCTCTTGCAGCAGCTCAATCACTAAATGGCAAACGCTACCCAGTAGTTCTCAGTGGGCTGATGTTTGATCGGTTTATGTTTGCTCCAAACGCAGAGGGCTGCCTTGAGACAACAGTTGAGGAGAAGGCACCAGATCAATTTCTCTTCACACTAAGGAGTCATGACGTTTCCAGACACACTTGGACCCAGCACTGCCATCTCAATATCATTCCTCCTTCAGCCAATCAAAGTGAGCTAAAAACATCAGGTGACACGATTGACGTAAAGAGTATCCTCAAAAGGTGTGAAATAACCAATTCATTTGAGGACTTTTACGCGAAGGCAAAAAGTTCAGGCTTTGAGTTGGGACCTACGTTCAGAGGTGTTCAGAAGATATCAATGTCGGGGGATTTTAGAGAATGTCTACTGTATGCAGAGGCTCCTGTTAGTGTTCAGAGAGAATTCCATCATTACGTGTACCACCCAGCTTTTATGGATAGCTTCTTGCAAGCCTTTGCTGTTCTTCTTTTGGTAGCAGCAGAAGCGGCAGAGGGACTGCTCGGTAAATCACCCCAAACCGTCTACAGAGTTCCCAGAAGCATCAAGACATTTACCCTCTCCGGACCTGCCTCACCACTTGTATATATTCACATGAAGATCAGCGGAAATGATGAGCCCCGTTGCGATATTGATGTGGCAGATGCAAACACAAAGAAAGTATTTTGCTCAGTTGGGCAACTTGCATTTGAAACCATTCAAACTGACAGAGTGGAGCCTCAGGTTTGGAGTGTAGCTTGGAAAAATGTTGGGTCTCTAGCAATCACAAATGAGCCAGCTGAACTTCGAACAGCCAAGAGGAAGATAATTATCTTCCCGGATGACACAGACATTAGTTCGTCCTTAATCGGGTCCTTGATGAAAGAAGAGGTCTGTGATGTAACTGTAGTAGATGCAAAAAAACCTGAAGCTTTGCAACTAGCCACTAATGTTGTCGCTGCCAATCAAGATACTGATGCACTCCTCATCATGATGAAAACGGAAGCATCTGAAATTGATTTGGATTCTGGATCAATCATGTCGAGAAGTGAGTTTGAGGAATGCCAAGAAGGTACGCTGTTTTGCTACTACATCCACCAAGCCTTGCAAAAGGAGAGGTTGAAGGTCAAGTTTCTACTCTTCACAAAGGGCGCGCTTTGTGCAAAAGACAAGGACAATGTCAATCCATTCGCAGAGATATTAAGTTCTGTTTCCGTGACTGTACTGCACGAGGAACCTTTAAATCGAATGTTTTCCTTTGACTTGCCGGTGACCAACAGCAGCACAGAGTGCGCCCAGCTCGCAAAGGAAGTTATTTACAATGAGGATTTTTACACAAGAGCTGAAGATGTAATCGCTATACGAAGCGCAATGACCACAAACAACCACAACGATACCACATGGCACCTCTTTTCACCTCGCCTGTTAACGAAAAATCTCTCTAAAGTTTCTGGAGTTGTGCCAGCAAGATTCTGGTCAGTTAGCCAACAGATTTTATCTGATCGCACTCGTATGTTCATCCAAAAAGCTCATCCAAAGGAGTGTAATCAGAGTGACTTAAAGTATACTTTGGTGAAAGTCGACGCTTTCAGCGTTTACAAGGAGCACAAAGAAAACCCATCTCCTTCACAAAATGAGGGCGGGCAGTCGGGATCGTGCATATTTGTCTACGCTGGTAATGTCAACGGATCAGCTTCCAAAGATGTTCCTGGTTTATACTTAGGACTAACTTCTTCTTACGAAATTCAGGCCGTCATGACATCTCCCTCAAAAGGTTTAACAGAAGTGCCTTCCCATCTCACGGCGAGCGAGGCAGTCAGTATCGTCAACGATTACCTTCCTACGGCCATCTTCTTCAAGCAGAGTGTACCAATATCTGCAGGGATGTGTATCAGTTTCAGAG
This sequence comes from Acanthaster planci, assembly GCF_054643075.1. Taxonomy (NCBI): domain Eukaryota; kingdom Metazoa; phylum Echinodermata; class Asteroidea; order Valvatida; family Acanthasteridae; genus Acanthaster; species Acanthaster planci. Next base: position 8,969,683 of record NC_141785.1, on the reverse strand, counting down.
TTGATTCTCTCGACACTTGTAGTCTTGCAACTATGCACCTATCAACTAAAATGGGAGCTAAAGTATTCCTGTTGAAAGATGGTCTTGATGATCGTGATTTATCTCATACGGGGATATCTGTCAAGTTCCTGAATGAGTTGGTTGATGCATCCGTTGACGTATTATTTCTGTCTCTGACAGAATCCTCCTTGGATCATGCACTGCATTCGCTAAAACCAAAGTTGAGAAGAAACGTTACCGTTGTGATCATGCAGAGACAAGGATACAAAGGAAGACTTTCTGTGCTCCCTTCAAAGGTGAAGGTTGTTACGTTCGATACTGATCTCCCATCAGCAGTAGATGGATTATCCAGTGCTGAGATTTCAAATACTTTGTCAGAACTCTGGAAGATGTTTCACTCCGGACTTAAGGATGGTCATCCGATATGTGAAACGCACAACCTTAAGAAACTGTCTTCTCTGGCAGCAAAGAACGTGGACATTCCTACAAACGAAGTTATCGATGTTCAATCGACCGAGATACTGCTACCACCTTCTCCAGAGAATGACTGCTTTGTTGCTGATGGACAATCGTCTTACTTCATTACAGGAGGAACAAGAGGATTTGGTCTCCGCCTTTTAGAGTGGTTGATATCAAGAGGAGCTCGATACATATATACTGGTTCAAGAGGGGAAATGAATAACGACTTGAAAGAGGTCATTCAGAATGGAATGAAAGTCGGTGCGCAAATCCAGCACATTCAGATGGATATTTCCAATGCCTGTGATGTTGAAAGAGCTCTGCAAAACATGAAGGATGGGCGTTGGCCTGCCCTTAAAGGCATATTCCATTGTGCCGCCGTCTTCCAGGACGGCTTCCTCCAAAATATCACTGCAGAGTCTTGGAATAGAGTCATGGCTCCAAAGGCCTATGGAGCACTTCTGCTACACCAGCTGACTCAAAAGCTTGATATCAAACTCGATCATTTCATCATGACTTCTTCTATTGTATCTCTCATTGGCAATGCGGGACAAGGCAGTTACTGTGCTGCCAATGTCTTCCTGAATGCTCTCGCTCATTATCGTCACAGTCACCATTTACCTGCCACTGCGGTACAGATAGGTGTGATTAATGGTGTTGGGTTTGCAGTTAGAAGCCGTCTGGTTCAAATGTGGGAGAAGATGGGAGCGGGAAGTATGAGCCCAAACGAGGTTCTGGCTGCCATTGGCTGTGCCTTGTCGGTTCGTCAACCGCAGTTTGGCATTTCAGGTTTCTTTAATCTGAAACTTTGGGCAGATAAGCACCCTGGCCTCATGACTCAGCACTTCAGAGAACAACATGGAACCGTATCCATAATTAAAGAATTGTTTCATGACAGAGACCCATACCTTTCTGCCAATAGCGACAACTTTCTTCAGTCAATTGAGAAACTTCCATTCCAGAAAGCCAAGGACATGGTAGTCAAAACTTTGTCCACACTTCTCAGTCAGCACCTTGGGTTATCTGACGAGATTCCTCACGACGCGTCTCCCATTTCTCTTGGCTTAGATTCTCTCATGGCTGCTGAAGTCAGTCAGATAATAAGTCAGCAGTTTGAGGTCACTGTTGGGGGCTTGGATCTCCTCAACGACAAGAACACCATTCAGGAACTTTCAACAAACATCACGAGACAAATTCTTGGGAAGGCTAATTCTCAAAAACCTGATGGTTTGGAGGGCGAGGAGTCAAAACGAAAAAACTTTGTAGTTGAAGGTGAAGTGCCAAAATCGTTGGCAGTGAAGCTTGTCTGCTTTCCTTCAAACGGCGCTGGACCTTCACTGTTTACGCACTGGATACAGCTGTTGCTACCATTTGGCATCCAAATTTTGATGATTCAGCTGCCGGGATGGGAAGGGCGTGAAGACGAAAAGCCACTCACCAACTTGAAAGACATCGTACGCCTTGTTCACAACGAGCTCAAACCACATCTGTCAGACGGACCCTTCGTTCTTTTTGGCCACAGCATGGGGAGCCTGATTGCATTTGAGGTTGCTCATCTCTTTTTGATCGAAGATAATATCAGCCCCCATCATTTCTTCGTGAGTGCATGGTATGCTCCGACATTACCCTATCCTCATCCAGAGGAACTCAACATCTCGCCCGAAACCTTTGACAAATTGAGGAAGACGCTTAGTGACTACCCCAAGCTTTTTGCGAATCTGGTGAAGATTACAAAAGTGAAGTTCAGTTTCATGGATGACAAGGCCGTCTCTAACACTGCTTTAATGCGACGCTTGTTACCCTGCTTAGAGGCGTCAATGGAAATGGTTAAGGCCTACGACGGAAACCATAAGAATCCACTGCAATGCAACATCACAGCTCTCGCGGGGAGGCAGGACGATTTTGCTCAACCAGATCTACTGGATGGCTGGGGGCAACAGAAATCGAGGAAGCACACGTTTAAGAGGATGACCTTCCCTGGCAAACACATGTACATTCTGACTAACACTACCGAAATTGTCAAGGAAATTTGTGTTACCTGCAAGAAGGTGCCTGCTAAGTGAACGATGGTGGAACCAAAGGGAGTTTTTAAAGAATGTATTACACTGATTCTCGACATGCTTCCCAACTGTGTATTTGTAATTTGCAACTAATAGTTGGAGTTGGGACTTTTTACGAATATCATATACGTGTTAAGCCTGGTTCCATATTGACTTAGAGAGACGCAAAAAAAAAACATTTTGTAACAGTCCCCAACGACAAGCAATCACAGACGCAAATACGGACGTAGCAAGTCGGCAACTTGTCGGCTGTCTGCGGCAAGTCATCAGAGTACGCCCTTGGTGATTCGCACGATAGCATAAAAGTCGTTTGCCAATGTCCCTCTTGGCTGTGTACATGTATCTAGTCCACTTTCATAACAGACATTGGACATCGATTGTTGGCAAAATTGCTCTCCACAACTAAATACATGCACATCAAAAATACCACTGTATCCTCAAGAAATTTTTTTTGTTTTGAATGCCATTTTATTTCTGTTATTTTCGTCTTGTTTCTCACCGGTGTTCCACACGTTTTGGGCCTCAAAGTGCGTCTTGACATTTTGCACACTGTTGGCGACCGGTGCGACCACAAACAAACTAGACTTTAAGACAAACCTAGAAGGTTACTGCTCTTTGGTTGCTACAAATCGGTTTGGGTGGCTCTTTCTTAATGTTAACGAACTAGTGCAACTTATATATTCTGATCATTGTGTAATGAGTTTGTGAACCCATCCTCAAAAATCATATAAATACCTTTGTTTTGATGACAAAAAAATGAAAATTTTAACTAAAGGCTATAAGATGTCAGCCAGACGGCATCAGCACTTAATGCAGCGTCAGTGGTTATAATGCTTGTAGTTTAGTATTCTTAAATGCTAGGAAATTTAAAATACAATTAATCTAAGCTTACACGTAACGCCAAAATTATTACTTGAGCAGTTATTAATTTCACGGTAGATTTGTGGTCTCAAATGAGATATGCTACTATTAACAGTGAAAATATAACTAATTAAATTAGCAAATGATCTTAGAATGTGTTCATCGAAATATGAAGTCTTTCAATGTAATGAAGAACTATGGCCATTAGAAGTTACGTTTTCAAGAAATCTTTAAGACTGAAAGCATCCTCTATTTGGTAACTCCACTTAAGCATGACTATTTTATTTGTTTGTCTATTTTTATTTATTTTTTGTTTTTAATAAATCTCAGACGTGCATCCGGTTCGGTTGGTGGTAATCCGCTCCCGCAGTTGATTAACAAATTTCCTTTATTTTAATTTGAATATTGTTTTTATTTATTTTTAGTGACGAACGTCTACAGGTTGGAAGACAAAAGGCACCAACCATGCAGGGGTTTTATTTTGCGTGTACAGTTATAATTATAAAGGTGATTAAATGACTTCGCCAATGGCCACAAATGCACGTACTAACCCCCTCCTCCCCCCCCAAAAAATAAAAATAAAAGTTGAAAAACCCCTTAGCAAAAGATTGTAGATCCGTCTCGCTATCTCGAAGCAAAACAATAAGCATTTGCATTTCTTTTTACTCAAGAGTCTTTTTTTATAATTTCTTAAGTCAGAAGGGAAAATTGATTGCCAAAACTATATGCCAATCCATAAAGCTTATTTACAATTTGGTAATGTATATGGAAGGTTGGAACAAATTATCAAATAGAATATGCTTTGCTGTACCTTTCTTTAAAACACATGTGTATCGTAACAGGTTATTGTTTTTTACTGATTAACAGTTAACTAAATTTTATTCATAATTATTTACTACTGTGGCCAGCAACAACTTTACAGAAGGTTTGTTTTTGGGAAGACCGCTGCCAGTACAGCAGAGGCATTTTTACGCCTTTTTTACCCGAAAGACTAAAATATCGAGGAATCTGTATTTCAAGTCACAATTTGCAACAGACATCTAATTTTCACAGTGACAGCTGAACGCGCAAAAATTAATTATTTCACATTCAAATGAATATTTTAATACTTGCGCCGTCTGTAGATGGATACAATTAGTATAAACACCGATCCGAGACCACAGACATATGTTTTAGAAATTAGCAGGTGTACACACATAAAATGCATGCAGCGTGGATTTTACACGGTCATGACTTATCCTGTGTGGTGTGGTATTAGCCAACAAAACTTGAATCACATGAAGTATCCCTTATTTGAAAACGAAGTACATATTGGCTTTTGTGTTGTTCTCGATACACAAATCTTTACTCATACTTTTTTTAGTCGCTTTTGTTTATGATTATATTTGAGAATAAATATTGAATTCCCCGAACGGACAGAATGAGCACTGCTAGGGAAGAAGATTGTAACAATTACTTGTATCACGCAAACACAATAAGTTATAGTAGACATTAGTTTGAATACAATAGAGCCGATGCCAGATGTTTCTAAGCTATGTGTGGCACCAAAATTAAACAGAAAGCCAGCTAATTTCTAGTGCATCTACTTAAAGTTAGGAACAAAGTAGAATAATATCCTCAAAAAGGGATTTTTAGTTCTTATTTGAGAGTTCTGTTATATTAAATTGACTGGATTACGAATCCCTAAAATACTGTGGTTAGTGATTGATTATTGCATCGTACATCTAATCAATACTATTCAATTAAATGCTACGCAAATACGCACTCCATACCCACCACTCCTTATCCTTTGTCCATATCCGTTGTCCGTCCTCCCTCGTCCTCTTTTCTTTCGTTGTCCATGGAGGTACTACAACGAAAATCTTTACACTTGACACAAAGGTCTTGTGGCATATAAAAGACAGTTTTCGTTTTTACTTTTGAGATTTACTTGCCACACCTGCATGAGAGCGGATGGGGGCATGGTGTTATAACGCGATGTTATGTTTGTGAGTTTTCAAAATAATGATACCATCATCACGGAAGTTGTTAATAGGAACAATTTCGAGATCATCATTTTCCTCTTGATCTGATTTCGTTGTTTAGTTTACTTATGCTTCAAAGATATTCACTTAAGTAATAGTCCACTTCTCCTGTCTGGATTTCAACTGATACTACTAATAAAATTAATGTCACCCTTGGGGATTTCAGTTGGTGAGAGACAGTCATGTTAAATCCCAGAACTAGGTCCTGTAAAGGGGTATCTGTGTTTGCTGGAGTCCAACCAGAATCTTTCCAGGATAGCAGTAATCCAAAATTTAGCTATGCTAAAGGAAAAGGGGCCCTGTGAGAATATAGCGTTCCTCCATACGTTCGCATTCAATCAACAGTCTGTGCCTCGCTGGGGCACGGCTGATGGGTAGGTAGCCATTCCACTGCAAACAGCTGGCCATTAACGTAGGGATTTGCGTATTAATTACTCTCGATGTTGAGCCTGGGAGGGCGCTCTTTCAAACTTGCCTCTTCCCCTTTCTACTGGAAGTGAACGCGGGCTGGCCGAAACAGTTCGGTAAATTACTCTTTCTTTCACTGTTTTCAAATATGATTACTGATACAAACGGTAAATTATTAGTGTGTTGAATGGTTAGAGAATCGGCTGGGATTGATGATTACCATTAACGTGTGTAACGTGTGTAACGTGCGTGTACATGCATGGGTGTGCTACGCCCGGTCTGCCACACGTGGGTGAGTGTGTGCCGGCTTATGGAAATTTCCAGTGGCCTTTGGGTCGCGTCCATGTGCGTGCAGCCTGGCTTGGTGAACGCTGATTTTGGTAGTGCACGCTGCTTTAGCTGTAATTTTATTATCATTTGCAAAGCATGATTGCAGGTTTTATATTGAAATATGGTATGTTTTTCCAAGCTTATGTTATGTGTACACAGGGTTACCATTTCAGCCCAGTGCAGTGGGCCACACCACACTTACCTATAACTGTAATCCCATGAGTGTTGGGTGAGTTGAGATACTAATTATGCAAATGCTAATGTACTCCATCGCATATTAATTACACATGTATTTTTATACTTTGCAAATTCTATCTATTTATTGAACCCTAACTCCCTAGTGTGCAAAATTATATTAAAATTGGAGGATTCCGGGCTGTTAGAGTTAATGTCAATGTCATGAATTGTTTTTCAGGGATACGAAAAGAAATAAATCAAGATCAGGAGGTCTGTTTCGTCCCTTATTTATTTTCTGGGAATTCTCTTACCGGAGGACACACGTCCTTCACCCTGAAGGGTACTAAGTAGCTCCTTCCCTAAGGGACACTGATACCTGGCGTTTGCCCACAAGCTTCCAATCTTACATTAAGAACTTTCGGTTCTGTATAATTGGGGAAGTCCGACATAGGTGAAAAGTGGGCATGGACCTAGACATGGGAGTTAAGGATGGACCTTTCCCCAGGAAAGTAATCAAATATAATAAAGCGAACAATGAAACTTCTCGACTTGCTTATAAAAAACTTACCCCCCCCAAAAAAAATTAACCCCCATGGATTAGAGGTTTGTTACTAACGAGTACTTTGGCCCACCAGAATCAACCCGATAAAAATACTTTGCCCACCCCCTTGCAAAAAAACAAAGTCCTGATGATGCCCGTGGACACGCTTTACCCAATGGAAACACGAACCCACTGGGAATTTTGACAGAATAAAGTCCCAAAAGTACAATGATAAATATTCAAAATTTAATTTCAAAAGCCACAATGATGTTGTCATCACGTCATTTCATTTTTGGCTTAAGTGGCTACAAAAGACTTTGATGATCACATACGGTCTAATGTGGGAATCAAAAATCCACTTTATGACGTCATGTGACCTCACAGAATTTTAAAGCATGTCTACTTGAATTAAAAGTTCCTGCAAACTAAATTTGAAAATATTTTGCTCCTGTTGAGAAGATAGATTCAAAAAGAGTAATAAACGTAAGAAACTTTTTTTAATCATTAAAAAACCGTGATGGCTTCATATTGACATCACTTTTGTTATGTACACCTTGAGATCAGGGCCAATATTCTCGTAAGTTTCAAGTTAGTACGTTGTACTCTGTGTCCTTCCTCTGTGGCTCTACCTTTTAGAACAACGCCACGGAGAATTCTTCTACAGCAAATAAAAGAACACGAGACAGGACGCGTTTCAATAGCAAACACAGGTGATCGGGCAATATTGTTTTCTGGTTGGGTGAGCATCAAAGAATGAGCCCGATCGTAGAGGAAGGACACAGGAGGGGTTATAACTCCGGCAATTCAAAGTGTTTAACGATAGTCGCCGCTAGTCAGACAAATAATAAAAACAGGGCCATTCTAAAAATTCAGGGTCCAGAAGTGTGACTGAAATATCACTGATATTTAAAAGAAGTTCACTTGTTTGGCAGGTCATTCGCAGTAATTCATCACTCTTTGATATTAGAGAATGCATTCTGAACTTACAAAGTCATATGTCAGGTGTGACAGGGACAGGAAAAAAATGGACCCCTCATTTACAAAATGACCCTGCGGCACTAGGGGGACTCGCACGCATGCCTTGTTCCCGATTGAATATGCTTTTTGGAAACAGCGGACAGGATCTGTTTTTTTGGGGGGGGTGTTTGTGTGTGTGTGTGTGTGTGTCATCAAGGAAAATTTAGTTGGTATAATCAATATTTTTCTGCAAGACAACCTATTAAGCGTAGCTACATTTTTTTCCAAACGCACAGATGTTCCCAAAGTTAATAGCCAATGTAGCATTTGATATTTTTCATGTCACGAAACCGCATTGTTTGGTTTCGAGTTACGAAAATCATGAATGTACATGTATTGAATTCAGTCAACGTGAAATGAATATGGAGTTGACGTTTCATTTGGGGACCAAACTAAAAAGTTAAGTTTGTTACAAACTCACACCGGATTACACTTACAAGAATTTAAAACTTGTGATAAATGTTTTAAGCTGCAAGTTTAAAGTGAGGCTTAAAACCCAAAACAGATTAGCACTAACCCTATTAAGTTAATTATGTGTTACTTGACTTAAGTTCCTTTTCAAAAAGTCTCATTGACTTTATATGGAACAAACCTGTAGAAAATCATTAAGGGATGGTCTTACAACAAAAGCAACACGATGACGTCACCTCGTGATTAATTTTTGAATTTTGAATATTTTATTCTTCCCTCTCTAATTAGGTTTTGTATACGTTTTTCAAATGGAAAGCTTTCGCACTGTTATCGATCAGAGTTCGTGTAAGGGGCACACACTAACGACACGCTAGAAAAGGTTCCTGATGTGCTAGTTCTCGAAAGTCACTATATCTCGTGAAGTACATATCTGATTGGGTTGAAACTTTGTGTATTGCTCGAGGGGGAAGGGTTTTAGGGCTAGATTGACCTCTTGATTCTGACCTCACCGGGTGAAGTCACATGACATTAAAGGGCACCTCTTCAAACAACTATATCTCGTGAAGCACATGTCTGATTGGGTTGAAATTTTATCTATGGCTCAAATGGGAAGGGTTTTAGACCAAGATTGACCTTATGTCATGGTGAAGTGATCACGTGAGAAGTCAAGTGTTATTAGAGTGGCACTCTTTAAAGTGATATATCTCTTTAAAAACATGGTCAATTGGGTTGAAGCTTCGTGTATAGCTCAAAGGGGAAGGGTTTTAGACCCAGATTGACCTCATGTGATTCTGATGTCAGCGGGTGACAATTCACATGACATTAAAGGGGAACTCATCAAACCACTATATCTCGTGAAGTTCATGCCCAATTAGGTTGAAAATTAGTAGAGAACTAAAAAAGGAAGGGTTTCAGATGGAAACTGATTTCGTCTGTTGGTGGTATCACTATATAACAAGTCATGTGACATACATCGACATGACATGGATTTAAAATATTTCACTGACCAATGTGTTTTCTGTATCGTCTATCGTCCAGGGCCGAAGCGTTTGTCCACAAACACCCTCGTTTAAAAATGCAATTCTTGTAGCTGGTATCACATCCATGCGTGATGACGTCATCAGTCTAAGAAGTCGAATATGTCATCTTTTAGTAACTATTATAATTTTCAAGCAATTGGGCGATGGTATTTAAGGTGCAAATTTCAGAGGCCTATATCTCCTGAAAAACATTCCTGATTGGGTTGAAACTTTGCAGATATTCGAAAGGGATGTACCAAAGACGAAAACAGACCACATGTGATGATGATGTCATCAGTACTAAGTCACGTGACTTTAAAAGTGCAGTCTTGAAAGCCCCATATCCCCTGAAGTACGTGTACCATCCGGTTGAAAGTTTGTAGATAACTAGAAACTTATGGGATATAGACAAAAAATGTCGTGATGTGATGATATCGTCATCAGATGACAAGTCAGGTGACATTAAAGGTGCACTCTAAAAACCCTATATCTCCTGAAGTACGTGTCCCATCGGGTTGAAACTATGTAGATAACTAGAAGAAGAAAGGCTGTAGACGAACATTGACGTGATGCGATGATTACCACATCAACTGCCAAGTCACGTGACATTAAAAGCGCAAAGCATAAAGCCGTATATCCCCTGGAGTCCATGTGCGATTGAATTGAAACTTTGCAGATACATGTAAATGAAAAGGGAAGTGTTTGATTTGGCATTTAACGTCCATTCTTTAAAGTCCTATTCTCTTTTCCATAAAAATCTTTCGAAATGCGGAAAAGCCTTATATATAATTTGTTCTCGAACAGGCAGACTTTTGGTTTGTTTTCTTTTTTTCCCCCACTTTTCCCCCATAGAGATAACACGGGGTAGTTCTACACACGACTTGTGCCCCTTCCTTTAGTCCCATCCCAGTCAGACTGAAGATGTATGCTGAATCATGACGTCATCACCCGAATTATTATAGATTTTTTTTCCCATAGGCCTATGTTGTGTACACGTTTTTCAACGGCAAGACTTTGGCACTTAAATCGTTCTGACCAAACACATATAAGTGCACACTCTTAGTCCACCATCTGGAGAGGGTCCAGGAACTAAACCGTCGTAATGACGTCATCAGGTGTCATGTGGCATGCCGTCTGAGGTGCAAACGTCAAAACTTTATCTCCTGAAGTGCAGGTCGCATTCGGTAAAACGTAGCAAATAGCTAGAAAGGGAAGTGTTATAGACGAAAATTGACATCACGTGATGATGTCGTCATTACGTGAAAAGTCTCCTCGAGAACATTTCCCAATTGTTTGAAACTTTGCAGATCGCTAGAAAGGGTAGTGTTATAGACAAAAACTGACATCATGTGATGATGTTGTCATTTAAAGACAAGTCACTTGTCATTAGAGGTGCATTCTTTAAAGCGCTATATATCCTGAAGTATAAGTCCCACTGAGTTTATACTTTAGAGACAGCTTCATAGGGGATAGTTATAGGCCGCAGTTGACATCATGTGATGATAACGTCATTGGACGACAAGTCAAGTGACAATTAAGGTTCATCGTTTCAATCATAACTTCTACAGTGCAACATTTCAATCATTATATCTCTTGAAGTAGTACTGGGGACTTGAAGAGTAGTGTTTGATTGCTGCCAATTTCAGCCTCATTTTTTTTCTACATGGTGTTAACATAAAAGTATACCTAGATAAAAATTACTTTATATATGGGAAAGAGAAATATATTTCTAGAAAAGGCAGAATGCCCTCTTTGCCATGGTATACAAGGCATTTGGTATTATTCACACTTGCATGGTCCTGCCATGTTAATCACATACGCAAACTTGTCACAGTGCCGATTTCAGTAACCTCAACGTCGATCTAGTTTGTTCACTCATCTGTGTCAATAACATCACAAGCTGTATGTGATGGTTACTGTGCCAGGGTACTTTAATTCTGGTTGTAAAAACAGCACTGGGCACTACTTTTTTTTTCAATTATTATGAATAAGAACTTCAACTCAAAAATATAAATTTGACAATAAGCAGGAATAAAAGGGATTGTAATACAACAGGCGGGTATAAGTACTTTTGAAAGGTTGTTTGAAAACACAGTCAAGTATTGTATTCCTTTTAACGCAAATGTTGTGTTCTTTTTAACGCATGAATACATGTACCCTTTTCAGTTTAAAAGGTTTCTTGATTATAAAAGAAGCTAATAAATTTTGAATAGTGGCTTGACCATACAGAAGTATGCTTAATCATGCGAACGTTTTTAAAACGCGTTTGCTTAATAAATTTTTGTGTTACGATGCACGGAAGTATTTCCAGAAGTATGTTGGATTATTTTATGTTTAAGTTGATCGGTTGAGCTTGTCGAAAAAGTAATCCTTTGCCGACAGTTGTACTTAAACGATTATCCTACACAGGATGACTTATAATCGAAAAGTGTGTCAAACACTTCCCTCGCTATGTATATAACCAGTTTCAACCCAATCAGCAAATACTTCACAAGGTATACTACTCAGAAGTGTGCAACAATAATAAGGCGTGCCGTAACACCTGATGAGGTCATCATTACATGATGTCAGTTTCCATTGTAGCACCTCCCTATCAGTATCTCCCAGGGTTCAATCTCGACACATTTTTCCGAAGATACAGTGCTAGGAACAGTGCAACTTTAGTGTCACTTGGCTCGTCACCTTATGACGTCATACCGTGTGCTATGTCAATTTCCATCTTTTTAAATACTTAACAGGACTCCATTTCACGCCTCTGCTTAGCGCACAATAACAAAGGCTCCACGTATTTCATGCAGACCATGAGCCTTAAGTACAGCCAAAGCGTGCTAACCTCGGAGGAAAGATTTGCTGAAATTTAGAGACGTTACAAAATAAATCTGTATGTGTGCGTAGTCCTTAGCAGAACTACGCCGAGCAAGTACTCGGAGTATTTTAGGTTAGACATTTCTTTCTGATATAATTAGCACGACTTTTCTACTATTTATCAAGCAGATCTGTGTATTTGGGCCCAGGTTTCAACCTGTTTGAACTTGATGTCATATCACATGGCACGTGATGACATCAACATGACGACTTCTCAGAGACCGTCTACGGCTCGTGGATTTACGATGAACCTAATATGATGCCAGATTGATAACACTGCTTACATGTTTGGCTTTAGAGAAACGCATATAAAGCATACGAAAAAATCTTATTTTACATGACCCCAGATGACGTCATCGGTATGAATTCCTTTTAGGGCCATCCTTAGCTGGTTGTCTGAGGGTCTGTCAATTATGAAGAGTCACCAAATTTAATTTAACTACCAAAGTAGAAAAACTTAAACAAACAAAAGAAGAAAACTAGAGATCCTTTGTCTGTTTGCAACATACCAGAGGCCTTTTCCGCATCCTGCATAAAGATGCAAGCTGCAGGTAATTTTTGACTTATTTTTTATTAATGAAAAATTATTTTTGAAATATTGAAATATCTACAAATTATCACTTCACTACGTCATCGTAAAATCACAGGAATTGGTTAACACAACAGAACTCTTTCAAGAAAATAAACTTGAAATATCCTTTGTTCTAATTTAATTTATCATCGCTCAACAAATTTGTCAATATAACGGAAACACAAGAAAAAACAATGATCGATTTGATGATATCGTTATGACTTCATCCCTATTTTAACATACATAACACATACTTGTTTGGCGGTCCATGCAAAGCGTCCATCTTAGTGGGATTAATGGTTGTAGAGATATTGGCCTGCCAAGAATTCAATTTTGGAGGCATAACATGTTGATACTATCACGATTTAACTATACCAGAACAATCTACGCACAAAAGCTGTTCCTTGATGTCACTTAGATGAAAAAGAAAAACTGCAATGTGACCACATAAAATCCCTAAGAAAACTGTGCACATAGTCAATGTCTTTTATTAGTATTATTCATTTAAAAATAAATTGCCTGATGACGTTATTGTCACGCATCTGCATGAAAATGATCGTGCTGATCGGATGCTGTTTATAATGTGTTTGAAAAACCGTACTCGTGCCTTCACAAAATATTATAAATTACCCACAGTTCCATTAGGCATAGTAAGCGTCTTGCAAATAGAATTGTAACGTTATCTTGTTTAGTTACAATGTATTTTGACAGAAAAGTGAAAATTACGAATAGAACATTTTATAAAAGCCACTTGATGACATCATCATGACATCACCTTAATTTTAATAATAATATATCTACAAACAAAATTTTATCCCAATCAGACCTACCGTTCATGAGCTTGAAATTCAAACATAATGGATGACTTCACAGGACCGATAATCACGTCATCATGTTATCATTTTTCCAAAGGACTATTTCATCTATTTTCTACTAAAAAATTAAGATCCAAAAAGGAAAATTCTATTTATACGATTTATGGATGTTTCCCCGCTTTCAATTTCGCTACAGATATCAACTCCAAATACCTCTGTATTTTTATCCTGCAACCAGAGGGCTCAAATATTGCATGATTTCACGGACTCACGTTTTGAAAAAACTTTATGCTTGGGGACAAGCACCGTTGAAAGTAAGTTCATATTTGTTACAAATTTTTAATAATAAAACATTTTCGGTTCCCACCAGCAAGGGTCACGCAATTTTACGTACACGAGATAAAAATGAAGACCAAACTTTATCACTTCCGCAGAAAAGATGATGCCGGAAGATATGGTTGATCAAATTGATTGGTATTGATTAGAAATTTTAGAATAAAATTGCTTGTACACTGTCACCTAATGAGGTCATCGTGATATCATTCTATGAACATCTTTGTATCAAAGGCTTTGCTTCGTGTTACTTTGATGTAGATGCAAGACAGCAAATTGATAAAACGATTTCAAGAAACTGTGAACAAAGTCAATGGAGGTGTAATGACAAAAATCTGTATTGCATAATAAATCTGTAGAGCCATGTATGCATATATTTATGGGTGTTTCTCCGGTTGAACTTTGGTGATGATACGAGATTGCAAATGACAAATCTGGCTTCTAGAAAATCGTATACAAAGTCGAGTGGCTTTTTATAGGGACTTTAGGAAACAAAACTTGTGTTTTTGCGAAACAAACACAGCGTTTTGTCGGGAATGTTTTTCTTTGAGCCTTTTACTACTGACTGACAGGGATCGAACCCAGTACTCATAACACATTTTACCCCGTAATGGGTAAAATATATTACACTCGACGCCACCTGCTGAAAAGGCTAAAATACAGTTTAACCCAGAAGCGCGCATCGTTGAGGGGCACCGCTCGTGTGAGGGCAGATGATTTCTAGACTGGTCCTTTGGATTGGCCAATAAGAGAGAATATTTCTTTCTGCCGTGTGCAAGCGGCCGCCTACAGCGTCTGATTGTAAACTTTGCGGACGTGATATTAGCAGCCAAGGAGCAGTGCAAAAAACCTAGCGCTAACCAATCAGCGTATGGGGTTCAGTGGGAGCGCGCGAAATGAGCTAGGGCCAGTTCTGGGAATGCCCCTTTTTGTCTCTGATTCACGTATTCCGCATCAGTGGTCACTTGTAATAATTTAATCCCGTTTTTCATTAGCGTCTCTTGTCGAAAGATATTTCGGGTGCATATATGTAACTTCGGGAGACATTAGTACACTTCATAGACGGACTCGGAAAATCGTCTATTGAGTTATGCGAGTATATTGAGGAATTCTCCGAGAGGGTCCTGATTAGTAATACAGCGAAAGGAGGAAATGCCGCGTGGTAGGCCAAGGTGCAAACGAGCAGCTAGACAGCCTAGTTAAAGCAGGACCACAGCCCCGCCAGAGACCTCGCAAAACCCCGGGTGCCACGCCAGAGGGATCGGCACGTCAGGAAGGACAGAGCCGCGATGTCCCAGGTGGGAGCCAAGGCGGGAAAAGTGCCAATGATGCATCACGTCAGGAATCAGCGGTGGCCCAGCCCTCAACGCAGGCGACAACGGCGCTCCCTGCACCTGTCGGGTTAACAACTTAGGCTGCGATGAGTGCAAATGTACAGTACATGTAGTCCAGCATGCGCCAGTGGTCCTAACCATCAGACTACAAATGCAGTGCCGCATGCATCGATGGGGACGACGAGTCAGTATGGAATTATCAGCTAGCATGCAAATGCAGTCAAGCGTACACCAATGCGGATGCCTTGCCAGCTTGCCAGCGTGCTCCAGCCCGCACCGGAACAAGGAAGATTGAATCAGCCCACACATTCTGCAGCATTCTTGACCAAGGCGATGGCGCCACTTTCGGTCGCAGCCAGGAATGGAGGAGTGCCTGGACTTTAAACTGTATTTCAGCTTTATGCCTCGTGCGGTGTTGTCCTACCCCTGAAACCAGCCAGAGGCAGGCGGCTCAATCAGTCACGTTGCCGGTGAGTTCCGCCAAATATTGAGTAATGCGCCATTTAAAAGTACATTTAGTACAGATTATAATTCGGGGGTGGGGGGGTGGTAGTAGTTTCCTGTAGCCCTGTCGTTAGTTCTCCATCGTTTACGGCAGGTGGCAGCTCGTGGACAGTTGACCAGAAGTAGTCGCGCAACTGAAGTTGCGCTTGTCATTGATTATGATAAAATGTTCTTGCGTTTGACTGGGCCTAAATTACCCGGCAAGGCAAATTTGATTCATGGGACAATTGGGTCTCAGCCTTTCATACATTCGTGTTTACTTGATGATGTTTCCTCACTGGGTCAACAAACTTCTTAAATATACAGAGATTGTGTGCACGGCGTTGGTTCAGTTCCCAGGCCGCGGTTGGCGAAGTATTGTGACGAACAGTTTCGTCTGCGGCTAGAAACTCGGCCTAACAGATCATGAGGCGAATAAGATTTTGAATTATGGCTGACAGTAGCTTCCTGTGATGCAACTAGGGTAACACTAGCAAGCGGGGTCCGTCACGGGTGGGGAATACCAGCGGCTTGTGGTTTGCTTTTAACAGTCCGAACTGATGCAATTTAGGGGGGGGGTGTAAATATCAACACAAATGCGCGCGTTCCGGGCATGGGGCATCCGTTTGCCGAATGCAGAACGGTCAAAGGCGTTACCAATCAGGAGTGGAGAGAGGGGGCTTGGCAAAAGGATTAAGTGACTCCCCGCTACAAATGTCCCTATTGGTACCCAAGAAGGTGCAATTACGTCAAATAAAAATTCAACATCTCTCCCAACTGGCAAAGCCAAATTTCGTTCTTCCAACGCCAATTAACTTGACGGTCTTGCTTTCGCTACTGAGCGATGATCATAACATTTCAGATAGAGCATTTTTTATTGAGGGGTTTTCCCAAGGGATTTCCGATTGGGTACACTGGCCTTAGAACGTATAGAGTCTCGGACTGGCTGCGATCGGCTGCATTATGACCCGAAATGGTACAACAGAAACTTGCAAAAGAGATTCAAGCAGGTAAAATCGCAGGACCCTTTGCGTGTCCCCCTTTTTAGAATTTGTAGTGCTCCCCTATTGGACTTGTGCCAAAGAAAGTGCCAAGGATTTTCAGGTTGGTACATCATTTTTCATTTCCAAACGGGGGTCGATTAACGACTTCATTCATTGACGAATGATAAGGTAAAGTATGTGTCGTTCGATACAGCGGTCAAGTTAGTCGTTCAGACGGGCAAGGGCAGGTGACTAGCTAAATCAGATATCCAATCAGCCTTTTGCCTTTTACCAATTTGCCTTTTACCAAGTGTGCCATCGGAAATTAACTTTCAGGCTCTAAAGGTGTCCGTGACCTCCACCCGATGTGGACGTCCCATCATGTGGGAATTATCAGATTTGTTGTCCAAAACGACTTGCGGGAGAACCACTGATAAAAGGCTGACATCCCCAGAAAGATGTATGGAACATTTAGTGGAGAGGCGCATGTCGTAGGTTTATAGCTTTTAAAACTGTATTGTAACGTCGGCGCAGGATGACGTACCGGTGAGGGCGCTAGCACGGATCCATGATAGAGCTGTGTGGTGGGCCCCTAACGGTCAGCCTGGGAGACCCGTTACCGCAGCACTGGCGCAATACCGTTGTGAGAAACTAACTGTAAGATGTCAATATATTAATGTTGATATTGAAAGCTTTCATTTCAACCGTGTAAGACTTACAATATACAACATAAGAATGCTACTTAGTTGGAACATATCATTGACGTCGTCATCATTGAGAGACCAAAACTTGATTCCGCGTTTGCAATCGTTTTGGTTCATCCTCTGGCAGGGGAGGTGAAACCACGATCAAACACTCACTAAATCTATTGCAAAAAATAACTACAATTAATTTGAAGTGGACCTGTGCTTGTCAGAGTCTCTGTCATGTTGGCTTGATGTATTGACGGATGATCTCAAGCAAAGTGTAACGACTTACACGCTCGTAAAGCTGATCCTTGCTTACAGTGGTTTGGTAACACTTTCGGTCACGCCAGTGTCTGTGATTGCGAAAAATATGTTTGCAAATGGATTTCACTAAAGAATATGTGTCACCGCATTAAACCGGCCTTGTATGGAAGGGCACATTATTTTTTTAATTTGACCTTCGTTAATAAGTTTCTATCGAAGTTTTTACAAGTCCTACATACAAATATTGTTTCTTTAATTAAGATTTACTGTACGTCTAATTTAAAGCAGCACTTGACCAATAATAAAATTCAGTTTCGAAAACAATTTTCATTGATAAAGGGCCATTCTCATTATACAAGAGTATGCATATCTTTTGAGTGAAAATACCTACAATCAACATTGCTAGCTTGAGGCTTACAAAAAACCTTTTCCGCAATCTTACTGCTGCAGTCTATCGATATTACTCTGTATAATTCTTGTGTGAAGGCAGGGCGTTTGTTTACAAAGATATTTTATTGAAACCTGGAAACGACAGTCTTGCACTGAAGGCACATACAATAAAGTTTTGGATAGTCTCTTGGAAGCTTAAAGTTGTCGGTGTTGCTTATTTCAAATGTTACGGTCAAGAACACTGGTTACTACACTGTAGTTGATTTATTTAGAGCCCTTTCCTCCATAGAAAGAAAAGCATCGATTTTAGGTGCCCACAAATTAACTGATACATTGTTTGGGGATATATACATCCTTTCTTGAATTTCCCCGGTAATTTACAGGGCGACTGAGAAGCCAATTCTGCCTCAGATGGTTGAAACATGAAAACCGACAGGTTGCCGTTGTCGGCATACGCTGTTGCTATGGCAACGGTGTGGACAATGTCAAGAAGTTCTTGGGCATGGGCTGGACTGCACCACGCCCATACCGCCAGATCCTTTCGATGCCAGCTACTTCCTGAGTCCTGGAGAGAAGATGGCCGGCAAGACGTGCATCCAAAATGGTGGTTGCATCTCTCAAGATCCATTCGTGTTCAACAGGCAATTCTTTCACATGCCTCCTGGTGAGTTCTTACAATGTTCTTTTCAAAATTTCTTATTTCTGGGGTCCTATGAAATTCTAGAAAGCATCGTCGCTTAAAAAGATCTTGAAACGATTTCTGCCGTGCTTTAAATTTCCCGAAATTTAATGAATCAGGACAAATATCAGGATAAGGATTTAAAACAACCAAACAGCAAACGAAGTGTCCTTCGAAAATATTACAACAGTAAGTAGGCATAGGAAACGAATAAAATACATTGAAAACGAAAATCAAGAGTTCTTGTTCTGGAATGCACTCCTGACAAAACAAATCCAGATACCCACTAGAGTGTTTCTATTTACAGTGTAACAGCGATTTGGAAACTGGTTTATTAT
Source organism: Acanthaster planci (assembly GCF_054643075.1). Lineage (NCBI taxonomy): Eukaryota > Metazoa > Echinodermata > Asteroidea > Valvatida > Acanthasteridae > Acanthaster > Acanthaster planci. The sequence continues at coordinate 8,950,635 of NC_141785.1, read as the reverse complement.
TAAAACTACAGTTTACAACAGTGGGTTCCATTTTTCACGGGTGTTCACCCATGGTCTTGCAACTCTATTATTATCGAGGTCAGCTTTGATTTTTGTGCTAACTACACTGGTCTGCTCCAGTGAAGATCGTGGATTTTTAGAAAGTCTTTCTTTCCCCAAACCATCAAAACCCAGCTTAAACCCAAATGTGAAACCATCCATTAGATACTGACAAATTTCCGGATCGTATCCTTTTAACAAGGGTTGTAACATTGTTTTGTTTACTGGAGTTGTTGGTTTGTCCATGGGTGGGTTGGCCCCGCCCTCTTGAAGCACCACCCCTTGGATTGAATTTTTTGGGTACCGTTGTTGACAAATTTGGATTGCTGTTGGCCGAATCCGGCCATTGTAGGTTTTGTGAATGATCCCCTTCCTGGTGATCTACTTGGGAAGGATTGAGGCCGTGCTTGCCAGCACCGCGCTGCAGAATGATTGAAACTGCATGGCCCGTCGCAGTATTGCCCTCGAATGAACCGAAAGCAGAAACCCTTGAGGAGACTTGAATTAGTGGCACGAAAAGCAAGTTTATGACGAGCGTTGTTGTTTCCCACACCGTCAGTGAATCGGAGTCCCCATGGGAAGGCTTTAAGGTATAGCTCAATGTGGAACAGATCGAATGAAAGCTCTATGGTTCGGTGGAGCTTTCGAAATGTCACGTCACCGTGGTTAAAATTGCCCCCTCCGCTCTCAGTTTGGCGGATAACTTCACCATACTTCAGGAGCTTTGCTACTTCACCGGGGAATTTACTTGTATGTACTGATCTTTTCTTATCGCTAGTTTGCTGCTTCGGCTTCATTGCCGAAACAGATACATGTATTACTTTCGTTAAAGTTTTTTTCCTTTTCAGACATTTCTCCATTGGGTTTGTACACTTAATTTTTTGACAGGGGACTCTGATAGTTTCATACTTCTTTGATAGTTCTTTAATAATCTTATCAGATTGATTTCAGACTTAGCAGACCTTTAGATGATCATGTCAGGTGCGGTTTTGCGATATTGAATTGGCAGACGCAAACACAAAGAAAGTATTTTTCTCAGGCAACTTATTTTGAAACCACTTAAACTGACAGTGTGGAGACTCAGGTTTGGAAAATAGCTTGGGAAAATGTTGGGTCTCTGACAATCACAAATGAGCCAGCTGAGATTTAAACCGCCAAGAAGAAGCTAGTTTTCTTCCCGGGTAAGCAGGAAGTAAATTCATCCTGAACTTGATGAAAGAAGATGTCTTTGATGTAACTGTCGTAGACACAACAAAGTCTGAAGCTTTGCATCTTTTACAGTTTTCCATGGAGTCGGGGCCATACATTTGTCTACACTGGTATAGTCAACGGATCAACTTCCAAAGATATTCAAGACTTATAATTAGGACTTAAGCCGTTAAAGCATCTCTCTCAAAAGGTTTAACAGAGGTACCTTCCCACCTCAAGGCCAGCGATTGCCTTCCAACGGCTATATTCTTCAAGCAGAGTGTACCGATATCTGAGGGGTATGTATCAGTTTGAAGGTTGATTCCCTTGATAGTTGTAATTTTGCAACTATGCACCTATCAAATAAATTGGGTGCTGAAGCATTCCTGTTGAAAGATGGTCCTAATGATCTTGATTTATCTCATACTGGGATATCTGTCAAGTCCCTGAATGAATTGGTTGAAGCATCCGTCGACATATTGTCTCTGTCTCTGACAGAATCCTCCCTGGATCATACACTGCATTCTCTACTGCCAACGTTGGGAAGGAACACTACCGTTGTGATCATGCAAAGAAAAGGATACGAAGGAAGAATTTCTGTGCTCCCCTCAAAGGTGAAGGTTGTTACGTTCGATACTGATCCTCAATAAGCAGTGAATGGATTATCCCAGAGCTGAGATTTCAAATACCTTGTCTGATCTCTGGGAGATGTTTAACCCTAGAGTTAAGGATGGTCACCCGATAGCTTAAAAACACAACAACTTGAAGAAACTGTGTTCTCCGGCAGCAAAAAAGTGGACATTCCTACAAACGAAGTTATCTATGTTCAATCAACCGAGATACTGCTACTGCCTTCTCTAGAGAATGACTGCTTTGTTGCTGAGGGACAATCGTCTTACTTCATTACAGGAGGAAACAAGGGGGTTTGGTCTCCGCCTTTTAGGGTGGTTGATATCAAGAGGAGCTCTATATTATGTGGGTTCAAGAGGGGGAATGAATAACGACTTGAAAGATTTCAAGCAGAAGGGAATGAAAGTAGGTGCTCAGGTCCAGCACATTCATATGGATATTTCCAATGCCTACGATGCAGAAAAAGTGCTGCAAAACATGAAGAATGGGAGTTGGCCTGCTCCGAGAGGCATATTGCATTGCGCCCAGTCTTGGAACAGAGTCACTGCTACAAAGCGCTACCAAAATATCACTGCAAAGTCTTAGAACAGAGTCATGGCTCCGAAGGCTTATGGAGCACTTCTGCTACACCAGCTGACTCAGAAATTTGACATAAAACTCAGTCATTTCATTATGACATCTTCCATTGTATCTCTGGTTGGCAATGCAGAACAAGGCAGTTACTGTGCTGCCAATGTCTTCCTCAACGCTCTCGCCCATTATCGTCGCAGTCACAACTTACCTGCCACTGCGGTGCGGATAGGTGTGATTAATGATGTTGGATTTGCAGTTAGAAGTGGTCTACTTCAAATGTGGGAGAAGATGGGAGCGGGAAGTTTGAGCCCAAACGAGGTTCTGGCAGCTATGGGCAGTGCCTTGTCGGTTCGCTAACAGCAGCTTGGGTTTTCGGGTTCCTTCAAATTAATTTGAAACTCTGGGCAGAAAAATACCGTGACCTCATGATACAACACTGCAGAGAACATAGTTACGGAACCATATCCATGATGAAAGAATTGTTTCAAGACAGCGACGTGTACCGTTCTAACAGTAATGACAGCCTTCTGCAGTAAACTGCGAAACTTCCGTCCCAAAAAGCCAAGGGCTTGGTCATCAAAACTTTCTTCACACTTCTCAGTCAGCACCTTGGGTGCCCTTAAAACAGCGCAGGACCTTCACTAGTTACGCACTGGATAAAGCCGATGCTTGTATTTGCATCCACGTTATGATGATTTAGCTGCTAGGATGGGAAGGGCATGAAGACGAACAGCCACCCGTCAACTTGAAAGACATCGTACACCTAGTTCACGAAAAGCTCAACCCCATCTGTCAGATGTTCCCTTCGTTCTTTTCGGTCACAGCACGAGAAGCCTGAATGCATTTGAAGCTGCGCATCTCTGTCTGAACGAAGGTAACATCAGTCCCCATCATTTCTTCGTTATTGCATGCTATGCTCCGACATTACCCTACCCTCATCCAGAGGGACTCGACATCTCGCCCGAAACTTTTGACAAATTGAGGAAGACGCATGATGACTATCCTAAGCTTTTTGCAAGAAGATCACGAAAGTGAACTTCAGTTTCATGGATGACAAGACCTTCTTTAACACTGCTTTAAAGCGACGTATGTTACCCTGCATAGAGGCCTTGATAGAAATTGTCCAGGCCTACATGGAAAACCATGAGAACCCTTTCCAATGTGACATCACAGCTCTTGCAGGGAAGCAGGACGGTTTTGTTCAACCAGATCCTCTTGATTGCTGGGAGAAACAGAAATCGAGGAGGCACTTGCTTATGAGGATAACGTTCACTGGCAAACTAATGCACATTTCTACTAACACTGCCGAAATTGTCAACGGTGTATGTGTTACCTGCAATAAGTTACTCGCTAAGTAAACTATATTGGAACCACAACGTCTTCTTAATATTTTAGTACACTGATTCTCGACTTGCTTCCCTTTAATGTGCTTCTAATTCGCATCTATTACTTGGAGTTGTGATTTTTCAGGAGTATGATGAGTTAAGCCCAGTTCCATATCGACATTGAGAGACTCATAAAACATTTTCCTGACAGTTCTTTATGATAAGCATTGACAGACGCAAATTCAGACGAAGCTATAGTCGGCAACTTGTCGGCTGTCTGTAGCACGGACGTGTATAATAAAATCTGGACTCGCAACGCCCTTAATCAGCTTATAGAGTCATTGAATCCACTCGCAGCCATTTTACCGAGCCGAATACAAAGCTTTCCTGGTAATGCCCGCCTTTGTTCTTCCTGACGTCAATAGTAGGGAGCCAACCCACGCCTTTGTATTCGGCTCGGTAAAATGGCCGCTGGTTGGCTTCTTTTTCATACAAAGGCGTTGCAAGTCCAGGTTTTTTTTATATACGTCCGTGGTCTGTAGTAGTCAGAAGTATGATCCTTCTGATGCCAAAGAGAGAGGTGTAGAAAGCACGTCTACTCCCGAAGATGATGCACTGAAGCCTCGTGATGTAGATCCAAACCACATCCAAGAGATGAAAAGTATTAAGGAATAAGATTCTGTAACTCAACCCTACACAGAGAAAATTACTGAGAGATCGGAGGTTGACACTGTTCAAGGACCTGATGAGACTGACTCCGGGCAACTTAGAGAAAACAAAGACAAATTCCAAACAAAGAGGAAGAACAAGAAACGACAGAAGAGCAAGCGATTCTGGACATTACAAAAATCGTGCAGAAAGAGGCTGTAAAAGACAGCGGAGAAGAGGCGGTGAAAGCAGACGATAAAATAACAAAATGCACTGAACTGCATGTTGAAGCAATAGGTCAGTCGCCCTCCACAGGTGCCGAAAGTATGCAGCCTAAAGGTGGCAAAGATGTTTATAGACAGCCATCACCAGTACAAAAAAGACCCAGCTTTGCAGGAGAGAAAAAGAGTATACTTAAAGATGATAGGTACATGTATTACCATCATAGCTTCCTCATTATATTTTGTACAAAGTACAAATAAACTTCATGATATGTTGGCATATATATTCTGCCATTATGCTTGTTTATTATAGTCAAGTCTCAAGGAGATGCATGGTAAGAGCCGGACACTAAGCCACATGTTTCCTCGTTGGCCACAATATCACGGCTAGCCGAGTCAACTTCGGTTGCATTGGGTCGTCGATCTCAACAAAGGTCACCTACTTCAGCTTCTCCCAAGCCAAGACTGTGTACTTCCTCACTGCTCGCATTCAAAGCCCACCCTGGTCCTGAGAAAATGTCTGCGCACAGCTCTTAGAAGCCGATCTCGGGGCATGAGAAGCATCAAGCTCCTGCCAATCACTGAGGTGGTTCCTAAGAACCAAACAGCGATCCTGGGTCACTAAGCTACCGTCGACTAAATCTGTCCTCTTGAACAAGGTCAGCCCAGCGCCGTCAGTATTCAGTGCCAGGCGTAGGTCGGGGAAGCTTACGTCCTCAAGCGTCGGCAAACTTATGTCAAATAAAGCATCAGGCTGTTTCGTGCGCTTCATCAAAGTATCACCAGCTGCTTCTACAGCTATAGGCCTTTGCAGTTCATCCATGCATTCACCTTCAGAAGCCATGATCAAAGGGTCCGCTCCATCCCGCCCTTGTTCCACCTCAAATAGAGCGCAGCAGCTGTTAATAGATAAATCAGTATCGAGACAGGCATCCAGTGAATCTTTTCAGAGTCAACGGAGAGGCTCAGTGCTTAATGTCAAATCACCACAAGGCTCTGTGGAGGATGAAGCGAGAAAGTCACCAGCCAGTCGTACTGAAAGCAGACCACCTTCAACTGGATCGTTTGTCGTAATCAGCACCCCACTAGAGACCACATCTGCGCTGGACAGCACAGTTGTATCTTGTCCACCGCCTACTATCACACAACCTCCGTCAAATGAATAAACTTAAAAACTTTCACTTTTTGTGTGCCACCATTTATTTTCATTTCTTCCAATAACAAATTGAAAAGAAAAGTTGACTTCCGTAATTCACCCAAGATGTTAAAACACTGCAATCAATACCAAACAAAAATAATTCTGTGAGTTCATATCATAGATATCGTTACTAATATTTCCAAAAATTCACATTGAGTAATAAACGTTTTTAACAATGCAGCAAGAAAATTTCTGTATTTACCTTGGAGCACGTTTAAGACCGGCCAAGCACATTTTATTCCCTTAGTATTCCGTTGATTTCCTTCCCATGCAATAAACCTTTCTCGACCTTGTAGAGAGTGCACTTTAAACCCGGGAGGATAATTAAGAGAATTATTTTTTTTGCTTTTTCCCACCTCCAAGGCCTTTTTTAACTTGCAGGGCCTGAAATCTCATAGTCTTGATCTGACCATTCCTTTGTCTAATTCCAAGAATTCGAATGCCAGAGTTATTGAACAAAACCGTAAAGATAGTGCTGACGTTAGACTTCAAATGAAGAAATTAAGATCAATAAAGAAATTCAGACTAATAACCATTATTCTTTTTAAAAATATAGAAAAAAGGGAAACCCAAAATACGAGTCCGAATAAAGGGATATTTATATACAGATTCATATATATTAATTTTGATTGATCAATATCAAATGTGGCTGGAAAGGGCCTCTTTTACGTGACTTTTGGGATGTTTTATCCGGCAATGGCGTACATGCACAATGGCAAAAAGTACACTTTACTTTTAATACAAGCATGTTGACATCATATTTAAATGTAGCTTTGCTTAGAAATAATTAAGCCATTGTATGTCTGTGATTGGTATCAATTGTTTAAAACGATATGGCAAACAACACTTATTGATGTAAAGTCTCTCAAAATGTAAAACAAATCAACAGGTATTTCTTTTTTCAACTGAGAAATTTGAAACCAATTCTTTTCATCCATTTCAACAACTGTCACTGTTGAAATAATGCGACAAAATGAACGTGCAATCTGTGCAGTCTCGTTTACTTAAAAATCGTTATCATACGAAGGAAAAGTGACAAACACCAATCGTTTCTGAGAAGGGTCCTTGGTGGATAATAATAATGTCATAGTTAAATACAGACATAAACGAAATCTTTGCCAACAGAATGGAAAAATAACTTCCAACACCGATTACAATACACACTTTAGAAACTCACAGCAAACGTTTTACTTTCAGCTTTTACAAAATATATCATTCAAATGATAATTTTGCCAAAATGTGGCAGGTTGTACTCCGGGGAGTGCTCTGCTGTAGTAAACCCTCACCTGAAACTGACACAGCCCTTATAAATAAATTTTTCGCAACGTAGAGCCCCAACTGTGCACGTGCCCAAATTAAAAGTGAGGCCACTTCTGCTTGCTGGATTATGGAGGGTAAATTCTCTCCCTCATACTATGGGCTGAAGTAGGCCTTGCTCTAGGAATGGCAAAATTTCCGGACAAAGCCCACTTCTGCCAATGGTCACTGTTTTGCAATGGCTGCTGGTGGCAGGTGATGAAGGAGGGCTTGGAGTCCGCAACACTGGCGCTGATGCTGTATGGCACTGACTGTGACCGATAGGGATGGTATGAAGCGGTGGTGGGCTCTCGATTGGCACTGTCGACGGCTGACGGATACGGTTGCATGGCAAAAGCTTTCTCCGGACTGTCGTGTGGGCTGATGGCGAGGCGACCATCTCTCAGATTCTCGCTGGAGTCTTGCACTCGGCGAGTCTTCACAGGAATCGTGAGCAGGAGGAATACCGGGAGGAAGAGCAGGCCGTGCAGCGCCCCCAGGGAGATCACAAGGAACATAGTCTTGAAGAAAGTGCGGAAGATGTAAGAGTCTGTGAAGGCGAGTACTACGACACCGAGTATGGTGGAGAGAGACCCTTGAACGATTGGCATGCCCAGAGAGTAGAGGCTGTGTACAACACTGCTTCGACGGGAGCCTGTGTTAGCAGAGATGTAAGCATAGCTGATGTGGGCGGAGAAGTCCACGCTGAAACCTATGCAAAGAATGAGATTGGTCATGGCGATAGAGTCGAGGTTCACTTGCCACAGAGTCATGAATCCCACCACCCCTGTGACAATAGAGGCTAAGGAAAGAGTGACCAGCACAGTACAGATGAGATTGGGGATCATCAGCAGGGCCACGATCAACATGGCGCCCACGGCGATCCCCAGATTCTGTAATGTGTTGGGCAAGATGGCGACGTACTGATCAAAGAAGATAAAGGCTGGATGGTAGGCTATGCTGGGTAGCTCAGCCTCCTCGGCTATCTGTCTCAAGTCTGTCATCATGTATCGCTCATTTTCGGTGGAGTCCAAGTCTTTGGTGGTGACAAAGAATCGTGACGCCGCGACACTGGTGTTGTCAGCGTTAAAGACAATATCCAGCGAGTACTTCTGGTAGGCGGCAATCTCCAGGAATGTGTGGCGCAGCGTGTTGATGAACTGCGACTTGGTTGGATTAACGAGGTTGATGGTCTGAAGGAAGTCAAGGTAGTCTCGCAGCCATGACACGGTTAGATTGCGATCCTTGCTATAGGTGTACTCGTTCGCCTCCATCTTTGCTAGAGTGTCCTCCATGAGATCTTGCACCACGGGATTCCACACGTCTCTCTGCTCAATAAACACCAGCGAAATCTGTGGACCATAAGCCGTGAAATACTCCATCTCGTCGTCCAAGAAGTCGGCCGCGTAAGAGTAGTCCCGGGCAAGGTTTCTGAGAGCGAGACCTTCGCGAACCTGGGTGCATCCGTAGATGGCGGTGCCCAGATAGGCCAGAAACAGTATTATTGTCAGGATCACCATCCACCAGCGTGTGATGAAAGGGCCGTAGTAATTTTTGAAGAACAACATCAGGGCGTGGTCATTGGTATCACCTTCGTCCCTGTCAGAAGCTTGCTGGGATGAACCACCAGCGCAGAATATGGTGTAGGCCGTGGATGAGGATTCACTTTTGGGTTTGACTTTGAGGCACGACATACAATGCCGGTTAGCTGCCTCACGTCGGCCGGTGAGCACCATGCAGGCGCCAAAGAAAGTGATCTGAAAGGCGTAGTCAAAGATAACAGCCATGCCTGTGTACATGCAGAATATGCGGACAGATCTGAAGAAGGTGATGGCTCCAATTCCAAAAGCCAGGGCATCTGTGATGGACGTGATGGTAATAGACATGGCGGCCTCAGAGAAGGCATGGCGCATGCGCTGTTCCACTGGCCATCGAACGTCAGTCTGTCGCCATGCAGCCAACATGATGAACATGTCGTCAACTCCAATACCTTAAAGGATAGATAGAACGAAAGTGTGAATCGTGTATACAATATCACTCGAAAGTGCAAATACGTATAATGTCTTTCTTGCATGCATAGACTTAAAATTTAAACTTTTAAACCTTACTGAGACACCAGTTGCTATGGTGTTTTTGTGTGCTCCAAGGTTGTAATTCAAGTGAAACTAAGTACAAACATTTTTTTTAATTATTTTTCCTTCAATTTCTACAGTTTGCTGTTCGGACTTTTTCATCCTTTTGGGAATTGAACTAAAAACGAAATCGTTGTTTTCATGTGCACTTCTCGGGACGAAGATGCTGCAGGCAGTATAAATTCCTTCCCAGACATTTTTAATGTCTGGGAAGACATTTTTTTTATTTAATTTTCTTTAAGCGATGCATTTGGATGTAATTATCTTCGATAGAGATCGGTGATGGCGCGCTACCGGACTTTTTCACGGATAAAATAATTCCACTTGGGGAACTGAAAAAATAAATCATTGTTTTCATGCGCAAGTCTTGGGACGAAGATGCCACAGGCAGTATGAATTCCGTCGCAGAAATGTTGAATTTGATTTTCTTTAAGCTATGCGTTTAAATATAGTTATCTTGAAGTTCGATAGAGATCGGTTGATGGCGCGTGCTAAGGTGGCATATGGGAGGCTTTCGGGGACAACATGTTGCGGCTAATTATCGTAGTGTTAGTGAAAGCTGACAGTATTTAACAAGGATAAGGTTGGAAAGCAACGATGGTCAAAATAATACTTCACACACCATTGTTGACGACACACATTAGCGTCCAAATCTTACCGACTATCAAATACATTTTGATGTTGATTTTGTTTTGTAACCGTTTCAGGAAATTTGTGCGGTAAAATGCAATAACGGCTCATTTGTCGTAGAACGGAAGTAAAATAGTCTTTAGGTACATCAGATTATATAGAAACTATAAAATATATTCATGTAGATCCAAGTAATTGAGTAATGCGTGTAACCATATTTTATGATTAGCATTTCAACGTATTCGTGATTGCTTTACAAAGGAATAACACTGAAGCTAACCACTGACAAAACAAGGATTACAAAATACACCACGTTTTAAAACAAAGTTTAAAACTCCTAAAAATTGCTATATTTTGGCTTCAGACTGGGTAATCAGAAAATGCAGCTTAAGTTCTATTCATGTTTGGCTATTATTTGATCACGCAAAAAAAGTTCATTACCGACACCACTAGACAGAAAACCTGCGCTGTCTCCACAAGTTGTAGAGAAATCAGTGTTAATATTTCCAGAAAAAAAAATTATTTGATAAATTGATTGATTTAATAAACATACGGAAACATTCATCTTTTTTATTCACCCAGGCGATTAAGTGATTGCAGCATCACTACAGTGTGGTTTAATTTGAAGCAAAGGATAGCGCAGCTAAGACCCAACAACAATGTATAGAGCAAATCGCGAACCAGGGATATAAACTTGCACAAAAATTATGAAAAATAACAAGCTTGCAACAAGTTCTCTTAACTGCATATTCTGGCACATTAAAATAGAATATGCGCCGTGTAACGTCGGATTATCCAGCACCCCAATATTCACGGTTCCCAGGCTCTCTACGAAAAAGAAATTGTGACCAATACAAAAATACCACAGTTCGCCCCAAAATGCATGCAGTCATTTAAAATACTTACGTTCCTCTTTGAATTTTAGATTTTGATGAGGCTTTGAACAACGTGGGTATGATCCAGCACTTAAATAGCGCTGCATGTAAATCCAGTATTGAAAGGAGTGTAGCCCTCGTGAAGCTAGTATTCGGGTTTGCAGTATAATTAACCCGGCCACCGGTGTATTGACCGGGAAAACCATGTTAATTTCTTATCTTTTTTCCATTTTCATTCTAGCAATAAACGTAATGCAGGGGATAATTTTATGATTACAGTAGAGACTCACATGTCTCAGGAATTATTTTGTGACACGTTTTACGTGACTTGCTCGCTAAATTTCTTTAACCTATAGGCCTAGGCGTAATTTTTCGTGTCACGATTTTTCTCTGTTGGGGTCAACCATCTCATCTTGAAGAAAAACAAATTACACCACTTGCGTATAAAAGTTCACCTTTCCAATACATGTCAAATATTAAAGAACCACTTGACCGCAAGAAAATCTTCACTCGGAACTAAATTAAAGCAAACACCCCAAACCAAGGCGTGTTTTGACACTAACACATGTTAAAGTGTAAAGGGGAAAAGGCGGCATTGATGCACTTCAACTCATGCATAAGGGTAGTTTAATGCTGTTCGATTTATTAGCGCACGAAACTCAGTTTTGTGCATCCTGAAAAGCTCGTATAGTTTCCTTTGTCAAACATCATGAGGCATGAAGCGGTCACAAGCAGCGCTTGCGTTCCACTTCTGCATGGGCCTAAGGCAAACTAGATCTTCCAAGTCCACCATTTTGATGACGATGGCAAATGTGCAATGTTCAAATTAAGGCTGCACAGTTTGCTATGCTGCTATGATGAAGGACCAACAGTTTTGTGTTATCGATCCTAAAGATACATTATCGGGATCATTGATTAAAGGTCTAGTATAAGAAACAAGTAGTTGCAATATTAGTTATCACACGAGCGCGAGTGGAACATGGAATAATGTAGTGCATCTGTGTTTCCCTCATGGCACGAGGCATGAAGATAAAGCAACTAGTATTATATTTAGGAATGATTACAAATTCATACGCAGTAAAGAAAGTAAAGGGCCTATGCGCGCTTTACATAAAAAAGAAGACAAAAGATATCATACGGCGCGCAGCAAAAACAGTAACACCGATTTACCGCAAATCTGCAATTTTATCTAGGGTGTATGGGAATCATTTGTGTTTAAACTTATTTCGGTAAGAACAAAAACAACAGGGGTTGCACTAAGAAAGAACATTGTTGGAATTGTACGTTCATATAAACACATATGACGATCAGCACGGGCAAACCCGCCGTTTTTAATTTACAGTCATGCAGATGTGCGTTTGCTTTTAGCGTAAAATAGCGCAATGCCTTGAGTTCACGGACATACATTTATCAAAGCATAGACCGCCAGTCTTGCGCGTATAACTGTGATTTGGAAAAGTATGGGCAAACTATGAGAGGAACAGTGGACGTTTAGTGCGCATTACGAGGAACGCACGTATATTTCCTGTATTTGTTTACATTTGCTTCCAAATACGTTCATCTTTTTTGCTTTTCGATACTGCTATGTCTTCTTTTCAACTGTTGCAACCGCATTTGTTTTGAATACTTATCGCCCAAATTAAGTAAATAGAGGGGTTTTTTTACAATACAAAAAATGGCTTCATAGAATTTTATGGCTGGAATTCTTCAGCTGTGCGTAAATTCCTTATACCAAGGGGTGAATTTGCTTGTAGTTTTGATTTTAGTCGGGCGCCGCGCAGATCACGAAAACCCATGTAGTTTTGAATAGGACTTGGCGGTCTGCGCGTTAATATATCTGTGGTTGAGTTAGTACAGCGCATTACGCAGGATTTGATATGAACCGCGCAATACGGTTAAATACGTGTACCACAAATTTGGTGCCATAGATCGACCAATCAGAACTGACAATTCAAGTTTGCCTGAAGATAAGGCACCTAATATCATATTTAGGAATAATTACAACCAGGGATACGGTATTATTGTTTTTCTATTACCTGTTGGAAGTGTCACTGTATAGATGAGCAAGCACAGAACGTTTGAGAGCTCCTTATGTAAAAATAAACTCTTTTGTTAAAAAGTAATGAATTTGAAAATAGATAATGTGAGAGAAGCTCTCACACATTCAAGCAGTGCATTTTCTCCTAAAGACGAATTTACAACGTGTGTCTTAAAAGATGGGTATATTTTGTGCAAAGTAGCTTGCAGCGGGCTTTTTCAAATCCCAAATTTTCCACGACTTTTCATCCACCCGGGCTTGTACAATGAAAAACCTCTACGCGCTACAATTGTAGGCAATGACAAGACCTCGTTAGTAAAACCGTGCAATTATGTACAGTACAACTTGCAGCACTTTATACACATTCACTGTCATAATACGTGACCGTGAAACTATAAAGGACAGTCTTCGTTACTGTCCTTGAATGTTACGCATGTTTTTAACGGCACTTGTGCTGCAATATTGTGAGTGCAGTTGCAAAAAAAATTGCCCTCCCTCCGCTTTGGCTGTCCCGGTTCAAATTTTACTCAATGTGCTATGATCCGGTTTGAACAAATTTTCTCATGGTTTCTCGCTTCCTGAGACCCACGAGTATCATTATGTTGGAGCTTAAAAGATGGAATGCAATATTGATCGATTTGTACTTTCAAGGTGTAAGTTGAATAGCCTCAGTGAATTTGTAGGCACTATGCAAAGGTCGGACTAAATCTCAATCAATCCGTGGCTAGTTAGTTGGAAATAATTTAATAAACGTGTACAGAGCTAGCCTTGAATCTTTTCTGTGCATTTTATAATACTTACAGCTTTCGCCATGTGCACTCGGATCACTCAGAGAATTGCATGGTCAGATTTTGGAATTTGTGGGTGACAGTAGTTAAATGAATCATTGTGGGATTTTAAAAAATCGTTTGTATATTTATTCGCTAAGTGCATTCATGCTGGAACACTGTTCAAGCAGTATTATGATATCCTTTACAGTTTAGTGGCGATTCGAATCTGAATATAGCTTTTCCGCCACACTTTGTTTTTTCACAAAACTAAGTTAAAGGAACCAGGAACAGAATTTTTCTTGGAATCAATTTTTGTGTATCCCTGCACTCTTCTTCAATGAATGAAGACTGTTTGACATCTTTTTTGAGTTACGTGAACTGAACGGTGCAGTTTTTCAAACATTAAAAATTGACCAAGCATTTCTGGACAGGTGAGGGCGCTTTTGCTTTGATGTTAATTCAGGAAGACGCGGTTCAGGTTGCATGTTTTCATGTTTAAATTGTGAGTCCCAAATTTGCTATCTGGGAATATTTCTGTGAACAGGATTTTTGCTGGATTATTGCCATATATGTACACAGCAATAAATTTCCAAAGAAAATAAAATCTGCCATAGCAGTGGTTAAAAATAATCTAGAAATTTTCTGTGCACTAATAAGTGCAACATTGAAATTCAGTGCGTTGGATGACATCACAGTTCTGCTCATGAATATGGAAATATGCATGAGCATAAAAAAACAAAAAAATCAAAATATGGGTTAAAATTGCAAAACAAAACTTTCAAACAAGGTTAATTGAAACCCAAAGATGCTATTTCAAGGGTTTTTTAGTCAAATTCATAAAAAAATATTTCTATTTCCTGATTCCTTTAATGTTCTGTACATGCCTTTTCACGTGTTTCTCTGATGGTTTGATGAACGGCCCAATCTATAACCCGCTGAACGCTGAATATGTGAATTACACAGAAGGAACAATCTGGGTTTGCTTGGTCTGTCTTGGGAATAAAAACTTACCCAAGATTAAAAATGGTGCTGAGCCGACGACATTTATGTATGGCACGCCGATGTAGCTCATCAACCCGAACGATGATAGGACGGCCAGGCCGGCGGAGATGACGCCGCAGCCGGCCAGCCACGGCTTGCTTCGCACCCAGTCCAGCATCACACAGGAACAGATGCTGAATGTGATCACGATGGTGAAGGTGATCGCGAAGTCCTTGACCACATTGGAGCTCGCTCTGTCGAGCTCGGTTTCCAGTGTGGAAGACACCTCCCGAGTGACGCTGACAACCGATGAAGTGAAAGCCTCCACGACTTCTAAGAACTTTTCTTCCCACAAGGCGCTTCGCTGATCCTCCACGTCGTCTTGGTAACGTAAGAAGTAGGACAACCGGACAGCATTGGCTGAAACTACCTCATCTTGAGAATTCGATTTGAATGTCACTTCTCCTAATCCTCCACCTAGAAAATAAGGCACGATGGTACCGGCTGGTGTATAGAGTGGAAACGTTAGAGAAGTCAACGGCACATTAGAGGCGTTGTAATAATATACGGCTAGTATGGGGTTCTCATTACAAACGCCGTCGCATTTGACACAGAGATCCGTAAATTTATATTCCTGGTTGTTGTATTGGATGGTGATGTTCGTGATCTGCTCGTGTAGATTCAAAATAGCCTCCATGGCAGCTTGTGTCAGGATATTCTGGCCATCCTTCTGTCGTATAATCACGCTCCCAGACCGTGGCAGTCTCGACAGGTGTGACACTAATGTGTCGTTGTCGCCGTGTTCGGAAAACAGTGTTTCCACTGTGTTCCTGTCCGTCTTTGCCTGCCCATTTTCCGGAGTGTACAGGTTCTCTATGCTGTTTTCCTCCGTCAGGAACACCATTCCAGCACCTAGTGCTCCGGCCAAGAGCGGAAGGAGAAGAAATGGATACGGGTGTCGTGCGATGAAACCACCGTAATTGAAAAAGAACAACTTGACGACTTTCTCGATGCAATCAAACGCCATACTATAATTCAGCGTATCAACGGCATGTCCAATAAAGACGCTAGATTTTGTTTATGTGAACGTCAGGGCCTCAGCTTGTAATTGCTTTTCATGCGTTGTGGTGCCAAGGCCGCTCCACAAAGCAGCTGACAATCACACACGTACGTACATGTATCACATTCTAAACAAAATGTACCTGTACATAAAAATGCAAGTGTATCTGCATGTCCTTTCTATGCACAGATCTCTATTCCACCGAATGATCCTCTGCACAATGCTAATTACTAAGACGACTTCACTTTGTCTAAGCGCAGATCAGTCGTATCCACACTGGGATGTAGGGAGCGAGGTCATCGCCATATTCTTTATTTCACTTCGTCTGTGTTGTGCGGGTACAGTTGTCATGCGCAATGGATGATTGTCAAGTGCAACGCCATTGGACGGCGAGTTGGCGTAAATACAATACAACGAGGGAAATAAAATAATAAACACTTCTTGTTTCTGAGTAATTCTGAGAGCTGCGTACGCATGGTAGATAGTGTTTTAAAAACTGTGTTTTTACTGATACGTCATTCACACGAGAATTCGGCGAAATAAAACAAAAGAGTTTGATGAGGTACTGTCGGTCGTTTGAAACATTACAGTAGATTTTGGGTTTGGGAAGATCGAGTGTGTTTCGGTGCTTTATAGACGAAGAACTGCGTCCATATTACATTCGCGTGGGCCACAATATTCTGCGACAGGACGTTTGGTTTCCAAAAATTATTCTCCGACATAACTTCAAACTAAAAACCAATACCATAGGCCTAAAGTTGTTGCACCAGAGGCGGTTTGCTAATTGTTTCTCCTGTTTATATGCGTGCTTCTTTGTGCCCTAAACAGCTGCTTTTAAATAAAAGTGCTTCTCAGGCTGTAACAAATAAAATCTGCATATATTCAGGTTTTCCCAATTTCATACACGTTGTGCTATATGTTTGAAGGCGGTCGGTGTCATGTCCTCCAGCCCGCAATTTATTTCCACTCGAAGCACCGTCGAATCTGATGTTTAGCACAGTATATTCAGTGGTCTGCGTCAAGACGTTGTTGTGAGGTTGATACGCGAGAGGGTGCTCACAAGACAAATAGCTGAACCGTGAATTTGAAAAGTATGGGCAAACGAGCCATGCATGCATATGCGCAGGAATAACGTCTGCTCAAATAAACAGTATCCTTTCGAACAGTGTAGGAAACCCGTACGTATGATGTACATCGCGCGCGAGTATAGAATGTTAGTCAAGGCTCATTGTTGTTAATAAAGAGCCTAGTTAAAGCAACTGTTGTTTGGCGTTAATTCAGTTCCAAAACAGAGACTAATTTTCCAGTAAATTAGCAAAAAAATAAGAAAACAAGTCAAAAATTTGACTAGGTTGTTTTAGGAGTGTATTGGTCGGAAACGTTGCAAGTTCACTTCATAAAAAGGGAACTGATTGAGTTTGAAATATAGAACTGATTGAAATGATGAAGGTCTAAGGAAAAAAGTCTGCAAAACCTGTCCCAGACAAATTTCGGGATGGGTCCTTAAAAAATTGTCGGGCCCAACGGAGGTTGTGTCTTTTCACTGAGTTCACAAGTGTATGGAAGTTGAGGAAGTTACGAAACAAAATTAGGCTGGGACAGTCCCTGGCCCTTCGGAGGTCACAGTATTCTGACTTCATGAAAACTGTGTCTTTTGCTTAATCATCGGTTACTGGGGGAAAAAATTCCAGTTTTCTCACGCCATGTTTCGCCCTTGACCTGTTCACTGTGGTTTTCATATTTACGTCAACCATTTGAAGTGGTTCACTCGAAAAACAAGACCGCCGCCTCTGTTGATTTTCAGCCATTGATGCATGGGGGGGACTCATGCGTGACCTTGTTTTTCAAGAAGAAATTTATACTGAATCTCAAAGCCAGCTGGAACAAATCTGAAGGCCAAAATGGACACTGTATCAAAAGAGTCAACCATGGTTGATTAACTCAATAAATTACCAAAATAAAATCAATTTTCAGACGAAAAACAAATCTGTTTCCATGATTCTTCTATGCAAGTACGTCATTGCAATATGCCATGATCCCAACAATTGGTGTCCATGACCTCTACCTGAAGTGGGACGTCCCATCGTGTGGGAGTGAGAGGGTAGGGTTATAAATAAAGGTGACCTCACCAGCTCGACAAATTTCCACTCATTTGGCCAAAAAGACTTGCGGAGGAAAACCAACAGATAAAGGTAAGACTGAAAAATCTTTTTTAAAGTATTAAAAATTTAGTGGGGAGGCGTATTTCGTAGGTTTATGGCGTATGTTTCTGTGAGATTAGGAATGCCTAAAAAAAATTTTCTGTCTCATTACGGGATGTTTTCGTTTAGGTTCCGGTGAGAGGTAATTTGTAAAGTTGTCTTATTGCAACCGTTATAAGACTCACAGTATAAGTGACGTCTTCGTCATTGGAAAGACCAAAAACTGATTCCGCTTCTGAAATCGTTTTGGTTCATCCTCTGGCAGGGAGGTGACCACGATCAAATACTCGGTAACTCTTTTGCGAATAATAACTGCAGTTAGTTTGAAGTGAAACAATGATTATCACAATCTCTGTAATGTTGGCTTGATGTATTGACAGATGATCTCAAGCACTGCCATGCAACGACTGATTTGCTCGTGTAGCTGCCTCTGCTCACAGTGGTCACGCCAATTCCCATTGCAAACCAATGGAAATGTCCTATGTCGAGCAAACAACATCAGACATTCGCTGTACAAACCTATGGGAATGTCAAATTATCAATATCAAACTAACTTCACTATCATCCATAATCAACATTGTTAGCATAAGGCTTACAAAGCAACTTTTCCCGCAATCTAACTGCTGCAGTATATTGATATTGTATCATTCTTGTATTAAGGCAGCGCTTTTGTGTACAAAGGCGTTTTACTGAAAACTGCAGTTTTGTATTGGAGGGACGTTCGATAAAGTTCAGGATAGTCTTTTGGGAGGTTATCGTTATCGATGCAGCGTCCAGAGCTAATTATACCACATAGTCCTAATTCAAATTCTACGGTCAAGACACTGGTTGCTACACAGTAGTTGATTTATTTAGAGCTCTTTTCTTTAGAAAACGCACCGATTTAAGACGCAGACAAAGTAACTGACACATTATTTGGTGATTTATAAATCTTTGAATTTTCCCGGTAATTCCAGGACAGATGGTTGAAACATGGACTCGGGACGCTCGTGGGAAGACCAAAAAGTTGCCATAGTCGGCATAGGTTGTCGCTATGGTAACGGTGTGGACAGTGTCAAGAAGTTCTGGGAGATGTTGGAGAAGGGGCTCGATTGCACCACGCCCATACCGCCAGATCGTTTCGACGCCAGCTACTTCCTGAGTCCAGGAGAGAAGATGGCCGGCAAGATGTATATCCAAAATGGGGGTTACATCTCTCAAGATCCGTACATGTTCGACAGGCAGTTCTTCCATATGCCTCCTGGTAAGTTTGTGCAACTTACTCTTCCAAAAACTAGGCTGTCTTCTGCTGGCGAGAGGATGTTTTGTGTCGCTGGTCCCCGTCTATGGAACCAGCTTGAAGTTCATCTTAGAGAGTCTAGGAATGCGGAGAGTTTTAAGACCGGGCTGAAGACGCACCTTTTTAAACAAGCATTTTTAGTTTCTTAGTATTGATTTTGATTATGGTACATCTAGGTTATATTTATTTATTTATTTATTTATTTATATTTTGATGTACAGCGCCTGGGAGCAGCTTGATGGATTGGGCGCTTTATAAATGTCAATTATTATTATTACTCTTATTATTATTATTAACTTCATTCTGTTCAAAATTACTCATTTCCGAGGTCCTGTGAAATTCTAGAAAGCCACGTCGCTTAAAATGATCTGAAAACGATTTTTACTGTGCGTTAAAATTCACGAAATTTCATGAATCTAGGAAACAAATCAGAACAAGTATTCAAAATAACCAACAGCAAACAAAGTGTCCTTCGAAAAAATTACAACGTTAAGTTGAACTTTCAGCGTTGACAACGGATAAACTGCAATGGAAATGAAAACTTGGCATGGCTTTTTTTTCTCGATGATTACTAAACATTTCACATAAAAAGAGGAGCTTTCAAGCCAATTTGGATGACAGGTCGTAGAGCTAGGCTGATTCAGGACTACATTGCGTAGCGCCAAAGGAAAAGAAGGGAAATTTGTTAAGAGTATTTGCCATTCATTTCGTTTGTACTGCGCCTAAACAACATTTAGTCTGAACAAGAAACGTTGTACATGCACTGTATTTTGTTTAATGGCCCAATGTAACTTGGGCCTGTTACTTCTTAGTTTCATTGTTTTTAGCGTTCAAAAGGGTTATTGCTCTGGAATGCACTCCCAACAATACATAAGAATCCGGATTACTATACACATTATATTCGCTAAATGATTTGCAATGTAAGAAAGGGTAACGGTGATTTGAAAATTGGTTTATTATTAAAGTAAGATTTGCAGCACTGATTGCCACTTTCACGGATGGTGAAAGTTCATCCATCCGTCTCATAAACTTTTGTCTCAAAACAAGCATTTTCGTGTTAAAGTCAATGGTAATACTAGTAGTGTACGAGACCCAGACAATTTACACTTACTTTACACCATACTTAAAGAGAGGACTTAAATTTTGTCCAACTGTGTCAATTGATTTAAATGTGGAATCCGATTTCAAATATTCAACACTATATTTTACTTTTGTTAAAACTAGGCCAACGTACCATAGCACTGAAACAATGAGTTACATTTTGATACGTAAACAGAAAAGGATATGCCATGGGTGATTATTGAGGGATACAATGATGACGTCATCACGTGTCACATGACACCCACAAAGTTGAATTTGAGAAGGCCAGGTAGATGCGTGGGTAATTAGGAAATTTTTGTGATGTTGCGTAACTACCCCCTCCCCTCGCCGAATGCCCATGCCCCCAGGTGCCCCCCCTAACCTGTGCAGCGGCTCAGTGTCTTTGGGTGCCCCTGGAAAAAAATGTGTGCATCCCCGAGTGCCCCCAGACTAAACAGCCCAAGTTACCATTTTTTTCCTATAAATTTTGAATATTATGTCAGTTTCTTCCAATTGCCAGTCTACACATTATCCATTTCACACTTTGGATTACACAGAAGAGGTTTACACGTATCGTCTGTGACAACATGATTAGTGACTTACTTAATCCTGTGAATATTTGTAGACTCTTGAAGTTTTCTTGAAAATCTCAGAGACTGTGTACCAGGAAAAGCCCCATGTTCTGTTGTCGTATAAACATAGACCTCTAGTTATTCAGTGATTTTTACTAGCTCTAGCCATGGTCTACCGGACATTGAGTCACTTCTTGACACAAACTGCAACCAATTACTGTCACATATCTTCGCCGTTTTAACGTACAAAGAGCCGCACGTAAATTTGAAGAAAAACTGGTTATCTTGAAAATCGCCAGAGACGTTTCTTCTAGTTTCAAAACTGCAAAACAACCGATACAAAACATGGTTTAAACAGTTTTAAAAACCTCAAATGATTCATTGATAGTTAATAAACTTTTGCTTGAACCACTGTACTAAAAATGAACACAGTGGTTAATTAGCCAAAATCAATCAATAAAGACGTGCGTCCGTTCGTGAAATCGAAACTTCACATGTCCCGGCTTTTAACCTTTCTGTTCAATGTATTTTTACATGAGGAAGGGGCACGCATGTTAATTTACGCTTGCACCACTTGTGAATGTAACAAAGACGTGTGGCTCTCTGTGAAAACGACAATTTTATTTGACCTAATTTTCGGCCTTTCCAGTCAATGTGTTTTGTACGTGTACGAGGAGCAGTAAGATTTGTGTCCCTCCGTGAAAACTCAAAGTGCAGTTATCGAGATTTTCCCCATACACAAAACGGTGTCTTTGTGACTGAATGCAGATAAATGAAAAAATACTGTAATAACATTAATTACATTTTCTGTATGTATATAATTTGATGAATTTAAGGTATAATACTAAGTGATAGGTTTACTATGCTAAAGCAGAGGTGACACTACGATTTTCAGCAACTTCTAGAAGCAAAAGTATCTTGTTGAAACATTTTCATCGACTGTGTCACTCAGCAGTCCTCTTCAACCGTGAACGTGGTAAAATAATATTTTGCGAGCATTTACATTTACCAAAGGAGGTTTCATGTCAAGGTGAGTTTGAGATTGTGTCTAGCGTTTTATGAACTCATTTTGTTGTGTTTAAATTGGCACTAACCAGTTGTTCTTCAAAACTTCTCTGTTCATTTTCTGCAGACGAAGCGGCTCATCTTGATCCACAAGTTAGATTACTTCTTGAAGTCACGTGGGAGGCCCTCGAGAATGCCGGGATACCGGCGTCCTCTATTCGAGGTTCCAAGACTGGTGTCTACATGGGCGTGACAGCACAAGAATACTCATCACTCACATGCAAGCCGTTTCACAACATGAACCAGTATTCCAACTCGGGCAACAACTCGTGCATGGTATCCAACCGTATCTCCTACGAGTTTGACCTCCGTGGGCCGAGTTTCTCAGTGGATACAGCTTGTTCGTCTTCCCTCTACTCGATCTATTTGGCATGTGAGGCGCTGAAACAGAAATCCTGCTCAATGGCTCTTGCTGGCGGGGTTAACTTAATTCTTACACCAATAAGTTCTATTGGGTTTTGTCAGGCTGGCATGCTATCTGCAGATGGAAAATGCAAAAGTTTTGACCAATCAGCCGATGGATATTCCCGAAGCGAAGGTGCTGGGGTTCTGGTACTGAAGCCTCTCTCTGCGGCTCAGAGAAATGGCGATCGTATTTACGCTATCTTGCGAGGAGGAGCACTTAGCAACGATGGCCGAACACCAGGCATTGCAAACCCGAGTTTTGATGCGCAGGTCGACTTGGTGAAAAGCGCATGTCGCAACGCCAGGGTAGATCCCCTCCAGATTGTTTACGCAGAGGCCCATGGTACAGGAACACGGGTTGGTGACACAACAGAGGCTGGAGCCTTGGGTGAGGCTTTAGGGCGAAGGAGAGGGCCCAAACATCCTCCTCTCTACATCGGGTCCGTCAAATCTAATGTGGGCCACTCTGAAGGCGCGGCAGGTGTGGCTGGTATCATCAAGGCAGCCTTGTGCCTATACCAACGAAAGATTCCACCCGTTGTGCACTTCAAAACACCAAACGAGAACGTCGACTTCAAAGGGCTAAAAATCAATGTTCCTACCACCCTGCTACGTTGGCCAGATAAGGAAGGCCGGCTGCTTTCCTGTTGTAGTTCCTTTGGCTTTGGTGGAGCGAATGCTAATCTCATTCTTGAGGGGCCTGTCAATTACCACGTGAACGGTCATTCGCAAGGGAAGGGACAACGCCTGAGTTGCTTCCTTCTTTCTGCGACTAGCTCTGACGCCCTCCGACAGAAAGTCAAAGACTGGCTCGACTTTATTACAAGAGACCCACAGATGACTGACACCACCTTCTACTCGTGTTTGTATACAGCTGCCTGCCGTTCTCAGCACCACACTTATCGATTAGGATTTGCAGTCGACTCCAAGGAAGATGCAGTCCGTCAGCTTCGAATGAATATCGACAACGAAACAGAGCAGAGGTCGCCCCGGTCTGTTGAAGGCGTAGCTCCGTCAGCCTCTAACGCCGAACAAGAAGTTGTGTTTGTGTTCTCTGGTATGGGGGACTCAGTGGTGGGGAATGGCAAGGGAGCTGATGCATTCACAACCGGCATTTGCCTCAAGGATGAAGGTGAGCACATCGTTCAGTTCTGCATAAGACTCATAAACAGCGTTGTGAGTGACTCACGGAAGGTTGTATTATTGTTTTTGGTATGCGCAATACAAACGCATATTGGGTCAAGCACGTATTACGCCATTAGCGTACCATTCACCTATCACGTGAATGCACACAAACCGAAGCTAGCGGCAATGGTGCTTTAGTCTAGCCATCCCGCTGTCAACGACTAGGGGTCCCTGTAGCGATGTTAAGAAACTCTTGGAAATATTGGAAAGCAAAGTCAATGACTTTTTTATTTACTGCGCTCTAAGGGTCCTCTAATGCACAGCAACTGAAACAACTAATTATTAAAAATTGGTTTAACTGTTAAACATCATTCAGTCTCATTGAGTGTAATTGATTAATTATTTTTGCAGGTTATCGACAAGCTTCTTGAGAACTGTGGAGCTAAATGGTCTTTAGCTAGCATGCTCTCTGACGAAAAGAACCCTGAGAGAATAAATCAAACCGGTAGGCAGAGTTTGCCAGCTTTATCTGATATAATATTTGTTTGTTACTGTCGAGGCACGCCTAGTGGTGCGTTCCCCTGGGTAAGCCTGAGTGTGTGCATCCAAGCTGGTGTTGGGTGTGTACCCGAATGTTCGGATAGTTGACCACCAAATTAAATTAGACTCAGTAATGATCACAGAGATGTGAGAGGCTACGTGCAACCTAAGTCACATCTCGAAAACTAAGTCACATGCATAAATAACGCACAACATGTAAGCAATGCATCAGAAATTCACTGTACAACTGTCAGAAAAAAAGGGGTCAAAATATCTCTAATCAGAAGGGCTACAATTTATACAAACTAAAGAACAAAGTCTACATACCCCTACACCACACCAATTTGAAAGTTTCGAATTGGTAATCCTTTTTTTCTCATCATTAAAACAGATATCAGTCAACCTTGCCTGTTCGCCGTTGCCATAGGACTTCTAGATCTTTGGAAATTGCGCGGTGTGGTTCCGGACGCAGTGGTCGGGCACAGTGTGGGTGAGGTTGCAGCAGCTTACGCAGCAGGTCTCCTCAGCCTGGAGCACGCAGTGAAACTGATCTACCGCAGAGGAAGGGAACTTCGCAAAACTAGTGGCTCTGGGAAGATGGTGGCTGTCTTACAACGCGTTGAGGAAGCTCTCCAGTATGTTAAAGGAAGCAAGCATGGAAAAATGCTTGATGTAGCGGCTATCAATAGCCCAGGTCAAATAGTCTTCTCTGGTGAGAATACCGCGATTGAGGGTTTAGCTAACGAAATGAAATCAGATGATATTAAATGCGTAGTGCTTAAGGTAAACAATGCCTTCCACAGCAAACAGCAAGAAGTGGTAAAGCACACGTTTGTCAAGAAAGTAGGTAAGTTCCTTAATGTACAAAACTCAGCACAGAAGAGACGCACGATTCCAATGATGTCCACCGTTACAAAACGGTATTTGACGGCCGACGAGGCTCATTCACCAGACTACTGGTTTCGAAATGTAAGACAGAAGGTTTCCTTTATGAATGCCATTCAGAATCTCACTAAAGATGGTTATCGTGTGTTTGTAGAGATAGGTCCTCATTCATCACTCTTACCTGCACTTCGAGACACAGTAGATGACATTCAGACTCTGGATGAAAAATTCATCATGGCTACGTCTCTACTAAGGCCGAAAGACACCAGCATGGCAGCAAAAGATTCCGAGAATCTGCTCTTGTCACAAATGCAGCTTCATGTGAACGGTATACCCACGAAGTTTCATAGTCTGTTCGATTCTACTTTTCGTCGAGTCGTGGCGGTCCCACATCACCCATGGCAACGAGAACAATGCATCAATCTTTCTTCTTCAACGAGGAAAGAATTTCTCTTTCCTGCTTCAGAGGGTCAACACATGCTTCTTGGAATGCCCTGGGAAAGCTTCTATTTGCGAGGAAGTCCAGTAAAGATTTGGCGTGCAGACCTGGACGCGTCTCGGGTACCCTGGGTAAAGGATCACGTCCTGCAAGGCGTTGTGGTTGTTCCTGCTGCTGCTTACACTGAGACTGCTCTAGCAGCAGCTCGGTCATTGAATGGTGACGGCTATCCGATAATTCTTAGTGGACTGACGTTCGATCGTTTCATGTTTGCCCCAAACGCAGAAGGCTGCCTTGAGACAACAGTTGAGGAGAAGGCACCCGATCAATATCTCTTCACACTAAGGAGTCATGACGTTTCCAGACACACTTGGACCCAGCACTGCCATCTCAATATCATTCCTCCTTCAGCCAATCAGAGTGAGCTAAAAACATCAGGTGACACGATTGACGTGAAAAGTATCGTCAAAAGGTGTGAAATAACCCAATCATTTGAGGACTTTTACAAGAAGGCAAAAGATTCTGGTTTTGAGCTGGGACCTACGTTCAGAGGTGTTCAGAAGATATCAATGTCGGAGGATTTAAGAGAATGCCTGCTGTACGCAGAGGCTCCTGCTAGTGTGCAGAGAGAATTCCATCATTACGTGTACCACCCAGCTTTTATGGACAGCTTCTTGCAAGCCTTTGCTGTTCTTCTTTTGGTAGCAGCAGAGGCGGCAGAGGGATTGCTCGTTAAATCTCCCCAAACCGTCTACAGGGTTCCTAGAAGCATCAAGACATTTACCCTCTCCGGACCTGCCTCACCGCTTGTATATATTCACATGAAGATCAGCGGAAATGACGAGCCCCGTTGCGATATTGATGTGGCAGACGCAAACACAAAGAAAGTATTTTGCTCAGTTGGGCAACTTGCTTTTGAAACCATTCAAACTGCCCGGGTGGAGCCTCAGGTTTGGAGTGTAGCTTGGGAAAATATTGGGTCTCTGGCAATCACGAAAGCACAGACTGGAATCCAAACCACCAAGAGGAAGATAGTTATCTTCCCGGATGACACAGAAATTAGTTCAGCTTTAATAGGGTCCTTGATGAAGGAAGATTTTTTTGATATAACTGTCCTTGATACAAAAAAGTCTGAAGCTTTACAGCAAGCCATTGACGTTGTCGCTTCCAATCAAGATACTAATACACTCCTCATCATGATGAAAACGGAAGTATCTGAAATTGATTTGGATTCTGGATCGGTCATGTCGAGAAGTGAGTTTGAGGTATGCCAAGAAGGTACACTGTTTTGTTACTACATCTGCCAAGCTTTGCACAAGGAGGGTTTGAATGTCAACTTTCTACTATTCACACAGGGCGGTCTTCGGGCAAAAGACGAGGACAATGTCAGCCCATTTGCAGAGATCCTGAATACGGTTGGAATAACTGTACTGCACGAGGAGCCTTTGAATAGAATGTTTTATTTTGACTTGCCGGTGACCAACAGCAGCATGGAATGCGCCCAGCTGGCAAAGGAAGTAATTTACAAGGAAGATTTCTACACGAAGGCAGAGGATGTCATCGCCATACGACGTGCAACCACCACCAAAGACCACAACGATGCTACATGGCACCTCTTTTCACCTCGCCTGATAATGGAAAATCTCTCCAAAGCTTCAGGGGTTGTGCCAGCAAGACACTGGGCAGTTGGTGAGCAAAATTTCTCTGATCGCACTCGTATGTTCATTCAAAAATCTCATCCAAATGAGTGTAACCTGAGTGATCTGGACTATGCCAGGGTCAAAGTCGACGCTTTCAGCATTTACAAGAGTCACAAAAAAAAACTTGTCTCATTTACAAAACGAGAGCAGGCAGTCGGGACCGTACATATTTGTCTACGCTGGTAGTGTCAACAGGTCTGTTTACAAAGATGTTTCCGCATTGTACTTAGGAATTACTTCTTCTCATGAAATTCAGGCCGTCGTAACATCTCTCTCAAACGATTTAACAGAAGTACCTTCCCACCTCAAGGCCAGTGAGGCAGTCAGTATCGTCAACGATTACCTTCCAACGGCCATCTTCTTTAAGCAGAGTGTGCCAATATCTGCAGGGATGTGTATCAGTTTCAAGGTTGATTCTCTTGACACTTGTTGTCTTGCAGCTATGCACCTATCAACTAAAATAGGAGCTGAAGTATTCCTGTTGAAAGATGGTCTCGATGATCTTGATTTATCTCAAACAGGGATTTCTGTCAGGTTCCTGAATGAGTTGGTTGATGCATCAGTGGATCTGTTGTTTCTGTCTTTGACAGAATCTTCCTTGGATTATGCATTGCATTCACTACGACCAAAGTTGAGAAGAAACGCTACCATTGTGATCATGCAAAGACAAGGATACGAAGGAAGACTTTCTGTGCTCCCATCAAAGGTGAAGGTTGTTACGTTCGATACTGATCTCCCATCAGCAGTAGAAGGATTATCCAGTGCCGAAATATCAACTACTTTGTCTGATCTCTGGGAGATGTTTAACCCTGAAGTTAAGGATGGTCATCCGATATGTGAAACACACAACTTGAAGAAACTGTCTTCTCTAGCAGCAAAGAATGTGGACATTCCTACAAACGAAGTTATCGATGCTCAATCGACCGACCTACTTCTACCGCTTTCTCTGGAGAATGACGGCTTTGTTGCTGATGGACAATCGTCTTACTTCATTACAGGAGGAACAAGGGGGTTTGGCCTCCGCCTTTTAGAGTGGTTGATATCACGAGGAGCTCGATACATATATGCTGGTTCAAGAGGGGAAATGAATGACGACTTGAAAGAGGTCATTCAGAATGGAATGAAAGTCGGCGCGCAAGTCCAGCACATTCAGATGGATATTTCCAATGCCTGTGATGTTGAAAGAGCTCTGCAAAACATGAGGGACGGGCGTTGGCCTGCTCTAAGCGGTATATTCCATTGCGCTGCCGTTTTCGAGGACGGGTTCCTCCAAAATATCACTGCAAAGTCTTGGAACAGAGTCATGGCTCCGAAGGCTTATGGAGCACTTCTGTTACACCAGCTGACTCAGAAGCTTGACATAAAACTCAGTCATTTCATTATGACATCTTCCATTGTATCTCTGGTTGGCAATGCAGGACAAGGCAGCTACTGTGCTGCCAATGTCTTCCTCAACGCTCTCGCCCATTATCGTCGCAGTCACAACTTACCTGCCACTGCGGTGCAGATAGGTGTGATTAATGATGTTGGATTTGCAGTTAGAAGCGGTCTGGTTCAAATGTGGGAGAAGATGGGAGCGGGAAGTATGAGCCCAAACGAGGTTCTGGCTGCTATTGGCTGTGCCATGTCAGTTCGCCAACCGCTGCTTGGCATTTCGGGTCCCTTTAATCTGAAGCTTTGGGCAGAAAAGCACCGTGGCCTTATGATACAACACTTCAGAGACCAACATGGGACCATATCCATGATGAAAGAAATGTTTCATGACAAAGACGTGTACCTATCTGGCAATAATGACAGCCTTCTGCAGTCAATTGCAAAACTTCCGTTCCGGAAAGCCAAGGACGTGGTCGTCAAAACTTTGTCCACACTTCTCAGTCAGCACCTTGGGTTATCTGACGAGGCTCCTCATGACGTGTCTCCCATTTCTCTTGGCTTAGATTCTCTCATGGCTTCTGAAGTCAGTCAGGTAATCAGTCAGCAGTTTGAGGTCACTGTTGGAGCTGTGGATCTCCTCAATGACAAAAACACCATTCAGGAACTTTCAATAAACATTACGAGACAAATTCTTGCGAAGGCAAATTCTCAAAAACCTGATGGTTCGGAGGGCGAGGAATCATTCGTCTCAAAACGAAAAAACGTTGTAGTTGAAGGTGAAGTGCCAAAATCGTTGGCAGTTAAGCTTGTCTGTTTTCCTTCAAACGGCGCTGGACCTTCACTGTTTACGCACTGGATACAGCTGTTGCTTCCATTTGGCATCCAAATTTTGATGATTCAGCTGCCCGGATGGGAAGGACGTGAAGACGAACAGCCACTCACCAACTTGAAAAACATCGTACGCCTTATTCACGACGAACTCAAACCACATCTTTCAGACGGGCCCTTTGTTCTTTTTGGCCACAGCATGGGAAGTTTAATTGCATTTGAAGTTGCTCATCTCTTTCTGAGCGAAGATAACATCAGTCCCCATCATTTCTTTGTTAGTGCATGGTATGCTCCGACATTACCCTACCCTCATCCAGAGGAACTCAACATCTCGCCCGAAACTTTTGAAAAATTGAGGAAGACGCTTAATGACTACCCCAAGCTTTTTGCAAATCTGGTGAAGATAACGAAAGTGAAGTTCAGTTTCATGGATGACAAGGCCTTCTTTAACACTGCTTTAATGCGACGCATGTTACCCTGCATAGAGGCATCAATAGAAATAGTCAAGGCCTACAAGGGAAACCACGAAAGTTTACTTCAGTGCGACATCACAGCTCTCGCGGGGAAGCAGGACAATTTTGCTCAACCAGATCTTCTGAATAGCTGGGAGCAACAGAAATCGAGGAAGCACACGTTTAAGAGGATGACCTTCCCTGGCAAACACATGTACATTCTGACTAACACTACCGAAATTGTCAAGGAGGTGTGTGTTACCTGCAAGAAGGTACCCACTAAGTGAACAACATTTGAACCACCAGGTTTTTTAAAGAACGTATTACTGATTCTCGACTTCCTTCCCTTCAGTGTCTCTCTAATTGGCATCAGGAGTTGGGACTCTTCCCGAGTATCATATAGTATGTGTTAAGCTGGTTGCGTATCGACATTGAGAGACTCACTAAACATTTTCTAACAGTCCTCTATGGTAAGCATTGTTATACGCAAATACGGATATAGCTAGTCGGCTGTCTGCCGCAAGTCGTCAGAGTGCAGCCCAGGCGATTCGGACGATAGCACAATAGGCGTACACCGATGTCCGTCTGGACTGAGTACATGTATCTAATCCACTTTTACCACAGACATGGAACCTCGACTGTCGGCAAAATGGCTGACCACAGCTAAAAACATGCACATCGACTCTAAGTGCCACAGTATCCTCGAGAAATAGTATGTCCACCTTTAAAAAAATACAGAAATTTTTGATGCCTGGGTGCCATTTCATTTCTGTTCTTATTCTTGTCTTGTTTTGTATCGGTTTTCTACATATTTTTTTGCTGCAAAGTGCGTGTTGACATTTTGAATACTGTTGACGATCAGTACGAGAAAAAAAATAAACTGGACTTTAAGACAAACCTAGAAGTTTTTTGATCTTCGGTTGCTAGAAATCGGTTTGGATAGTTTTTTAATGTTAACGAAGTAGTGCAACTTATATATGCTGATCAATATGAAATGAAAATGAAAAAATCACAAAACAACCTTGTTTTTATGTCCAAAAAAGTACTGAATTTTAACTGAAGCTTACAGGACGTCAGCCAGTCGGCGTCAACACTTAATGCAGTGTCAAAGGTTAAAATACCTGTAGTTTAGTATTCTTAAATACAAGGAAACTTAAAATACAATTAAATCTAAGGTTACAAGCCAAATTACCACCTTCGTAGCTATTAATCCTTCCTTGGATTTGTGGTCTCGGAGTAACATATAATACTCTTAACATTGAAAATGATATTAATTGAATTCGCAATTAACGGTTATCGAAAACTTGATAATTTGAAATACCAATTCTTTCCATGTAATGAAGAATAACTATTGCCACAAGAAGTTATGTTTTCAAGAAATCCTTCAGGCTGAAAGTATCTTCTATTATTAAAGTAACTCAACATAAGCTTGACCAGTTTTACTTTTTTCGTTTAATTTTCTCAGGTGCAGACCTAGTTGGGGTTGTGGCTAAATCCACCCCCAGTTGATTGCCAATTTTTCATTTATTTCACTTTTTAATATTTGTTTATTAATTTTTAATGACGCACGTCTATAGGTTGGACGACAAAAGACACAACCATATACGGGTCTTGTTTTGCGTGTACAACTAATTATAAAAGAGATTAAATGGCTTCGCCAACGGCCACAAATACACGTAGTAGCCCCCCCCCGCCCTTCCAAAAAATATTCCAACCCCCCCTTAAAGATTATGGGCCCGTCCCCCTATTTCTATCCAGAATTAATCATTTGCGCTTCTTTGGACTCAAGAGTCTCAATTTATGAAATCCTTGACACGCAAACTATGTGCCAAATCCAAAAAAGCCAACTTACAATGTTGGTAATGTATTGTTAAATGGAATATGCTTTGCTGGACCTCTCTTTGAAACACAGGTGTATCATCGTAACAGTTTAATATTTTTTTTTACTGATCAGTTTAATATTTTGTTACTGATTAAAACGTAATTAACTTTTATTCATAATTATTTCTACTGTGACCACCGACCACCTTACAGAAGGTTTTGAAATCCTTTATTGTTGGGGGAGACCGCTGCCAGTTACACCGGAGAAGTTTTAACGCCTTCTCCCCTGAAAAACTCGGATATTGAGGAGTCTGTATTCAAGTCACGGTTTACAACAGACATCCAATCTTCACAGTGATAGCGGAATGCACAAAAATTAATTCTTTTATATTTTAATGAAAATTTAAATACTTGTGCCGTCTGTAAATAGATACAGTTAGTTTAAGCAACGATCCGAGACCACGGGCATATGTTTTAACAATTTGCAGGTGTACACACATAAAATGCATACACTGTGTATTTTGAACGGTCACAACTTCTCCCGAATACGGTTTGATATTAGCCAACATGAATAACGTGACCACGGTGGAAAACATGTATCCATGATTTGAAGACGTAGCACATGTTGTTTTTTATGTTTGTCTCGATACACAAGTTTCCACTTCTAGGGTTTAAAGTCTCCGTTGATTATAATTATATTTAAGAATAAATATAGAATTCCCCAAATGAGCAGAATGAACACTGCCGGGGAAGAAGGCCGTAACAGCTACTCGACTAGGCTTTGAGGTTACTCCTTCATGCAATTAAATAACAAGAAGGGAGCATGCAAACAAATACCATAAAACACAGTAATCAACCTATAGTAGACATTAGTTTGAATACAATAGAGCCGATGCCAGATGTTTTTAAGTCGTGTTTGCCAACAAAAAAATTGCAACAATGAGGCAGGTAATTTTAGTGCATCTACTTAAAGTTATGAACATATAATATCATTATAATATATAATATTATATATATTTCCAGAGAGATGATAGATTAGAGTCTAAAGGAAAACATGCAAAGTTTGGTTAAGATGGGATTAGAGAATATTGAATTATGGGACGGTAAAGTTTGAAATATATTGTGCACGTTCCTATGGGAATGTCTCCCAAGTGACCCATTTTCGGTAAAAAGTAATATTTTGATAATATCCTGCAAAAATGGATTTTTAGTACTTATTTGAGAGCTGTGTTATATTAAATTGACTTGATTACGAATCCTTAAAATACTGTGGTCTCGTAATTGATTACTACTATTCAACAAAGTGCTTCTCAAATACTCACTTCTCTTTTTTCAGAAACGTCAACCGTGTCTTCACTTGAACATTCTCTTAATTAATGCGGAGAAAATAGAGGGTCGTGCAGCTTTTAATCTCTTTATCAACGAGGTTTAACTGTATTTGCTGTCAATGACAGAAGCGAAACGGTTTTTTGAGTCACATGACGTCATTTGCACCGAACCAATAGGTAAACGCGTTCATTCGTTCATCCACTTTTGGACAACCAATTGTCAAGATCAAGTTTTGCCGCAGTGGTCTTTGACTAGGTGCCAGTCAAGTCGTAGGCAAAATGAGAGTGGTATATTCCTGAATTCAGGATTGTACGTGAGGAGGGTACATTTTAGCAAAAATCTAAAAAATAAGTTTTTGTACTTTCGTGCTCGAGAAAGCACCCCAAATTAGCGGTAACTAATTAACTATTTGTTCAGAGTTAAAAGAAGAAAATAACTAAAGTAAAATGTAATCTGACGTGACCCCAACTTTGTATTAAGCATGACATAAAACGTTTACGTAGTTGAAATTACCGTTTGTATAGATTTTGCTTACTGTTTTGTATAGACATCAGCCCAATGTGAAAACACTGCTGCAAAAATAGGGCTTATTCATTCACAGTTGTGGCTTGCAAAAGGGATTTTACTTTATGGTCTTCAACGATCAAAAACTGGAAAGCTTTTTCTTGGTACTGACAATAACTTGTACTTCTTTCTTTCACGTTATGAAAAGCTGGATATTTTTGCAAAATGATATGGGGTTTCGATTAGATCTTAGAGTTCGGTTGATTCATAATGGATAATCCTTGACATAAACGTGATTTTCTTAATGAATATGTGTACAACCGTAAAAACCCCTTATAATCCACGACGTTGTTACATCTTGTAGGTGAAACTTGACAGTTTAGGTTCCGTTACGAGTTAGCACTTTACAAGGACTCTTGACACTGAAATAGCCTGATCTCTAACTCGAAACATTTGTAATTTATAGATTTTGTTTTATATATATATATATATATATATATATATATATATATATATATATATATATATATATATATATATATTATATAATATATATATATATATATATATATATATTATATATATATATATATATATATAATATATAATAATATATAATATATATAATATATATACATATATATATTATATATATATATATATAATATATATATATATATATATATATATATATATATATATATATATATATATATATATATATATATATATATATATATATATATATATATATATATATATATATATATATATATATATATATATATATATATATATATATATATATATATATATATATATATATATATATATATATATATATATAATATATCGATCTTCAGTATGTTTTAAAAACTCTTAACTTTTAAAACAAAGAGTTCGCAGCAAAAAGGTATCCAAAAAAGCCGGTAATATGAGCCATTATACCCAAAGCAAATACCTTTTAACAAAAAACCTTGGGTTTTTGAGTCGGCTGCCCTTTCCTTCTGACAGCTGCAAAAGATGAAAATCGTCACTACAGGTACTTTTATTACCGGCTATGCTGGTAACATTTGAGTGTTCTCAAGTTATTTTTGTCTTTAAAGTGCGTTATTTGAAACTGCTATTCAACTTCCTATTTATTTAAAAAGTTTATTTGACAACTGTCTGTAAATTACCAAGCCTATGCGGGCGCTATTTCTACTTCTTAGAGGTATTAACAACTAGGCACTGATTCCGTTCGATAACTGCATTCCATAATTCCGGGCAGATCCCTAACACCTGCACGTACCCTTTAATATCACTTATGAGAATGGTTTAATATCCAGCCTTCCGGATTTTTGTTTTTACTTTTTAATCTTTTTAATCTTACGTAGTAACCTACTTTGTCTTCCGTATTCCAATATTTTATACTAGAAAAATTATGTTAAGTCCGAACATTTTCAACATTTGTGTTCGATCCATTGCTTTGGATTTTCGTTTTATATGCCCTGGCCCTATCTTTCATGTCGTAATGTTAGATACTTATATCACAGTTCTAGTCAAATTAGATAGGTACTCAGGCCGATTTCTCATCTTTGACTGAAGTTGAAGTGTCTCCGTATTGAAAATCTAAAGCTTCGGCCATTCCTGTGAACATTTCATAGTTCAAACTATTACCAAACAATAGATACTACATTGGTCCTGATGATTTTGAAATTCAGATAATTAAGACACGTAAATACCGCTTGACTTCTCAGCTTTATCAAGTTGATTTCAGGAGACACGTGGGTCTATCATATGCAGAATTGTGAGCAAATGGGTTGCCTTACGTATTTCCTAAGAAACACCCGCTGTAATAAGATATACTTCCAAGGTTGCGTAGCAGGACTTTCTCCATGAAAATACATGAATTGCATATACGCAATGCGTTGGACACGCTCAGGAATAACGGCTATTATAAGCTTAATATTATAAGAGCAGATTATTAGTGAAGTCAGTACTACTCAGTAGACATGTTGAATTTCAAACAACGATTTTCTTATCTCCCTCCAACTGAGCGCCGCGGTGTACATTTGGGACTTGTCATCAAGTCTACTCAATACTCGGTAATACAATGAAAAAAGTATAAAGTACTTTTACAAAGCGCTGTACAGTTATTCTCTTGATTTAAAATTTTGTGGCAGGACGAAAAAAGTCACACTTAATGCTTATTTTTATCTGTCAGCATATGTTATCCCAACTTAAAAACTAAATGAATTTGAAATCAGCATATGCTTCATAAAATGCAAGGACGGGGAATGTTCCATAAACTTTTACAACAGTTTATTTCATTTTGGAGTGCCCGCGTGACTAAATAAATTGCCCGAAGCGGAATTCTCTGCACTGACCTTACTGGATAGGTCTATAGTGAGACAATTGGACCTCCCATGCACCATCCTTGTGTTTTATGCAAAACAGTTATATATGCTTATTAAAAATAGATGGCCTCGTTTAAATTTTTAGCGGGGTTGGACTGAAACTTAAAAATAGAGTTTTGACGACAATAAACGTACTTTATATGTCATAAAATTTTCAAACGATCTCACAAACTATGGTACAACCGATGGTACCAGTATTCACTCGTAATGCCTAAAGTTTTCTTCATTTTTTTCTTTAATAAGAAATATATCTGCAACCTTTTTGCTCAGTGGTCCATCCTCCTAGGTCAAAATGTCAGGAGATATCCTTTTTATATTTGACAGGATTTACACCCCTTTGGTGTCCATTACAGGCCCATTTACGATCGCGCACAATAACAGAAGGCGGTTATGCTGCTCGAAATTTGGCGATATTTTATACAGGAGCAGAAATTCGTCCGGTATTTGTATCAATAATATTCAACAATAAAGGCGTAGCAGCCATACCCAATGAAAACACCAAGTGGCCAGAATTCACAGTTTCAGCCCAGTATCCTTTTTTAAAAATCGAAGTTCAAAACAAAGTGGTTTTATTGAGCGACTGCGCAATTTTTCCGCTGGGCGTGTAAACAATCTAGCATGTGTTCTACATTTTGACCGCGAGGAATCCCGTTACCGCGTTTTAATTAAATGGTTTTTATACAGACATATGGTAAAGGCCGTTCGTGAGGCACAAAATATCGAGCACCATGGTTTCTTGTGGAGATGTTGGCACTCAGACAGGACAAATCGCACGCGATACATCCCTCTTTTTAGAAACCTGAGCAGTTTTTCACGAACCGCACTAAGAATGGTATGAACGAGCGTTTTATCAAAGTGCCTTCGATTTTTTCTTTGGGGTCGTTAATACTGTGATTGCATAAAGTCAGAGAGTCAGTAAACCCTTCGCGTTCTGTCTTGGACGTGACTGCAGACGTCAGAGGCAAGAGGCCCATACCGGTATGTCGGTAACTTTTTGTGGCGATGGTGCCCTGCCGTTGGAAACTACAGCATTACTCCAGAAAAAACGGTATGCGTTAAGCGTAATGAACCTTTCAAGGGGCTGGCAGCCGCGCCATTAATATGTCAAGCTTCATATTGCGCCCAATCAAAAACATCGACAACACAAGAGTTAAGGTCTTTATTGGATATTGTTAAAGTTGAAAGCACGTGATACTCTCATATAGAACTCCATAGTGGAGGACGTGTCACGGTAATTCTATGTGAACTCGTGTGCCAATCAGATCTCGTAAACTGCGCAACTGGTAACCTTTAGCAATACAATTTTATCTGGTTTCCGTTCGTGTGCCAGCGTTCCAAGGTGAGGCTTATAAATACGATTCCAACTGCTTACAGTAGCAACTGGCAACGCCGTGATACCATTTCGGTACTCAAAACTCAAGCAGACAATCTAACAAGAGCAACGGTTTTGCCAACGTCAAGGTAAGCCAAGTAAATTTGTGTGTGTCCGCTTTCACGACATGTATGAACCGGTCTTTACATTTTGCCGCTGAAATCCTGCGGACAGGTATGTTTACGACATCAATTATTTATGAAAATCACACCAATCACATTTGCTAAATGTCGTTGTTTTCAGAGATCGTGAAAATAAAACGTTCATGCATGGACCAACACGCGTCGATGTGTGAGCCAAAATAACCAAATAACCGCAGAAGCCAAACCTTTCATTGGATTGAATTTAAATTTTGAAGATGTAACGAAATTTTCCCTGGAAAAGCGGTATTTCCTCGCACTCAAATTCCATTGCTCAATCTCTGAAATTTGGGTACGTTAGGGCAACTATGTGATTTTTTCACAGTGCAGAATGTACATCGACAATGATTGTTTAATACGTGGAAACGCTGGATATTAAAAACAGATTATACTCTAAATTAAAATTATTCAGTTAAATGTATGAAGCCGAGACAGCAAGTGGCATTCCCAGAACTGGAACCAGCTCATTTCTCGTGTTTCCACTGAACCCCAAAACGCTGATTGGTTAGCGCTAGGCTTTGGCACTATTACTAGGAGTGCCAATATCACGTCTTTTCATCAGACGCTGTAGCCGGCCATTTGCATACGGCTCGCAAGTAATGTTTTTCACTTATTGGCCTATCCAATGACCAATTTAGAAATCGCCTACCTTGAGACATGTGCGGTGCCCCTCAATGATGCACGCTTCAGCAGCAGGGTTAGCCACATTTTAGCTTTCCCAGCAGGTCGCGTCGAGTATAATATATTTTACCCATTATGAGGTAAAATGTCTTAATTGGACTCTTGTCAGGAACAATTCACCATCTGTACCTCCCAGCTTCTTTTTCCTCACGTTACTGCAACCGCTTTTTAGTTTCGATGGTATTATTGCTATTGTACGGAGCTCTGGAAGTGCCATCCGACTTGCTGAGATCCTGACTTATTTTTTCTCGGGAAGAAGACATCATATAGGCGGGATGTCGATATCCTGAGATAATTTCTCATGGGATGCTGGCATCCTGAGATACTTTATCACAGAATGTCAACAAAGACCCTGATACAAGAATTAATGTAAGGAAATGACGTCCATGATGACGTCATCATGTGATTTGGTATTGATTTTTCAATATTTAATTTAGCCCATTGACTTTGTACACGTTTTCAAGCCATCATTTGGGTTAGCTTGAGAGGTTTGATCAACTTTTAAGTTACAGATAACAAAGGCCCTGATGACAGAATTTTGCTAAATTTATGACGTAACGATGACGTTATCACCTATTTTTAAATTAAATTATGGATATTCAATCTTCCCCCCATAGGTTTTGTAAAGTTTTTCGTCAGCCTGTCCTCGGCCCTTTGGTTAATCTGAATTATTTCGTTCAATGTACACTTGAAGTCCCTCACGAAAAGAGGCTCCCAAAGAAAAATCGTCCAAATAACATCATCAGGGGTCACGTGACATGAGCTTGAAGCTGCAGTTTTCCCCATAGGTTTTGTACACGTTTTTTTACTACGCAATATTATCGATCTTAATGAAGGTAATCCTGAACTTCGGCTGAGAATTACTATAAGAACAAAAAAAATCGTAATTTTCTTTCGTCTTCATTTGATTACATGTATACTTGCGAGTCTGAATATCAAATAATATTTTGGAATTTTCTTTCAGTTTAAACGCAAATCACATGACATAATAAAGGAGCAGCTTTTTGCATAGATGTTTTCAGTCCATTTAAGTGTACACGTTTTCAAGCCACTACTTGGAAACCTTCGCGATGTTTGATCGCTATGAAAGTGATATCGAACAAAGACCCTTGTGCAATAATTCTTCAAAAGGAATGACATTATGATGACGTCTTCATGTGATTTACTAGTAAATTTTCAATATTTATTTCAGCCCATTGACTATGTACACTTTTTCAAGCTACAATTTGGGCAATTATCAGCGGTTTGATGAACATCAAAGTTACACGCAACAAAGACCCTCATGAAAGAATTTTCCTAAAGTTATGATATCATGATGACGTCATCACCAAACAGAAAGTTCCGAAACAGCTCAGTGGTCATTCTCAACCACGTTCCTCTAGTTGTGATTTTTATGCCCAATATTGACATGTAGTAATTAGTTAGATAACTGCATTAACGCACCAAAACGTGCTAGTACCTCGCTTGCTGATATAGTTGAAGTGCTATTCATTTAGATTACACAAATTTTAGGGCTGTAAATCAAAAGATTTATGTCACTCATTTGAATCAACTTTTATTTTGAAAAAACAAGGTTTTTATCATTATTTGATATTGATGATTTATCACTCTTCTAGTATTTCAAAAATTAAATGATCTCTCAAAGCCGGGAGCATTTATGAGAAATGTTGTTCCATTTATGCTACATGTTTGGATTCGATTCAGAAATTAAAGAGTTATTGTCATGATTTAATCCACCTTTAAGTTTAAAAGAGTACTGTATCACTACACGACTATGCCATTTTCTCTCTACCTATTTGGGATTACAAAGGTTTTCTGTTATGCAATGATACCAAAACTCTGTATCAACTTGTTCTTGGAGTAATGAGTTGTAATCAGGCGGAGGTCGTTACTCATTAAATACCGAGGCATCACGCATAAACCCCGTAATAACATCAAAAAGTCACCTGAAAATTGTAAGATATATGTATTAAACAACTGCCAAGGGTAAAAAAGCCTGCCGCGATAGAAAATATTTGTACTAAACAGTCCCTTCATTTTTAGCTCTTAGCTACTGTCAAATTCTGTTAACGAGACTTCTTTTTACAAACAGTGGAACCTTTTAAAGTTTTAGCTGTAGGTTTCTGCCACGTATACTGAACAAGAAGCATATACATGTTTTGGATGGCATTTGTCACTCCTTGTTGCGTTTTATAGCCGCCGAGTAACAAACCCAGTGACCTCCATTTTTTAACAAAACTTAGACCATGGTTTAAATCTTTTTGATTTTCCCTTGGTACCTGAGAGGTATCTGGTCTACAGGCCAAAACATAATATATTACATGCATTTTATGTTGGCGTAAACAGTATAGGAGATTTTTAAGTTAAAGTTGGCCATAATTTTTGATTGAGCAAAAAAATTAATCAATATAAACTAATGCACGTACTTCTAAATTTGCTCACGTTGGACAGTAAGGCCAACTTATCTCTAAACACAAAAAATAAATTTTAAAATTTGTACTTAAATATTCACAAAATTGTAACTTTTTATTTCAGGCAATATATATTTACAATTCAGAATATTCAAAAATCCTTCAAAAATTCAAATGGACACGACGTCTTTGCAGGTCTTCTTTCTCATTTGTCTTCAACAACAGGATATTGACATGGACGAAGAAACCTCCAAAAATCAAAAAATTGCCATAGTGGGCATAGGCTGTCGCTTCGGCAATGGGGTCAACAGTGTCAAAACGCTCTGGGAGGTTTTAGTGAAGGGACTAGATTGCACCACGCCCATACCACCCGACCGTTTCGATGCAAGCTACTTCTTGAGTCCTGGAGAGAAGACAGCCGGCAAGATTTACATCCAAAATGGCGGGTACATTTCTCAAGACCCATACATGTTCGACAGACAGTTCTTCCACATGCCACCTGGTAATTTCTTAAAATTTTTTGGAATAAGTTTGGTGAATTTACTTAAACAAGATTGGCAAAATGCCCAATCCTGATTTACTGGAATTAATTCCACATGTGATCGCAAGAGGGCATGCACAGGTCCAGTAACCTTATTGTCCCGTGAATAAAAGACGGACATACAGTGTCTCATTAGGAAAGTCATTTTCACCGACCTTTTTATGCCAGACCACATTTGACACTTGATATGAATTGTCCAGCTACAGCACAAAATCTAATACTCTTTT
The DNA here is from genome assembly GCF_054643075.1 of Acanthaster planci. NCBI lineage: Eukaryota > Metazoa > Echinodermata > Asteroidea > Valvatida > Acanthasteridae > Acanthaster > Acanthaster planci. The sequence goes on along the minus strand of NC_141785.1, from coordinate 8,909,661 downwards.
GTACCTATGAGGTTTTTGATGTGGACGGTTTGTTCACTTTTAAATATCCTGCAGACGAGGCAGCCCACCTTGATCCGCAAGTTAGACTTCTTCTTGAAGTCACGTGGGAGGCCCTCGAGAATGCCGGGATACCACCCTCTTCTCTACGAGGTTCTAAAACAGGTGTCTACATGGGCGTGACAGCACAAGAGTACTTGTCCTTCGCATGGAAACCATTTCACAATATGAACCAGTATTCCAACTCGGGCAACAACTCGTGCATGGTATCCAATCGTATCTCCTACGAGTTTGATCTCCGTGGGCCGAGTTTCTCAGTGGATACAGCTTGTTCATCTTCCCTCTACTCGATCTATTTGGCATGTGAGGCGCTGAAACAGAAATCCTGCTCAATGGCTCTTGCTGGTGGGGTCAACTTGATTCTTACACCAACCACCACTATTGGGTTTTGTCAGGCTGGCATGCTTTCTCTCGACGGCAAATGCAAAAGCTTTGACCAGGCAGCCGATGGTTATTCCCGGAGCGAGGGTGCTGGGGTTTTGGTTCTGAAACCTCTCGATGATGCTCTGCATAATGGCGATCGTATCTACGGAGTTATACGCGGAGGGGCACTTAGTAATGATGGCCGTACTTTGGGCATTGCAAACCCCAGTTTTGATGCACAAGTTGACTTGGTGAAAAGCGCATGTCGGAACGCCGGGGTAGATCCCCTCCAGATTGTCTACGCCGAGGCTCATGGTACAGGAACAAGAGTAGGCGACACAACAGAGGCCGGAGCCTTGGGTGAGGTTTTGGGGCGAAGGAGAGGGCCCAAACATCCTCCGCTCTACATTGGGTCCGTCAAATCAAATGTGGGCCACTCTGAAGGCGCGGCAGGTGTGGCTGGCATTATCAAGACGGCCTTGTGCCTGTACAATCGAAAGATTCCACCCGTCGTGCATTTTAAAACACCAAACGAGAATGTCGACTTCAAACTGCTAAAGATGAATGTTCCTACCGAACTGATTTCTTGGCCACACAGAGGAGATCGTTTCCTTTCTTGCTGCAGCTCATTTGGCTTCGGTGGAGCGAATGCTAACCTTATTCTTGAGGGACATCTAAGTCCTTCTGGGATTGAGCTTCCTCAAATGAAGGGTAAAACTCTGAGTTGCCTCCTCCTGTCTGCAGCCAGCTCCAATGCACTTCGTCAAAAATTCAAGGACTGGGTCGACTTTCTGACGGAAGACCCGTCGATGAACGACAACACTTTCTTCTCTTGTCTGTATACGGCTGCCTGCCGTTCTCAGCACCTTGTGCACCGAGCAGGATTTGCTGTCTACTCCAAGGAAGATGCTATCCACCAACTTCGAATGAAACTTGATAACGAATCTTACCACAAGACGTCGACTCGACATGTCGAAGGCGTAGCGACGTCAGTCTCTGGGGCCAAACAGCAAATTGTGTTTGTGTTCTCTGGTATGGGGACACAGTGGTGGGGAATGGGTCGAGAGTTGATGGAAACACAACCTATTTTTGCTGCAAGGGTGAAGGTAAGAACTCTCTTTCAACTAAAGCTGCGTTTTGTCGAGGTAACGGACTTGTATTTCAATATAATTTTCTTAAAATTCAAATTCAGCGTGTAGTTTATCAAGTACGATAATTGCAAAAAACGTATTGCCTGTATTCACCTTTTAGCGTTTTCCAAATTGGACGGGCGTCAAATAAGGTTACAGACGGATTATTTTTTCCTTTTTTTTAGTTTCCTCTGCTTGTAGGCTATTCTACTATTTTTTCCTTACATTGAAGAACTTCCTCAATCAAGTCTCATCTTTTGGTAATGTGTGTACATATAGGTTATTGACGAGCAGCTGAAGAGGTGTGGGGCTAAATGGTCTTTAGTCAGCATGCTGTCTGATGAAAAAGACCGTGAGAGAATACATAAAACAGGTAAATCATTTTTTCCTCAAACACAACCAGAATAACACACCCAACTCAAAGAATATGTAAACAGTATCCGTTGATGATTGGTTTTTTTTTACTATCTTTACGACAGAAATCAGTCAGCCCTGCCTGTTTGCACTTGCAATAGGTCTTCTGGATCTTTGGAAGTTTCGAGGTCTGGTTCCGGATGCAGTGGTTGGGCACAGTGCAGGTGAGGTTGCAGCAGCATATGCAGCAGGTCTCCTCAGCCTGGAGCACGCAGTGAAGCTCGTCTACCGAAGAGGGATTGAACTAGGAAAGACAAGTGGCTCTGGGAAGATGGTGGCCGTCTTATGCCACACTGAAGAAGCTCTCCGGTACGCCAGGGAAAGCAAGCATGGACAAATGCTTGATGTCGCAGCCATCAACAGCCCAGGTCAAATAGTCTTCTCTGGTGCGAATACCGCTGTTGAGGGGCTAGCTAAAGAATTCAAAATAAATAATATTAAATGTGTCGTGCTCAAGGTAGACAATGCTTTCCACAGCAAAGAGCAAGAAGTCATAAGAAGCCCTTTCCTCAAAGAGGCGAGTAAGTTCCTTAAAGTGCAAAATGCAGAAGAAAGAGTACGCACGATTCCAATGATGTCCACCGTAACAGGGGGTTATTTGACTACCGAGGAGGCTAACACGCCAGAGTATTGGTTTCAGAATGCTAGACAGCGGGTTCTCTTCATGAACTCAATTCAGAAACTCGCAAAAGATGGTTACAGGGTCTTTGTCGAGGTTGGTACTCACTCGTCGCTCTTACCTGCTCTTCAGGACACTTTGGCTACGATCCAGTTTACAGATGATAAGTTTATCACATCAGCATCTCTACTTAGACCTCGAGACACAATAACGATTGCAAAAGACTCCGAGAATCTTATGGTATCGCAGTTGAGGCTCTATACAAGCGGTATACCTGTGATCTTTGACGGCCTATTCAACTCCACCTATCGGCAAGTCATGTCGGTCCCACATTACCCGTGGCAACGAGAAAAATGTACCAATATCTGTCCCGAGGGAAAGACAGACCTTCTCTTTCCTGTTGGTGAGGGTCAACACGTACTTCTTGGGGAGCCCATTGAAACATTCCATCTGCAAGAAAGTCCGGTGAGGATATGGCGAGCTAAAATGGATGCGTCTCGGGTACCGTGGGTAAAAGATCACGTCTTGCAAGGCTCCGTGATTGTGCCTGCTACTGCTTACACTGAGACCGCTCTTGCAGCAGCTCGATCAATGAACGGTTATCGCTACCCGATAGTTCTCAGTGGGTTGATGTTCGATCGATTCATGTTTGCCCCAAATGCAGAAGGCTGCCTTGAGACAACAGTGGAGGAGAAGACAGCAGAGCAATTTCTCGTCACGCTTAGGAGCCATGACGTGTCCAAAGGAACATGGACACAGCATTGTCACGTAAGAATCATTCCTCCATCTGCCGCAGATCCTGGTGTGATGACGACACTGGGTGAAATAATGGACGTAGACAGTATCAGCAAAAGATGTGAAGTGTCTATACCGGGTGAGGTGTTTTACAATAATGCAGATGATTCTGGCTTCGATTTGGGATCTACGTTTAGAGGAGTTCAGAAGATGTTAACGTCACAGGATTCACGTGAAAGTTTAGTATATGCTGAGGCTCCTCTCAGTGTTCGGAGAGAATTTCATCGTTACGTGTATCATCCAGCTTTCATGGACAGCTTCTTGCAGGCATTTGCTGTACTCATTTTGTTAGCCGAACAAGGAGGTCATGAAAATTTAGACAAGAGATCTCAACCAGTACAGAGAGTTCCAAGACAAATACAGACGCTCACATTTACCGGTCCGAGCTCTCCGCACGTTTGTATCCATGTAAGGATTAGCGGAGGGGACCATCCCAACTGCGACATTGACGTGGCAGACGCAAACACAAAAGCAATATTCTGCTCGGTTCGAGGACTTGTGTTTGAAACCATTCAAAATGACAACATGGAACATCAGATTTGGAGTGTCGTGTGGGAAAATGTTGGTTCTGTGGATATCAAAAACGGACCAGTTCAGTCCCAAACCGCATCAAAGAAAGTGATTGTCTTTCCGGACAATACAGATGTGAGTACTTCCTTAATCGATACTCTTGTAAAACAAGAGGTCTTGGACGTAACCGTCATTGATGTGGAAAAGGCCGATGCCGTGCAAAAAGCAGTTACCATGGTTGCTGCCAATCAGGATACAGAGACGCTCCTGGTAATGATGAAAACAGAGGTATCTGACGTCCACTTGAATTCTGGATCGGTCATGTCAAGGAGAGAGTTTGAAGGCTACCAAAAAGATACATTGTTTTGCTACTCCGTCTGCAAGGCTTTGCAAAGGGAGAGTTTAAAGGCCCAGTTTTTGCTTTTCACAAAGGGCGCGCATCATGCAATAGACGGTGATTACGTGAATCCATTTTCAGCGATCCTGAATACGGTTGGCGTAATTGTCAGTCATGAAGAGCCACTGCTTACAATGTTTTCTGTTGACCTACCGATTACAGAGAGCAGCATGGAGAGTAGTCAGATCGCTTGTGAAATTATTTACAAGAAAGATTGCCACCTTTATGAAGAGGATGTAATTGCTGCCAGAAAATCACGTTCCACGAAGCGAAACCATAACAGTAAGACTTGGGATCTCTTATCTCCGCGCGTGAGAATGGAAAATCTTTCCAATGCCCCGGCAATTGTACCAGCCAGGCTGTGGTCAGTGGGAGAGAAAAAGATGTCTGATCGTGTCCGAGTCTTCGTTCGTAAAATTCATCCTAAAGATTTGGAACTTAACACTGACCAACGGTTTTTCCGGGTGAAGGTTGAAGCTTTTGGTCTTTGCAACAACCAGCAGTTCGAAGTAGACGGCCGTTCAGGAACAAACACATTCATCTATGCCGGTAGCCTAGACGGATACAGTTCCAAAAAGCAAACCAAAACATACTTAGGCCTCAGTTGCACTGACGTCCAGACATATATGAAGTCTCTCTCACAGGACTTAATAGAAGTGCCTTCGTATCTCACTCCAAGAAAAGCAGTCAGTATCGTCATTGATTACTTACCACCAGCTGTCTTTTTCGAGCAGGCTGTACCAGTATCTCCAGGTATGCGTGTGGGTTTCAAGTGTGACTCTCTCGACAGTTATGACCTTGCAACGATTCACCTGTCAACTAAAATGGGAGCTGAGACAGTCGTCTTAAAAGATGCTCATAACGATCTTTTTGCACTTTACAATGAGATATCTGTCAAATCCCTCAATGAGTTGGAAGAAGCATCCATTGACGTAATGTTTCTGTCTCTGAAGTCATCCTCGTTGGATCGCACACTGCATTCATTGCAGCCAAAGTTGAGAGGAAACGCCACCGTCGTGATTATTCAAAGACAAAAACACGAAAAAAGGCTGCCAATGCTTCCGTCAAAGATGAAGATTGTGACGTTCGACACATATCTCCCATCAGCACTTGATGGATTATCCAGCTCCAAGATTTCGGCTATTTTGTCTTATCTATGGGAGATGTTTAACCCCAAGCTGGAGAGCGGTCATTTAACTTGTATTACAGGTAATCATATCCGACTGTCTTCCCTGGCTGCACGCAATGCTGACATTCCAAAAAATGAGGTTATCGAGGTTGACTCAGCAGAATTGCTGTTACCCCCTTCTGTGGAAAACGACGGTTTTGTGGCTGACAGAGGATCGGCCTACTTCGTTACAGGCGGAACCAAAGGTTTTGGTCTCAAACTGACAGAGTGGTTGATATCAAGAGGTGCTCGATATATATATGCAGGTTCCAGAGGGGAAATGAATGAGGAATTGAAAGAGGTCATCGAAAAGGGAAAGGAAGTCGGTGCTCAAGTCCGGCACATCCGGTTGGATGTTTCCAGTGCAAGTGATGTCGAAATAGCGCTGCGAAAAATGATGGTTGGGCAGTGGCCCGCTCTGAGAGGCATATTCCATTGCGCTGCCGTCTTTGAGGACGGGTTTCTCCAAAATATCACTGCGGAATCTTGGAACAGAGTCATGGCTGCGAAGGCACATGGAGCACTTCTGCTACACCAGCTGACTTTAAAGCTTGGCATCAAGCTTGATCATTTCATCATGACATCCTCCATTCTGTCCCTGATTGGCAATGCAGGACAAGGGAGCTACTGTGCTGCCAATGTCTTCCTTAATGCACTGGCCTATTATCGTCATAATCATAATCTACCAGCGACGGCAGTGCAGATAGGTGTTATTAATGACGTGGGGTTTATAGTTCGTCGCGGTCTCGTTCAAGCGTGGGAAAAGACGGGCGCAGGAAGTATGAGTCCCAAGGAGGTTCTTGGGGTTATCGGCTCCGCACTGTCGGTTCGCCAAACACAGCTTGGCATTTCAGCTCACCTTAATCGGAAGCTTTGGGCAGAGAGACACCGTGGCCTCATTATAAAACACTTCAAAGAAAAACATGGAACCTTGTCTTTCATGAAAGAATTGTTTCATGACAGAGATGTCTACCTGGCCGCCATAAATGATACATTTCTGCAGTCAATAGTAAAACTTCCACTAACCAAGGCCAGAGATTTGGTCATCAAAACTTTGGCCCAGCTTTTCAGTCAGCACCTTGGGCTGTCCAATGAACCCCCGCATGATGCATCACCGATCTCTCTGGGTCTGGATTCTCTCATGGCGTCAGAAGTCAGCCAACAGATAAGCCAGAAGTTTCAGGTCATCGTTGGAGCGGTCGATCTGCTCAATGACAAGAACACGATCCAGGAGATTTCAAAAAACATAACAAGGCAACTACTTGCAAAGACAGCTTCATCCAGCCCAAATGGGTTGGAGGGTGAACGATCAGCTGTTTTAAAACAGAAAACAGTTGTCGTTGAAGGTGAGGTGCCAAAACCGTTGGCAGTGAAGCTTGTCTGTTTCCCTACCATTGGCGGGGGACCTTCACTGTTTACCCACTGGACACAGCCGATGCTTCCGTTTGGTATCCAGGTTTTGATGATTCAGCTGCCGGGCTGGGAAGGGCGTGAAGACGAACAGCCACTCACAAACATGAAAGATATTGCACGCCTTGTTTACCACGAGCTCGCACCACATATATCAAAAGGTCCATTCGTATTTTTCGGTCATAGCATGGGAAGTCTGGTCGCGTTCGAAGTTGCTCACCTCCTCTATGACGAGGACAATATCTGTCCCCATCATTTGTTTGTCAGCAGTTGGTACGCTCCAACTTTGGCCTATCCTTATACTGAGGAGCTCGATATCACGCCCTCGACCTTTGACAGACTGAAGGAGATCCTGGAGGATAGCCCAAAGCTCTTCGCAAGCTTAGCAAAGCAAGCGCAAGTGAAGTTCAGTTTCATAGATGACAAGACCTTCTTTAATACTGCATTTATGAAACGCCTGTTGCCCTGCCTGCAGGCCTCGACCGAAATAATAAGAGACTACAAATGCAAACATGAGAACCCGTTACCATGTGACCTTACGGTTTTTGGAGGTAAACAGGACGCCTTTGCAAAGCCAGATCTCCTGAATGGCTGGGAGCAGGAGAGATCCAGGAAGCATTCTTTTAATAAGATAATCTTTCCCGGAAAGCACATGTACATTCTGACCAGCACGGCACAGGTTTTGGAAGCAATTTGTCTCACGTGGAAGAAAGATGAAAATAATTCTTATTAGGTCTAAAGATACAGGTTCGTGTAAAGGGTGGATTGTTTCAATTGTGTCTCAATACAGTGATTCTTGCCGTGTTCTGCTTTCCCAGCCGATGAATGGGTTCTCATTATTTTACAATGCCAATAAGTCATTCCAAAAATACATGAAAGGATTATGAGCCGCTTGGAGCAAAACACTGTGCTGAAAAGCCTATATACTTTCGATAATGAAAAGGCTGCTAGATAGAAAAAAAGAAAAGCGTCTTCGTTTCTAATGAAAAATAAAGATTTAGTCCTAATAACACAAATACCTATATATAATAACAATGAAATGGAAAGGAGAAGTAATACGGAAGGCCAATTTTTAAAAATTGGACAAGAAAGTCGTGAGCGCAAGTAATAGGGTTTAGCATTTTCGACCCCCGGTTTGTTTTGTCTAAATCTTTTATCCAGATACACATGTAGGCTCACACTGAAAATTAATAACCTCTGGTATTGTTAAAGGGACGTTTGTAAATGTTAAATCGTAATTAGATTGGTTTTAATGTTTTTTGGTAACATTTTTACGAGGTATGCAGGTGGTAATTCTTGGATGAGTTTACTTTTCACACTTTTAGAAATAGGTTTAGCTTATTGTGTCTACGGTACATTTCTGAATTTCTGAAAGCATAATATATATATATACAACCTTTAAACAAAAAGTGAGGATTTCTGTTTGGAGTGTTTTGGGAGGTTACTTGAGTGAAGGATTTTCATCAATTTTCTAAGAGCTACCAAATAGCAGATATAAATATAAGAGTTACTTTTTTTTACAGCAGCACGAATTGAATTGGTGACAATTACACAGTAAATCTTGAAATACTAGCGGACCTTTAGAGGAGTCTGGAGCTTTTTACAGTCAAAGGTTTTTGCCCTTTCTTTTAATTTTTACATCACAATCACATCATATCTTTTCTGGTGATGTCATAAGTACTTTTGAGTAAATTGATGACTTTTGGGGTTATATAGGAGTCCTTTTTATATCAACAAATCAATTGATATTGTCCCAAGGTTATTCAAACCACGTTTGAATTCACTTTATATTATTTTGAATGGATAAGGGTTTGGATCAGGTGTCACTGCTAAAGATATCATTTTAAGATTTTAGTTGCTTTTAAACCTGTTGCATTTTGTTTTGATAAGTTGAAAAAGGTTTACATACTATTTATTGGCCTCTGACACATGCACAAATGAATTGGGAATAGTTTTTCCACCCGCAACTTCGTCGACACGTAATTTATTAATAATTTCAATTATTATTCTCAATAATTCGTGTTCAGAATCTTCAAGTGATTTACAGATTATTTAATATGTACAATATTCACAGATATTGTTTGATTATGTATAAAATCATTTAAAATTATTTTACCCAACGGCCGATGTTAATTTACAATGAATTGAGTTAATTTTCACCGGCTGATATCAAAAATCGAATTGGTTGATCTGTTATAGTCTTTATATTCAAATCGGATCGAGTCACTAATCTAGCTATCTAATCATGCAAACCAAATTCAACCAGAAGAGTTACTCTTACCCTAAGAAACTTAAAAAACAATAATAATGGTCTCTTAATCAAACGTATCAGAAAGTAAAGAATGTAATCCTAATCTATTAGAAATTAAAGAATGAACTCTATAGTAATTATAATAGATGCCCAATAAATAATCCTAATCTTGCCGGCCAAAAAAATCAATGGACCCATTGTTTTTGATGTAAAATCAGTTTTTGCTTTGGTTTGTGTGCTTGTGAGGATGGTCTCCCTCTTGACTGTTCAGATGTCCCTGTACACCACCCCTAGGTAAGTAGGCTTAATATTCAGGGCACCCGTCACCGGGCTGTTGCTTTCCGTAGGCCAGTCTGCCTCGCAAAACGGATAGTCCTCACACAAGGTAGGGAAAGTTAGGCCGTTCGTGGACTTGTCTGCCTCGCCCAGTACGGACAGTGAGAGGATTGCCCCTATCTAGACAAAGTTACCATCTAATTTTCACAACTAGCAATGATATATACACCCTAAATAACCACTTCTTTTTATAATCTATTGGAAGCAAGATATTTGATCGCCTTCCATCGTTACAAGATGTCACAATAAGTGTATAATAATTAATCACTGCCGGTCAAAATTTAATTAAAAATCCATGTACCTCAAAGAAAATGCACATCATTCATTATAAAGGTTTGGTTCAATGTCCAAGTATCATATGATGCTTGATAAAGACGGGTCAGGATCTTTAGATAAAAATATAACTGACATTCAGTGTTCAAAATGACACAAACTGTACAAGAAGCCAGTCTGCAGCCAAAGATATCGCATATTGTGTCCACCGCCTGCCCACTACCTGGTCACCGGCGTTTTCATTAATTTCTAACAAGCTTCCGAAACCATAATTTGCAAGGCTTCCAATGGTAATCAGTGTTAGAGTGGCGTATTTTTATTTTATTTTTTAACTGCTGGCTTAGATCACATGACTTCACAGTTCAAAAGACGATCCTTAGAACGCCCAAGCGAAATAAAAGACCAGACCAGACCAAAGTGAACTTAAAGACCAGACAACGGCGATATAAAGATTTATCCGGAATCAGGCATTATTGGTTCTTACACTGTAGATACAGTCTGGGTATACATGTACAACGAACACGCACAACATATACAGTCTACAGACACGGGACATACAAGTAGTTTACTGAAGCATTGCGGGATCTGTTGTCGAGACAACGCTGACAGCTTCATGGAATATTTCCGTTCACTGTAATTGTTCTCCTCTTTCGTCTCCATAGCACTCTACATAATCATTACCAAAACCAACACTGTATTAGCACATTTGAAGACCCCAACACTGATAGGGGTAATAAATACCTAAAATTGATATGACAGTCAAGTTGGGCAGAGGGGGAACTGGGATATTCAGCAAATGTTTGTTTGGGGGACCGTATCCCACCCGATATGTCCTCGAATACAGTCGGTATGCACGTTTTGTGTCAGAATTTCAAGTAGTTCTTAAGTAGTATCTTCCTGATATTCTGCGGTTATTCTCTTCATCTATTCACGTACACTGAAAAACACGGAGAAGCCACATGAGAAAATGGATAAGCCTAAACAAAACAGCGTGAGGGAAATCCGCTTGGCACATGCATATATAGAAGTTATAAAAGAACAATAAGCTGAGAAGAATTGCAATAAAGTTTGACTTGTAGGCCCATGTTGACTATTTCTATATCATGACTACGGCTTAACATTTTGCCTATAACAGGGCTACATTTGGGATGGCAAGGAGGATGTACAAAAACTATACACCAAAGAAACCTGCTGATTCTCAATACGAATGTTATGTAGGAGTGCACAAAGGTGGTGGCGAGTAGGGTTTTTTTCTTTTTCTCTTTTTTTTTTAAGTTTTTGCAAGTCCAAGTCACGTCACAAGTCAAAAACTGATACAGGTCAAGCTACGTGTCACAGAAAAGCGCTTGAGTCCAACTCGAGTCCAAGTCGAGTGACTCAAGTCTACAATTTTGAGAGTGCTAAATGACTTCTCGGTGAACAGGGATATGATGTCCACGTTACAATAAATCTTTCAGCTTCACTGCTAAAAACTCAAAAGGCTACACTCATTGTACGCCAACTCCTACACGTGTGTGGGACCGGACCACTGCCTTGCTGAAAGACAGTAACGGCGTTCTGAAACAGCGCCGCCGACAAATTTGGAGGGCAAACCTTTTGCCTGTGTCGGCCCAAGGCAGAGGGAGAATCGCGTTCAACACGTCAGGGCGAATCACTTCGTTAGCGTTCTAATTCTGCCATTCAAAAATACTGCTGAAACTCGCCACTCATTCCTTATCTAGACTTACGCAAATGTCAAAAATCTTCCGATGGTGTTTGTCAATTTAATGCACCCTGACATTCAATCGTAAACTTGTTTTAGTGAACAAAAGAGAACTATTATGTTACGCGTAGATGATATAAACCATTGAAAAAAACGTAAACCAGTGTTATCAATAAAATTGCCAGACATCTCTAGGTAGGCCTATGCCTCAATAAAGAGTATACAACGAACTCAATAATGCCGGAAACGTTTGAGCTCAAAGTAAAAACGGGGTGGATGGGTCCAGCGAGGGAGCACCTACCCACACACCCACATCCACACCCTTTTTTTCACCGAAAAAAAAATTCAATGAATAAATAAACAGAAAGAAAAGGAGGGAGGGAGAAGAAAAAGAAAGGTCGTACTGCCTGAAATCGCACCACAGAATTGCACCACAGAACGCCTAGAATTACACGTGCCTAAACCTAAAACATTATTTGTGACAAAACATGCAAACTGGAAACAGTAAACTATGACCTGACAGTATTTTTATTCATCCTTGTGTTTCGCAACCATTCATAACCATAATCACATCATCGTTTAAAGCAACATCAAAATGTAGTTCTGTGAAAAGTTTGAAAAAAAGTAATAAAAATCGGACTATTTTAGGGACTGTTCGACATCCCTTTGTCCTTTGCCCCTTACCCCCATTTTTCCCCTCAAGTTGGTCCTGGATCCGCTATATGACCCCAAGGACGCCAATTCTGTGATGACCTAAATAAATGGAAGCACTCTGAAAAAGGCTTGGCACCGGTTAGTGTGAACATGAAGAGCGCCCTCTGTGTGTCCTAGCAGCCACCGGTAGCAGTTTGACTGAGGTACTGATTTCCGGAAGACAAACTAGGCCAATCCAGAGTTGTTAGAAATTGTATATTAAAACAAATTTTGGTATGTGCCTAATGCATTGAGTCTGATTGAATTATGTGGATATGTGAAACATAATTGTGCAAAATATTTTTTTCAAAGCCTATTGTACAGATGAATTCCCACAATCCTCAGCCGGGGTGAAGATGAATTCCGTGGAATTTTGATTTTAAGTTTGGGGATATGGTCTCTTCCCAATCCTAGGTCAAAGTGTGTGTGGGGGGGGGGGGAACTTTCCCCACCCTGGTCCTACAGCCGTAAGTTATAATTAATCTGCCGCTGTGATATAATATTAGTCGTGGTAACGGATGAAGTGTCAAACTCTGGGGTCCGATTGCGAATTCCCAGATCAGCTTTTGGAGCTGCGAAGGCAAAGGTGACTTTTCTCTACTATTTTAAGATAGGATGTACATCATTCATAATTGTTCGGAAAAAAGTGCTTTAATGTGCGTGCCAAGTTTCAACAGATCAGGCATGGGACAATTCTTTAGGGAATTCTCCCTCCCCCAGCTGTGAGATGGTCCCTGAAAGCCCGGTTAAAGTTTAGGGCTAAAGGTAAGGTACACCATTGGTTTTTTGTTGTAATTTCACAAGATTCGGTGCAACTTACATTCCACAGACTTGTTTCGTGTTTGAGTCAACTGGTTTGTAAAGAATCGGGAAAAACAGCGCGGCGTTTCCAACAATTAAATCGAAGATCTTATAATTTATCCTGTGTAAAATCTATGAAGCACAGGGCTTTCGCAGTCAGCGAACAATACCCGTTTGGACAGGGTGGGGAACGAGCATGACAGGTTTTTTTCTCTCTTAAAAGGAGCAGTTTTCAACGGCCAGGAGTAATCAGTAATGCTCATCCTCGATAATAAAGCATTCTTCATGAAAGAAAACTTTATCCAGGACTGCAGTCGACTCGTGTCCCTGACCCTGAAATGAGTATTATGAATAACGCACGTGCGTCACGTCACGAAAGTCTAAAAATCCGTTCTTAGTTGAATAGCTAAATAATTATAAGCAAAAAAGGAAATTATGTCTCGAAACACGGGAAAATCCTTTTGCTGGGCAACTCGGAAACAGCCAACATATTTGAACCGCATCATTATGCCCTAGGGTTGACTCAGGGTTGGCAAAATCTTCGCGTTAAGAAAATCCTTTCCATTCACGATGATCCAATCTATTTTATACTTTACACCTCACACTCAGTTCCCATGATTTCAGTTTACAATGTATTTGTGGTGTAACCCACCTTTAATGCGGATATGAGAGTTGAAGTTTAAGCGAAAAATCCATTTGGCGTATTTCACTGTCCCTAGGGAAAAACACATTTAGAGTGAAATGGTCATTGGAGTGAAAGACCTCTTGGGTTCAATCAGATTCCCCCATCTGGTCATTAAACCGAATTTCGATTGAATGCTTATCATCCGAGATGTGCGCCATCTACAAGTTAAAATAAACATTAAAAAAACACTGCAGCGCAACATCGACTGATACTGAGGGCCTGTTTGTTTCACGCGGGCCCAGATCGCGATCAGTGATCCAACGTTGGTTCACTGAGACCAGACGCCTATGGAGCGAACCAGCTTTGGGATCACTGATTCTGATCGAGATCCGTGTGAAACAAACAGGCCTTGAGCAATCGCGGAACTTCCCGCAAGCTGCTATCCATCATGTCTAAAATCCGCGAATCCGGCGATGATAACGTTGTGCGGACAATGCCCCTCTGACATTTTGGGGAAAGCCAACTGATCATATGTGCTTTTCGGGCTCAGGCGCGGCTTAGGAGCAAACACGAGTGCGACAGACATGTCGTCGGAAGCATAAATTGCCCAGTGCATAAAGTGTGTGTGGGGGGGTGATGTTGGGATCGATATAGAAATCAAAACGGCCTTCCAGTGTCAACGACCTACGACCTTTGGCTTGAAGATGAGATTATTTGTGCGAGGGAAATTGTGCAAAAGGACGATTTTTCAAGAGAGCACTGGCTTTAAATGCCCACCGCACGATAAGCTCTAATTTTTTGTGTAAATTGCTTCCTGGCCAAGGAAGTGGCTAATACAGACAGCGCTGCAATCAAAACATAACTTGGATCCACTCAAACACGGGGCAAGCGAAGTATCCTTACGCCAGGAGCGTTTTCAATTCGCTGTTGCGAAAAAAATTTTATTAAATAGTTCGAGAAACTAGATTTCTTGATTATGGAAAATATTTCTGCATACGTACAAACACTGCCATAAGCAGCACCGCAGTGGTAAAAGAATAAGAATGTGCCCTTCGCCGAGTTCGCTCGTCCTCAGCGTTCTTACAGGGCGCGGGGAAGGGCTGCTGTTACAAAATGCATGATGTAATTTTGTGGAGCACTCATTTGGATAGGACTCATAAAATAATAGACCTTTTCACTAATAAATTCATAGTATTATGCACGCAGCGCACAAATGGCCCTGGTAGCATGAAGTGTGAGCGGGGCATTGAAAATTTACAGGAGTGCAACTTTGATGATCATTTTCTTTCAGGTTTTCTGGATTGGTTCAGTTTTTTCCTTCAGAAACTCCCATTTACTCCCACGAGACCGCCGTTTCTTAGTATGGCCCCCTTCCATCATAAGTAGTATAAACTACGTTGTTAGTGTTCTTGGAGCCAACATTGTGTCTATGGTCTTGCACAACCCCAAACACAACAACTTCTTCATGTACATGTACATGTACATGCACATGTACATGTACATTGTAGGCGGCAATAACCCGGGTTACTGTACGCGTGTCTGTTGATTCGACCTTTTTTGGACGTCCTTCGTCCGCAAAATGTGTGTCAAGCAGCAGCCCTCAAGTTCACTTGTCGGACGTGTACGCTCGGAAATTGTTCCCATGGATTCCTTTGTTTAACCCAAATTGGGTATACTTTGCTTCGAAACTGGAGGCCAAACAATGTAACGGGTAAGCCTCCATAATCACAACCCCCGCGGAATTAAGGCGTGGATGACCTCAACAAGTGCTCCTTCAGTTCATTTGCCAACAATACTTCAGCCGTGACATTTGGTTGACACGGCGAGGACCAATGACACTCCATTCCGCGGAGTGAATTTGCAACACAACAACCAACCGCTCGTATGCTTGCAAACTGTGAAAGGCTATTCAATCGTTGGATGACTTGATTATCCGTCTATGCCTTGGGATAACGATGAACCTATCGTGTATGGGGACTTGGAACCGGTTAACAGCAATTACCAAAATTAAAATTCACGCCTCATTGAGTATGTTAGCAGGCCCGATCATCAAAGGAGTATTCTTCTCTTCACCAACATGACTAGAATCTGATCAAAGCAGACTTTTCGACTGGGAGAATTGTGGCACCTAATCCAGGCCTATTGGGCATGATATCATTGCCCTGTCTTAATTAAACTCTCACTCTTTGCCCTACCGACTTCCAAGCTCAATTCCCGTTTGGAATATTCTTGGCGTGCTTCTAATTCTCATCTTTCGTTTTGTCATGCCAGGTGTTTGCTCATCATCAACAGTTCTCATGGGTCTCGCCGTAGCATTTCAATTTTGTGATTTCGCCCCGCCACGCGTTACTTATTAGTCTCTGCGTCAGTCTGTTGACGTATCTGTGATTGAAGATGAAAATCTTCTGAGTAGTAGTTAATGCACCGATGTGGATATAAACAACACAGGCAACGTAACATCGTTTCGAGGAATTGTATTTCTCTCAACTGACACGATCTACTCGTTCTAAATCATCGTTCTCTCGACCTGAACTCGGCTATCGTATTTTCTGCGTTGCATATTAACAAGACCACGTCCCCAAATTAATGCTTGACAGTCCTAGCAGGTAGTGAGATATTGCAGGATCGTCTTTCAATTCACGCCTGTTTCGCTCGACCAAACTTCAGAGAACCGTTACTTTTCATGGCAGTAAAAAGCTGGCCTATGACTGCACGCCGTGCAACGAGCAAAATATATAGAGATAACAAAACGGAATTGGAACAGGACCCACACATAATTTGAAACGAAACCGCTCTGCCGGGACCGCGCAATTATGATGATTGCGCGCGCTGTTCATTTCCCTCAGCACTATGTGCCGCTGTAATGGCATACACGTATGCCTGCCGGTAGACCGCAGTACCATTAACCTATATCAGTTTTCCTGTAGGCTCCACGTGTGTGCCACTCGTCTGCAACTGCTGTGAGTGATTTCAAGTGGTCGAATTCATACCGGCCGTGGTTATCGGTGAATTCCTGGTTTGTGAATAGCTGAATTGTCGTGTGTATCTTCGGTGTCCATGCAGCATGGCCGTGCAGATCTCTGGTTCCTGCCTCACGAGTTCATGGAGGAATAAAACAGGCTGAATCGAGAGCGACTGTTGACGAGCGCCGCAACGCACAGCAGGTATTCATCAGAGCTGTTTATTAAGACGATGTTATCGAGGCAATCAACCTTGAGTGCGATATATTGCTGACTCCGTGGCTGCCGTCATTAGGCCGTCGACTCCCGTGATGTAATTTGTTTTTGAGACAGGAATCGTTTCTATCGCTACTGACGCGGAGTCTTTTGTGCACGCCCTGGTGTCAAACGGGGAGTGCGCGGTGCATCAGTTTCATCATGGCGGCTGGGCTCAGCAAGCTGCTGCGACAAAGCAACCGCGCACCACCTAGCGCCCGACGGAAGAGGCACTCATTTAGCCGCGTCAGGAAGCTCCGTATCGGCAACCAGGAGAGTACGAACTCCCCGGAGAACTCTGTCACAGGTCCCATCAGCAGTGGTGTTGGAGGGGGTGGTGGAATGGGCGGCGGCGGGGATAGTGGTGAAGGAGGGGGAGGAGAAGCAGGGGTGGGGAGCGGTGCACGGTCGAGGGTCGTCGCGCACAAGGAACCCGACATACGGCGGGAGATTAACACCGTGCGCTTTAGCGATGACTCCTACAGCCCCTCGGAACACCACGGAGTGACGCTGCCTGGCATGATTCCGGCAGACACCCCGGCGCCCCCGGCCTCTGTCAAAGCCAAGACTGCGCCAATACTGAAGCAACAAGCGGGCGCGAGCACGTCAAAATTCAAGCCGGCCGGGCAGGACATTTCGTCTTCGGCTCTCGAGGACATCCCCCAACCGACCAAAAAGTACGTGTCTAACGTGCGCACGCGGCGGGTAATGAAGGAGTTCGAGGCTACCAACCGAATCAGCCAATCCGAGGACCCCATGTTCGAGGTCAGTCTGGTGTCCGATAACCTCTACGAATGGTGTATAAAGCTACTGAAGGTGGACCCCCTGTCGCAGCTTCACAGCGACATGAAGGCGACGAACACTACCTCAATCGAATTCAACATGACGTTCCCGGACAACTTCCCCTTCGCCCCTCCTTTTGTCCGCGTGACAGCACCCCGCATCGAGAACGGCTACGTCCTGGACGGCGGCGCCATTTGCATGGAACTGTTGACCCCCCAGGGCTGGTCCAGCTCGTACACCACTGAGGCCGTAATCCTGCAGCTGGGGGCCACCCTGGTGGCTGGCCACGCCCGCATCTCGCAGAGCAAGAAGAAGCTGTTCGGCGAGATACCGTTCAATAAGCAGGAGGCTCTTGAGAGCTTCAACAACATAGTGGAGACCCACAAGCGCTACGGTTGGCTTGATCCACCTGGGGAGTTCAGCTGATCACACTTGATGATTACACAAAACTTCTTCATTGGAAACACGATGTCAGAGAAGACAGTGCAGTTTACAAAGTCTGCACCATTCACGGCGCTCTCAAGTGCAGTGCCTAAATATTTTCTCGACTGAAATGAGTCGATCAGAACAACGTGGTGTTTTCAGGCTGTGAGAATTGTAACTTCCACGTTGAAGGTACCAGTCCAACATTTACTTTCGGATACTGTCATTGACATCTGGTGAATACTATCTGACAGACTGGTGAAAGACTGATGTCACACATCTGCAACGCAGAAAATCTTGCTTACCAAACTGATGTGCTAAGTAAAGAGTGGCAATGAGCCTTTCACAAGTAAAACCAAAACCGCACTTTTTTGGCTGGCCTCTGTTTTTGCTAATATTTTCTGCATTGGGTAAATTTCCTTAAAATGGGCCATGTCCAAATTACTTGTTTGCGGTAATTTTGAAGTACACACTACTGTTTTGGGAAATGACCATAACCCTTACCGCGTGCGTAATTTCAAACTGCAGATAAATGCAGAAAAGACCTTGGAAGCTGGACATTATCCTCCAAACGTGCGCTAAATCCACATCGGACCTGCCGTGGCATCGGAGTGCCTTTATGACCACCAATGTCTGAAAATGTGCCTAGTGATTAAGTAGGGGAAAAGTTAAGTTGCATCATGGAGTTAAGTTCAACAAAAGTTCCCCAATCTGAAATTTGTAAAATCCCACTTTTTTTTTTTTTTTTTTTGGGTTTTGGATATGTGTAAAATGATTATGTATAAGACAGTGTGTTTATTCAGTAGGTAGGAGTTTGCACTGCGTCGTCTTTCGTTTTTCTTGTCGGTGAAGGCATTGAGGCGCGGGTTTGGTAAACTCGTACCAACAACGTTGCTTTCTAGTTGAGTACCTTTGAGAATTGTAAATTTGAATTTAAAAACAATATGTACGGCTCATATTTTGTTGTTCCACCAACCAACAAACCGATATTTTCTCACCTTTTTTCAGTTTAATCTCTAATCGTTGTGAAGGTTTGGTGAAGGTTTGCGCTTTATGACTGCCTGTGATCGTGCGCAACAATGAAACCAAACGGGGAAAAAACAGAAACTCGACATGCCTATTTGGAGGAAACCTGACAAATTTCATTTAAAAATTTCCTCTCAGAAGGACTTCAGCGTTTCATGTTCTGTACGTCTATTACGAGCTACTCACAGCGAGCGTTTAAAGACACAATAATGGACATTTGTACGAAAAGAGCTCAAATAAAGACAATAAGCCACTTGCATGTTAAATTTGAATAAAATCTGGTACACTGTGTTATCTGATTGCACAGAAATGTAACAGTGTGAATTCCTCAGACCAAAGACACTGTTGCTATACCTTATGATTCGGGGCAAGCTTTTGCATAGCGGCCACCATCTCTGGAATGGGCTGGCTCCTTTGTGCCGTTCTTATCCATTGAGAACAGTATATTGTTGCAAGGCGTCTCTTATGTAACTAAGCAAAAGCTTGCCCCCGAATCATGAGGTATAGCAACAGTGGTTTAGTATGGAGAATTCAAATTGTTATGTTTACGTGAATTTTAAAACTCAGTGTATCAGATTTTATTCAAATTTAACTCGCAAATGGCTTATTCCCGATACCATGGTAAAGATATCGTTGGTCATTTACAGTGATCCCAACCAATGGCTGTAAACATTGTGGTAACTATTGTGTGGAGCCATTGCTCTGCGACAGTTGCTCCTATAGAAAACCCAACGCAACACTTTCTCCCATGAAAGGAGGCTATCGCAAATGTCCACAGACTAAATAAAACGCTATATCTGTGGTGGCACCGCACACATTCTTCAGCTTAACGTGCGCGTGTATTCGGGAAATCAGGGCACTCTATTGGTCAAAGAGGCATGTAACGCGCGCGCATTACCTGTGCACGAGCTGCGTACCACTGCAGTTATGGCTTCTAATTCACACTGTCGAATTACACCAAACTGAGTGTCTTTTCCGAGGCCCAGGGAGCACCATTCGATTAATTGTTGGTTTTCCACTCATATTCAACTGCCTCAATATCATCGGCTAAAAAGTTAAAGTGTCTTCGTAACACCTGTTCACAGCTGTTGTGACTTGGCTTGATATAAACAGTGGTTTCAGTCAGTATCTGCATTTAGCTTTCATCTGCCCCTTTGTGATCGTAGGCCCTTTATATATGTTATGTTGGGTTTTTTTCCTCTCGTATCAAGCGTGGTCAACTAATTATGATAATGTATCTTGCATTAACGCAGTGGCTACACTTAATTTTATACGATCCGAGCATGTGTGGACTTTGCTCTATCGTGCTTTTGTGAAATTGTTAGCTGACTTTTCGTTTCATTAGCCAGCAATATTCCGCACGCAGCTAAAAAAAGGAAAAGCTCTAAATTGAATTGTGTAAGTTCAAGTGTTTCATTGAATAAAATCAGTTAAAATGAAATGTATGCGTCGTTAATGATTTGGCATTTGGAGCTGATGAATCATTTTATTGGGAATTGAATCGCATTTTTAACCCAAATATCTTTGCGCAGGTCGCGTAGACTAAATGGTTTGATACAACGATAAAAAGCAGCAAGTCGATTTTTAGTGTTGTATGTTATAATTCCAAATTCACAAGTGTCTTTTTTTCCTTTTATTCCACAAAAAGCCAAAATCAAACCCATGTCATGTGAAATTTCTCTCCAGGCGTGTACATATTTAAAAGAAGAAAATTGGTGGCAGCCATCTATTGTTTAATGATCAAAGCATTTGTTTAACAAGCATACAAATTCTGTCCTTCAGACATGTTGCACTAGCGTGTTGTGATAATACAGAGTTGAAGCCAGACATTAAAATCCTAGGGCCATACCTAAGATGAATAAGGTTTTGGTTTTCATAAGCCGAATGCACTACTGTGACAATACTTACTCTACCCTAATTATAATAATTGTGTTTGCTTTTCTCTCACTAATATTAATTTTAAGTGCTACCCGGCGCTGTCTCCCTTCCTACAACGAAAGGAAACGCCGATGAGTTAACGGTTCTAAGAGAAGAATGACAACAGGGCGCTCCATAATGCGAGCCCTAATGTCTCGTTGACATTAGTTGCACTTAATGTATGTCGGTAGATAATATCAACGAAGAGCTGATAAAGGCATGCACAAGTCCATTAAAACCTGGCCCCTAGCACTGTGTTCAAATTATCTCACAAGAAGGCACCTTTATAAAGTAACCGTACTGCGGGCCAGCGATTTATGAATCACTATTAAGAAACACAACTATGCAGATGTAGTGTGGACTATGTTCACAGGGGAGTTAACATCACTTTTTCTGCTCGATATCTGATTGCCATAAAACAAAATGATCTGTCAGCTCATTGAAATGTCACCATCGAGATGACTGGCATGCAGTGTGTTTGAAAAATTCCCTCTTTAGAAATTCCCTTAAAATCGTAAAAGAATCGAAAAAGCATTCCACACGCCCATTCCCGTCCCTCCCGAGCCCACACTCAATTTAACGATCGTGATTCTTGACAATATTCATCGATTCTCTCGGAGTTGACATCCTCTAATAGCCTTTCGTATGGATTTCTATTGAATAATTTTGCTGGGCATACTTTATATGTTTTGCTGATGAACGAACAGCGAAGCTACTCAACAAAACCTTTTCATACACCTGCTTCATGTCTGCGCGGCTCGGGGATACACAAGCATTTACTTTTAAAACTTGCCACTCTTTCAAATCATTCAAAAGCAGTGGCTTAAATCCTTTTGCCAGAAGTGGGGTTTTGTCGAGGGGTTGTCTTGCCAGGCCATGGAAATCTTGCACCAGAACGGTATATTTATGACTTTTTTTACGTCTTCTCTATTTTGAGTACTTTTAAATACATGTTGGTTATTGGGAAGTCCGAAAAATAATTCAAATCCGCCTTAATTTTTTTCTCACTGCGAAAAAAGTGGAGAGGGGGGCTCACTCAATAGCCAACCCCCTCCCTTGGTCATAAAGTGGAGGGGAGATACATGTATACCCCATCCCCTGGTATTTACGCCCATGATCAAAAGACAGACCCTTGCACGGGAGATCTTTTCAGAGTGTTATCGTTGTAAACTGTATCGCTGAGCACGTCGTACTGTTTGCAGTTTTCTGTTCAAAAAGAGTAGCTTTTCCAAAACGTTTAATAAGTTCAAATTTAGTTCATCAAATGGAAATTGGCTTAAGTTCAATAAAGCACATCGAAACATCCAATCTGTTTGACCGCAACGTAGCAATTGTGCTTAAAAACGCTCAATTTTGCCATGCACGTGGACCCAAACTCGGCCTCGACTATTTTTGTGCATGCATTTGTGTACTAAGACGACCAGATTACATGTATTCCACAAAACTGCTCGTCGGTGTTTTGTTTGTGTAGGAATGGATACAAATCAGGCTTAGCCAATTAAAAAGTTGCATTAACACAAGTGAAGTGATTTGCAGTTGTCTATCATTGCATTTACGTTGATTTGCCCATGGAACTTGGTGTGTCACAAGAGACTTCATTTCTGTCGTTCTGTTACCAGACTTTTTTCCACCGCACAAAAATGGCTCGGCAAACCTAGCGAAGCCAGCACAAATGACGGGGTTCAGTTGGGACAAATAAAGACTCAAAGACTTGCAAAAATGTAGTTTGGTGCATTTGAGTTTGCTTTGTACTCGAAGATGAAGTGGAAATTACTTGTCATTCCCGAATGGACATACATGTATTGCACGTACTTATTTCTTCTCTTTTTTTTTCAAGAACCCAAAAATTTTGAAGTGGAAGACATTGCAAGTGCAGTGACTGTTATGTTTGTGTATAAACTGTATAAACATTCTCAGCACCTTCGAAGTAAAGCGTACTCAACATTTCGTGGGAGAGGATGGGAAAGGACCCCCCCCCAATTTCGTCCCTATTCTCCATCATAACCTCGCCATGGTGTATGATAGGCTGAGGTAACTTTTTATTACCTACTTTTTATACAACACAGGCGAGGTGTATTTGATTATTGAACTTTATTGCATGAGGTTAAACGGGTATTTGATCTGCGAGTCGTTAAGATCCAAAAAACAAACAAATACCCTAATGGTTAATTATTCAATAAAAAAATTTTTATTGTTTTTCTGTTTTCTTCATTACATCGGTGTTTTTGATGGTGTGTTTTTGCTTTTGCGTTTTCGGTGTTCTTTATTATCATTCCTAAGCAAACCGTTCCCCGAAAAAAGTGAGCAAAATGTCACCAGACTTGCTCAGTTCACTGATATCGCCACGGGTGTTACAGAAAACAACAGTTGGGGTGCTTGAAAGACATGCAGTATTGACGTCACTTACTTTGCAACACCTAATTAAGATTTTCCATATGACGGTAAGGTAAGGGAATTGGTGAAAACCACTTCAACGGCTGCCTCACTGGCAATTAGTGATTGTAAAAGCAAGACCGTTCTTCCAGAGAAAACAGTTTTCTAGTGAGCATCGTTTTGAAAGATTACACTAAAAGTGCAAAACTTGAAGAAAATATTCCCACGCTTTTTAAGAACCGATAACACAAAATACGTAACCAAACTGAAATTGGTGCATCTTTGGAGAATCACCAATACTTAACTCCACAAAACAAAAGAATTCCCTTAAATTAAAGCATAATGTATTACATTATTTTTTAGCGATTGCATGCCGATTCGGCACCTTTTCGGTGAAAATTCCCCATCCATAACCTGATTATGCCAGACATGTTACAACTGTTGACTGCATTTTATGCAATTCAGCTAGTTTTATAATTTCTTGCCAAACTAGCACTTAAAATATGTACTTTAGTGAAGTGATATTTTGTTGGATGTCGTAATTATTGCTTTAGGGGTAAATAAGAGATTTAGACAATATTGAATCTGTGGCATACAATACCCATGTCACAGGCAACTTTTGTCAAAATGAAAACTTGTGTAAAAATAAAGATCTTCGTGCAGGCTCCGCTTTTGGTGAAAATTGTTGAATATTGTTATGGATGTCAAGTTACGTGTACTATTATTCTCACAGCCGAAAGGAATGGAAATTCTTATTTAGCGTACAGTGCTGTTTTCACTAGACTTCTTTGGTACGCTTGTATTTGGGGGGAATACCCTTTGTAAAGATGGTAGGTTCTCTTGGTTCAAACATAGGGCCTGCAGTTAACCATTGTAACGTGAATGGGGAAACATTTTTGTTATCTACATCGAAACGTGAATGGGGAAAACCTTTTGTTATCTACAATAAGGATGTTGGAGAAAAAAGTGTGAAGTAACTTTGCATTCTTTGTGTTTCTACAAATTCTATTTGTTAAAAGCACAACACTGCTGGTATTTATTTTTTTATTCAGGCTTCCAGCAGCTCTTAGAGTATTCTCTCGAATAAACGTCACGACTCAAATTAGGGAGAATTATGGGGAATTAATTAGCTAATCATCAATTAAAATAATGGAGCTTTCAGGACAACGAGCAATTAGTGCCTAATAATTGATGGGCACAAGAGACTGGCTTCGTAAATATTCAATGAAAACCACTTCATGTATTGCTCTCCAAATTAAAAGAAATTCGTTTAACGAAAATCAGTTTTATCAACAAACGTTTCCGCCTTGACCATTAATAGTTAGCAAATTTTGTCGTCTGCGTATTAAAATAAAGGTTTAAATGCTTCTTTAGAGCGTGGCATATTAACAAGACTGCAGACGATATGTGCATATAGAATCTCCGCGGGGGAAAAAACAGCCAAACTGACCAAGCACATATGGTTGTAGAATCCACCATGCATGTTTTCCAGTTAACTACATCTCAGTATAAAAATGGTATTAAGGAAAGCTTATTTATTGTTATAACAACACTTCATCTCCAAGAACCCCTTGATCAAGGAGAACAGTACACAATTATTTTGCTGAACTTTATCTTTTTCACATTTCAATTTTTAAGCCTCTCTTATAAAATACTGCCTTAAACGCATCCTCTGTTTTGGTCCAGTTCCCAGAGGCAGACAACAATGGTGAGAAAAAAGGCAATGAAAGAGTAACCGTGGCAACAGGCTGGATACGTAACTATGATATTATAATACGCGCGTGGCATATCAATATTCAACAGGCGTCACTGTGGTGTGCTGGAGATATATCGCCCGTGTGAGTGTTAGCATTACATTACCTAGCATTACATTACTATAGACTTCTCTACAGTAATTCGGAAGCGACCAAGTGATTAACCTGCAATTAGCTTCGTCTAATTAGAAGCAGTTTTCAAATTTGTGCCGACCTCTTTATCAGCTTCAGGTAAAAGTGAGCCTCGTGTGAGATTACGCACGAATTACAGATAAACATGAACGAACTGGAATATTCTCAAGCAGTCATCAGAGGCGTTCAATCGATCACAACTGAAATTTTGTGCATGCACTCGTCTTGAAATCTTAACTTAAAACCATTCTTGGTCGGTGACTTCAACATAAAAACCGTATCAAACAACTAAACACAATCTTGCCATCACTTTGTAAACTTGTAAAATCCTAAACATCAATGTCCAATAGTTACAGACTGTCAAAACAGTGAAAACAGTCAAATTTGTCAAAACATGTTTACGAACTGATGGCAAGAAAGTGCTTAAAAGCTGCAAACAGTTTTTACAGTGCACACATTGCTTGTCGTCTGTTTTCGCGTGCCCAAGATGAATAAAGCATGCTTTTAACCTTCAATTGTATTACTTTACAGTTGCAGTTATAGTACTTGTCAAAGATGTACTATAATTTTTTTAAACAAATCTGAACAAATATAACTGGAGGTAAGAGCGTTTGGCTACTCCCAACTAGACATTCGAATTTATAGCTGCCACGTCAAATATGACACATTGTTGGTAATATTATTATACCAACCTCGGTAATTTACATGAAACTCAGACACGGGCATATATAATATTAACCATTAAAATACAAGCGTCAAAATGACGCACAACTAGTGTTTGCCTGTCCAATATTTGCTGTAGAAGATTGAGTGTAGAAACAACTCCTATGTGCGGCAGCGTGAATGCTTTTGTTCGATAGTTTAATGTCATTTCGCGTCGATATTGGAAATGACGTCTTGGCCCTTTTTTTCGTACCGTCTGCTACTTGTGAAAGCTGATAATGTCCACATGTAGTATGCTGTGTGGTGTTTTGGCATATTCTATAGGCCTACCCATCAGTCACAAACGCAGCTCCCTTCATGTATTTGAGATGTTTGAAAATAAATGAATTATGCAGTTATTCTTTAAATGGGGAGGGGGAGTATTTGCTACATTGAAACAAACTCAAAAGATGGAATGGACATTATAATTTAAAATGCGGAAATGTTGACTCCAATGCTTTACTTAAAAGTTGCCACAGGCCCCTAAAGCTGTAGTTTTTCAGATTAAATCTGATCCACTTGTGGCTGTTGAACGGAGCCGTTGTGAAGAGATTTAAGCTGATATATGGCGACCGGTAAGTGCGGGAAGAAGCCTCTGGGCGTGACAACTTGTCAGCACTAATACACGTTTTCCAGTTATGTTGATTCACGGACAAAATGGAGTGGTTTACAATATCAGTCGTTTTCTTAGTGACTCAAGTAGCTGTGCATGTACATAGCATTTTTAATACATAAATCGACGTATTGATAAATGGCAAAAGAGAACCGACATATGCGCCTTTTTCGTTCTTTTTAGTGTTTTTCTTTTTTTCTTATATTTTTTTCTTTCTACAAATACAGCGTAGGCCCCTATACATTTTGGACACCGCATGCATCTCAACGTGGTGTGGTGTGAAAATTTTCCTTTTCAAGTGAGCATTCAGATTCCTCAACTTCATACAATGCAAATGAAATTCGCTTCCACTTAGTATCATTGCAAAAATCCAATACTGTCTTGCTTCCCTTTGCAAATCGTGAATACATGAATCTTCGGACGTGAGTTTCTGTGCGTGTTGTTTTTTTTTTTTTTGGTTTTGTTTTGTTTTGGTTTTTTTTCTAACATTCACTCCTAAAATATCCTGCGGAAAGGCACGGGAAATGTGGGTGTCGGGTTTGCACAAATACGGTCAGCTATTGATTATTCTATTTAACGTGTACGGCCTCAGTTCTGCTTATTTTGAAATTGTTGTCTTTTTAAAGTAATATCAATTTCTTTCCATCGAGGAATTGCATGAATGGTGGGATACGCGTGTACAGTCCAAACTGGCACTTCGCAGTTCTTACAATAAAAACACTTTCTTGAAAATAATGGACAACCCCTTTTACCCGTAAAACTGGTTAAGATTTACATTTTTTCCCATAGGTGAATTTTGAATAGATTTTACCTACAGGCCATGCGTCCCAAGTGTACATGCAGCTGAGCATTTTGCGCACAACGTTTTTGCATAGTTCAACTTTTAAATCAACAAGAAAATCAACGGGAAAAGTCCGAAGAATTCTGGTCACGTTTCGATGCTCAAGCAGCCGGCCATAAAACGCAGTGTTTAGGTCGAGTTACCAATACAGAGTTTGGGTCTAAGCCCTTTGCCGATGTGATTGAGTCAATGAGCCACTTGGGGATTAAATTGCGACTCACGTCCGAGCTCTGGACTCAAGCCAACTGTTTTGCTCATAAACCTGAAAATTGGAAAAAGCTAAAAGAAACAAATATTAAACAGCAAAAATACAAAATAGGCCCCACATCGCCCTTGCCAGTGCTATACAGTGACCGGGAATAAAAGTAAAGGCAAAACAGGCGTTTTTCATTGGTTGCATTTGAAACTACAGTTTATCACACTGGCCCTAAAAAACTGACAACCTTCATGATCAATCACATTTGACAGGATGGAAAATACCCTAATATTAAACATAGCTATCTGCGAATGAAACTTACATATGGGGAAAGCATGACTATTAGAGGCACAGATTAATGAAACAACACAGGAGAGAGTGGATAAGGCTACATTGTGTGGGCGGGCCGGTAGAACTTGTTGAATCTATCGTTTCGTCGAACAGCGAATGGCACTGGATTGGAGTGAACGCGTGGTGCGTTCGTTTTGTTGTGTGTAATAGAACTGGTATAGTGATGGTGGCCGAATGGTCAAACACTCAGATCTTTGTAGTCAGAAATTCTCAATGTTGTACCCTGGCTCTTTTTTCATAAATGTGAATTGTTGCATCGGATAGTGCCAGACTACATGTATTTGATGATTGGCTTGCCTTCAAAGCCTCACTTTATTTCTCCACAAGAACACTAAGGCATGTTTAACCACAGAAATTATTCACTAGATGAGAGAAGTACTTATTTATCATGAAATTAATCTTATTCTTATCGATTCTACTCTCAGCTTCTCGTAATTAAAGTAAACTTCGCTTTCAACTTGAAATGGCCGACTCGTGAATAACGTCACTACGATCACTGGAACCATGAAATCAAGACAGTACATGGAAACAATCGTGTTTTCTTGTCAACACAAGTCCACTTAATCGATTTATTTTGTTCGTGCAGGTGTTTTTGTTGAGAACTACTTTGTATTGAGAAGAGCCTTCTGTTACGAGGCACAATATAGTATATTTTGCTGGGATATTGAATCGGCTCCGTGGGCTGTGTCAAATGCCACACCGATGGCTGTCTTTATGACTCGTCCAGTATTCGGTATTATAGGCAAAATTCAATCTAACTTCGTCCACGAGATACGTCTGGGAACGGAATCTTGTGTAGATTCTAGTCAGCCAATATTGACATTTCACAGACAGTGATCGTAATTGGATTCTGCTGGCAGACTTCACTTCCAAATAATGTTCGCGAACTATCTGTTTTCTATTTAAAGACAAATCGTACCACATGACCAGCATGCATATTGGATGCCTTATTAGTAATGATGATAACAAATAATGTCGGCCATGCCTAGAGAATCTGTCAACTGTGGTTATTTTGTACAACAGCTGGCTCATATAGCTTCCAGCAATATGAGGTGGCCTCGAAATGTGCATTGATCGCCTGGCGGATTTGTCCATGAATTCTGCTCTGTTATTATGGGCAGGATGATGTTTTTGTGTAGTCATTGTTATATCAATACAGACCCTGAAAGTTGACCCCTGATGGCTCGCTTCCAGAACCCTCAGTTAGGAAAATAACTTGCAAAGATTTTAGAATTTGTACTGTGTTTTCGTGCAGTTACTTCTTTTTCCCACGCAGAAATGGGGCTTTGGAAAAATATTTTCTAGTATATCAGTTTATAGGAACTGATAAATCACCCACCTCAAAGATAAATATCCTGCCAAAAATTGACCCATCACTTGCGAAAATCTAAAATACACGAAGAACAGTGCAATGCGGCAGTCTCATATATTCGCAGATGAACATTTATTGTTAGCAATTTTTTAGTCTGTCGGTAAAAGCCAAACTAAAAACAGATCGTTTTATAACCTCGTTATCACGAAAGCACGGGGAGTGAAAACAAAGGTGCATGAACAAGGAGACCTAGGTACGATATCGCCGGACGTGAAAGGTCGTTGTAGAAATTCGTGTTTTACCGATCTCCAGTTGACTTTTCCTAAAAAATTACTTGAGGAAGACAAAGATAAAACTCGAACATGAGTGTTTAATAAGGGGGTTCAGTTAGGAATTAGGTTTCCAAATATAATCGAACGTGATAGGACGGCCCAATGTAATTAAAATCCCCATGGGCGGACCTTCAGGCTCTATTATCTGAAGAGGCCTTTTTTGTCACTCATTTCGCAGTTTCCTGTGTTTTCCCTTTTCAGTCTTAATTCGTGAAGCTATAGCGAACAATATGGAATATCAACCAGACTGTTAACAATTAATGCTTCACGGAAATTTGCGAAGAAAAAACATCCTTGTTTCTGTACAGGCCTGACGGTGGGTTTTTTTCGGTATAAAAGGAAGGGAATAAATATCAACACTTGTGACATGAAAACGAATCGAAAATACCAATTTTTATTTAAGTTTCAAACTTAAATAGCCCTACTTTTTTTATTCATATAACATGTATGCGATTTAGTGGAAGTTAAAAATAGCAACGATATTTCTTTCGTTACCAGATTTTTGCGTTAGTGTCATGCACGCAAATGTCACAGGTGCTGAGCACATTCGGTGCTAACACTCATTTTTTAATGAAAAGAACCATCAATCATCTTGCTTTAATGTCAGCTGATTGGACATTTATATCCTTACTAACCTTATTAACTCTGGTTCAATGTCTATGCACTCTCCATATAATATCATCCAATTCAAATTGCTTGTGTTACATTAATCGCAAAATATCGGAGATAGCAGCTGCCAAATGACAGTTTTTTGTGATATGTTTTATTAAAATAAGAATAAAATATATGACATAGTGAAACACAGATTTTGACAACCAGTACTTCCATCAACTCCCACGGTTCCCTTAGGAGAAAAAAACAACAAAGAAACATTTAAGTGGTGACCCACTGAATTCGATGAGAGTTGGAAAACTGTAAGTCAGATTTAAAGTCAGAAGATTTACTGTCCACAGAATTTGTTTTACTGACGACAAAACAAACAATAAAACATTAGCATGAGCGATACAGTTTCCCTTGTAAACGCGACAAGTGGATCACGCACTCACATCTGAGACCAAACTGAACTTCCCCCGTAGTATATATATTTAAATTCACAATAGGAATAAATTAATTCATTGCCGTCTACATTTCATTTGAAAAAAAAGTTGGAACTCTATTGAAAAACGCATCAACTTCCACCGCACAATGAAATAAGAGTACGGTTGCGGAGGGATAACTTGCAGATTTTCGCCTTTTCTGTGTGTATTCCGATTAAATTCATGCCTCCTGTGTTTAATTGGATGGTTACCGAGACACAAGCAGATGTACAGTTCGGGTATGCTGGTACAGCACTGTCACTGAATTGAAAAGAATTTTGAAATTTTGAAGAAAAAAAACAACCAATGAAATGAAAATATCTTTTAAAATTGGCACCCTCGTCTAGTGTCATATTCGGGAAAAATTTCCATTCCTCAAGACTTAAAACTGGAAAACTACATGTACAATAATTTGCCATAGTATAAGGAGAAATCGTAAATTCACGTTTTATTCCACGTATAGACAAATTTATCCATATTTCTAGTCAGTTGATTATGAAGGCATTAAATTGAAACCAAACGCATCCGTCAGACCAGTCGATATTAACAGTAGAAAGTCACTGAGATCAAAGAGCTGACTGCAGAAAATTTAAAAAATAAAAGATCTTTTAACAAACCAGTTCATTGCGGACTTTCACCTTGGTGAAAATTAGATTTAAACCATTCTGAACTCAGATTAGAGAGCTTACTGAGCTGTAAACCAATGGGAAAACTCGAAAATGTAAAACAAATCTGATTTTTTGTTGGAACCTGCATATGGCTATTTAATTTGGCTTTCAACCTGTGAGCGAATATAGTTATGCGTGGCCGTTAGCTTGTCCTAGAAAATACTATGAGGTTTTTCTTTTACAAAATTGAAGGAATGACTGAAGATAAAACTAACCCAAAAAACCCAAGCCCTGCAAACAATGGACATTGATATCATGATGGTATTTCAACTTCCATTTTTGTTTTTTTTTTCTTCGATTAAGATGTCCCTTTGGTTATCCGGGCTGGAAATTTGTTAGCCTGTTCCATATACATGTACTTGTTTACGACAGTATATTTGAATGCCATGTTTATACGGTCGTTTTGATAAAGTGTTCCTTTTTCTCGCAAGGATGAAAAGCTTAGCATCCAAACACTCCCTAGCTGCCTCCGTTGTGAGGGAAAAAGGTTGCACGGGATGCCACACATCATTCATAACGCGCTAAGCAAACTTCGCTGAGAACCTCTTGACGCTCGAGCTGCAAACAAACCCTCATACCCCGGGCTGCTATCTGTCTCCTCGCCCTCGTGATCAATCGCCCACGTGACCGGCTCCCGCAAATAGACCGCAGCGTCGTTGCCATGGGGAACGATTTGGAGCGGAGCAGACCGCATCGCCACTCCATTCCATCTAGGCTAGGCTTCATTTATATGCAGTTTCTTTTTAATCCACCATAACCGTTCTCAGACATTTGGGTGTTTTTCCAGGGAAATGTTTTCGCCAATTTAGGTATTACCAGTTAGCGGTGTCTGTAAATTTTGTACATGCTATGAACCACACAGTATTCTTTTTTTTAATTTGATAACTGAGTAACCTACGCTCCCCAAACGGCATGGGAAAGTGGTGGGAAAGATTTTCATATCAGGAGCTTAATGATCAAACCTGGAGGAGTGCGCTACCGCTGTTGAAATAAGTCGGTGATATGAGTATCGTCCAACATACTGAACGGCACATAGTAGAGACGGAAAGCATTGGTGGGGTCTAGTCTGGCAGACCCTACACGAACAATACCTGGTGTGATATTTCATTTCAGTTCCAGCGTCTGCATCCTGTTGGCCCAATATGTCTAAGCTTCATATATCAGCCGTGTGCCGTGGGAGTGCTTAATTCGTGCACGCGTATGTCACGGAGACCGGCTCATTCGATGGAAACATCTGCTATGTATAGTACCAAAAAAGATGAAAAGGAACAGTAAATTACCTTGCCTGCATGTCGTCAGAGGTGGCATTTTTATTCAGCAAATACATGATCAAAAAGGCCGGTGTATATCGTTTATTCATTATGATGCCCGAACACGTACATTTAAAATTCCAACCACATTTGCAAACATTATTAAATTTTATCTCCACCGCGAAATGATGTTGACAACGTATTTTAACTAAAATTTTAAAGTTGAGACTGTAAAAGAGAAAGGAATAAGCTCAGGCCTGAGGTCCTCAGATAAAATAAAAATGCTATAGCAAACATGAACAGGCAACATATCAGCATGTGCAATCCAACTTACTTTTATACATTCTATTTATTGGTTGGTGCTCATCAGCATTGGATATTACAAACATTTTAATCCCGGCCATGCACAGCATGGTGAGTTTTAAACTGAAACCCATACACAAAAGGAAAATAAATTGTCGGTAAAGAGCTTAAAATATAACCCATGACCGTGTACAAGTATAATATGATCTGCATGCGTGCGAGTAAAATTCTCTCCATCTCTCCCTTCGATTTGGCAAAAGACAGTTGTTTTCAAGCAAACTGAGAAAATCTAAATGACCCATTCCGGATGTTGCCGGAAATTAAGCGCATTGCTCCTCCTAGGAACTATCTATCATGTCCCACTACTACGGACAGGCAGCCATTTTGTAAACATAGTTGCCGTCTTTGAAGAAATTTAAAAACAAAAAGAGCATATCAGTGTCAAGGGTTGGTCTGGGGAACCAACGGAGGTCATCTCCCGAGAAAAAAGCCCAACGATTAAAAACAAAAAAAAACCAAAAAACAAAAACAAAACAAAAAAACGGAAGGGTGGGTTTTTTGCTTTGTCGTTTTTCTTCCTTCCCTCTTAAGCAAAGACGTCCAAGAATGTAGCTTCAACCCCCAAGGAAGGCCATAAAATGTTACATAAAAATAATGTCCCAAACTATTGGCCACCCTAACAATTTTGCCCGCGTCAAAAATTTGGTCCGGATACGCCCTCAGTCGCGGGGGGGCGGGCACCCACTGAAGCGACATCGAAAGACTTCTGGATGGTGACGCAGGTACTCATCAAACGAGTACACGTGAGGTCATAAAGACATGGATTTCACAGCTGTCGAAATTGCTCATGACAGCAGCATGCAAGGGTGGCTACAGAACCATTTGGGGGAGGTGTTGTTTCTTAGGGGCCCAAAAATTTGGATTTTTTTAAAAAACCTTTTATGGCCTCACTTTTGGGATTAGGCTACATTTGGGAGCTTCTTACCCGCTTTTGAAGGGGAGGGAAATAAGATAGACCTAAAATCGCCTTTCTCTCCTTATTTCTTTTTTTGGGGGGGTTGCTTTTAAATTTCTGGTGTGTACGTCATTCCCTTTCAGGTAGGCCTATACAGGTCAGTACCAAACAGCCCTGAAAGGGAAATAACACTGATGTGTTATGTGCAGTATGTGCGTACAATTGTCAATCATTATGTTTTCCATCCAGGCTTAAAAAAGAGATTTTAAATAACTTCAATTCTTCTCAATCACCATAACAACGCTAATGTATGTACACCCTTTGGGAATTGCTCAGGCTACTATTAGCAATCAGTTAAGCATGCAATTAAAGGCTGCATCCGCAAGAGGAATCTCCCGCATCTGAAGGGCGATGGGTCGGACGCGTCGGCACACGCGGAGAATCTCGCCCGGCCCTGCTAGCCCAGACACGTTGAGTTGGGGGCCCAGGGTGGATAGTTGAAGACGTCATACATGGGTATCGCCAGCGAGTTGATAAGGCCGTTCGCCATGATAAGCCCGATGATGTTCATCACCACTCCTGCCTTGGCCTACCCAGGGCAGAGAGAAACACAAAATGGTGACTAGTTATTTCAACGAGATAACCTGGCTACCTTGCTGTGAATATCACGTGCCTTCTACCAAGGTTGTGACTGGATTTTGAGATAGCAAACTATGTGGAATGGGCACTGTCAAACTACAGAGCAGGTTCCTTGCTCTATGGTCGAATTTGGAATCGTATATGACGTAGTAAAGAAAGTCAAAGAAATGCATTAAAATTTGTTTGCACTCCACAAATAAAATACACAGCATCTCAGCCTGTTTTCCAGAAGGGGAGTAACCCTGTGGACCTGCATTATGTGGACATCTTTTTGTTCACGGATCCACACTAGGTGTGTGAGATTGTACACCCTAACGACTAACGAATCTGTCTTCGGGTGGAGAAACGACATTACTCACCATGTCGACGACGGTGATTGTGCCGTAGGAAAACACAATAGCATTCGGGGGTGTGGCAACAGGAAGCATGAAGGCATAGGAACAAGCCAGGGCCGCCGGAATCATAATATAAAGAGGATTCACGCAGATACTTTCAGCCTGAGGAGAAAAAAACCATAACACTTTCTTGATTTACTGCCAGGAATTTCGGATATAAACTCTGAGATTGGAGGGTCCAGTTGTGGAAAGTTGTGGAATGTGCTTATTTCCTGTTGCATTTATATTTGTTCCTGCTCCTGTTGTTCCTGTTCCGGATCCTAGTTCGTTATTTTTGTGGTTCTTGTTGTTGATATGGTTGTTCTTGTTGTGTAGTTTTTGACGTTAGGGGAGGTTTCGAAGAAAATGATTTTCATCTTTTCTGAGTTTATGTTTCATAAAATGGTTTACACGTTTCTCATGCAAAACATATTAGTTTTCATCGATAACTTTATAAACTGAGTTTTTATTTTCCTTAAGAGCTAGAATTTCTCTGCTTCACCATATCCATTTTTTTAGACAACAACCACACTTATGGCGAAAATACAGGTCTCTTTGCAAAACATGCACTGCTCTGTACAAGGATAAATTAGCAATATTAAAGTGCTGTTTGAGTTACCATGGCAACGCAACGAAAGATCCACAGCCCTCACAGACATATGAAGGCCGATCCACTGGTCTGTAATAAGCAAAACAGCGTGGTGCGTCTCTTAACAAACAACCATGATGACGCAAATGAAGGAACTTTTTGTTTCAATGTTATATGTCTTCCAATTCGTGGGCGTGTGGCTTTCGCCGATGCTTTGCTTTCGCTAGGGACACCTGATTCTACCTCGCAGGGTAGACACGCTGAAATTCACATCAGCTATGCGTTGCCTTTAGCAATTTTGCTTAATCTCAACCAAGCTCGGTGAAACACCTGCTGGTATCTTTCAAAAGATACCTTTTAGCCTCTGGCGCTGAATGTCAGAACTGTTGAAATGAGTGAAACCTGACCCTGGCATAGGGTTGAAAACTTACATCGTCGGAATTTTCATGATTTGCTCCAGGAAAAACTCTGTGCTTATATAGGTCTCCCATTTTGTTCTGGAAATATTCTACACCTCAATCTGCCGAAATGACAGAGTTTTATACATTTGGTCATGTGGTCTGTCTGCATGTCGTTTTCCAAAGATCGTACTTTTGATAGCTACTGGGTTGGGACACTCCTTAAATTTCATCATGTCCCACCCTGTTGAATGATAAATGGTAGTAAAAAATGATGTGTTATATCCTGGGCTGTTTTCCAATACTCAACTTGGGCTCCGTCTAAGGCTTCAACTGTTTTTTTACTAGCTGACTTTCTAGCTGTAAGCGCAGTAATTAGTCTAATAGTGCCTCATCAAATAAGATGCAAGAGAACCAAAAAATACAGTAATCCAATGTAATTTAAACGCTTCGGGCGCACAGTAGGAGATTGGTTTTGGGAACGAAGCCTGAGACGGAGACGAAGTTGAGTATTGGAAAACGGCCCTGTATCACAAAATGATGCGGCTAACCATCATTCTGGAACTCGGCCGATCATTGAATGCATTCTGTCACGGTTGGCACTGAATGGCCAACGTCGATAAATTCTATTTAACACAAGCGCCAGGCCAAGTCGCAGTTCGTGAGAAACATGGCAACGGGTAACACGCAGAGACGGGGCTCTCGATTGTGATGCACAGCTCTACTGTAAACTTCATTTCCAGCCATAATAGCCGGGTATTTTTCGCTCAGCACCGCGCCGATCGCGTCGCGACGTGATTGGCAGATACCGCACTCTACCCATGCATTGTGTGACAGACAATCTCCAATGTGGCAACTTGAAACTCGGTATACTTGATATTAAAACTGATGTAACCAGCGCTGCGCTAGCATAGGGGCGCCGACGGACAAAACACAGCCTGCAACCTACTTAAAACCACGTCTAATGCTCACCAACGACGCGAGGACAGGCAGGAAAATGGTTGCCGTGGCGACGTTGCTGGTGAACTCTGTGAAGATGCAGATGACGATGGTAATGACGAGGACGAGGACTGGCGCAGGGATGTTCTGGAGAACTTTGAACTGATCGGCCAGCCACTGAGACAATCCGGACTCCTGGAAATTAAGTTTCAGAATGGACACTAGGAGCAATAAACTGTCGAAGTCCAAGAAGCCACAGATATAACTTCGGGAGAGAACAACAATATGCAGCATTAATTCAACAACACATGATAACAATGCTGTATCACACAATGTCAATTCAACACCAAGGGATAGCCATTTGACGACACAGGGTTTTCATACAACGCTGGGTGGTATTAATTCAACACTGCACAGGTTAATTCAACACCAGGGAGTTGGAATTCAACCCCACACTTTTTATGGGACACAACTCGTGTATTGAACGCCACATGGTGTTGAACACACGCGATGGTGACTCTCGACTGAGCCAATCCGCCTCGAGTAGAAACACCCCCCTGTATTCATTTTGTTTGTAGAGATGCGACCGTAACGCATGCATTTCATAGTTGTTCGTGCAATAGCCACACACG
The DNA here is from genome assembly GCF_054643075.1 of Acanthaster planci. Taxonomy (NCBI): domain Eukaryota; kingdom Metazoa; phylum Echinodermata; class Asteroidea; order Valvatida; family Acanthasteridae; genus Acanthaster; species Acanthaster planci. The sequence continues at coordinate 8,872,324 of NC_141785.1, read as the reverse complement.
TGACCGAGTCAAATTTCAAACCCTTGTCGCGAACCGCGTATGTTCTTGCCCCTCACTTAGTTTGTACGCATGCGTACTGAATCCCATTATAGAAGCCAGTAAAGTGGCTCTTGACTCGGGCAGGTGGACCCCAAAAGTAATCGATCAACATCAAGCTCAGATATAGTTGTTTGCCCCTTAATTATAAACCGATTAGTATTTGACCACTCCCTTTTTGCTAACTTGCACACGATACAAAACCATTTTCTGCCGAATTTTTGCCCATCTTTCTCACGTACTTCCAAAGAATTATAGAGTCAGAAGTTGGAAGTGAAGCCAACATTTCAGAGGGGATTTTTTTTCAGTTTGGTCGGGTTTCCCCTGACATTTCTCTACTTGTGAATTAATAGTGAGGAATATCATGAACGCTAAAATGAGAAAGTATCGTGCAAGAAGGAAACCGTATGAATGAGACCGGAATGTTTTGTCTGTGCCATTTAGTCGGGCAATTTGGCGTCATTGTAGTGCAATGCAGTAAAAGTCAACTGGTACCTAAACGCTCTCGTATCCAGGGGTGAAGTGTGTGTGGGTGTGTGTGTACGTGTATGCCATGCCCAGAATCCGGACATCTCATTTTGGCCGCTGTCGGACATGTCGGACTCAGTGCAGAAATTTGAATCTGCATGAAAAGGGACTGCATTTCAGACAAATGGCTCTCGATCTTGAAGAAATGAACTAATGGATACAAACGATCCATCAGTTTTCCAGACAGTATCATCGATGACCTGAGGGGACTCAGAAAAAAGTGTGAAAATTGGGCACTAAGTAAGGTGAAAAACACGGAAAACGACGAATATTGGGTCCCAATGAAAAACGAAGTGAAGTTCAAAAAAGGTTCTTTGCCTAGAAGTAATAAACTGTTTGATCATAGGAGTTAATAGTCTTTCGTGTGGCATCAAAGTTACTTGAAGGTAAACCGGGCAAAATTGTGAAAATTAGACACATTAAAGTACGGTAAAAAGCGATGCTTTTTTCATAATTATCCTTAAAATCCGTAAAATTGACATTTTTCACTTATCTATTTTCCGGAAATCTTTCTTATCAGAAGCTATTAAATATCAATATTTGGTAGATTCTTGGCAATTCATTCACACACGAGGTCTTCAAGGGAAATGGCAGGACAAATTCCTCACATGGGTCACCACCGATATGCGTCGTCCGCGGGACTCAGTTTTCAGGCCGACGACCATATGGTACAATTGCGCATGCGCAAATACACAAACTAAATGCATACACAGTCTATGGGGAAACGAAAATAAGTGGAACTTTGAAAAGTATTGGATTTGGAAAAAAAAGCAGTCATCACAGAGGGCAAACTGCAAAGCATTTTGAATATGTGATGTTGGGTTGCCAAAGACCTATTGACATCTTACCCTACAACCGTCTGCCAAGGCAAACCCGCCACCAAGGAGCAGTACAACGTTCCACGGTAGCTTCTTTTGCACGATAGACCATGTCAACAACGGAGTGCGGGGCCCAAGTTTGGTGCCGTCTACAGAAGAAAAAGTAAAAGTGACGAATATTGTTCATCAGAGACTATTAAAGATCACAGGACAAACTTAAAAAGCGACCCCCAAGGCGAACAGCGTTAAGCATTGTAACAGCTGTATAAAAAGCGTCATCGACATGCTGTGCAGTACCTGACAAAATGCTCCTTCCATGACTGAAAGGCTCCAACATGTGTGACATGATCTTTTGCTCACAATTTTTTATTAGCGATGTTTTTTTCAAGCAACCAGTCGGTAACTGAGGTTTTTAACACCCGCTAGTTTTGAACTCCCTAGTCAGCTCTTCGTTAAAGAGACTGCTCCCCCGGTGGTTTCACGGCGTATACAAGGCTTCACTGGAAGATAAACCCTCAGACCCGAGACTGTCGAACTAACCTCGCCAGCAGAACATGTTTGGCAGCGTGGAGGGGAAAAGAAACAGAAGGAAACAAATGAATACGACCGCCGTCGCGTCAGTCACGTACCTGAAAAAGGAGCAGACATGCAGGTCAATCCTTTTCGATATTTGCTGGGGATCATTGATCATACAGTGTTTTACAGCAACCCCAGTCCTTTCAATTCAGTCGCTAGTTACTCCCTTGGCGATGCATGACATTGTAATAATTTAATGCTTCTCCAAAAGTAGCGGAAAGTCAATAGCCAATATAAAGTTTACATCAAAACCAGTTTGCTCTTCAGTGTGTAAGTAACTGGCACATAATTATATAAATACATGTGTACTTCCTATTACCACACCTCACAATATCATAAAAATAAAAATACACATAATCCAGATCAAAATTCTTACTGATCCGGTAGAGGTCTAGCACACAAGCATAGTAAGTTGTCAACAACGCGTACGCTAACATCGCCTCCGGAACATATGACAAGATGGCGGCACACATCGTTTTCCTGTGCTTTTTGATGCTGTAAAACTATAACGCTATTTATTTGGGGACAACACGATCACCTACGGTGCCTTGTCGACTACCTTCATTCAAACCAAACGTACTACAGTTATATATTATATCCAGTTTTGTCTTCTTTTCAATTTCTCCTCTCTGAGTGGGAGTATTTCGGGCGTGTGATGGCGTCATACTCACAGTGGGACTGGGAACAGCTCCGCCCATCCATTGGCGTCGGGAATAAATGCCAGTTCTTTCGTGAACCACAGGAGCGCCAAGGCTATAAAGTGGATTAGCACCCAGACCTCGGCCCACCTATTATCAAGGAAGAAGGAAACAAGGGCCTATCTTTAACACTGTTTGTTTTTTGAGGGGGGGGCAATGATTTACAGAGATAATTCTGAGAGAACTTTGAGGAACCAATCTAAAGAATGTTCAAGTGACACTTCAACTTTAATTTTATTTTTTCTTATACTTGCTAAGCAAGATAAAAATTTTACAATAAAAAATGCAAAGGCAACGTCCTAAGAATTAAAAACATTATGTTTTATATCACCTACAAGCTGCTTTGGTTCTTCAGTTCAGAGCTGTAGGAAATATACTTATTTCATGACACGCAACGGCACTGGTAGCGAGAAAGGAAGTGAACGTGACTAAAGTTCGACCGAAGTCGCATGAATGATGGATGGTTTGATTATCTTGTCGACCATTTAGAACCGTGCACTCCGCCCATCATTAGCATCGCTAGTTACCAATGGCATTTTTCGGAATTCAGCACAAAAGAAATCATCCATATGAGATACTTTTGCAAGATGGTAGAGGCAATCTCATCCTTTATTTAATAATTACAGTTTCAACAAATCAGGACTGCGCCTGTGCGTTTGGAATTCGGAATTTGGAATTAAGAAGCATCCGACCATTAACTGATGCAGACTTACGACATTGGACCGAGGGCGTCGTACTGCTTTTTAATCACCGCCCGAATGGTGGCGGCCTTTGCGTCATGATTTTTACGCGAACAGCAGGAGCGAAGTTCTCGACAGCAACCGAACAGACTGAAAGAGATGAAAACATAAGTAAATTAATTCACGCTAAATTATTCAACAAGATCAACATGTCATGGTCATTCTGGTGCCATTCAGCAATTAAGGGTTCTGGTACTCGGCATAGGCTTTGTGCGTTACGTGCATGGGCGCCAATCGGTGGTGGACGGGGGACCCACTTTTCCAATGGGGGATACTATATCACAATAGCCCCCCCCCCCAACTTTTTCCAAAACCTAAATGAAAATATAAATAGCTTGCACAAGCATTTGTTAAAACAACTAGCTAAAGTAGCCACAAATTGTCTCAGATCACACCACAGAGCATCTATAGGCCTACTCCAAAATTTTCCGGGGCGTTGAGCGCGCACGCATTTGTTCTTATCAGAGCTATGCCCCCCAACACACACACACACACACACAAGTGGGGACATTCCTTTGTTCTCCTGTGGTTAAGGAAACGTGATTAAAATGCTCCTTTTTCTCCAACTAGGACAACTCCTTCGAGCTGGATTTTTGTTGATGATTTTACCTTCTATCCAGAAAGAAAAATTGCAACCAGAACCACGCACAGAAAATGCTGAGAATCATGGCCGGCAGAGCAAAGACTATCCACGAGGCGAAGTTGATATTGGCAGCATCCCCGTACAAACTATACATCATGTGACACAGAAAAAGAAACCATGAAAAATGACCAATATTAGCTTATTTTGTCAGCTCTCAGATGCTACGGAAATTTGCACAGAAATGTTCAACACCAGGACGGGACGCAATGCAAAAAAAAAGGAAGGAAAAACTCCAAAAGAAATCAAGGATTTGTTGACTTTCATCGAAAACTGTTATGCACTAGGCGACCTTACTGCCTTATATAGATAAATATAATAAATATATAGAATTCGCACAGAATTCATCAAGAAATTGCTTCCCGTTATAAACTTCAACGTAAGGGTGACATGTTTCTGTAATTGATTGCTTCTTTTTTTACTTGGGAAAATTAGTTCATATTCAGGTTTTGCTACATTTAACTAGTTCCTAGTAGGGTAAAAATAGTGTAACTTTTTGGTAGCATGCTCACACTTACTCGCTCACAACCTCGTTGAATACCAGGTTGGTGCCCGTCCCAGTTAATGTTGCCGTGCCGCCGAAGGAGGCGGCGGCAGACACGCACAGCATCATGCCCTTGCACATGGAGTTTTCCGCAGGGGACAGGGAGGCGAAGTCAATGTCGACGTTGGCGGCGTCGTCACCCTTCGAAGTGACATCCTCCGAGGAGCCCTCCTGTCGGTCTGCATTCTTTTCGTCGGTCTCGTCAAGGTCCGTTTCTCTGCAGTGAGGAGAGCGAAGCAGTTTTCACAATCGAGTTTGAAACTGGTCCGAAAGGCCCGCTACAGAGCCTAAAGGACATGCAAACACATCCTCGAGACTGGCACCCGTAAATAAATGAGAAAGCAGACAGAAAGAAAACTTATCAAAGCAAAGTTTTGAAACTAAGAACATCGTCTGCGAAATCTTTTTTTAAGTTGTAAAACCAGAAAAAAGGGCAATGATAAAGACTGGACCCAGGCCACAAGGTTCATGGAAGCCGACAGAGGAAAGTTCGAGCAGCATCGAGTAACAGGTAGAAAATGCAAGAAAGCGGTTATAAGATTATTCAGGACATATACAAATGTACAGAAATCCATCTCTTGCGAGATTAACGTTTCTCATAAGACGCAGAATCTTCGAGTATAAAGATCTCTGCAGTAGGCTAGGGATCATAAATCCCCAACTCAAAACCCTCATACCCTTTTGGTTTTAAATTAAGCCCAAGAATGCTAAGCATTCGTCAATGGGAAGAGTTGTCAATTCAATTTAAAACCAGGATAGGAAATTTGCGTCTCACGATGCAAGAATCGAACAGCATTGTCCAAAGCTCAATGAGTTCACTTGTATTCAGTATTAATTAGCTGCTGATAACTAACAACCTTCAATACTGGCAATGATGGTAATTAAAACATAACAACGGAATGAAGGGTTTCCACCTTGTTTTATAAATCCCATTCGGTTCTTCAGTAGTTACACTCTGTGAAGAGAAGTTGTTTTCCGGCATTTGAGTTCCCTTCTCCAACTCTAACTGTACGCCGTCGCAACTTACTGCGACTGCGTCGGCATTCTCCAACGTATCGTCCTCTTTCTGTAGATATGAATATCAGGTCACGTCTTGTTAATGATGAAGTTAACGCAATATATATTGTCACGTTTATAAATTTTTTAGACAGGCCTTATAAACTCAAACAGAGATAGAAATACGGAGTTCGGCGGGCGGAAATTCAAATCCCCAGACAAGAACATGTATCAAAGTTACGGGACGTACAATTGCCTGCACACGAAAAGCATAACAGCCTCTCATCCTTTTTAAGGCGAGACCCCTCTACGGCCTCAATGGTTTAGGTCTCACATGTGTCCCAAATATGGCGACATTTAAGTTTTATTCGAGTAGGCCTACTTAAATGTCGCACTCAAAACTACTGGCACCCCTCCAGCCAGACTGTATTTATATTCTACAAACACACTTCTCGGTCATAGGGAGGTTTAAAAGTGCTGGCCTATGGTGTGGCCGCTCAGACATGTTTCCACACTGCCGTCAAACTCACCTGCCCATCTTTCTTGACCATTTGGGCCAGGACCGAGTGAACAATGGGTACCATCATGGCGGTGGTGGCGGTGTTACTAATCCACATGGACAGGAAGGCAGTCACAGCCATGAAACCCAGCATTAATCTGGCATCAAATGACAGCACTTTCGATCATCTGCTACAGGGCTATAGTCAAGTCATCAACGATCAATCGTGGGTCGATCATAAACCTTCAATTATCGAGCTTAATTCGAGAACAAACGTTTTCCCTTGACAATAATTGCGAGTTGAATATCGGTTACTTACAAGATAAATAAGAAATGCTTGGTAGTTAACATCGGTCTGATTTATGGTTGACATTTACTGCCAACTCTGATTAAGAGAAGTAAAGAGTTCTGAGCATTTTTCGTAAAAAGGAAGCTCCAGTAGTTTGATAAATAGCAAAAGTAATTCCAACAACACTCCCTAAAAACCGATTTGTTAAGACCACAAAAGATTCAAAACAGTAATAATTGGGCACAATATCCACCACAATTGGTTATTTCAACCAAATTCTTTTTAGAAAGCATTTGGATCTGAATTTATCTTTATCAATGCATTAGATACCTTCTGGGCTGGGATCCAACCAGGAGAAGGACTCCTAGTGCGATGCGACGGTGAAGGTTCCAGTGTTGGATTGCCACAGCCACCATCAGACCGCCCATGGCCAGGAAGTTGGTGTCCTTCAGGTAGTTTCGGCACACATCGTCGGAGTCTTGAACCCCCAGCAGCGGGAAGAGGAGAACGGGCAGGATAGACGTGACGGCAAGGGGGACCACCTCAAAGGTCCAGTAGCCCGCCATGACGATCACTACCCAGCCGCATTTGGCTACCTGTGAGAGCGAAAATGCAAGCAATTTCGATTCAGTTGACGCAGGTAAACGAATAACTACCTGCCAACAAGTTGGCAAAACTGTCCAGCCAGTATACCATAGCCAGCCAGTCAATAAATCAAACGAGCATGCAGACAGCCAGGCACATGGGCAGCCAACAAATAAGCCAATAAAAATACTGTACAAGCAGTTAACCACTCGCGCAACAACGCAGCCACCAACCAGCTGAGGGTGCAAGCAGATCGGGGGACAGGGGTATATACGACGTGTTCACATTGACGGGTACCGGGACATAGGGGATCCCCAATTTTTCACATTGACAAATAGAGGTACCGGTAAAACGGTAAAAGCCCGGCCAATTTTTCAGCAGAGGCCGTGTTTGACCAGCAACAATTTATTGACTACTGGTCAATTCTCCCTGGTAATCAATGCACAAAATATAATCTATGCCCAAGGTTAACTCAACCAGTGGGTGACTCAATGTCGCTGATCGAACTTGCGCCGTGTCCGAAACGGGCTTCCAGAGCTACGGCTAGGTCTATTGTCTACGCGTCTCCACGCATTTCCGATGGAGCGAAGACCTAGACCTAGCTCTAAACAAGACATTCGGATGCAGCCTTGGCCAGAGCCAAGGATGAAATCGCCAAAAAGGTGTTCATCTCAAAGAGACAATATACTTACACTATCCCCAGATACAATCAGCAGCGGTGATGCCAGTAGAGGGATCAGTACCAGCAGTATGGTGGTTCTGAACGCCCACAGCACCTTGACGACACTCTTGCATTTATCCATGTATACGGACAACTACTCAGATCAAAATAGACGTAGAGACGAAACAGTTTAAAGTGAAACCTTGCACTGATAGATTTGCAAGACAACCCTAATGCCATATATATAACGGCAACAATATTCACCTGAAACATCCATAACGCACTACAGCCACTAAACACAAACATGAAATCGATTTGTTTATATTTCGTAACCTTTGGACAGGTTCAGTGTCTACTTGCGCTCCAGATCTGCAAGTGTTCCCATGGACAACCCCCTGCATGTCCACGCCAAAAGTTCACGACATCTTAAGGTAAGGTTTTAGACTTCGTGGTGCATAGGCCTACATTCTGGCGCAAACTTTGCATCAAAAACCTGACACCCCACTTTCGCTGCAGGATACCAGAACAGTTACGTGAATTTTACATGATCGCCGTGTTAAATACCACCTCATTGCAAACCGAATTCAAAACGTTCGAGCTATTATAAACCCTGATCAATAGACCAAAATATCGATTTCTTGTAGGGCAGCACGCCGCAATCACAGTTTTCCACTTATCCATTAATATGCCTGAGTAGAGATCGCGAGGCAACCAGCTTTTGAGAGTTAAATTTGAATAAGATCTGGTACTCTAAGTTCTTTAAATTCAAATGAACATAATTTGAATTCTCCATACTAAAGACACTGTTGCTTTACCTCGTGATTCAGGGCAAGCTATTGCTTTTATTTCTAGAGATCCACTCAAGAGATGCCAATGCTTGCCCGAAAATAGAGTCTCTAGTCTGGGGAATATCAACTTAAATTGTTCAAATTTCACTCGCAAAAGGCTTAATGCAGTACCAATCGTATTTGGACCCACATACAGCACGAATCATTAACCGCTGAGTTAAGACACTGTAGTTTTTTTATTTGACTTCACGAAATGTTTAGTGAGTAACGATTTTGTGAAATCCTTTTCATAAGACCGAACTGCCTTGCATGTTTTTCTAACTGTAGAGGTGTACACCGCAGCGATGGAGCTATTATGTTTGTAAACAGGGTCAGGAAATGATAGGCTTATTTAATCTTTACCTCGATGCAGCGCATTTCAAAACGATAACAAGTTTAAGAACTATAAAAATACAAACGCCGTCTGGAAAGTAAACAAGTTAGCTTTAGTTTGCACATAGATGACATCACACATACACGCAACACGTTATCAAAAAGTAAACTGACTAAACTGGGGTGCATTTTGCAGGGACACTTGGGGGCGTTCAATTTCTTAAGTGGGCATTCAGTGGGTTTATTCACAGTTAACCCTCCAGGTGGCTGTACCAGTGGGTTTTTTCTTCTCTGATTTTTGAGCTGGGGCATGGAGGAAGCGGTGAGGGCACACGAGGGGCAGAGGCCTCGAGCAGCAGGCGTTCCCCATGCCCTGACTTAGTTACGCAAATGGAACACGTACGCGGTTGAATTCAACACCTGCCATGTACATGACTACCTTTCCGCAAGGGGGGATCGGGAACGTTTGTCCTCAGATTCGGATCGAACGACCCCGGGTTTGCACTTGTCGATCCTCCTTTAATCTCCCTTGCAGGTACAGATCCTCCTTCGTTAATCTTTACGAGATCCTGTGTAAATGCACTCTACTTGTCCCATTCTGGATCCCGCTGAGACCGACGGTGCGAACTAAAATAACCCAGTAGTTTTTGAAGTGTCGTGGTAGATTGAACGGTCTTTGAAAGTAAACAGGTCTTTTATCTCCATTATTTTATGACAACCACTTTTTATGACGAATGCTTTTATCTCTTATTATAGCTCATATCAAGATTCAGAATTTGTCCATTTATCTACAGTGAACCTGTACGGCCACCTGAATATAAAATGTATAGACTTAGCGTCGAGGTTTTTTTTTTTCAAAAATATAAAGGTCGGTGTTTCTACTGTTCAAAGATTTAAAAAGTCTCACAAAATGGAAAGTCAACGGTGGTGTGAATAGTTTGTAGCACGGTTCAATAAAAGTTTTTAAAACGTGGCTGATTCCATAGGATTGCACGGTAGGGGGCGTGATATATTGAAAGAGACCCACTGTCTAAATTTGAAATTTCCTCCTCCCAAGTACCTACTTTATCTTCCAATGGACTAGTTGGACTTTGGTTTTCTACCTTATTTTACCTGTGGTGAGAAACTCACGCTGCTAGCTTCAAAAAAAGAAACGAGCCGGGACCATGAGTTTTCTCTCATTGACTGGAGGGTCTCAACAATGTACTCGCTGGACGGTTGTAGCATGTGTGCCCGTGCAATGCCTAGAGCCGTAAAAATGTCTGGAAAAATACTCATCCTTCTCGGACGTATAATCCAGGTCTTGGGTCGGGGAGGGGCAGAATGGATTTTTTTCTTAAAACGACTGCCTTTTTTTCATTCGTAAAAGAATCGTCAACCATCGCCCCTCCCGCAGAAACTCTATCGTTTCTAAAATGCTGGCGCATTCATTTCTCTACCCCAAAGGCAACTATGTGGGGGGGGGCTTTCCCCTGCCACTCCCCCATACGCCACTGATGTAAGGAATACAGCGAAAGCTACATGTATATGCTCAAATAACTTTCCAAGCTGAACGAAAATTAACGCAGATGTGGTTTGGTCCCGTATGGACAGCCATCTTTACTTTTGAACTCCAGATTGTGAGTTGGACTGAGGCCTATGCAAAGCACAGGAAAACGCAAGGAAGCGTGGGCCATTTTGTACCACTAACCTCCGCCACACGCCATGCATGTCAAATACAGTCGAACTGATGGTGTCTGGTTAATACGGGGTCTGCAACTACTATGTAGTGGGGAAGCTTAAAGGGCTTAGTCACTGCACAAAACAATCTAAGCTTTCTCTTCCTGCTCTACATTTTGAGAAAAAAGGCCCGCGCGTGCCCCTTTAATACACTATTATAATCCCAACAGTATACAGCTGCAATTTTGCTGAGCATTCAAGTCAAACATTCAGTTGGCTATGAACTTCAGCTTGAACTCAATTGAAAGATAAGATTGGAAACTTGCAATACTTCACCCAGGCTATTCCCCAGAACTTTGGGGTCCAGCTTCTGGTTCGTGCGGGAGCGGGGCGGAAGCTGGACTCCACAGTTCTGGGGTACTATACCTCGCCCTGTGCAACACAATTGGGTGAAACTGACCATGGAGGTACCTCCATGAACTGACAGTTAAACATACCTTTGTTTACAGTGAGCCGTTATCTTTGAAGGCAAAAACCCTCGATCGTCACAAGCTCTTCAATCGTTCAACTTTTTCTTGCAAAGCTGGCTTTCGATAGAATTAACTTGGTGGGCAGTTAAACAACACGTCAGCTGAGCGGTACTGTGATTCTCACAAATTTATTTGTTGTTTGTAATCAGCGTACCGGGACCTAATTTGCAACACGAGCAGTCGCCAGGGTGTACAAGGCTTGCTGAGTGAGGGCAAAGTAATCTGAGACACACTTCGCTGGTGCCCACCTGTCTCTACATATATGTTGGTGGTCAGGCTGTCTCATGCAGTCTCTGGCCCAAATTCAGTCTGTTCGGCCATACAAAGATCGGGTTTGTGGGCAAGCTGAAGAGTGTGTTGTAACTGGGTGAAACTCCAAGGCTTGTATGTAGGTCTACAGTGTGTCCCAGGCTCATCCCCCAACACACGAAAGGAACAGACAATACTTAACTATCGGACACAACAATGACAAGTGGCAGCATTTAAAACTTTCAAATCCTACATGGTGCCAGCATCCAGTCCCCTCACCCCCACGCTTGCCAAATTTCCATGGCTGGCCATGTACGTCATTTGCCATCACCACCCACAGATATTTATGCGACTAATATTGACTTTTTGTTGATACTACAATAAATTGTTATAGACTTTTGCCGAGGTTCGTGCAGTGTAATCGAAACCAGCCCACGATTGCTGGGAAAATAAAGTTGGACAAGACAAAAGTTGGATAAAGTGCAAGGGTCACTCCATGATCCCCGGAGAAAAACTGCATTGGCAAGAGCTAATAATTTGGAGGTTTTTTCCAAAAAGGTTGGAAGATAATAGGCTTATGTTAACCTGTTCAAATATGCAACCAGGAAATACCGACCATTCTGAATGAATTTTATATCCGGCGGCCACCATGGTCCCGTGGATTTCTCCTTGTCTCCGAGAATCGATAAGAGCCGAATTTTTTCAAACTTATTTCGTTGACATTCTGGGACTGTTGACTACTGTATTGGAAAGTGTTTAACGTATACATGTACATTTGTCAATGGTTCACTTTGCAGATTTTAGCACATGCATTTCATAACGCAAAACAATTCCTCAACTTTTCTGGGTACTTCTGGGTAGATCTTCACTATTGTACATGTACAGTTTTACGCTGTCCGTTAACGGACTTAATTGTGAAGTCCGAAATAGATAACTTCAGACTACAGGGGGCGCTGTATTTGCTTGGTTCATTTACGGCCATCATGCATCCTCAACTCATATCCGGGTTGAAACCGAGGCTCTCTGTGCTAAACATATGGCACGGCCGCGCGACGTACGAAATAGCCACTGACAGTGTGCGTGTCACCGTAGCACCACTCACCATGCAGTCACAGGTACGTAGCTTCACCGTAAAAATGCAGTCTTCATTTCTTTTATCTTGTAAATCATTATTTAATGCATGAATTCCCCAACCCCTTATGATGTGCCCAGAATGGGTTGTCTGTTGATGGTTATATAGGAAATAATTCCGAAGAGTTTTACCCATTTTGTGATCACTGGTGATCAAGCTTTTTTAGCCGGTCATGTCGGTGTGCAGTGCCGCGAATGCAGACTGCTTGCCTTAGTGCGTGTTCCTTCACCTGGCCTAAAGGTAATCCTGCCAAAAATTGACCTATCCCTTCTGAAAATATAAAATACATGAAAAACAGTTCAGTGCAGTTGTCTCGTACGCAGACGAACAGTTACGGAATTATATTTCATGGTAGTCTTTGGGTAATAGCCAAAATAAAAACAGACCAAAATACATTTATTTTAACGAATTTGTAATTTAAAAGGAAATAAACTTGTAACAATACTCTGCTTTTACAAAGGATTCTAATGTTTAGTCTAACTTTGCTGACAAGATGGTCTCGTTAGGTAATTGGACTGAATCTACGGTTGCACTATACACTCCAATTGTTGAAAACAGTGCAAAACCAGACCGAAATAGCGCTGCCTGTAGACTCTCGTGAAGAGGTTGGAATCCGTTTTTTTGCTGGAAATTCAAGATTATGGCCAGACAATCACTTTTCGTTTCAATTTTATGGGGGTTAGCCACGATTTCTTTGTTCATTCATATTTTCCCGAAGATACCCTAAAATAGAAGTAAAACTACATGTATGCGCTCAGCTCTGAATGTAGCCCCTGCCTCTATCCAATAGGCCCACAATTTGGGACTTTTTGTGAAAGAAATACCCCGAACCGGAAACTGTCGGTCCCATATTTGGAATTTATAGAAATATTTCTATGATCCCTCCTGATTATGGCACGTCTTATTGTGAAAACCTGTGGGATCACAAGATAGTAATGAGCTCACGCGCAGAAATACAGCCATTTGGTTGAATGCACCCTTTAATATCACCTCGAGGGCCGGTTTCACAGTAAAAATGACTCAAAACGAAGAAAATCTATTGAAAATAGAAAATACAATTCCTTTCTGAAGAATGATAAAACAGTTTGTCCGTTGCCACTCTTTTAAAATGTGGTTGTGTTTTGGGAGCAATGAAAATCTTATTCGGTAAACAAACGAAAACTGAAAATTAAACATCCGCAAAACTGCGGGACACACAGAAGAAAGACTACCAGAAAGGTGAGAAAGAGGACAAACGGACAGAATTAATTATTGATTGAAACTTTCTAATTTCTGTTTCCCCGGCGTTCGACTTCACTCACCCAAGTACAGCCGTCGTGGCCATTCTAAAGTTAGGGAGGCGAATAAAAAACTGCTGAAAGACGACGTTTGATGCTGAAACTGAATTTCATTTCATTTATTTGCCAGATAAAAGGACATACAAAAATACACAAATTACATACAAGAGGCACACCTAAAAACATCAAAATACATTACATGAGAGATAAAAATAATTGCACAGTAACTAAAATACATGTACCAGAAAAACACCTCACCAGCCAGACTACTCTAGCAAACTATCAACACAGCACAAAAACGCAACTACCAACCTTCAGTGCAATGCAGCAATACTCACACTCTCTCACACATCCCGATCATGTCCATGAGGGAGATTACCAACAACCTCTACACATATACAGACAAACAAAAACATTCGATCTAGGAGAACCTTTGGCAGGGATAACCAAAACAGTGACAGAGACACTTTCAAAGTGTTTAAACCTAAAATTCCCCATGAAATGCAACAAGGACAACCCAAACAAGAGAGCAGTGTTGTGGCTTCTCCCTCATGGAGGAGACAGGGAAAAAGGAAAAGGAAACAAAAAGAAAAAAGAATATGAAATTATTATTTTATGCTAGTTAAAAGCTTTCTTTTTCTCTTTAAACCCTGAAATACTAAAAAGAAGTTGATCACTCAAATTTGGCGGGAGTTGATCAAAAAAGGCTGAGAACGATCGAAAGCAGCAAATTTATAACCATCAGTGTGAGCATGCATATGAGAGAGTTGAAAAGTACCAAAATATGACGTGAATCAGCAGAAAATAAAATGAAAAGAGTGAACATCAAATACCAAAAAGCACTTGGAAACAAAAATATGACAAAATACCCATAGGTATTATAAAGGGACATTAGATCTAGCATCTTAAAACAAATTAAAAGAAATAAACCATCTAAAAACTAATTTACAAAATTTTTAAAAAGATGCCTAGACATTGTAAAACAACCAGGTGGTGCTTTGCCCACGTGACCTTTACGATGAGAACAAGACGTAACGTACCCCTCCTCCTGAAAATGAGGGGCTTCCCACGTTCATCTTTTGACCATAAGGATTTGGCAATTTTTTTTATTTTGAATTGCAGCCTAAGTGATTTTGTTTTGTATTAGACATGGCTGTCCGTTCTGGGTTGACCACTCATCACTGTCTGGCTGCTGCTAACAGAGGGCGACATTGCAACATGGTCTGGTTCCAAGTACTTCTGACATGGGTGGTTAGTGACACACGCGGTACATAGAAGTGGCATCACACTGCGACATTTTCCTACCAGTATCACTGCCAGCGGACTGAGGTGCTCCCCAACCCGCAAAAGGCACTGCAGGTGATGTCCAAGTTGTACAATGTATGAGGCCCATGTCAAACGTCGTGCTTTTGCCGTGTCCAACTCAAATACTTTGAAAATCTTCAATTAAGTGCAGCAGAAGCACGACGTTTGACAGAAAAGTTTTAAATATGAGTACTAGACTACATACATGTAGGCCTACGATCCTGCCAATTCTATGCTACACGTACATGTACACCACAGCGTCTGACGTGCTACACGGTGGGGTCCGGACAACTGGACCTTTTGCCAGGGTCGTGCTATAAGCCTTATCGCAAATACTGCACAGGTGATTTTGCCCAATGGTAGAAAGGCATTGTGGGAAGAATAAAGGAGCAAGCATTGCCCCTTTTTCCTTCCTACAGTGCCTTTCTACCATTGTGCAAAATCACCCATGCAGTAGGCCTAGGGCCTATTTGCGATGTTATTTGATGCTAGTTGTATGTGTTGATGCTTGTTGACGCTAAATAGCATGACCGTTTTGCCAACTTGACTTCAGACAACTTGACCGTTGAGACAACTCGACCATCCGTGCATAAAAAGGAGAGACAAGTAGACCGTTGAGACAGGTCATCTGGTGAGACAAGTCGTTTGTTGAGACACCCTTGTCCGCTCAGCCCAGTCGTCTGCTGAGACGACGGTGTGAAATACTATGCCTTAATAATGGAAGGGGATTTCTCATAGTAGATATACAAAATCTAATTTCTGAGGTATAATAAAAATGGTGACCGTAGTAAGTGAATCCTGTGCTGACCCAGCCACATATATATATATGTATTACAGTCATTTTCCTAGTTTTGGATCTCTTGAAATAAAAACCTAGGCCTACCACGGCATTTTAGCTAGTGAGCCATGCAGCCCTGTTTTGCACGGCAAGTTTCGTGAAATCACGGCCCATTTTTTCAAGCACGGCCTGGCGGTGCAAATCAAGCCATGCACTACTTAATTTGAGTCTTGTGTAATCTAGATCCCCAAAAATATGGTAATAAAATCTGAGATAAAATTCAGTCTTTTCCCATGCTTTACACTGCAGTATTAAAAGCACGTCACGCTGGGACTACTGTTCGGACGTTTGGTTTGAACGTATCAACGTTGGTAGGTGGGTTCCCTTACTTACAAATAATGAACTGTAGCACCGTATCTATCAATTTGTAACAAAATGAATACAGGGAGTCATACTTGTTCACCAGCAATCGATCGTACATGTGATCAACTTCATTCCCATGGCAATCGTTAGCCGCCATATTGCACCCACTCACACACGAGGTAGTCCATGGGGACAAGGTTGACATACAATCGCTTTGGGGCTTGTGCTGCATGCTCACTACATGAAAATCATCCAGAATGAAACGAAAACTAACGGAATTTCTTCTTGAAGGCAAGGGCTGGCGTACACGTAATCTTTGTTATTGTCAGTAATCAGCATAACGCTTGTTTAGGTTCTTTTACCTTGACGATGGAAAACATTGTCGAACTCTTCCAATGCCATATTCAGACTCGTGCACAAGCGCGAGCACGTGGCCTGCCTGTGGCGTACGTGTGTGTGTATATAGTTAGCACACTACGCATGTACGATGTCTTTTTTTCGTCCACATTGAAGTCGAGTCTTGTACTCAATTCGCTTTTTCTTAGCCAACTTGCCAAAGGAAACATGTATGTAGGAATACTGGGATTCATTATTTTTGTTTGCTTATCACATAATAATCTAAATATACTGTATTGCAAACAAAAAGGAAAAAACGTTTGTCAAATACTGACCTGCAATATTACCTGCGTGTCATTTTTCTAAAAAGAAAATTAAGTGGTGATAAGAAATCTGTTCCAAGGTGTTTGTCATTATTTGCTTCTTTGTTTCAGGGCTGTTTAATCACACTATGTAAAACAACAATTGCACACAGTTTTACAATTTAATTTTTTTTCCTAAAAGCTGGGTTTTTTTGTTCGAAATGGCAATACTCTCAGAAAAATTGTCAGAAATTCATCAGAGACCACCAGAGAGCATCTGAAACAGGCAGAGCTTCCAGAGCCCTAACGCAAGCCTTGGATCCCGGCTGTAAGGGACTTTGCGCAGCGCATTCATATTGTGTGCTTCAAGTTCGTGCACAAATTTTGGACTCTAACAAGATTGCACTCCCTGTTTTTCAGTTTGCACTCCCACTTTTCAAATCCTAGCTAAAACACTGGCTTACCACCTTATGTTCTTCAGTTTATACAATCTCAGACAAGTTCTGTTTAAAAGGTGAAATGTAAGCATCTTGTTGAACAAAACTTGTTCTCAGAAAATTTCATGAAAACAATATTTGGCCAGATTTCTGATTACACTGTGACATTTTCAACGGTTTGTAAAAAATTGTGATAGCGGAAAAACGAACGAAAACGAAAAGCGAATAAAAACAAGCATGTTTCTCATCCCTGTCTGCTTCCTTTTTGGAGGCCGCCTGGAATTTTTTGTTATTTTCTATTTTTGCAAAATGCAGTAAAAAAACCAGAAAAAGTCCACAAATTCATCGGAAAATAAATATTTGCTAAATAAGTGAGTCAAGTTTTCAGTATAGACTCTTTCGGTCACTTTGTACACCACATAAATCGACGCGCGATTGCAAAACATGGAAGTTTTAAAAAATGCGGCTCTGGCGTTCGTTGAGTGCTTGATAAACACAATGGAGCACAGCAGTTCACATGGACCATTCGGATGATAATTGGAAATTTTTTTATTTCTTTTTCCTTTTTTTCATGTCAGGTCGATACTCACGCCATATAGTTGTATATGTTACACATAACATGTCACATCGACGCGTTCCTGCAACATCCCCACCTTTCACCCACAATGCACCGCAGTAAACACTGCATTACGTCATTATGTTGTAGGCCTGTTCTAGACAAGATGACAGGAGCTAAAAAAGTGAACCTAATCACTATTGCCAAAAGGCAAGAGCCCCAAACAAGAAGTAAAAGACAATAAGACATTCATCAATAAAAAAGTCTAATGCATTATGTTACCTTTCAAAAGATGGATAAAGAGTAAGACTGCAAAATCATCATTAATTGGGCATGTATTGTAGGAAGCCAGGCCAAAATGCCAGGAGAAAAGATAAAATAACATACAGAAAAAAGGTTAACATTATATTTGAAAAGATAAAGAGTAAAAACATCTCATAATCATTAATAGGACAAGTACATTATATAAAGTCAGGCCAGAAAGCCAGGTAAGGAAATAAAAATGAAGGTTGTTATAAGAAAGAAAATTTGACTGAGCATCAGACGAGCCAGGTTCAACTGCTGATCATGTGATTAAAAAAAAAAATAGAAATTACACATTGGTTTCGTCAAGGTATAGTTTACACTAGAGACACGGTGCTAATTAACAATTAGAACCTACATGTAGGAACACATTGTGGATTGAAAATCTCTAGTTTATTTAAACAGATAAATCAATGAAATATGACACTCATCCTTAATAGACACCAAACTGGAATTTTTTAAATCGTGTTAATTTATTTTACACCACAATTTCAGCTGGAGAGAGAACCCATCGGTAAGGCAGTTCGAAGGGTTTTGGGGAGTGTCTCCCATAGAGGAGGGAATACATGGATTGGATTATGATGTAAGCAATCGTTTCTAGCTACCAGATGAGAAAATCTTAAATTCTCAGTATGCCAGGAGTTAATATGAATATGTTCTACCACGAAACTACATGTACATGAAACTTCATGATACAAAGTTTTAGCTATAAGAGAGATCAGCAGATAGTCCCGACAGGACTGTAGAGAACACGAGTTCAACTGTTTAAGTCAATCGAGGTAGGGCATCTCCATTCTCCTCAACTCTTGTCGCCCGTCTTTGGACCTGCTCAATATCAGCAATCAATGTACTTCGTAGCCAGAATGTGACCGGTATGGGACTTGAAGGCATTTTGAAACGAATTGGTTAGGCTTGGTGTTGGGTTTCACTGGTTCCAGTCAGAGCCTCGCATGCAGTTTGGAATGGCTGGAATCAGCGAAGCTGGCAACTAAGCTTAATCCACTTGTTTTGTAAACACTCTGAACTCAGGCTCGGGCAGTGTTTAAAGAATTCACTCACACAGCCGTACTCTGGTTCCCGATACCATTTTCATCGATGCATTCGGACTTAGAAATTTGCAGGGGAAGGGGCAGGAAACAGTCTAGTGCAGCCAATGTTTTCTGTCACTCATGCATAGCTGCATGCTCATAAGCCTGAATCTTGTTTTGTTTGGTTTCATCACAGCGCAAGGCACCAAACTTGTCAAACAGTGATGGATACATTGTATGTCACAAGTCCAAAAGGTAATGTTCTTATTTACTTGTCTTTCATTTTAACATGTCTTTGAAGAGTGGAAACTCTAACTGTTGCAAGAAATTTTAAAATGGCAGCCATCTTGAAAAAAATGAAAAGCCCTCTTTCCTCCTTTTTTTCAAAAATCCGGATGAGAAACTTGTTTTTTTCTTTACTTGCCTAATAGTTGCATGGTGATTATGTGTAGAGGCCATGGACATATGGTTAGGGTTCACTGTTTGTTCCAGCCAGAGCTGTTCATTATTTATTGGAGCCCCCCCCCCTTTTTCTTTAAGTACTGTCCACTCCTGTTTGGTGCTTAGCTGTGGTGTGCAACATGAAACAGCCAGAGAGGTTCCAGCTGGTGGCCATGTGGTGGAAGCCTTTGTTCTTTGAGTCATTCTGACTCCATGCTTGAGTAACATTGACTCCACACCACAGCTCACACAGTGTTTACCTGATCTGTTTTTATTACAGGTATGTTGTGTTTCATTTATTTTGATGATGACTGACAAGAATTTATAGTATTTAAGTCATGCAATGAAGATGTATTTACACTTGCCTTGGGGTTTTTAGAATTATTTTCTTTCCATGACTATTCCATGTTTGACAGAATATGTCTTTTTGTCACTCAACTCGACAAGTATTGAGTTACATGTATACTTCCTTTTGAACTTGATCTATGCCAATGTTGTGCTTCTGGACATTCAGGATATCCAGCCATTCGTGAGTAATAATTTTGGGAATGATTTCTATAATTTTAGCACAACATGTATGTACTTAAGAAGCATACAGCCCTTGATTTGGATTTGCTCATTAGAGGTATATATAGTTTACATGTAGTTGTGAATTCATCTGAGTTAGAGTCATAGTGCATGAACTTGTGCCTGGTCCATGTACGTGTGTAGGTTAACCACTTCCAGCTGGGGGCTCCGGTACTGGAGGCATAGGCCTTATATTTGTGGCTGGGGTCTCCGAAATCGGAACTTTACTGTAAAAAACAAAAAGTTGCTGGGTGTTTCTTAAAAAGTTTGGCGCTGTCAGTTAAAAAGTCTAGGCCATCATTGGAGGTAAATAAATTGGTCTGAGGCAATAATGGGTTGCTGGGGCCGGAGAATTGGGACTTTTTTTTATAGCCGGGGTGACCAAACTTATAAAAAGCCTGTAATAAAATTACGAGCTGCTGAGAGCTGCCAGGCACCGCCAATCAACCCCCGTATTCTTTCAGCGCAGAGCGCTGCAATTAGCGGAGGTAATCCGTGTATTGTTTGTGCAGAACGCTATTGTTCGCGCTGCCGGGCACTCGCAGCGGATTATCGCTGCACTGCACTGAAGACAAAGCGCGGACTGTGCGGGCTCATTATGCACCTGTGCCCCATGAATGACCCGGCCCGGGCGCTGCTGGCCCTTGCCACCTTGACTGACAGGGCTAGGCCCTCGCTGCTTGAGAATAAAATCGCCGTGCAGTGGCTTATGTGTTCATATTGGGTATCGTGTTATCAAAACACAGACAACATGGCTGAAATTATATCCGGAGAGTCCAGTTCTTCCAGTAAAAGCGAGTTTTATCTCAGTTCAGACGAAGGTTCTTCGTCTTCTTCATCACCGCCATCACCTGCTCAAGTACAGAAATTGACACAGTGATGTGCCTTTGGCGGTATATGCCATGCGCAAGAGACAGTCCCGTACACAGACCACCGCGTCGACCAGCAGCAGTGCTGCACCGTTCCGAGGGACAGATGAAGACAGTACACTGCTGAAATACGGTTTCACCGGTAATGGTGGTGCCGTTGATCCCCACCTGCATCGCAGCTCGACCTGCAGTGAAGCCTTTGAGCTGTTTTTTGACGACGTTCTCTACAACAAGAGACCAACCGGTATGCCGTGCGGGCCTCTGCACGGCATACCGGTTGGTCTCTTGGTGTACTGTCTTCATCTGTCCACCGGAACGGTGCGGCACTGCTGCTGGTCGACACGGCGGTTTTTGAACGGGACTGTCTCTTGCGCCTGGCATATACCGCCAAGGCTACATCACTGTCAATTTCTGTATGCCGTGCAGAGGCCCGCTACGACATCGGCGCACATGCACTGATCTGAACACTAGAGGTCTGAAGGCCTTTCTGGGCCTTTGCATAATGACGGGCATTGCAAAGCGCCCCACCCTTCATAGCTTCTGGTCCACTGACCCACCACTGAAGATGAGCCTATTCCCGTCCTTCATGCCCCGAGATTGCTTCCTTGCCATCCTGCAGTCCCTGCACTTCAACGATAACACCGCCATGCCGGAGGACTGCACCGACCGCCTCTTCAAAGTGCGCCCAGTTGTCAACCATCTTGCTCAGAAGTTTGCCACTGTCTACATTCCTCGACGGGACATTTCCGTCGACGACTCCCTGTTGAAGTTTTGCGGGCGTCTCTGCTTCGCTACTTACAACCCCAGAAAGAGGGCCGGCTTCAGCATCAAGATGTACAAGTTGTGCCAGAGCACCGGGAGTGCCGCCAGGTACTGCTACAACTTCAAAATCTGCACCAGCCAAAGTAAAGGAGACCTCCCAGCAACTACACAAGTGGCGATGGACCTGGTGAATGACCTAAGCGGCAAGGGCTACAACCTTGCCTTGCCCTCAACCGGGCCTTCAGCAGTCCCGATTTGTTTCGACGACTTCACAACCAGAAGTTCAACGTCGTCGGCACCGTCATGGCGAACAGAAAAGGGACGCCAAAAGACCTGCAGTCCGTCAAGCTGAAGCGGGGTGAAACAGCATTCCGGTCAGCCGACCTGGGCGTCAGCGGTTCTCTCCTGGCCATGGTGTGGCAAGACAAGCGCAACATCCGTATGCTCTCCACCATGCATACGGCAGACATCCGTGGCTCCGGCAAGCAAGACAGGACGGGGGAGGAAAAGCAGAAACTGACCTGCATCATCGAATACAACGCCCTGATGGGGGGCGACCAACTAGCGGCAAATCATCGAGCTACTCGTAAGTCCCTCATGTGGTACAAGAAGCTCTTCTTCTACCTGCTCGACTTGACACTGGTGAACAACTACGCCGTGTAGCTGGCCGTTGGTCACCGCCTCTCCTTCCTCGACTACCGCTTGAGTCTTGTCCGTGAGCTGCTGTTGGATGAGCCCTTGCCCGAGTACTGCCCTCAGCATGATACTCTACCAGTCACCAACTCTCGCTTTGTCGGCCAACACTTTTCCGTGGACTTTGAGAGGACCAGCTATGGCGACTTCCGCTACCGGCAGTGTGTCCTCTGCGCTTCCCGTGGTCGGCAAAAGAAGACATACTTTGAGTGCGACATGTGCCACCAGCCCCTCTGCGTCGCCCCCTGCTTCAAGGAGTACCATACTGTCCACTAGTTGACACTTTGAACATTTACTTTCATGGACATTTTCATGGACATTATATTTTGTGTTTTTCATGACTTGATGCCCCACTTATCAGGTGTAAAACAATATATTATTTACTGGTGGTTCAACCTTTGAAAAAAATGACAAAATAGACAGAGTTTCTGGAAAGTACTGCTTTGAGGATGTTGTATTTTCATCTCTTTAAAAGGTGGCACATTTCCTTGTAACGGTTTTACTAATTGGTCATGTTTTCAACCTTTGAAAAAAATGACAAAATAGACAGTTTCTAGAAAGTACTGCTTTGAGGATGTTGTATTTTCATCTCTTGAAAAAGTGGCACATTTCCTTGTAATGGTTTTACTAATTGGTCATGTTTTCAACCTTTGAAAAAAATGACAAAATAGACAAAGTTTCTGGAAAGTACTGCCTTAAGGATGTTGTATTTTCATCCTTTTCATTCCTTGCACCGGTGTTAAGAGTTTGCTCATTCTTGCCTTTTTTTATGAGTATTGCTTTTTATTTGATTAGAAAGAGTGGAAATTTATTTTACTACTTTTATGAGTTCAACTATTTCAATGAGAAATGAAAAGAAAACACAAGAGAAATGACAAGAAGAAAATAAGAGAAAAAGAAGTTCTCTCCAAATATTTGTCTGTATGTGTATTTCTATGTGTACTTGATTTTATTGGTTTCTACGATTTTACTTGAAATTGTTGGGGAAATAAAGTTTGGGAAGGGAAATATCCATTTTGAACTAAAACTTACACTGTTGGAGGGACAATGAACAAGTTGGCAGATAAAATATGAGAGTAGTTTGGGGGAGATATAAGTTTGGTAGATGGGAAAATATATAACAGAAAAAACCCTAATAGCTTCAAAAAATAGCAAAAGTTATATGCGGCAGCGCCGCAAAAAACCCACACTTTGAGACCCAATTTTTTACAGCATGATTCATTTGCCGTCATTGCCCGCACTCATTGAACAGTTTACAAAGCCCAGCTTCCCATTCACTCAGTGCATATTACGCGCTGAGGTCTTGACCGTCAATCGCTCTGCATAGCAACACGGCAGTATAGCAACGCGCTGGGCCAAGGCCCGGAACAAACGTGCCCTCATGTAACACTACACAATGGGGGCTCTATACAGAGTGGGCGGCGTGGCTGCAAAACCGAAGGGTCAATGGAAGTTGCTTGTAAGGGCTAGACTCGCCACGGGACACTAATTTTATGGGGTTTGGCGTTCAGAAAAAAAAGATACGAATTTTTGAAGATTTTTGAAAAACAAAAATATGAAAAAACAGCCCGGCAGCACATGTAACGGTTAAAAAAAGCACCCGGCAGCAAGTGGTTACACATGCGGTGATCATGGTCTAGGGGTCTTATGCAGAATATTGAATAGAAATGTCTGTGGCACACAGTACTCACATTTTTCGGATCTCGATGTTGAAATTGGCATTGTCGAATAGGAAATTGTATTGTGCCAATTATTTTGATTAGGATCTTGTATTTGACATGTGTTTCTTGAATACTAAGGATCAGTCCTATTCTATATTATTGTTTATACTTTTGTTTAAGTCACCTGCACATGTGCTGTACAACATACAATGCATAGCACTTTCATGTACGTGGTCAGCACTATTACCTGGTGTAAGGACAGGCGTTTCCTGTAGTGGTATACACTCTGAGAAGAGCATGAGAAAACCGCTCGTGCATGAAAACTGTTTAGCGACTCATAGATGGACTGCATCCAGAGTAGATTACACCACAGAATCGATCCTCCATTATTTTGACTGATGTCATAAGGAGTCGATATTCTTTTTATCAATATTGGAATCGATTTAAGGGTTCTTAGGAAGTGTTTCATCATTTATTGCCACTGTTTTATCTACTAGATTTGAACGAGTCCAATAATGTTATTTTTCATTTCACATGGAACCCAAGATTGTTGGAGTGATCCGTGCTACATGTATATCTGTGGGCTCTCCTCTCTGCAGTTACATGTACCTCAAGGGTAGGGTAGAGTTCTGCCTCACCAGTCTCCGCCACGTCCTTCTGTCGCGCTATCAAGAGAAGAATGTGACGGAGCTGTACTAGCAGTTGTCCCGGCTGACATAAGAAGGGAAGGAATCTCCACAGGGTTTCCTCTTCCTGGCCCTTGACCTGATACAGAAAGTGATCTTTGCAAGTCAGGAGGTTGGATCTGGATTGAAGTATGAGCCCTTGCTAGTGCAGAACATGTTCTTACATGTACATGCTCAGCTGACTGGCCTAAGGAGTGATTCCAGTGTTGTAGGTGCTGCGGTACTTACAGGAGAAAGAAGTCAAACTGAAGCCCAGTAAGTGTCTTTTTCAGAAGGAGGTGCGGTATTTGGGTAAAATCATCTCCAGTGATGGATACAAAATGGACTCGGCAGACTTGGAAGCAATCAAAGCACTTAGGACTAAGACACTCACTACCATTGGCAAGTTACTTAAACTCCTTGGTCTTCTAGGATATTACCGCCAGTATATCAAGGAAAGCAAAGTTGCAGTACACCCTCCTAAGAAACTCGACCATGAACAGCACTCAACCAAACAGGGACAACGTCACCCAGGAGAAAGCCAAACCCAAAATGGTTCCTCATAAGAACACCGGGCAGTTGCCATCTAAACAGAAGATAGTGTGGACAACGAGGCATCAGCAAGCCTTGGAAAGCTTAGGGCCGGCGACCATTTAGACCCCGTTTGAAAAGGGCCCCCTGGTAGCCCGCCCTGTATAAAACCTGCCTGGTATTCAGGCTACTCCAGGCCGGTATCAGGCCTGTCTGCACATAGGCATTTCAAAGTCCCTAATGGAAGGCTCTCCCCACCATGCTTCCACAGATGAATA
Source organism: Acanthaster planci (assembly GCF_054643075.1). Lineage (NCBI taxonomy): Eukaryota > Metazoa > Echinodermata > Asteroidea > Valvatida > Acanthasteridae > Acanthaster > Acanthaster planci. The sequence continues at coordinate 8,846,832 of NC_141785.1, read as the reverse complement.
GGGTCTAAGCAGATTATTATAAACATTGTATAGCGCTGAAGGATTAAAAACCACAAGCAGGTTCCTTCTGGGATAGATTACATGTACCAGTACTTGCAAACAATAGACCCCAGGATGGAGAAGTTCGAGATCAACAACCAGTCCAGCATTCCAGGACGATAGCCAAGCCGGTATGAAAGGAGTTTTTGCAACAGGGCGAGCTTACCGGGGGGCCCTTTCCAAACCGGGTCTAAATGGTCGCCGGCCCTTACTGGACTGCCTAACTCATCCACCAGTGATGGGTTTCCAGGACCATGACAAACCATCCTGCATACGGATGCCTCGAGTGATAGACTTGGTGCAGTTCTCTATCAAGAACTAAACAGAAAAATGAGTGTGATCAGTTACGGGTCAAGAATGCTCAGCCCTGCAGAGAAACACTAGAATCTTCACTTAGGGGAACTAGAATTTCTTGCACTGAAGTGGGCAATCACAGAAAAATTCTATGATTACTTGTTCTATGTGCCCTCATTCACAGTCCTCACTGACAATAATCCCCTCACTTTATCCCCACCACTGCAAAACTCAATACTACTGGCCACAGATGGGTGGCAGACCTGGTTTACTTCAATTTCAAGATCAGATACCGCCCCAGGAAATCCAACAGGGACACACATGCTCTCTCAAGGATACCCCTAGACATTAAGGCCTACCAGGAGCAGTGCACCAGAGAGATGAACTCAGATGAGATCATTACGACTGTCCAAGCAGTAAAGGCAAGTGGTTCTGGATTTTCCCATAGGTAGCTGCCATGTCTGCGTCCACCTCCAGTGCTGATGATGGGGTGTTATGTCTCCACCAGTTAACAAAGGCAGAGCTAAGTGCTGCACAGCGTGAGGACGAGACGGTTGGCAGAGTCGTCCAGTACCTCCAGCAGAATCACCAACCCAGTAAACAGGAGAGGTCAAGAGAACATCCAAATGTTGTAGCCCTTCTACATAAATGGGATAAGCTGGAACTGATTGCACAGGCATTCTACATTGAAAGACAGGTACCACATTACAACTAGTTCTCCCCCGCCTGTATCACCATATGGTCTACAAGGAACTGCATGACGAGATGGGACACTTAGGTGCGGAAAGAGTTATTCATATGGCACGGGACAGATTCTTCTGGCCTCACATGCAACGGGACATAGAGCACTGTGTTTCCATTGTCTGTAGATGTCTGATGCACCGAAAACCAAACCGCCCCACCAGAGCTCCTTTCCAAAGTATCGTGATGACGGCACCCTTCAAGTTGATCTCCATCAGCTTGTTCATCTGGAGAAGAGTTTGAGTGGATATGGGTATATTCTGGTCATTATGGACCATTTCACAAGTTCAGCTAAGCTTACCCCACAACAAACAAAGCTGAAAACTGTTGAAGACAAGATATTCAGTGACTATTTCTTGCAATTTGGATTCCCCACAGGCTTCATCATGATCAGGGGAAAGAGTTCGAGAACCAGCTCTTCCAACAACTGCAGAAGCTGTGCGGCATCTCCCCTTCAAGAACGACACCTTACCATCCCCAAGGCAATAGACAGGTGGAACGTTTTAATCATACAGTACGTTGTTAGGGATGCTGCACACCCTCCCTGAGGAAGACAAGGCCCATCAGAAGGATTCTGTAGACAAAGTGGTACATGCCTATAATTGTACCCGATCTGAGGCAACAGGTTTCTCCCCCTTCTGTCTTCACTATGGACGCCATCCTCAACTCTCCATAAACCTTGCCTTTGGCCTTGGACAAGACACAGCATGGTCCAAGGACTACCATGACTACCATAGCAGGTGGAAGAGACAGATGAAAGAGGCTTATGAACATGCGAGACACAGTGTAAGCAAGTCGGCAACCCGTAGGAAGCGGGAGTTTGATAGAAAGGGGAACAACCCTGTCCTACAACCAGGTGACAGAGTACTCATAAGGAATCTGAACTAGACTGGGGGCCCAGGAAAGCTGCGGGTCTACTGGGAGAAGAAAGTCCATGTCGTTCGTCGGCGAGGAGATGATTTCCCTGTCTCTGAGCTTCTTCCAGAAGACAGCAAGGGATGCAGCGGAATGCTTAATGGGAACGTGCTTCTGCCCTGTGATGAACTCAGCAGCAAGCCTTTCCCAGCAACTAAGACATTTCGTCAACAGCTGGCATGACAGACTAGGTGACAGGAAGGGGCAAACATGCCAGAAGACACTGACAGCGACTCTGATTGTTCAGATGAGATCATGATCCACCCTCAGTCTGGTAATCAACAACCAGAAGGCACTTCTCCTCTAAACTTAGGAGCAAAGCCGTTTGTCCCCATACAGCACCTAGATCCCACTCTAGAACCTGCTCCTGAGACCATGCCAGAGACTGTTTCAGAACCTGCTCCAGAGACTGTTCCAGAACCTGCTCTTGAGACCATGCCAGATGCCACCCCAGAATCTGTACCTGGAGCCTTTCCAGAGACTGCCCCATAACCAGTCTGAAGCTCAGTCTAGCCCAGTTCCTCAACCAGCCCCTGACTCAATCTTTGATCCAGTAAACCCAGCCCGAGAAGGGAGGCCTGAGCGCCAGACAAACTGACCCCCTCCCTCTGGGAGCACAGACATGCACCCTTGACAGATTGATGATGGAGAATGTTTCCCGACAAGAGAGAGGAAACCACCCCAGAATTTGTCCTACGATCAGTTGGGCCAACCCCACCACGAGCCAGCACTCAACAAAGTCAGAAACAGTTACCCACTGATGAGCCTCCTTACATCACTGAGTTGGACCCCTTCGATGGCTCCATCATACCCTGCTCCAGTGTGGCCTACTTACCCCATGCAGTGGCCTGCTTGAGTGATGATGCCTTGGCAGATACCCCAGATGCAGACCCCACCATGGCAACTGGGATATGCTACACCAACCTGTCTTTATTGAATGACATTGAACTGAGTGAGATAGTTATCATTTTTGTTTGTCACAGAAATGTTGAGGGCAACATCCTTTTTTTCAGGGGAGAGTTTAGAGGCTATGGACAGATAGTTATTATTCACTGTTTGTCAGAGCCAGAGCTTTCCATTGTTTATTTGAGGCCCCCTACATTTTTTTCATGTACAGTTTTAAGTACTTTCTACCACTATTTGGTGCTTAGCTGTGGTGTGCAACATAAAACAGCCAGAGAGTTTCCAGCTTAAACACTTCTTGTGGAGGCAGGACACTGTGGCCATGTGGTGGAAGCCATTGTTCTCTGAGTCATTCTGACTCCATGCTTTGAGAGAGTAACATTGCGCCACACCACAGCTCACACAGTGTTTGCCTGATCAGTTTTATTACAGTTGTCACCTTTTGGAGTCGAAGATTTAATGTGCCCCCCCCCCCAAGTGATTCCATTCTGAGTCACCAGGGGTGCAACATATGTACATCACTCACTACAAGTGATCCCACATACTTTTTCTTATGCTCAACAGTCATATAAACTTTTGCATGTAATGTTTGTTTAATCAAAATGACTTTCAAAGTTGCTGTTTTATTGAAACTGGCCAAAAAAGTGAAGGCATATTGTTTCCTAGTCAGGATCATACATTAGAAAGTGCATGCATGCAATATATGTTGCAAACTCAACTTACTCTACGGACGTTGCAGAAATGTATGTGAGGTAATGGGTTCTCGAACTGAGCGACACAAGGTAGTATCGTTTATGGCTCATGCTGTGCAGCAGAAAAAGTTAAGTTGAAATTACTCAAGATCCCCTTTTTAATTGATTGGAATTCTTATTTATAAACAAATTTTTTCAAATTTTCTTTCTTGCATGATTACTTTCCGAAAACTGATCCAGAACAAGGAAAAGTGTCGTCGCCACTTTCGACGAACCTGTACAGTTACAATATTTGAAATTAATTTGGTAGTATCTGTAACTCACAAGGTGGACAACTGACCACATTTCACTGGAATTTGAGGATTTTTTTATGGCTGCAATGTGACTGAATAATTTTTGCAATCTGGAGCTGGAAAAACAACTATTATGTGAAGAGATCTCTTTTTCGAGTTGTCCTAATGGACAACTTGGCAAACTATTGAGTTGTCTGAACAGTCAAGTTAGCCAAAGTTAAGTTGGCAAACAGTCGAGTTGTCTGACATCCATACATAGCAGCAACAGAGCATGGTGTCAAAACGTCATGCTGTTATCATGTCCATTTAAATGAAATTTGCGCTTCGGCTTGACATATTTGTGATGCACATGCGTAGCAACATACTTGAGGCTGAAAATTTAAACTCAAGCTTACAAACATAACAGGGGTTGCAGCAGTGTTGGCCTAATTGAAAGCGAGTCATCTGATTTTGCAATTGCAGGAAAAATGAAATTAAAAGTGGCAATTTTGTTTTGTTTGTGCAATGCTTCTAGAACTGTTTAGAAAAACCTTAGTTTTTAACCTGGGCAAACTTGCAAACGGGGGAAATTAAACAGTTAACATTTTTTTGCTGAATGAAACAGAAGGGCCGAAAGATGAATCAGTGTGCATCCATAAACTTGTAGAACAGAAATTTGAAACTGAACAACAAAATGGTGAAATCGTCGAAATGGATCATGAAATTACAGAATCAAAGGGTGAATCTGGACAAACTTGAATGGTGCACACTGCACTGTCGAATTGAGTAACGATGCCTGAGAGGAAAGTAAAGTTACTGACTGGAAAGGTCCCATTGCAGGATTGAATGATGAAATTGCCAAATTACGTGGTGAAAATGATGAGTTAAATTCTGAAATTGGGGAATTGAATGGTGAAATCATCAATGGAACACGAACCTAACTGTAAAACGAAAGGTTATGATTAACAAAACCAACGCTGTACTTCTATTTGCTACCGAAGATAGCAACAGCATTCCATAAAATCATGTAGGCATCAGTCTCTCTTTCTCTTCACCAAGTCATCTTCAATTAAAAATTAAATTTAAATATGACCATCTTTCGATAATTAAATTTGACATTTGACACCAATGCTGACTCTGTTGCACATTTGCTGCACTTGAATGAATTGCATTTTACACGGCAGAAGCGTTTGACGCAGGCCTCACTTAGCTGGAGGAGATGTTGATCTCTCGCATCTGTTGTCCTGACACCATGTGGGCTAGTGACATCTATGCAGGTGCCACAGTCAGGTCTGATGCAAGCACTGAAATCTCTAAGGAGGACGAAAGCATCTTCAGGAGGATTATTATTCCGGAACTCACTGATCTGAAGATGGAAGTCATCTTTAGACTCCGAGCTAGAAGCTAGGGTACATGTACGTGCATAAGCGGAGGTCAAGGAGATGTAGCCCGAGCTTAGACCCTTCATAGAGACATGTGGCAAGGGGAGATATATGGGAGTACCATCGATCTGGATACATTTTCCCAAAATGCCCACCATGCTGGGCATCAGAAGCTGAATAGCAAGACTGTTGAGAGCCATTGTGATTAAAAGTTGCCAAGCACTAAGACTAAAGGGGTAAGAGAGTGATGTTTGTAAGGGACAGTCGAGTCTGACGGAATGCAGAGGGCATGACGGCAGGAATGAATGGAGACCAATCTGCAGTGTGAAACACTGCATTAACTAGTCATTGGCTCCCTTTGAGCTTATCCACTCAGTGGGCTGCCAGGTATCCAAAAAGCAGGATGCGCACTACTGCCAGCCCCTGTGGCTGACAGGTGTTGACTACCTGTACCCCTCAACCTGTCTGCCTCAGGTGGCCCTGCTTGGAGTATCTGCTTCAAGCAGAAGCCCCACCTCTCCTCATCAGTGTTAGTGTTCAGTACATGTAAGTGCAGTCTTGTTGGTAGGAATGCGACCGTGATGTGTGTATTGCAAAGTTGTTTGTAAACCAGCAATTGCCTTTACCACCAAGGGAACCGCTACTCTTGAGAAAATTGGGCCCTCTCTCTTGGCCCTGTGCAGGTTAGTTTGGAACTCCAGTCAGCATACATGTACATGTAGCTCTTGGGTTGAATGAAGAGGACAGACTCCATTTAGCATTCCAGAGAGGAGCAGTCCATAGCAGTGCCTTAGAGTTCTCCAGACTATCATCACTTTGCATTGCCCCCTCTCCTTGTACACAGTTTACACAGCTAAACCACAAATCTGGCAAATCCTAAGCTTCCGTAATGTATTCTGGATGATACCACTCCTACTCAGGACACTGATCTTGTAAACTCACACTACATGTAGATTGTATCTTTTCTGTGACCAGTCTTCTTGTGGCAAGTGCAGTAACTAGGGGTGAGTAGTTTCATGCTTTTGAGAGCTTTATCAGTTGTCATCTTGCTCTTTGGCGATTTACCGTACCATAGTACAACCAACCCTACTTCATATTTGAGAATCTTATCTTGATCTCCCCTGGATTATATGAGTTTAGACAACCATCATCCTTTGCGGCATCACTGATGCCTCCCAGCAGTTCATCATCCCTTAACTCAATTTCTTCTTGTTGGCTGCAGGCAATGGCCACTCATTCAGTTGGAATGTCCAGCTAAATGAACTCCAAATCTTGGGCCAGAATTCTCAAGCCATTTTCTTCTGTGTCGATGTTTTATCTGAGGAAGGAAAATCTACAGGTGTGTCACTTGCTTTACTAAGATGCCAATCTTTCATGACTGTCGCCAACAGCTTGCCATCTGCATGTATTGTATACTCTACCAGGTCTTTTGCATGATTGAAATTTCCCATTAACATTTTTGTTACTGTCCCTGTGGCTAAAATCCTGCAGAACGTGAAACATTGTACCCCTCTCTGCCGTATCGTCAACTTCAAAGAAACGGTTCATCATATCTTGAAGAGGGCCCCACTTGTAGACTTTGCGAGGGTTCAGTATAAATCCTTCAAATCTGTCTTGAGGGTGCCGTGCACTAATTCAAGATCTGCTGAGCTCATGGCCATAAAAAGTGCCCCGACAGTTTTTGAAAAGGAGATTGTTTTGCCACAACAAAAATGGAAGGATTGTAGAAATGTAGGCCAGGATCAACACCCAGGGTTTGGGGGCTTCCATCCAGGGGTAGAGTTAAATTAAGGATTGAAAACTGTCTTCAGTGCCCGAGAAAATAGAGGAAATCCCTTTTTAAAAGATCGCTGTGACTATATACATGTAGAACTATTGCTTTTCAGGGGTGTGTGAATCATGGACGTTGTAATTGGTTACCAACCCAAAGTTGAAAAAAAAGTGAAAATACTGCAGACAAAAAGTGAATTAGTTGTTCCAGGAACACCAGTTCATGATAGTTTGCATGTTATTGAGCCTTAATCTTTACGGGCTTGGATGAATTCATTTCACCTTTTGTTAAATTGATACTGTTTCCAGTAGAGCTTGCATGTAGATTAGTGCTCTTCACCCTTGAGGCATCTCTCCAGCAGCCCTTGACCTTTTGTTATCTGTCATTTGTTCAACAGAGAGACACCATCCCCAAAGCCAACTACAGCATGCATGTCATCACCATCCTTTGATTGAGACAAACCTGTAGCTGCAGATTTTTTTTTGATGTGTCTTGTACCAGCTGTCCTCATTGGATCCTCTTCCACAAGTCCAAGGTTGCCAATCTCTTCTCTTGTTTGCTCTTGATTTTTTTTTTCGAAGTATATGTGAAGTGGGTGGGTCAACCAGCATTTTACGGTACACTCTTCAGAAAAGGTAGGCGGCACTTCAAAATATATTCTAAGGTGTAACACAGCAATATCCACCTTTCAACTCAGCGTCAGCAAGTCAAATTTACCAGGATACAGTCAGACATTGATTTCATTAGTTATCACACAAGCACAAGTGGAACACGGAATAATGCAGTACGTCTGTATCCAGTATGTGGAACTCAGACTACATTATTCCTTGTTCCATGAGCGCAAGCATGATAATAAGTTTATCTTGAAGCAAACTTGACGCACAGTAAAGAAAGTAAAGGGGCCTAGGCGCGCTTTACATAAAAAAGCAGACAAAAGATATCACACGGCACACAGCAAAAATAGTAACACCGATGTACCACAATTCTGCAATTTTATCCATGGAGTGTGGGAATTATTTGTGTTTTAACTAATTTTAATAACAATAATGACAGGGCTTACACCAAGAAAGAAAATTGTTAGAATTGCACGTGCTATTAAACGTGACGATCAGCACGGGGCAAACACACCACTTTTGAATTTACTAGTAATGCAGATGTGCATTTACTTTTGGTGTAAATATAGCACAATACATTGAGATAGAACAGCTCATTATGCAGTGTTTGATTAAACTGTGCTATACAGTTGTATATCACACTGTTGCGATGGATCGACCAATCAGGACTGAGAATTCAAGTTTGCCTGATGAAGGTTAATTACATTATCCTGCTTTATAGCAAGATAAATTGTAGGTTTCCTTACATCTTTTCTTTCTTTGTTTTCAAACAATATGAGGTCCCTGTTACAATAAGGTAATCTGTAAAGTCCCAATAGCCTTGTTTCTTGTCTCTGCCGCTGGTTACATCGTGAGCGGACCTACATGTACATCATGAATAATTGCTGTACCACAAACTGCGGGTATTGTGTGTACGAACTCTGGACAGAACGTCATTCTGTGGTTCACCAAATAATTTATACACATCACTACGCGATGCACTCAATGATACAAGGGCATTCGATTGTACCTTGAGCCTCGATAATACCGGTTCAGGTTTATGATTGGAGGGAATTCTCTTCTGTGCTGGAAAGGTTGATTACCCACAACTTGAATTTCTTATTACGTTCACAGCACTGATGCCATGACTAGCGTGACATGATTGAGTATCCTTGCTCATCAACCTCTGTGCCTGTAGTACTAGCGAATATCCAGATGCTCAGGCGTGGCAGGGCACCTGTTGGAATCACAAAGCATTGTACAGTAGCACACAGCAAGGTGGAGGGGTGAGATTTTTCAGAATTTTCCTGATTTCTGGATTTTTTTTAACGGTCTCTCTCAAACTCTACAAAATCCTGAGTTTAGCACTAGGGTTTATTTACATATACATGTAAAAGTTGATATATGGGCAGTTCCACGGTGTTGGACGTACATTTTGGACACTTCAACAGTGTGTGTTATTATACTTATAATCCTGAAGCAGATTTTGATTTTGATAAAAGACATCAGCTAGTTGGTACATTCATTTAATAGCAAAATTTCCCACTCAGAATTATTATCCTTGTAGAAACTGACTCATAACATGGTATCGATGTACTCAGAGAAAGTTAATTTTTTGAGTTTTTATTTTTGTATCACAAACTCTGTGAATTGCTACATGTAGGACCTCAAGAAGTAGTTTTCCTGTGTTTAGTTTTAGCAGACCCTTGTTAATAAACTTCAAGCAAGATACATTTTTATCTTGTTGTGACTTTCAGATAAAGCATTTATTATATTGGTGTCGGACGTACATTTTTGGTGTCGGACGTACACGTCCAAACTGACTTGTCAGAATAGAAGGTAATCAGTTCAAACCCAAGCTTGCCTCATTTTTTTACCTTCATGTGGCTTTAGTAAACTTTCCAAACCAAAAGAAAATGCCATGCCATGCAAAAATAATCAAAAGCAACTAGAAAGGAATTGGATGATGGTGCATTCAATGAAACATTATGAAGGAAAATATTGTCTATTTATGCAAATTTTGCTCATTTAAACAAGTCATGTACTGTCAAACATTCAATCTGAAAAATATTTTCTACAGTTGACAATACTTTAGAGAAATAAATCAAATTAAAAGAAATTATTTTTAAGTTCTGTAAAGCACTTTTCTCCTAAGAACGGGCTTAGTTTCATGGCACTGCTTAGCAGCAAGCAAGTTGTGCTGACAGTTGTAACTGAAAAGTTGAACTACATGTAAGTTGAACAAATTTTTTGTCGGAGGAACCGGAAGTGTGTCCTTTGCTATGCTTACTGCTCACAGTCTTCATTAAATAAGCGGAGCCTTTTTCAGCATAAAATCATGTGGCAAGCAGGCTAGGAAATCGTGCCTTTATCAAGAGAAAAACGGGGATTTCAGAGATTATCTGTGAACTGTCTTGTATTTTATTTATTTATTTATTTATTTATTTGAGCTATTAACTTGTCCGATTTCACACTCTCAGACATAAGTCTAGAGGCATTGTGTGTGGGGGGGTTGACATTTTATTCCATTGTTCATTAGAAAATGTACATTGTACAGAATGCACATCTAAAGTTTCAAACAGGTATCTGACTCATGCGCACCTGTACGCAATAAGACTTTGTCAGGTTTGCATTCACGGTTGTATAATACATGCAGCAAAACTGAAAAGGTTGTAGTTTCTCATGTTTTGACCCAACCTGAACTTTTCATGTTTCTCGTGTTGGACATCCATGGAAACGCCCATACGTGAGAGACAATGCACAGGAAAAGATGACGTCAGCAAAAGTCCACACTTTCTTCATGTTCACGTTCATGTAAGACATGAACCTAAACCTCTTTATTGATCTGTGTGATTGCTTGATTGTGCTTCATTATCATTTGATCAATCCTTTACAGAATCTTGTGATCCTTCCAAGCTATCACTAGTCAAAAGTTGTAGCGACAGTATAGTTTTTGGAAATCAAGGTTGTGGAAGATCGTTTCAAAAAGAAATTATGCTTGAATTTCCTACAGATGAGACTTCCTCCATCCATCCTATCCACCAATAACATTTAGCTTTCAGCCATGTACAGGTACATGTAACACATTAGATTAAGAATTTTGGTGACAATTAATATTTTGCTCTTGGTGAATTCTCAAACCCCTTGACCATCGGCAGCCATATTCCCCATTGGGGCCTGCATTCACTTACATCCATTGCCTTTTTACTTATTCCCGGTTCCAGTGTGTGCACCTTAATGGTGCTACTGCTCTTCACATTGTTAACATTGATGACTCCACTGATCTACAATAGCCATGATCTCAAGACCATTTTATAACCATAGGCATCTACCATAAACTGAAAGAACTACATGTAGGTATCTGTGCTGTGAAACCCACACGATGGGGCCACAGATCATGGGCCAAACAACAGAAAGGCTAATTCCTGTCTTAGTACCATCATTTTCTAAGCAAGAAAGTAAACAGCACTCGGAACAGTATGGTTCTAATCCTACCAACCTTGTGCATATTTCATCTGACACAACGCTTTCATCTGACTGTAATTTTGCTCTTTGGAATGCCCGGTCAGTGAAACGTAAGACTGCTATGATTTATGATATGATAGCACACAACAGCATTGATATCTGTGCTATTACAGAAACCTAGTTGAGTGGTGATCATCGTGATCACCATACTCTAGCTGATCTTAAGAACACCTTACCTGACTTTCAATTTTATCACATCCCTCGCATGAACAGGGCTGGAGGAGGGGTTCTTGTATGCCTAAAAACGGGTTCCATGTTTGTCAGCATAAAGTAACAGTATATGATGCCTTTGAACACATCAACTTGTCCAGTAACTCACCTTCTAATGAACCTCTCCAACTTATAGTTGTATACAGACCCCAGAGATTGTTCAACCAAAAGCCAACAGCTACACTTTTTATGCAAGAATTTTCTACATTGCTGGAACATATTGTCTATGATGCCAATCATTTAATGATAGTAGGAGATTTCAACTTTCATATCGACAATCAATCTGATAGAGAGGCGTCTACATTTCATGACCTCCTTGAATCTACAGGTCTAAAACAGTACATGTCTGGTCCAACACATCATGATGGTCACACATTGGATCTTCTTTTAACAAGGTCTTTTGACGGTTTCTATCTCCCAGCTGACCACAAGTGGTTATCTGCCATCTGATCAGGCTTGTGTCATCTGTAAGTAAGGCATTGGTCACCACGCTGCAGCCAAGGTGGACGTCCAGACGCACAAACTCCATGACATTGACTTAGATACATTGTACATTTCATCAGGACATCTTGAATTCTCCAATGTGCACATCCTCTTCCACGGATCTTGACACATTGGTTACTCAGTACGGGCAAACTCTCAGAGATTTGCTTAATAAGCACGTACCCCTACAAAAACTTCAAATCACAGCCCATCCTCATGCGCCCTGGTTTAGCAATGACATATTCATTCGGCCAAGCGTGAGCTGCGTCGTCATGAGCGACGTTGGAGGTTCATAGGCAGATTTTCAAAGAGCAGTGTTGTCGCTATAACCAACTGATATCTGCTACAAAATCTAACTATCATAGGAGCCAATTGAAAAACTGCAACTCAAATTGTCTGTTTCAAATTATCAATACAATGAGTACACCGACATCATCATCGCAAACTCTCCCCTCCGACATAATGTCTGAACTGTTACCTGGTAATTTTGCAAACTTTTTCTCAGACAAAATAGAAGTCCTGAGAAATGAACTTGACAACTCAGATACAGATTGTGCTCCTGTCCATGATCCTGGTCCCAGTGCATCATTTTGCCAATTCAGCGCGTTGTCTGAGAATATAGTGAGACAACTCATTATGAACTCGAAATCCAAATCATGCAATCTCGATACTGTACCTATCTGGTTGCTGAAGCATTGTTTGGATGAGCTCATTTCAACCATAACCAACATTATCAATTTGAGTTTCCAAAATGGCTGATTTCCCAAAGCATTAAAGTTTGCCAACGTCATACCACTTATCAAGAAACAGAATCTAGATCCTGACAATCTGAGGATTTACCAACCAATTGCCAATCTATCTTTCCTCGGGAAAACCATACAGCGTGCTGCGGCTTCACAAATACAATGCTACCTTGCTACTAACAATCTTACAGGTAAAATGCAGTCAGGATACCGTAAATACCGTAGTGTGGAAACAGCTCTTTTAAGTGTTTACAATGATCTGCACTCCCTGCTGACAAGGGTCAAGAGGCGGTTCTTGTGCTTCTTGATTATTCGGCAGCTTTTGATATGATTGATCACCATATCATGCTACAACGCTTACATCATCGCTTTGGCATCAACGGTTCTGCCTTGGAATGGTTCACTTCATATTTTGCAAATCGTCAACAATCTGTACTCGTCAATAAGATTTCATCTCCCCCTCATAATGTCAACACTGGCCTGCCTCAGGGGTCTGTCCTTGGTCCACTATGCTTCACACTGTACACATCCCCACTGGAAGAACTCATTACATCATATGGCGTTAACTGCATGATCTACGCTGATGATATTCAACTGTACCTCACCATGACAGAACAGCTTCCTGATGCCATTCAGTGATTGGCATCATGCCTCACACACATACATTCTTGGTCCACGGCCAATAAGCTGAAATTGAATAGCGACAAAACTGAAGTCATCCACATCACCTCTCAGTTTAAGCAACATACTCCAATTGAAAGTATCTGCATTTCTTACTTCTGCACCGGACCTGTTACTAGCGCTTGTGACCTTGGAACCATTGTAACGTCAAACCCTCAAATGCAAAACCAGGTCATTAAACATATGTCACTCTTCTTATTTAGCTCCTTACAAGATTGGACAAATTTATAAATTTCTTGATCAACAAATGATGGAAAAGCTTGTTCATGCTTTCATCTCTTGCCGCCTCGATTTCTGCAATAGTCTATTACACCGTATTCCTGATTCTCAAACTTCGAAACATCAGCACATTCAGAATTCAGCTGCCAGACTTGTTACACGTTCATCATCTAGGCAACATTTAACTGCTATGCTTCGTACTCTTCACTGGCTACTAGTCAATGAGCGAATTGCTTTCAAAATTCTACTCCTCACTCGCAAACACATCCATGGCTCAGCACCAGCATACCTTCGTGAACGTATTCAAGTATACCAGCCACGACGCCGACCTCCGACGACCTCCGTTCTAGCTCAACATTGCTGCTCGATACACCGATCACTTTCACTAAGACTTATGGACATCGTTCCTTCGTGCATGCATCACCATCGCTTTGGAACTCTCTTCCTCACTGTATCCAAATTATCAATAGCGAAAATGAATTTAAAGCAGTGCTCAAAACTTACTTGTTCCATTAATTGTTCTTAATTGTTGTTTCTTGTAAAGCGCATCGAGACCTTGGTGTGGTGCGCTATATAAAAACTGTGTTATTATTACTATTATTATTATTATTGGACACGTATCTGGATTCTTAAACTGGTTGTCCAAGTTTCCAAGTTTGTTTTGAAGAATAGCAAACATTGGCAAATTTGCACAGTTTGAGCTCATCTGATTCAAATCCAAAAGGGACCGACATTTTAAACAAGCAACCAAAGCACAAGGTTGGCTGATGTCACTCTTTCTCTGGTTAAGTTGGAGTTAATTGTTGTAAGAAGTATTTTACCCAGTTGTTTTACATCTTTCTTTTTCTTTTTCCTTACCAGAATTTGCTTTAAGTCTTCTATTAAAAGTTTCTTTCACCAGCAAACCATCACAAGAATGACTGTCCAGATGTTGTGACTTGTATGTTGCTGTAAGTATCTTATTTCAGTGTCATGAAGAGTAGTGGTGAAAGGTCTTGCTCATGGACACAAGCTCAAACTAGCAGGTTAACTTGAGCCTCTAAAACGATCCAGGCCTGAGTGTCAAATCCTAGCTCTAGTCTCAACAACATGAAACATTAGGTAAATTTGAGCCTCCAAATAACTGAGCTTGACTGATCAGTCCTAGTTTTAGTCTCAGCAGCATGAACCAGCAGGTGGACCTGAGCCTTTAACCATCCAGGCTTGAGTGACCAATACTTGCTCTAGTCTCAGCAGCATGAACCAGAATGTTGACTTGAATCTCTAACCATCAAGGCTTGAGTGACCAATCCTAGCTTCTGGCAGTTTCATGGAGAGTTCAAGAGATCAGAGTTGTTCAGAGTTTAACTTTAAAAGCACACCCAATGAATTTGGAACTACATGTATGAGCTCAAATGTCTTGTGTTTCTTCAGTTATTTGCGAACATCATGAACACGATGGCTTGAAATTGAGAAAGATTTAACAAATTTGATTGTTCTTTTATTCCTTTCAGTGCTGATTTTACTTTGGTCTGCTTTAATGGAGATGTCATCGACTGGCTGAAGGAGCATAGGTGATCAACAATTTTATATGCAAACCCTACAGAACAGGTCACAATTTTAGCCGACACACTATCACGATCAGTGAACCTGACACGCTGTTCAATACATCCTTTGCAGTTTTCACTGTGCATTGCTGGGCCAATGAACGATAAGCCTGACCCCGGACCTCATTATCTTGGCAGGGCTTGTGACCGCAGATTGCAAAGGTGACCGACAACGTGTAGTGAACCACTGCACACGCAGGGCCATCGCTCCAGCTTTGTGTATGCGTGTACAGTGTACACTGTATGGCATAGCAGTGCACTGAATAAATGAAATCATGTAGTGCAGTGCCTGTCTGGCAAGAAGGCTATCTTGAAGTATTAAAATATGTATCACTATCACAGCCATTTTCTTTTTGTCTTTGATCGCGAAAGTTGTTCAGTCGGATTACATCTGGAAAATGTCAAATTTCAGTGAAACTGGCCAGTAGTCCACCGTGTTTGTTTAGCTACTACAAACTTTTTCCCAAATGTAAGCTTTGAAGTTTAAACTCACTGGATCGACTGGAGTGACAATGACACTTTTCTCGCCGGTTCTAATGCTAGACCGGTTTTAAGCGCAAGAACTTTTTCACAAATAAACAGTGACCACGAAAGAAATCCATTCCTCAGCCAGAATTATTATAACAAGCTGATTTACAAAGAGTTTTTCTAATTTTGTGGAAATTTAGTTCATGTGTCAGAATTCCAGTAAATTAAAAAAAACACCCACTGAACTTGCGTAAATTTTAACTTGACTTTTTCATTTGCTGCCACATGTGCCGCGACCATGCAATCACGAAACTACAACCACTCCAGTGCTTTCATCACAACCACCAATCATAAATTGAAACAAATGTAATGCATATTCATTTTCATACTGCGCCGACAAATGCAAAGCTGCAGCCCTTACACGTCACACAACCTGCATATTTAAGAAGTTCACATGGGTGCTACATTGTCCGTCATGTGCAGCCAGTGCATTCATATATGTCACTAGCACTAGTGCAGACCCAACTTCCTTTCATTTTGTTACGATCTTTGCCATTCAGTTTGGTCCTAATATTGTCACAATCAGAGCGATTTTTTAAGGTAGGTTTTCCAACTCAAAGGTCGAAAACTGAAAGGAAAAGTCCCCACCTCCCATCGACTTTATATCCACGCAATTTTGAACACACTGAGCATGAGTGTGTATGCTAGGATCGCCGCTGTGGGGGCCGTCTTGACTATTGGCTGGCGGACCAGCGAGGTCAAACCCTGTTTATTTTTTGTGGATTTCTTTCAAAATAGTTTTCTCTAGTTTAGGAAATACTTTGTCATAAAAACTGCTAGTTATAGTTGTTTCGGTTGAAAAATTGATTTTACGCTCGAATATTTTCTGTGCCTAATTCAGAAGTTTTGGGAGAAAGTCAGACCTAAACCAAAAGTGTTGCCTGCATGTCACTTTCATTGATCTTGTATGGACAAGCAAAACGCTTTTATCTTCGAAAATGATTTTGTGATGCCTGCAACATACAAGGTAAACTACTGACAACATTTCCCTGGAATTTGAAGATAACATACGTGAGCTGCAGTCAAACAGAATACTTCGTTGTGGGAAACTAGGAAAATGACTGCTGCGGTCAATGCAGGCCTGGCTGTTCTGGAGTTTGCGTGTAGCATGTGCATGTTTATACTTGGCAGATCGGATTGCAGTGTCGTCGTTCTCTAATATGCAGGGGTCAACGTGTTTCGTGTTTGCAGTTGTGTCTGTTTGACTCGATACACGCTGACACACTAATCATGTTTGTGTGTCGGCTAAAGTTCTGACCTGTACTGTACATGTATGTTTGATATTGTGAATAGTGATAATATCTTCCCATATGTTCAAGTTACAGATTATCATTTGTCTGATCCTTTGTGCATAATATTCCCTTGAGGCAACAAAATTGCTCAAAATCTAAAGAAGGTTGTCTAAGGCATGAGGTCAAAATACAAATGCTTTTGAAAGCATTCAACGCTTAGTAAACGCTAAGCCCCACCGACGGTCAACAT
Organism: Acanthaster planci; assembly: GCF_054643075.1. NCBI lineage: Eukaryota > Metazoa > Echinodermata > Asteroidea > Valvatida > Acanthasteridae > Acanthaster > Acanthaster planci. Next base: position 8,829,773 of record NC_141785.1, on the reverse strand, counting down.
GGAACAGACTAACGTTTCAGCAAGGCTGGCCAAACCGTTCACAGTTGAGTGCAACACGCACTCTTCAGCTTCCAGTAAACAATGGACAGCTTATCGCATTACCCCATCATGGGTTTCTGCCGTCTGGTGGATTCATCACAGTAGCTCTTTACTTTGCAGCTCTACAGGAGGATTTAGATCGGCAGACTGTTTTAACTTCCTGGTAAAGTATATGTATCGAGTAGTTTTGTTGCAAATAAAGTGTGAAATATCTGCGCTGTCGGATACTAGACCAGTCTTTTCAGGTCTTGATACCCTGTAATCTTGATATTTTGTATCAGTATCGTGAGTCAAACATACACCTAATTGTATACCTGTAGAATCAATTCTGCTCACTCAAAATAGTATTACCTGAATCGTACATGACGTAGTGTTCTATTCATTAACGTATAGTTACAGATAAAACCTCTTTTTTTGCCCCTGTGTGCAAGCTGGGACTCGGCATTACGCACTTGCAGGTTTTCATGTGTAGGATCGAGGAGATACGTACGCACTTTCACTTTCACGTATGCACTTTCCACTTCGTGGCTGCACCTGCTCGATTTAAGGATACATGCTTTTTCTTCAAGTCAATAGTACATGAATAAACGTTGCATTTTGTTTTTTATGGATCTTTTGTACTTTTTTACACTTTGTGGCTGCACAAAATTTGAAAACAAACATGTCAGATTCTATACTAATTTCTAGTGTTTGACTTTACCTATTAAACTCTAATGCACAGTAAATAAAAACAAACACAGTTTAATCTGCTGCAGCAGGCGAACTACCGAACCAAACCAAAAATCATCAAACAAGGCACTTTCGAACCGAACCAACCCAAATTGCGCGGTTCAGATGTTCGGCTTTAATATGGCATTTCATTGAGGCACGCGGGAATGCATACAAGAAAACTTAATAAAATTAAACACAACAAAAAATGGATAACAAGTTGTACGGCATGCCCCAAACGTGCGTGAACATTCTAAAACTTACAATGGCCCCGCATCATGAGATGGTTGTAAAAAGCATGTGGTGAGAATCACTCAAAAATCAACCTAGAACATGCAACATACTGCATTGTTGCTGCATAACAATTTTAAATTCTCATGACAATTGTGCTCATGTATATTCAGATTTAGTATCATATTTGCCTATCTCCGGTAGTCGCGCTCTTACATTCCATTTTAGGCTAATGATGTCGTAAATGGCCATGCCAAATGAATTTTGATTGGATGCTGATCAAAGTCCGACTCCTGCTTGATCGAAGGCATCTCCGGAGGGAAATTTTGCCCAGTGGTTCAGTGCATGCAGTGCTTCAACCCAGCGCACGAGAAGAGTTTTGTTCGCGCGGTGGCCTAACTTGCTTTCATTTGATCATGAAGGGTCTGATTGTAGTGGGAATGCATTGTAATGGAACTTTTGTAAATAACAAAATGCTGTTATCCCTCCGAAAGAGGCTGATGGACAATTGCCCCTTTGGTCACATGGGCGCCGTCCTCGGAAAGGTTCCTCCTCAGATATGCAATAAAAGCCATATTTCATAGTTGAATCTAATTTGCAAAAATAATCAAAACACAATTTGCTCGAGATCTAATTTGATCTTGTATCCTGTACTGAATGAGGAAAGTCCTAATGGAGCATGTTTTTTTTTTTCTATTTGCACATATCTTAAGATCATTTTGTTGAGTCAAGTGGGGTCCGAACACAACCACTTCTGGCCGGCAAAACATGGCCAGAAACTGTCACACCTCCGGCAGCAACTTTATATAGAATTAACTCGTAAACAAACTCTGGGAAAACAGTTTTGAAAATATATATTCAAATCAAAGTTGTTCATGGATGGGGAGAGATAGAAGATTCATTACTTGTATGAACATATATTTTATACGCAGAAATACTTTATAGGCCTATGCGGCACATTCGAAGCGTGATCTTCGATGTCTCAGTGTGTGTTGTATTGTACATACCCAAACTCTAACCAAACCGGAGTTTGGCAACAAATTTCCGAACCGTGTCTAACCCGAACTGAACCTTGACACCTACGTGCAGCACTACATGTATTTGATATGGAGTTTGACTTCTTCTATTACTTTCAAAGTATATTGGTAAACCTGACTGAAGTTCAAAATGAATTTATATTGTGTCTGTGGATACTTCTCTTCAGAGACGATAGATCAGGTAGTAAAATAGGTAACTGTGCTTGGCAATTCCCGTGTTTCCCATATAAACTTCTTCATTCCCAGTCTAAAAACACTAAAGACGAACATTAGTCTTGTGGTGCTGTCTTTTTGTCATGAATTACCCACTCAATGTCTGTAGCCTAGAATGCAGAAGATTTTGCATCTCATCTCAATTCTTACGGCCAGCCAAGGAGGGCTGACTCGGGCCCACTGAAGATCTCCTTGAATAGGATATATTGTTCACAACTAGGGCTGTGTAAGCCACGAACTCCATTGTTGTCAAGGTTGCCCGTGCAGCTAGACAGTCCAGGGCAGACGGTTCTTTTTAAACTGTAGAACTGTCCCACACCAACTGACAAACAGAATGAAGGGGGATTAACAGCAACCGTTGAACTGTTTCTAAACCGTCTGTATTTTGACCTCACGCTTAAACCTGATGAAGTTTCAACTTAGTAAATACCATCTATTCCGAGAAAAACAATATCCTAGGATTTGGATTCCTAGATAAAAAGTTGCTGAGTCATGTTTTAAATTGCACCTGAATTTTAGCATCTGGGACACATTTTCACATTCACTTGAATACAGCTATGAAGTGTCACACACTGAACTGACAAATTATAGTAAAACTAGCACAGGCTTGTGTCACGCCAAGGTTGATGCATTTTTAATGACAATTTTCCAAAAAATTCATCTTCAGATGCTTTTTTTTTTTCAAAATGACAGCTCACCGTAGAGAATAATTTCACATGGAGTTTAATTCCCTAGCCATCTTTCAACCAAGTATGTTTTTCAACAGTAATTTCATCAGTTCCTTTTTTGGATTACTGCAAATGATGGACTGTGACTTTAAAAGAAATATGTAACCCTCCATTCTTAGGCAGGCACAGGTTTGACAAGAAGATTCCTGACAAATTAGCCAACTGTAAAAATACGGGTCTCCTGCATTCACATACCCCTGCCCAGCCTACATGTGCAAATTGCCCATGTGCCTTTAACAATTCGCTGAAAAGACTTGATTATGCATACTGCTCCGGATCCTTGACCCTCCACAATGCACTACGGTCCCGCCGCCATGTTCATTCGTCCTTTGCTCAGCACCTACATGTATCATTTACGGATGTGTCTTTATGGCATTTTCGGAGTTTCGAGTTCAATACCTTTTGCATTTGTGAATTGACTTGATTCCTGTTTACGAATAAAGAGTGATTTCTTATCTATTGGTAAGAGTGCATATTTTTTTTATCATCTATTTCGTATTTTTTTGCTCTTTTTGCCCCTTTTTTCTGTGCATTATCTACAGGTTTGGGTGTGACCTACCATCGTAGTGTGTTGTGTATGGCCGTTGAACAGGGCTGGGCAGCCCTTAGTTCTCTGTGTGCATTCGAATTATAACGGCTTTGCGCTGTATGGTCTGTCCGTGGAGCAGGGCTTGGCAGGCTGCTCCACTCCTTGGGGGTGCGGTTTATCTGAGATTAACAGCCTTGATGGAGAGAGACCTAGTGGAGGGAAGAGGCAAGGGTTGAGCGTGCTATGCCACAACACAACCCCGGACCTTTATGTACATGATTGGGTTGAGCGTGCTATGCCGCAACACTACCCTTGACCACGGTTGACCAGAGCATAATGAGCTGTTCCTTTCTCCATGCTGCAGGTACTGGGCGTCACTACTTACCACATCCCCGAGCAACTCTACTGACCAATGGCCCAGCGGGGCTAGCGGGGCAACGGTCCTCCGTATGCCCCAGGTCCCTCACCAGCTTCTCAACTCCGTCCAAGCGGGCAACAGGTTCCACAGTGGGTTCACCACACTCCACTGCTTCTGCCACAGGCGAGTCTGCCATACAACACGGCGCTCAGCCTCCCGTTGCATGGGACGATTTTAGCACTTTTGGAATGCTACGCCACCAGGGCTTTCATCCGCCTCACCCCATCTGCAGCTCCGGTCTGCCGATGGTCTCTGGCAATGAGGCCACCAATCCTGACCTGGGACGCTCCTCGCAGAATACGACCAACCATTTGGGGGACCCCCACCCTGCTGTACCACCAACCGTCCCAGCCTTTGGCTCCCCTGTATCAGTGAAGGCTAAGAAGCACAAGGCCAAGTCATTTTCTTCAGCTTCTTCCTCATCCAAGGCTTAGAAGAAACGCTGCTCAGATCCGGATCCACCCCGTGGAAGATGACCCTCCAGTCTCTCTCGGAGGCCGTCAACTGTCTGGCCCGCAAGGTAGACTCCAAGCCTCAGCCACCAACAATGGCACCCTACCCGGATCCCCTCCCGGCTGTCCCTCCTCACTCGCAAGGAGCATTCTCAGAGGCTGAAGTGGTTTCTGTTGTCCAGCCAGAACCACTTCCCGAAAGGGACCAGGCTCCGGATCATGTCCCGAATCATGGTGGCTCTCTCCGTTTGGAACATGGTTTGGCTCTACCCTGCGTGAACCTTCAACCTTTCTCTTCCAAGGATGACGACATCGACTCTGTTGCTGGCCTGACTCAACCCGATGGCAGCCTCTGCCTTCTTGAGCATGATATGATCCACGTCCTTGGGCTTCCTGTCGCCCAACCCTACACCTGCAGAGCAAGGACACACTTCATTCAAGCGTCACCCTTCACACCTCAAGTTGGCTAAGCCCATCTTCCCAGAGATGCCCCTGCATCGCTCCTGCATGGAGATGATGAATGTTCATGTGAAGGCTAAGGGCTGGTGCACAACTCCTCTGAGGGCTATGTCTTACTACCGCTTTCTCCAGGAGGACGTCTCTTACTTCTTATCAACCCGGGATATTCCTGACGCTGCCAGAGACTAGATTTTGTCGATTCTGGCAAATAAAACACCTTCATGGATAAGAACAATGCCAACTTTGACTCAGTTCTTGGTCGCCTAGATATGGCTTCTTGCCACAGCCTGCAATGTTCAGCCTTCCTCCTCCTCTCAGAATATATTGCCCGGGCCTGCGAGGAGGAATCTCCGGTCTCACCAGACTTTGCGGCCCTTGCCCTACAAGGGCTCGACGAGGGACTTAACTCTGTCTTTGAACAGTTCACCCACATTTCGCTTCTTGCCAGTTCCAGCTGCAGAGCCAACATGGTGGATGCCATGCACATTCCTACAAGTCAGTCAAGAACAAACTGCTGGATCTGCAGCTTCTCGTAGATGACTTGTTTGCCAGGAAATGTACTGAGGTCCTTGAGTTGGAGGTGAAGCGCATGGAGACCACCAAGAAATTTCACTTCATGAACCTGTGGCTCCCCCACACCAGCAGCCACCGCTGCCACTGAGACGACAAGCAGGTACGCCCCCAACCTCAGGCCACTCCTTTAGTCACCAGCTCCAGTCAGCTACTCAGCCATCAGACCCCCCTCGAACTCCACCCCCAACTGCTCCTAGAAGACTCCAGCCACATCTCACTGTTTGCAGGTTTGCGGACCGTGCCCCTGGCCCCTTCGGGGGGCAGTGCTGGTGACTACTCCCCTTCACCTTCAGCAGCTGTCATTTCCAACCCATTGGCAGCCATCAGGGCAATTTCATTGGGTTCTTGCTGGAAATCACCGCAGACAGCTGGGTTCTCCCCTCCATTGCCCACGGCTGCACTTGCGAATTCAAGAGCTCCCCACCATCCAAGATGGTTTTCCATTCTACTCTCCCTCCATGCAACCATTGTAAGCACCTGGCTCTGGAGGAGATTTCAGCATTGTTACGCAAGTGAGCCATCACACTGGTGCACCCAAGCCAGTTATCCACTGGCTTACTCTCGTCATTATTCCTGATACCCAAGAAAGAACCGGGAAAGTGGTGACCGATATTCAATTAGAAACCGCTCGACAAATTCATCAAGCTAAAATGGTTTCGGATGGAGACCCTGAACATAGTCTTGCACTCCCTACCGGTCCCAAGTTGGGCCGCCTCCATAGATCTGCGGGATGCATATCTTAATATCCCAATACTTGAACAGGACTGCAAGTTCCTTCGCTTCAAATATTGTGGCCAAACTTACCAGTTTTTAGCTCTTCCATTCAGCCACTCCACTTCACCAAGGGTCTTCACCCAGTTCGCCAAAACACTCGCCGCCCATCTACGACAATGCGACATTCTCATCTTTCAGTACCTAAACGACTGGTTTAATAATCATTGGCCGTTCCCCCGACGAGGCAAAGGCCTGCACTTCTCTCACCCTCAACATCACAATGCGCCTGGGGTTCCTCATCAACTACTACAAGTCGACCCTCAATCCATCACAGAGGCTGACCTACCTCGGAGTGATCCTTGATCTCCACAAAAGCATTGCAGCTCCAACGCCGGAGCGCATCCTCAACCTGCGTCAATCCGTCCTCCAGTTTCAACGGTCCAAGGCTCCTCCAGCATAAGCCTGGCTTTGTCTCCTCGTGTTAATGGCCAGCCTGGTCAATCTCGTCCCATGGTGTTGACTGCGGATGCTGCCACTTCAACTGCATCTCCTATCACGGTACCGTTCCAAGAATGACCCGACTACTACCTTGGTCCCCCTTCTGTTGGATATTCGCAATCACCTTTGGTGGTGGACCATGATCAAGCATGTGTCGGTTGGCCTTCCTTTTGTTCCTTCAAGTCCGGACATGACTGTGACGACAGACACATTGCTATTCGGATGGGGAGCCTCCCTTCCTCCACTCCACGCCTTCAGAGTCCGGGACACTGCCTTCCAAGGTAAATACATCAATATGTTGGAATTCCAAGCATTGTTCCATGCTCTTTGCTACTTCCAACAGCATTTAGTAGGCTGCCCTATTCAAATATAGAGCGACAACTTCACAGCAGTGGCATACATCAACCACCGAGGTGGCACTCGCTCTCCTCAATTCTGCATCCTTCCATTGCAGTTTTTTATGTGGACGAGCAATCAAGGGATCACCCTCAAGGCTGTCCACATAGCAGGAACAAGCAACAGCATAGCAGACACACTCTCTCAGGCCACTGTCTTCCCAACACAGTGGACTTTCCATCGGAGTGTGGTCAACCAGATTTTTGCAGATATCGAGCATCTTCATATCAACCTCTTTGCATCTGCTGACAATGCCCATCTTCCGACATTCTGCTCCAAGTTCCCTATCGCATGAGCAATGGATGCCATACAGGTCAACTGGTCGGGCCCTCTGGCATTCACTTCTCCTCCAATCTCCCTCATCCAACAGTTCCTGTCCAAGATAGAATGGGACCCATGTCAGACCCTCCTCCTCGCTCCGTTCTGGCCTCGCCAACTGTGGTTTCCAAGACTGTTACCTTTGGCCGCTAGTCTCTCCAGTCAGGGGGGACATCCTTCGTCAACCCAAGTCAGGGATCCTCCACCCAGCACCGTAGGGTCACAGTGTTTCTCCAATCGAAGCTCCTGTGAGTTCCATCACAGACTTCCTCATGTATCTGTTTCACTCAGGCCTTCAGGTTGCCACCATCCACAGCGACCGATTGGCCTTGGTGGCTGTTCACTTCGTCTTCAGCGATGGATCAACTGTCTTTGACAATGCTGCCATCCACCATCTCCTTCGAGGAATGTTTCTCAAACGTCCCCAAGTCAAACACCTCATTTTATCCTAGGACCTTGTAAGCGTCTCACGTGTTCTTGTTAGTCTTCCCTTCGAACTGCTGTCTGACATCCATCTCGGCATCAAACTGGAGTTCCTCCTTGCAGTCTGTACATTGAGACGAGGTAGCGAACTGCATGCTCTATTGATTGCTGATGGTCACATCCACAGGGAGCCACATCGGGTTCGCCTTATCCCAACCTTTGGGTTTTGGATGACAAACCAGATGTCTCCCAACATAGCCAAACTCTCAAGTGTTATCTAGCCAGGACCAAGCATCGCCAAGAATCTAATTCCCAGATCTTCATCGGCGTCAAAGGACACTGATGTCTGATGGATGGCCTCGGCCATTTTCTTCGCTGAGAATGGCCGGCACACCATGATGAGATGACCCAATCTCACGTCAGGGTCCACGATGTTCAGGCCACCTCTGCATCCTGGTCGTACTTCAGAGGAATTCCTCTAGCTGAAACCTGCCAGGCCGCTTGCTGGCAATCTACCTCCACCTTTACCGAGTGCTACCTGAAAGATGTTCCGCAGAGCCCATGGCAGAGCGACAGTCCACACAATGTCGAGTACTGCTCTGGCCAGGCCGGATGGTGGATACTTTAACCTAAGGGTTTCTCCTGGTGAGCGCTTGCTCTGGTGACACCCATCTTATGTTTCTATTAGTAACTACACTCCCGTCACTGACCCACCGCCAGGATACGGTGCCACTCTGCATATGTACATGTAGGCCGGGCAGGGGTATGTGAATGCAAGAGACTCCTCCCCCACATGGATTGGGTCGGGTCTCCTAGTGATACTCACCCCTGCTCAGCCGCTCCCGCCCATCCTTCCCCACTTTTTTACTGCTTTGAAAAAGAAGACGAACATGCTGGCAGGATCACAGTGCATTGTGAAGCGTCGAGGGGCGGTATGCATAATTAAATCTTTTCAGCAAATTGTAATAAGCACGTGGGGAATTTGCATATGTAGGCTGGGAAGGGGTAAGTATCACTAGGAGACCCGACCCACTCCACGTGGGGGAGGATTTTGACAAGTTGGCGCGGTTTTGACAAGTTGGCACAACTTAACCAGATTTTAGATAATTTATTCAGTGACCTTTATTTACAAGATGGCCATTTTGGATTCCAGATTCACTTTATTCGTCATCCACTCTAAAATCAGAAGGAGCCTGACTATTGCACTTCCGTTGCAGGTAAAGCCTTTGTTCTTTTTTTTTAATCAATAATAATTCATGACTTTGAATTATTAAGGCCAACCGAGATGAAATTTTGCTTGTGCATGACACGTACATGCGGAATCCGGAAAGAAAACACAATCTCACCACAAGAAGGCACTATTACCTACAACCTCAACGTGAGACACAAACTTGGCCAACGATATTGCTACAAAACACTCTTCTTAGACACTAAAGCCTTAACTACAACACATTGAAATAAACATTCCACACCTGGGTATGGGCAAGAATAAAGTGGATGAAGTAACAGTGAAGGGACCGAATAAAAGGCCCAATGACAGGATAATTTATGCTCAAGTTCCACAGAAAATACGCATTACAAGGTACGTGTACGTAAACCGGTTATGATACGTATCCCATCCCGCTATGAAACCTTCCCCATTTGTCCCTTAAATTATCCCCCCACATCTACAAACTAATACAAATGTCTGCTACAAACGAGTAATAACAAAATGGCTTACCGCTGGTTTTGGATCAAGGGTCTTAATGAGCTCCAAATGACGGATTTGATTGATAAATTGACTCTTAAATGTGCAATAGCTTTTTGGGATCCTGATTGCGCGCTAAGTCTAGCCCCTTCTGTCAAACTTACATGCACACTTAATAATCTCACAACATCCCGGCTCCTTAAATTCGGGACCAAAGGTCAGGAGCAATTACTACAACAACTACAATTATTAAGCTTAGTATACTAAAGTAATCATAAGACAAACACTGGTTCAAGGTTTCTGCAAAAACAGTCTGATCTGAAGCACTTGGATCTGAGGGTGGCTTGTCTGCTTCCAGCAAGAGGCACAACTTGGTGATGGGCCTCCTCAGTTTTGATGACCCTGTGCGTACTTTTGCGCTTCTCACCAAACCATTCTCACTCAGAGAAGCCTCAATGATTCATCCCATAGGATATCTGTTCCGTACGAGGTTGCTGTCCGCGACGAGGACCACATCTCCAACCTTCATGTTCTGAGTCTCCTTGTTCCACTTCTGCCACTCCTTTAAATTGACCAGGTACTTGCGGCTCCATCTGCACTAGAAGATGCCTATCAGGTACTGCACCTGCCTCCACTTCCTCTTCAAGTACAGGTCTTCCTTAATAAAGATGCCAGGTGATGGTCTTTGGTAGGAATCCGGGCACAGCAAATGGTTGGGGATAAGTGCTTCTTCATCTTTATGGTCGTTTGAAGTCCTGGTGATGGGTCTGCTGTTCAGTATGTCCTCCACTTCGCAGAACAGTGTCTGGGAGGCCTTCGTCATCGAGCTTGATTGGCTGTTCCTTCATAACGCCATACAGCACCTTCCATGTTGAGCAGATAAGCCTCCCCAGGATCCACCGTGGTGAGAGGCTAACAGGCAGTTGAACTCCCACTGTATACATATCTGCTTTAGGCTGGAGTCAATCTTGTCTTGGTTCCATTTCTCTATCTCCTGCCTCATATCTCGCTCTGCACCGACCAAGTTAGTTCCATTGTCGGATCTCGGGAACTTGACGGTTCTTTGTGCTGCAAATATTCTCACTGCATTGATGCAAGAGTCAGTGGAGAGGTCTTGTGCTACTTTCAGATGAACTGCCCGGCTAGCCAAGCAGGTGAAGATTACCCCGTAACATTTCAAAACACTGCGCCATCGCTTGATGTCAAACGGCCCGAAGAAGTCAACACCAGACTTCATGAACGCTGGCTGGTCTGGTTCTCAGGTAGGTTTGCCATTTTCTGTACTTGAAGGCGCCCTCGGTATCTACGACACAGCACGCTCTGGGCAATAATGCTGTGCACCAGTAGATTGGACCTCGGGATCCAGTACTTGCGTCACAATTCTGTAAGGGTGCTGTTGGCTCCAAGGTGTCCAACTCTCTGGTGGGCACTAATGAGTATCAATCTTGACACATGAGAGTCCTTGGAGAGGATTATTGGATGCTTGACATCTGCTGGCAGCTTGGAATGCCTCAGCTGTCTGCCAACTCTCAGTAGTCCTGTTTCATCTGTCACAGGGTCAAGTTTTCTTTTCGACTCGGCGTGGGCAGGACTCTGCTGTACGTACTTGATGATCTCAATGCCTGCAGCCTCTAGCTTGTCCACGGTGAGCGGATTTGGACTCTTTTTTTTCATCTCCTGCTGCTTTCGGCTGGACACTGGATACCTGGCGCTGTTTAAAGAGCATCTTTACGTGCAGCATCCATGCCACTGTGGTCTTCAGCTGCTTCCAGGATGAGCATCTATCGATCAACTGATCAACAGTCACAGAACCTTCCTTTGACTTGAGATTGGTGGTGTGAACTTGCTTGACCTCTGGGTCCTTGTCTAGCAGCTCCCTGACAATTTCCAACCTTGGCCATCTGGATTCTGGCTCCCCAGAAAATGACGGCCCCTGAAACCAGAGGGTAGGATTCATCTTCGGCTGTATCCCCCTTGAAGCTATGTCAGCCAGGTTATCCAAAGTCAGAACATGCCTCCACTGCTCAACGCTGGAGCCCTCTTGTATGGTAGTGACTCGGTTTCCCACAAAGGTGTGGAATCTGGTCATCTTGTTGGCAATGTACCTCAAGACAGAGGTACCGGCAGTCCAGTAGTAGACGTCAAAATGCAACTCCATCATTAAAGTAATCCATGCGACAAACTTCACTGAGAGACTGGCTGCTGTCAACTCCATCCTTGGGGTAATTACCCTCTTGAGAGGGGCCACCCTCGACTTCCCCATGAGCAGGTTACAGAAGACTCTGCCTGAACTGTCCTCAAAGCGTGTGTAAATTGCGATGCCGTAGCCTTCATCTGATGCGTCAGAAAATGCATGAAGTTAGCAGGTCTCAACCTCCACAAAGTCGCTTGGTCGCAGACTTCTTGGTACCAATATTCGCTCTAGCTTGATAATGTCCAACAGCCACTGGTTCCATAACACCATTTCTTTCTCTCCCCAGTTCTGACCATGCCCCATATTATCCATCCAAGGACTGATCTGGCTCCATGCGGTTCATGTACTGGTCCCGTTCTCGGCTCCTGTGGTGTATAGGCAGCTGGGAAGTTATTGCCTATCAGCAACTCCACCTCGGCCCGAAATAATGGAAGCTTAATCCCTCTAAGGTGTTCATACCCATCAATGTCTTCTTGGGTAGGCATTAAGTTTCTGATGACGGGCGTCTCAGATTTGGTGTAGACCACTGGGAGCTTCACGGCAGCTTCTGATTCAAGTCCATAAACTTCTAGTCCCGAGATACGGTGTGTGGTGAAATCCTGGGTCTGTCCCATGGTGCGTAACTCCATGGTAGTGGCCTTGCCAGTTACTCCAAGCTGCCGGGCAAGGTTCCAAGCGCAGAAGGTCATGTTGATACCTGGGTCCAGGAATGCGTAGGTCTTCACTGTGGTATTTGTGGATGGAGACCTGACTCTTTCTGGTATTATGGCCATAGTACAAAGGCCTGTGCCGGCTTCCATATCGGAACTAGCCGTGTCCTTGCCTGAAGTCATGAACGTGGAACAGGAAATGCCCTGGTCTCCAGTCTTGGGGGTTTCTGATTTTGCTGACTCGTCATCCTTTGTGTCGTGCTGCTCCCTTTCTTTGTGAAGCACGGCCGGGTGCGGGCTGCTGCACTCTTTGCATTTGGCTGTGGCTTTGCATTGTTTGCTCAAATGGCCATACTTGAGGCAACCAAAGCAAAGTCCCTTTGACTTCCAGAAACGGCAATCTGTCCTCGATTGACTTGGCTCTTAACTTTGGCACTCTTGCATTGTGTTTCCTGGTCTTTGACAGAAACTGCATGGTTTCGAACTTGCCATGTTGGGCGCTGACTTGGTGCATGCATCTGTGTAGACACGCTTCTCCTGTTTATGGAGGTTGGTGAACTCAGTTGCCCCAGAAGCACATCCAATCTTTCTGACTGGTGGTTTGGGGTGCCCTCCCACGACTGCTTAGTGTCCTTTTACTTGCTTGCGAGTGCAAGTCATCCATACACTGGATGAGTCCCCTTCTTGGCCTCTCTTTGTATGAAGTCTACCAGATAAGTGAAGGTCACTGGTTCATCGTTTTTTCTTCTTGCTCATGACATTTTGCCATTTCTCTTGAAAATAGAAGGGGAGTTTGGAGACCAGCCGCTTAATGTTCTCATAATACTCTAAGACTCTTGCTGCATAAATAGCGTGTACAGCATTTTTACGCTCCACCAGGAATATTGCAAAGGCATCCAGTCGAGCTGGGTTATCAGATTGGATCTCAGGCCATCCAAGGGCTCTCTGCACATAAGCATTGGCCAGAAGATTGACATCACCATAACATCTTTCCATTGCTTTTAGTGCAGCTGGGTAGCCTACGTCTGCAGGAAGACAGCTGTACCCATTCATAATATGGCGTGGCTCTCCCTCAGTGAACTGCTCTAAGTAGTTCGTTTGTTCATCATCAACTGTATTTCCGACTACTCTGGCCTTAAACTGGCAGATGAATCTTTTATACTCAAGGGGATCTTCTTTAAACTTTGCGGGGTCAGAGGTCAGCTTTCTGATTTCCTTCACTAGGTGTGTACCACAGAAATGGTAGACTCTCCCGAATGGGTCTGACCTTCACTGTTCTTGTGATTGTCACCATAGTGGTCAGTTATGACTTGATCCTCCATCTTGGTTTTGTCTGCCTCAGCTACTGTTTCAGTGTTAAGCCTTTTCATTTCTTGCTCACAAGGGTGTTCAGGGGACATCACCACAGCACTCATGGAGCCATCTGATAGACAGGTGGGGTCCAAATGATGTGTTGTAGTTTGACTGGTCGCTTGGGATTGAGGTGACGCGTTGGGTGAAGCGTAACTTATGCTGTTACAGGGACAAAATGAGCTCGAGCTCTTCTTCTTTCTGTTTGAGCTTGAGTTCTTCTGTCTTCCTGGCTTCAGACTGGAGTCTTTCTTCCTCCAACTTTCCTTTCTCTTGGAGGGCTCTCTTCTGGCTAACAGAAGCAGTCTTCTGATGCTCCATTGCTCTGGCCATAGACAAGGAACTGGAAGTATGGCTTGTAGCAGAGAGAGAAGTAGGTGACCTCACTGACCTTGTGCTGTCTCTATCACATACTCTAGTATGATACACCAGCCACTGATCCACTGTAGTCTTAAAGTCCTGAAATCTGTTGAGCTCAGGCTGCAGTTCTGCCTCTACCATAGGCCTCTCGTGTTCTGTAACCAGTGCTATGTATTCACCGTGATGAGTCAAAAATCGTTCGTATTCCTGAAGCCATCTTGGGTGCATAGCTCTGACTTCTTCAACATGTTGTGGAAATGTTACAGCAGAGGTTGTATGCTGTCCTTCATTTCATTCAACCCCTTGGCAGCATCTCGCCGACTCTCCATTGCTGACTTTACCTGAGCCTGCGTAGCCGTACTCAAATTCCTCCACAAATGATCATGAAAATGACTGTTTCTTTGGTTCTATTACTCTGGATTAATCCTCAACGTTGACTGTAATGTCGGTTTTTAAAAGAAACACTGTGCTTGTTTATTTCTTTTCTCTCAGTGGACACCAACATACAACTGTTCTCAATGATGCCACTACAGCTGCCTGATGTCACATCAACAAAAATAAAGAAAAACCGAGAAAGAATAAACACCAACATGTAATGAACATCCAACCAAATACGGTAAAATCTCTATAAGTCGAAGCCCATTACGTCAAAACTCTGTTTACCTCGACGTCTTTCTGTATTCCCAACAAAAGAATAGGCCTTTATGTACAATAAACTATTCGTAACTCGAAACGTCAATACCACTAAAGCCGCTTATCTCGAAGTTTTGGCAGGTCAATTAAAAAAAAACACTGAAGAATGATGAATAAAAAGTGATGAAAGAACGCTTGCCTTCATTATGAGTCATCACTGTCACACGCACGGCTTTCCTTTGATGAGCCGAGCATTTTCAAACGGGCTGCCATTGTCATGTCGACAAGCACTGGGTGGGCATCAACCGCAACCGTAAAGGCCGTGTCCGAAACGGGCTTCCACAGCAACGGCTAGGTCTATTGTCTGCGCGTCTCCATGCATTTCCAAATGGAATGAATACCAAGACCTAGCTCCAGACAAGAGATTCGGATGCAGCCTAAATCAGGCACGAATGATGCGCCCTCAAGCGCTTTGTACATGTATCACGTGACCCAGCATGGAAACCCTGACCGACTGGCCCGCGCACTGCATTATGCGGTAACAGCCCAATCAAGCAAAGCAAATGAATGAATTCTCAAGACGTAGACACAGGTACAGCTACATAACTTCATTGGTTTATTTTTTTATTAATGTACCACATAAAACATGTTTAATGATGATGTTTGAGGAAATCTTGCTCAGTAGGAATAGCCTAAAATCCACTTCGTGTTCGACTCAGCTTGCAGGACAACTGGCATAAGCCAGTAAGGTTGCATTTTCACTGAAGCATGTAGCTTTCGATAACTCGAACGTCGGATATCTCGAACTTTTCGTCCATTCCCACTTATCGAAATTTTACTGTAATCACAACAATAACTGAATCCGAAAAAAAACACAATCTCACCACAAGAGGGCGCTGTGACCTACGTTAACGTGAGACACAAACTTGGCCAACAACATTGCTACAAAACACTCTTCTAAGAAACTAAAGCCTTAACTACAACTCAGCAAAATAAACATTCCACACCTGGGTATGGGCTAGAATAAAGTGGATGAAGTAACAGTGAATGGACGGAATAAAAGGCCCAATGACAGGATAATTTATGCTCCAGTTCCACTGAAAATATGCATTACAAGGTACGTGTACATAAACTGGTTATGATACGTATCCCATCCCGCAACGAAACCTTCCCCATTTATCCCTTAAATTATCCCCCCACATCTACAAACTAATATAAATGTCTGCTACAAATGAGTAATAGCAAAATGGCTTACTGCTGGTTTCGGATCCAAGGTCTTAATAAGCTCAAAATGACTGATTAGATTGACAAAATTGACTCGCAAATGTGCATTAGCTTTTTGGGATCCGGATTGCGCGCTATGTCTAGCGCCCTCTGTTGAACTTACATGCAAACGTAATAATCTCACAATGACAGATGACAAATGTATATGTACATATATTTTCCATATTCCTTTATTCATGTACAGCGGTCCATGATGATAAATGTTTTAACACATTACTCAAGGATAATGGACGCTTCTACCAAGATAACATAGAAGAAAATACAAAACAAATTTTAAAATTCGGACAAAAATTAGTTAAACGAAAAAGTTGCTGATTTGACAATCACTTGTGATTTGTGTTCCTTATTGCTGCGAATCTTGCTCTTTTCGAATGATTAAATCCAACAAAATTGTGACTTTTAACAACCCTGCACATTTTTTGTTTTCTGTATTGCCACAAATCTCTTCAAATAATTTACTGTAACATAATGCCCTGAAAAAACTCTTTCCATTTTTTTCATCTGTGCAGGTTAAAGAACGTCAGCGAGCCAAGCAGGCTGAAATGGTTCCTGTCTACTGTGGTCCTTGGAGGGGCGTTACTTCACAAGCTTGGCCAGTGCAAACGGTGTTCCAGAGCTCAAAGATTAGATTTGCAAAATTAAAGTATCCATCATTGCCTTGACGCAGTAAACATGGTTTCAGGTTTGCAATGTAGATGCTTTTTGTCAGAAAAAGTAAATTTTGCAGACAGCTGTGGTGTCAAGGGTGTTTTTTGTCTAGGAAAAGAAATAACCTTAATTTAAAGTCTAGCTGCAGTGCATTTTTCTTTGAAACAAATTTGTCTGGAACTTTGAACACTTATTCTATGTGTAAAAACTCTTACATTCCTATTTGAGTACATGCATTGAAGAGTGCACTTTTGAAACACTTAAAATTATCCATGCCTTCCTGGACAATTGATGAGGGCGCTGTTGCTGTAATGTCGAGGGAAGATATTTCAGCGCATAGGTTTTTAACATTTCTGAAAAAGGGACTGATGTTTGCTTATTGCTATAGACATAAATAAAAGTTGAATCAGCAGAGAAGAAAGTTTTGTCGAGCAAAATCTACAAAAATACATCACTTTTGTGAACAAATTAATTTAACATAGGGCTTTCTTCTCGGGATGACATCACAGTTTTGCTCATGAATATGAAAATGTCATTAGCATAAAAACCCAAAAGGCAGTAAATTGCCCTTTGAAACTCTGAAACAAAAGTTGAAAATCACGTAAACTGAGACACAGAGGATGCATGTTGAGGTGTTTTAGTCAAACAAATTGATTGCAGCCACCCTTGAAGTTGGTGTCCAATCGAATTCAGTATTTTGTGCATTGGATGGACTAATTTCGGTTTCAAATTTTTTTCTTCAGATTTTCCTTTTTTCATCAAAATACAAAAGCAGGCATTGTAAATTCCTCTCATATTCCAAATCACAAGTAGCTCGAACATGAGGTTTATTATTTCCATCATAGTTAAAAGTTTCTTTTTCACCAATTGATTTTTTTTGACGGATACTTGTACATAATATCAAAATGAATACATGTAATTTTGAAGCAGTTTGTATAGAAGTGCTTACCCACTTGATTGACGCACAGTTATATTAAACTGAAATACATCAAAGTCGGTATTTAGCAATCCATTTCTACCCTCATTGGTATGCTGTCTCTTCCGTGTTTGCATATTCAAATTTTGCTTATTTAAATATATGCAGATGACCTGTGTCCTCTGACCTTTTTCTAAATTGCGCAATACTAACCTTTAAATATAAGTTCCGAATTCTTATTTATCAAGAAGCAATTGGCCTGGTGGTTAGCGAGCTGGCTGCCAGGCCAGGGGATCCCGGTTCAATTCCCCGGGGTCCCCGGAAAAGGAGGTTTTTTTTTTTTTTTTTTTTTTTTACTAAGTTTTTTAACAAAATTGTGCATGCCCACCTGGGATTGAACCCAGGTCCTTGTGCATTGCAGCTAGTGTCCTTAACCGCTATGCCACGGCACTTTCTTGAAGAAATGTGCTCGTTTCTAAATGTTAAACCTTCCATTGTTTGGACTTAGAATATTTTTCAGCCAAACTCTGTACTGGAGATGGGCAAGGGTGGAAGTCCTAGGGGCTGGAAGTCTGAGAGCTGAGAGGAAGGGTAGAGTGGACGGCTGAGGGCTTGGGACTATCAGTATTAGAGCTCTAAGGATCCCATGGGGTTGAAGGACATAGCTTCTTAATGTTCCATATTGCTAGTGGGTTTATTATAATTCTTATAGGATCAAGACTGAAAAGGCTCCAAGAGGGAACTTTATATAAGGAGCTTGGAAGATGTTTGAGACTGCTTGGAAGATGTTTGAGACTGGCAGGGCTTAGGATTAGACTGCAGTGTAAAAAGATGGGAACAGATGTAACTCTGGCAGTGTAACATGATTGAGAATGGGCCAAGTGGCAAAGTACTACATTTTCACAAACAGAATTTAAACAGTTCTGTCAGTTGAAACATTTATTTCATAAAAAGCCCAAGTAAAATTGAAATGGTTCTGAAAACAATAATTTTGATATTAAAATATACCTGGAAAAGGCGTATTTCCACAGTAAGCTAAAATTTGAAAACCAAGCAAATTTCTGATTTAGAATGTTTATGATAATTACAGTTGGAAAGGCTAATTAAAAGACATTAGGAGAATACAAGGGCACATGGAAACCATTTCCGTGGGGTGATAAAAAAAACTTTTAACAGTGAGGTTTGGAATGGAAATTGGTGAGCTGATCAGTGTTGATGGGTACAGAATTGGTATTTTGATTGTCTGAATGGGAAAAGGGAAGATGTGAAATTTGCAGTACACTCTCCATTTTAAAAAGCATGCGAATTCCTAGCACACTAGGCTGTAGTCTTTTTAAACGGGGACTGTTTTATGGCACATATCCGTCTGGTCAGTGCTAAAAGGTCATTACAGCAAAAATAAAATTTTTGAAAACTCTTAGGGCCTTACTCTGAGCACGAAGATAATGCTGTATTGAAAAGACAACATGCGTTTTAATTGTATTTATCAAACTAGTTTTTAGGGCCAACATATTTAAATTTAAACAAATTTTCTCATCCAATTTCATGTTTAAAATAAATAGTATTTTCCAATAAGGACCATTTAATGCAGTTTTTCAGAAGGGACCTTTTAGCACTGACACAACAAATACATATAGTTTTTAAAGTAAGGCATAGTGATGAAGTTAGGAGTTTATTTTATTTTGGGGAGACAGGTTGGCACGGTGATACTTTCTTCACCTTCCACCTCAGCAACCCAGAATCAAATCTTGTCCGAGCTGATTTGTGGATTGGGTTTTCAGTCTCTACTTGATTCCTTGATTTTCCCCTTGAACATTTATCTGCCTTTTTCTTCCCACCTCTAAAAACTTGACACTAGCCCCATCTTACATATAAAAAAGTGCAACATATCTCCTCACACGCTCCACAGTTGACGATAATGGTCCATTGAAAATCATCCAATAGAGATTACTTATACATGTACATGGCTGCCATTAAGAGTTTACTGTTATTTATTACTATTCATTCAACACACAATCAGCAGGATGATTATGAATTGTAATGAAGGGAAAATAAATCTTTAGTTTTTAGAGGTTATGGGCCTAGGTGGGATTCGAACACAGGCCGCTGAGGTGGAAGATAAGGAAAGAAACACCACACCAACCCGACTCCCCCAAAATGTTTATAAAGTAAGAAATATCTATCTATATCTATCTATCTAAATATGAGAGTAATTGTACCATGATGAAATCATTTGGAATGGTTGAAGAAATGCAATCCGTCCAACTGTTTATTTTAACTTTAATAGGAAAATACCTTTTCAGTCATGAATTTAGATGAAAGTTATCACTGACATGGAATGAGTTCCATACACGGACATCACTATTTTTTCCCTGTGTGTTAAATCAGCCATCGGAAAGTAATAACACACCCTGAATATTTAAATTTAGCAGCAAAAATATTGCAGCATTTAATTAGACAATACTTTAAATTTCGTAGACCGGCCTCATGGGGTTTGAGCACATGATGTCAAGTGATGCTCATGTATGGGACTCTTTCCTCCTAATATACAAACGCACAAAGACTTGCGCATAGGGTGGCTGGGGCATAAATCTAAGGAGCGGGCGTTACAGTCAGACCTTGTTAATAAGAGGTTTTTCATCTGCAGATTGCCTTGTATTCATAGGAACCTTATATTATCAGGAATGAAAACAATGACGAACAAAGACATTGGGACCAAAAACTGTCCTTTTAATGAAACAAAGTTGTATCAACAGTGCCCTCGTTTATGAGGTTTGACCAGATACCCCCCCCCTGCACTTTTTGGAGGATGCACTATTACTGATTCAGTTTTGGACAGTGACAAAAAGGCAGACTTGGAGGTTTTATTCAAATTTCCCAATGGCTAAAATGGGAGGGGTATCTTACGCGTACATTGTACCATGCCCAGTGCCCACTAGTGTCCAGCACACCCACCCACCCCCACCCCAGCACAGATTAACGTCACTGTAAAGCAGAAGCGAGGAAGCAGTCTTTTCCTTTTTCCTTGCCTGTGTGAACCACTGCTTGAGATCCTGCTGTGGAAATCTTCCTCGGTGAAGGAGGCGAGGACTGACATCTCCTTGATGTTCTCGGGAATCATCTCTGGGAAGTCCCACAGGATACTGTCCCTCCATCTTGCTTCTCTCGTTGAAGCAGGCAAGGGCCTCCTCAGAAGCTTCATAGATCTGGTTCTCCTTGAATGGGCATGTGCACAGCTTCCGAACGACAATGTCTGGGGAAGAAATCAATCACAGAAAAATTATAGTACAGCTGTATGAGAAACAGACGTTTTGATAAAAAAGTCACAAACAGAATACATGTATATGTCCTTTTACACTAAAAATTGACCAAACCTTCATATCAGAGCTACTGTAACAACTGAGGGGGCTGTTAACCACTTGCTGCCAGGGGACCCGTTTTCAAGCACATAGGCTTTATACACGGAGCCAGGGAACCCGAAATGGGACAAAGGGAGCTGGGCCTTGTAACAAAAGACCAGGCTACTGGACATTACCGACATTTAATAGTGAAGATAATCCTGTTTTGGAACAGTATACCACGGTGTGGGGCATTTAGAGCGAGTGGATGACCACCGGGGACAAAAGCGCTCCACCACTACAGCAATGAGCCACACAGCACCGCTGCACGCTAAACTGGCCCCTACTGAAAAGAGGTCAGCAGTGCACTGTGCCAGGTTCTTGAACAAAAGAAAGTTATATAACACCGCACAATCTGGGCTCATTTAACAAGGATGCAGGCCTGGCTGAAATACTCGGGTGTCAATAAATTTTGTCTGTCAGACTAGAGTGGCCACCAGACAGTAATTTGTGTGGGTGTAAATGTCCATTATTTGAAATGAATTTTTGAAGACTTTTGAAAACTGAAAATCTTGGAAAAGTCCCGATTACATGTGTGTGTGCACTGCATTTTTTAAACCACCCGGCAGCAAATGGTTAAAATATCTAGGAGGAAACACTCGTTTAATTTGACTCCATATTTGCTATTGGATTCTAAATATTACAGGTACAGTCCATCATTTGTAGGTTTTAATTAAAACCCTGGGAAGAGGGAGCGGCCTCTTTTGGCGAGTCCATTGGAGCTAATTAACGTTTAATTTTTTTTTTCGTCCAAATGCAAAGACTACTTATCATATCCTACCCCTGTACATGCTGAAAAATCTGGTTTAGTCACTTTACAGCCAGGGCCTCCCCTAGCCAGAAAAAATGAAAAAAATCCAGCCGGCCTTGAGCCAGCCTCTAGCCAATTCCCATAGGACTGTGTGCTGTGTACAAT
Organism: Acanthaster planci; assembly: GCF_054643075.1. Lineage (NCBI taxonomy): Eukaryota > Metazoa > Echinodermata > Asteroidea > Valvatida > Acanthasteridae > Acanthaster > Acanthaster planci. Next base: position 8,808,001 of record NC_141785.1, on the reverse strand, counting down.
CTAATGGGTTGTTTACAAAACGGTACCCGGGGCAGGCAGTAGAATGTTTTTTATCAGTGACAGCTGTCTGGAACTTGTCAGAGGCCTCTTTCAGCTGTCTTTGAAGTTTTATTTTTGTTGGGGGGTGTGGTGGTGGTGGTATGGCTTGGCTGGCGTGTGGTGAGTCCCCCCTCAAATTGGGATAGCCTGGGAAAACGGCCCCCCACGGTACTGTGATGCACTTTTGGTGGTTTTTAAGAGCTGTAGAGGCTAGGGGACAACCACTAAAGCATTAATATACCTTTAGGACGGACTCAGGGCTTCGCAACCCTGAAAAATGAAACAGACTCAACAGAATAGTCTGCTCCAGCCACCATGCGAGTAAAAATTCGTACTGCCTCGCAGGGAAAAATTAAATGAGACCTACATGTACTTAGGTGTTGAAATTTGATTGTAGGTCTATGCCGCTCTCTGGGGGCAATATTAGGAATTACATGGGTATACGTTACGCATGCACCAAGCCAGACTTTAACAAATCCGTGGGTCTGGTTCAGGAAAATGTACCAAACCCTACCATGTACACTATTTTGTATAGTTGTGTTCAAGGACTGTTTACTGTATAAGACTTAAAGGTTTTCGTGGTGAAAGAAACTAGATCTATAGTAAAGATTGCGGTAACACCATGTATTTATCTCTTCTTTGAGTATGTGTGGTTCTGAGAAGAACCGGGGAATAACTCGACGTTTCGAACAGTGTACTCTGTCCGTCTTCAGGAGACTGCAGGATTCTAACTGGGAGTGGAGCTTATATGGTGTAGAGAGGGATCCAGATGTAGGGATTAGCTCGGTGAGGCGTTAAGGCGGGAACAGTGATGGCGGGAACAATGGATGCTGCACTAGATCCTGGGGCTGCATGCCCTGTGTGTGTGTTTACCGGAGCGTGTCAGTTGGAGTTGGCAGTGGGAGAGTGAATAGCTGGGTGCCAAGGGGTATAGAAGAGAGGAGCCAAGCTGAACTTATCACCAGCATCGAAGGATGGTATCCCCGCCGCATTAGAGAAGCCATGGAAATCATCAAGCACGACACAGTTCCCCAAGACATCGGCTTCAACATCAGCGATATCTGGCGCCCCATCCTCACATCCCAGTCCAATGGGTCTCCTATACCCTAGGACTCCCTAGTTAGGTTTCCCCCTCAGTCAGCCTATGGGTCTTCTATACCCCTTGGCACCCAGCTATTCACTCTCCCACTGCCAACTCCAACTGACACGCTCCGGTAAACACACACACACAGGGCATGCAGCCCCAGGATCCAGTGCAGCATCCATCGTTCCCGCCATCACTGTTCCCGCCTTAATGCCTCACCGAGCTAATCCCTACATCTGGATCCCTCTCTATACCATATAAGCTCCACTCCCAGTTAGAATCCTGCAGTCTCCTGAAGACGGACAGAGTACACTGTTCGAAACGTCGAGTTATTCCCCGGTTCTTCTCAGAACCACACATACTCAAAGAAGAGATAAATACATGGTGTTACCGCAATCTTTACTATAGACTGTTTACTGTGTTAATGTCAGATCCAAGATTTTTACCATCATGAGAAAATCATATAACGTAGACTGAGGGTGGGATGGTGGGCATGTAATTCCTAGTAGAGCCTCCTGACAGCAGCATAAAACTACAATCAAACTTCAACTTCTAGGTACATGTACATGTATGTCTCGTTTAATTCTTTAATTCTATACTGCCCTCTGGAGGGCGATAGGGAATTCCATAGGACTTCAAAGCTAAATACTCTGGGCCATGGATCCAAGTAGACAGAAGTAATCAATCAGCTCCAAACAAGTGAAAAAACTCTTTGATTTACTGTCATAACATTGTACATGTTCGGTGATACAAGCCCAACTTCTGAGCACAACGTTTGAATCGACACTTATACATGTTTGTAAACATAAACCAATTTGTTCTGACTGTAAGCCCTAAGCCTGCAACTTTCTTTTTTTTTTCTTTTTGTTTAACATGAAATCATCAACTTCTTGAATTCAGTAAGAGAAACCAAACCATTGGTAATGACTTGTAGTTGACTACAAAGTCCTTTACTGTGATGAAGTAACATTAAGCTTGATAGGCCATTGATGCTGTATTTCTACCTCATTTAAGAGCTAAGGATCTTTGTGGCCATGTCATGTTGTAGTATTTAGCACAAGTACATGTAGATGCACACTACTCCAACCTACTGTGCTTAGGATATCATCCAAAGAGACTCCTGCTTTTTAGTGCTTTTGAGAATGAAGCTGATCTGACACTGTGCTGTGTACTTTGATGTATCGGTACCAGCCTTACTCAACATACTTGTAGTCTTCACCCGGTGAGCAAGTGTTGAAAATGTCATGGCTTTGTGTGGTCACACAAAGCTGATGAAAAGCCTTGTTTCTCCTTGGCGATGAGGCATTATTCCTGGTGAAATATTCGGACATGGCCCTGTGCACACAAAAACCCCTGTTGACTAAATATGCCCTAAGGCAAAGGGGGATAGCCCGGTCTGCTTTGTTTAAGATCGGCTGTTGCAACAGTGAATGAATATGCTGATTTGCTCTGAGTCATATTATTCAAGTCTAAAAGACTGAAATTTTTTAGCTCTAGCCACCAACAGTATGGCTACAAGAGAGGCCATCTTCAAGGTCAAATCTTTAAGAGATAAATACCTCACTGGAGACATGCCCCACAATATGTAAAGCAAATCAGCTATATCCCATGTATCAATGTATCTTGGTGTAGGGGGGTCCGAGGGTATACACTGCCCTCAAGAATCTTATCACCCATGGGTCGGACCCAGTCTCTTATAGTATATCCTCCCAGGAAATCCTAGAAGGGCAATAAACCTTGCTCCAGACTCGTTTACACTGAGTGGAGAGCCAGGAGGCATTCAATCCTGGGCTCTGGCAGTCATTCAGGGCAGTGAAATCACTCCACAGTGGCTTGCTACACTGTCACAAGGGGGAAGGGCACTTTTGTACACAAACATATGGGAGTGCTGGGGACTGGGTATCTTCCCACCAAACATTTGGCAATACCAAACTGACCTGGAGGGTGAAACCCCTTCTTAAAGGAGTCGCTGGGTCCAACTTGCAAAGTCAGGAAGTGTGGGCCAGCTGCTGCGTTGGATTTTTCTCATGTGATATAAATCATGTGATTGCGGCTCAGAGTGAGTCACGCTCACTCCACGGAGGGTTTCAACACAATGAAAGTGCCTTTCAGTGCAAAAGTTGTTCCATTTGCAGATGTAAACACCGTACTGTTTATGAGTCCCTGATTTCCAGGCACTGAGCATGATTTCTGAAGTTCTCTCTGAAATCTTAGATTGTCTGAGTGTTTTCCCGATACATGTCCTGCTATCAGTATCAATGTTTCTCGTAGAGGATGAAGCTTCTGACTGAATCGCAAGGTTAGGAGATTGACTTGTGGTAGCTGCACAGGCTCCTTGTCAAGCAGTTCCAGGAAGGGAACAAACCATAGCTGGGTTGGCCACAGTGGTGCTACCATACACGCCGACCCTTGGTCGCACCATTACTTTTGTAGGCATCTGCCGATCAAGGTGAAAGGGGGGGGATATATGCATGACATTCTGACCATGAACGCAAGAAAGGGTCAATAAATTCAGCTTCAGAGTCCCTTCGCCAAGCAACATACCGTTGGCACTTTGCATTCAATCTAGAAGCAAAGAGGTCAATGTCCATTGGACCAAAGCCTGAGTAAGGTTATGAAAAACATGATTATCCAGGGATCATTCGCATCTATCATTAAAATACCTACTTTCAAAATCAGCAACTACATTATTGGCACCAGGGTTGTGTGATTTCGATAATACTGTTGGTAAGACACCAAGACCACCAATTTTTGGTTATATCTTTGAGGTAAGATTGCTTTCCTCCCATATGGTTAACTAAGCAACAGCTGTTGAATTATCCATTAAGAGCTGCTAATGTTTACATGTATCAACAAATTTGTCTTGGAAAGACTGTAAAGCATAAAAGACTCCCAGTAATTCAAGGTAATTAATATGACATTCCTTTTCTTCCTCATTCCATCAACCACCGGTTGATTCATTAAGACATGAGCCACCCCAAGCTTCTAATGAAGCATCCAACATAATGCTTACTTCTGGGTTTTGGTGATTATAACCTTGCTTTGTATGTATTATCTATCCACCATTGCAATTCTTGTTTCAATGTGGCTGTTACGGCCATGGAATGTTCAAAATTACCGGTACCTTTCATTCTGTCCCGTTTTCGAGATTTCAATAATGTAGAGGGCTTAGCTGTACAGCTGTGAAACTGGCTACTGCACTACAAATGACTTTAGCCATATTGCGTATAGAGTCCTCAGATTTCTGCAGCAGATTCTTAGCTTACGAAACAATTTTGGGTGTTTTTTTTCTTCAGGTAAGGTAACCATCATAAATTCTGAATCTTTTTCAAATCCCAAGCAGGTAATCCTGGTTGTGGGTTGTAGTACTGATTTTTCAAAATTGATTGTAAATCCCAAAGTTTGCAACATTGTTAAAACCTGTTGCATAGAATCAAGCAAAGCTGCATCAGCAACAACCAATGTACTCTGTATCATAAAAAAAACCAGTTATATTGTGCCCCATCTACGTAGTGTAAAATATACTGGCTTGGTATATTTTCTCGGGGCACATGACAAGCCAGTAGGCAAACAGGTAAACTGCTAAAGCTGTCCAGTCCAAATGAACAAGAGGTATTTTCTGAAGCACTCATGAATTGGGACACCACAGTAAGCATCTTTGAGATATATTGATGCCATCAGGCATCCTGGTGTTATGAGATTCAATGCCCCCCATGCTGCTGTCAGAGTTTCCATTTTGAAATGACAGTACTGAACATTCCGATTGAATTCTTTCAAATTAACGAATTGTTCCATTCTTGTTTGGGACAAGAAAGACAGGACATATAAACTCTCCTTGCTCTGAGCTTGCCAATTCAAGCACCTGTTTCTCCATAACTTGTATATCTCTTCTCCATCACTTAATGTGATTTTTTAAATCTGGATATCTGAACATTTCCGGTTTGTGCTGGGACAGTATCATTTCTGAAAGGAATGGTGCAGCCTGCAACTGTTGGCAAAATGTCCTCATCTGATGTTATTTCCTTCCAATTTTGGATGAATTGTTTCAGGTTTCCTGCCACAAATTTACATGTAGGTGTAGGCCTATCACTACCTCACCTTTGGTAACAGTTGAGCTCGAGGATTGTCCTGATTTGCCTTCATGTATAGGTGTGGATGCATATGAAGGCACTCATCGGTAACCTGACATGGAATACGATTGTGGCTGCCACCTCACACGTGCATATCGATGAGCCCTGGCATATGGATACAAGTACCCAGGTCCACACAGACGATAATAAACCAGGCCACCTCTTGCCCTGCCTCCTGTAAAGGGTGGAGTGGATCATGGTCTTGTGCTAGGCTTCAGCTGACCCTACACCTGATTTATATTTCCTATGTCCTTGATCAGCTTTTCTGGCTGAAAAGAGAAGGCCATATTTCCATGCCACATGGGGCTTGTGCAGTTCACCTCTCCTCAGGCACAGATTGTGGAAACTATGGCCTAGCATGGCAAGGCCATTCATACCAAGGTCAGTTACATGTAACTTATCCAGGTCATTGATCAAATCCTGTTTGCCAAAGGTGTCTACCATCTGGACGATGCTCAAGGCAGATTTCGCCACAGCAAATTGTACCACTTGTATTCACTCGTCAAACTTTTTGTTTGGCTCAGAGACAAGAAATTCCAAATGAGTTCATTAACTCACACTTGCTGTAGTTCCTTGCAATTTTCGGGCTGCCCTACTTCAGAAGTCGTAGTTTTGAACTGGTCATAATCCATGCCAGATGTGAACATGTTGTTCACTACGATTGCTAAACTTGGTTCGACTGGATCGGTGATCTTTTCTTGATCCTTATGAAACTTCTTAAGGAGTTTGTCGAACTTGCCTGGTGGCTGCGACATCTTCCAGTCTTTTGCACCTTCTGCACTGACATCGTCAGTGTCAGGGAGTGCCTCCGCCACTGATTTCCTCTTTTTCTGCAGGAGGTTCATCGGCTTCATTGTTGCTTTTGCCGAAATAGGCACCGCCATCTTGTTCTGTCATGGAAGGTGCATAACCTTCCGTAGCGCAGGGAACATATTTCTGCTCATAAGGGTACTCGTAGTGCTCTGCATCATACCAATTCATGGGACTATAAAGACTGGGATTTTCCTTCTGTTTTTTGAGTTCATGTACTGTAACTCTGCCATCAGCTTTTTTAGCTCATTCATCATTGTTGTTAGAACACTTTTGTCCTTGTCACTCGTACTCTTTGAGCTTGAGTTTGTACGAGAAGTCGACATGTTACATTTCTGTTTCGCTTGTTCCAGTCATACATGCCCAGAACGCATAGCACTGGTGCTCGCATCACACAGAGCTGCACTCTTGGCAGGACTTTTGATTTCGGATTTTTCCACATTGGGGTTTCTTCTATCCCTTTCTTTTGATGTGACAGCGCCACGGTCTTGTGCCATTTTTGCCTTCTGAGTTTAAGGCATAATCCGTCAAAGATTTGGGTTCAACTCCAAAGGAGTTTAAATAATTCAAGATTTACAGCGAAAATCTTATGAGAGATGTTTTACCCGCTCAGGCAACAAACGTAATCTGGCGCATGTGCAACGTATACATGGAATTCCATATCTCATATAATGAAAAGCATACTTGGCTTTGTGGGACACTCCCTGCCAAATTATTTTTCCAAGTTATTATTTTGAAATAAACAATGCAGGAGGCCATTTATGGAAACTGCTCTGACAAGTACGCGTGCGCGATTACTCTCATTTGGTGGTTCAGTGCGTGACATCACATAGCTGCATTCAACTGAACATTAACATGTGTCCCAGATGCTGAATTCGGGTGCAATTCAAATAAGACAGCAACTTTTGATCTGAAATCAAAATCGAAAAATATTGTATTGCAAAATATTGTTTTGCTCAGAAAATGCACTGAGCTAAAACTCAGATTTATTCTAAGGCGTCCTTTCTTCAATTTGAGTAATTTTCTGGTCTGAACCCTCAAAGAGCCCGGTTATTTTAGCCCACCATCTCACAGCTGCCAGAGGGTGGGGAGGGTGCACACATTCCACTCCTTGTCATTACAAACTTGAAGTTTGAGGTCAATCTGGCGTCTGGTTTTGTTGTTACAGTCATTTGAAGTTCAAGGCTACATGCGCGCCAGCCCGGGTGCATTGAGCTCCAAAGGGGAAAACGCATTCAACTCTAGCTGACCGATCTTGGAAATATTGGCGCTGTGCAAGAACAGTATGTTTAATTTGTACAAATGGGTGTCAAAATAAAAAAATATATATCTCCGCTATAATGTCGAAGGGGGTTTACCCATTTCACACCGAGACATTTTTCAATGTTGATGATGCTGAGCCGGCATTACTATTATTTTTTCCGTTTTCAAAATCCTTCAAAACTTCAACATTTCATTTAAAGGTCGTTTATAGCCGCACAAAGTAATCTTTAGGCACTACTCTAATAAGACAGGTGACTTTCATTGACGCCCAAGTATTTCATCCAGGCCTGCAGCCTTGTAAAAAGAGCCCAGATTTTGTGGTGTTATGCAACTTTCTTTTGTTCACGAACCTGGCTCAGTGCACTGCTGACCTCTTTTCAATAGGGGCCAGATTAGCGTGCAGCAGTGCTGTGTGGCTCATCACTGCGGTGGTGGAGCGCTTTTGTCCCAGTGGTAATCCGCTTGCTCTCAATGCCCCAAACCCTGGTATATGGTTTCAAAACAAGGCTGGATTATCACCACATTTGAGAGTGAAAAATGTCAATAATTCCCAGCAGCCTGGTCTTTTGTTTGGAGTACGGTCTTTTGTTACAGGGCCCTGTTTCCTTTGTCCGAGTTTGGAGACCCCGGCCACGCATATAAACCATACGGCTCCAATTCCGGAGTCCCCAGCAGGAAGTGGTTAAAGGTTCCAACATAATGCACAACTGACAATTGATGGACTGTACCTTCAAGTTTAGGGTCTTCCCCCCCAAATGTCGATGCTTTCTTTCTTATGATGTGCATATTTATTGTTTACTAGCCAAAAGACACTCTTACCTGCCATCATTCATGACGTAGCCTGCATCTTCAAATTTGGAGATTTCATCCCTGGTCAATCCACTAACACCACGATGCAAGATATCTTCGCCAGCTTTCAACACAGGCACATCTGACAACAGAAAAAATCAACAAAAAAGACAAAGAATGATAACCTTTAGCTATATCAATGTCACAGGATAAAAGGCACAAAATAAGCAAAGGTGTCAACCGAAGGGAACATCCAGCAGCAAATATTCAGAGTGGAGGGGCAGCAAACTTGTCTTTTTTGAAGGGGCTCACCTTTTAACATTTTTTAGATCATGTAGCCTTTTATGGCCCCTCTGGGGCTGAGAATTCATTTGAGGAAAGATAACTAAAATAAAACCAACAAAAATTACATATAAATTTTTCTGTTTTAAAATTCTCTGGCTCTTTTTGGGGGTGGGGGCTAGACCCCCCCCATCTGCCTTTGCAACTGTACTCTGTATACTGTAACTATGTTCTTTCGTATTATATTATAGGGTGTGCATATCCAGGTATTTTACCCGTTTTTTGTCAACATGGGAACCCGGAAAAGAGATCACTTAATAACACATGGCATTGCGTGCAACCCCGGTGGACCATGTGCCCGTACATAGGAAGCAAGCAGCACATTGTTTTAAAGGTCGAAGTTAATCTCTCCTACCTTTTTATCAAACGAAATTGTTACGTTCAGGTTACAAATTGTCTTTTTGTGGGTATATGAAACAAAAAAAAAATTCTCACGAGGAACATCAAAACAAAGCACAGAGCTGCAAACCACTTATGCACCAGCAATCGCTCAAAGGAAATGTCCCGGATGCTGCATGACCACGTAGACGCAGAATGCACGTGCGCAAATGGTGAGCGCTGGTCGTGTCACGTGTGGACCAGATCAGTACCTCGGTACGTACCACTATGTCACGGGTTAAAAGGAGTCATCACTGTCAAGTGCATTTCTTTTCTCATGGGGACCAGTTGTATGCGTGTTGCATAAACCAACTTTACCTTAAACTGCAACAAATCCTGGCTTTCAAGCTACTGAAGCTATAACCTGATTGCTAACACAGACCCAATTGTAGTCCCCTTCAGGCAGTCCAATCACCGACACAGCAGCGGCCATGTGACCGCAAAAGGAAAGGTCATGTGAGAGAAAAAAAATAAGACTACCGGTATGTGCAGCACTTCACCTTGTAAACAAGACCAAGCAATACCACAGTTTTGCCACACCAAGGTACCACGATAAAGTGGTTTAATAAATAATTTTTTTTGATAAGTCCATTCCCCTGAGGTATGAGTTGTTGAAATTTTAATGTATAAGTACTTCGACAAGTGACTTTTGATTGGCCGACTGTAATGAAAAAATACTTATATTTGAAATGCTTTTGTACATATAGAAAACATCCTTCCTTTGTGTTTTGGAGATACCTCAATTTTTTTCAAAATCTAAGCTTTTATATTTGGACTCACAGGATCGATCGACGAAAGAGACGATGACACCCTTCCTAGTTCTGGATCGGTTTAGGATCGAGACAAAAACGTCTCCACAAATAAAAAGTAACCATGCAAAAAGTCCATTTCAGCAAGAACCATTGCAAAAAGTTGCTTTTCTAATGAAGAATTTCTTAATTTTAAGAAAATTTGATCCAAAATAAGAATTCCAATGAATTAAAAAGTAGAAATTAACTGTACAGCGAGCTATCAATGGTACCCTCCCCCATGCCGCACAGTTGACAAACCCATTACGTCACATACATTTATGCTGCACCTGTGTAGTTGAGTTCGCAAGGAATTTGCGTGTTAATGTCGTGCGATCCGAAAGTAGGGGGAAAAGCTTTCAGTTTTCTGTCAATTAACAAAACAATGGAAACTCTAAAAGTCATTTTGATTAAGCAGACATTAGATGCAAAGGTTATGACTGTTCAATCTAAAGAAGTACATGTATTTGAAATCACACATAGTGAGTGACCTATTGCCCGTGAATTTTAGTGGGTTTTTTTCGCTCTTGTGAACTAGTAAAATGACTACAGTACAATGGGCGAAGTGGATAACAAAAGTAGCTGTTGATCTCTGAACTGAAGTTTCATGTATGACCACGGGATCAGGTTTTCACCGGCACAGTGATTTTTTAGCAAGTCTGCCCTTCGGAATGAAATTTCACAGACATTTTTTACATGGATGTTTGTTTATAATTTATTTACAATTTTATTTTTTTTACAGGTACCCGGCCCGAAAAAATGGCACCAGGTTTTTATATCAATGGGGGGTACCCGGGTACCCGGCACAGGCCTATTATATTACGTGGCTGATACATCCAGAAAACAGTGCTTGGCAGTGCAGGGAGTAACCGGCTGGGTGGGTTCTAATGGGTACAGGAACTGATAGGCAAAAGCAAACTGCTGCAAGGACCAATGCACCCATGGGCGGGGGACCAACCACACTGCTATTGCCTTACTCTGTCAGGGCAGTGATGCCAGAAGATGAGCCCACAGGCACGGGACCAACCACGCTGCTATCACCTTACTCTTTCACCTTACTCCATCAGATCAGTGATGCCGGAAGATGAGCCCACAGACAGGGGACCAACCATACTGCTATCACCTTACTCTATCAGAGCAGTGATGCCAGGAGATGAGCCCACAGGCAAGGGACCAACCACGCTGCGATCACCTTACTCCATCAGGGCAGTGATGCCAGAAGGTGAGCCCACAGGCAAGGGGCCAACCACTCTGCGATCACCTTACTCCATCAGGGCAGTGATGCCAGAAGGTGAGCCCACAGGAAAGGGACCAACCACGCTGCTATCGCCTTACTCTATCAGGGCAGTGATGCAACAACATGAGCCAAAAGACAAGGGCAGTGATGCCACATGAGCCAAAAGACAAGGGATCAACCACGCTGCTATCACCTTATTCTATCAGAGCAGTGATGCCAGAAGATGAGCCCACAGGGGACCAACCACACTGCTATCAGGGAAGTGTTGCCAGAAGATGAGCCCACAGGCAGGTGACCAACCAGGCTGCTATTGCCTTACTCTATCAAGGCTCAAGGCAAGGTCTGTCTCAATCAGATGACACATATACGAACAGGAGATGGTACCAAGTGACTGTTTTCTGTTCTCACACTGCAAAGATGGCAGCTATGTGATTTGAGATTTCAAGTAGGCTCTTTAACAAAAGGCAAAGGATATTAAGCCATCACTGGCAAATGTCACTGAAAGGACTTTTGCCAGAATAGCATGTGCAGTTTCTGTTTTGGGGACTTAGAAATTCTTACCACAACAAATCTTTGTCTGGTTCTGTGGCAACATAGTCATTGTGATTTTGTGTTCAATCACACCATTTTGCAATTTCTCACTTTTTCCAAAACAAAAAAAACCTCTTCTTCTTCGCTGCATTGCGTATTGTGTCTGCATTTTTCTGAATCATGGCTTTACACAGCCTTTGGATGTTATCTACTTTTTCTGTAGGTAATGCTAAAGTCATTGAATCCGAGTCAATCTCAAAACCCAAGTGGATTAGCCGTTTACAGGGATGGAGAACTGATTTATCCCAATTTATGGCAAATCCTAATTGCTGCAGAGTCTGCACGACATATGAAACTGAGGCTTGCAATTCCCTCTGCGTATTGGCTACAACCAGCATATCATCCAGAAAAGCCTCTCTCTCCCTGCCCTGCTTCATCATTTTTGTATATTTACGAGGGGCACAGGAAAGCCCATTTGGTAAGCAGGTAAACTGAAACACTTTGCCATCCCAGATAAATCTGAGGAATTTTCTGAAATCTTCATGCACCGAAACACTGTAATAAGCATCCTTTAAATCGATTGAGGCCATCAAACTGCCTGGCGACAGCAACTTCAGCACTACGTCAAAGGTGTCCATCTTTAAATGGATATAATTAACATGGATGTTGAAGTTTTTGAGGTTTAGAATTAACCTGAATGTTCCATTTTTCTTTGGCACAAGGAAAATTGTGGAGAGATATTCCCCATCAACATGAGAGATTTCCTCAAGAACTTGTTTTTCTAACAAGTGTTTAATCTCGGCGTCCACAATTTTTTCTTCTTGACACTGAATTTTGATGTAGGTTTGCCAACCTGTTAGGGAACAACATGTTCAAACTCAATAGTGCAGCCTGTGACCGTTTCGAAAGTCTCTTTATCTGAAGTGATCTCTTGCCACTGTGCTACAAAGTGTTTCAGTCTTCCTGCTTCAAATTGAGTGGCTTTAAAATTAATTAAGGCAGCATCACAAGAAGTCAAATCTTGGGGGTAGCCTACCTCACTTCTGGGTGCTGAGCTCCGGGCACTGCCACGACTAGAAGCTCCTCTCATGGTGCCTCTTCCCTTGGGAGAGGGGCAGTACTGGGGTCTTCCCCGATACATGGCACCACGCCTGGACAGATGGGGCCAAACCTAGATGGTCCCCAATGGTAGCTATATCCATCAAAATGGCCCGAGTACTGTCGCCTCGGACCCTTGGGGTATGGTTTGCCACCAAGTCGAAGCTGGCTGCTTTGTTTTACGTCTTCGATGACCTTTTCAACATTGTCCTTTCCCCCATGGAGGTAGTTGTTGTGTGGAACATCTGTGGAAAACAGGTTGTTGTACTTCCATGCAACCTCTGGTTTGTGTAATTCACGCCTACGGAGGCAAAGGCCATGGTAAGCATGACCCAGCATAGCCAAACTAGACATGGCCATCGTGGTCAAATCATCCACCCAACGTGTTCCTGTATCTTGGAATTCCGGTTGAAACTTAACAACTGCGAGGCTCTTCTGCATTTTGTCAACCAATTTAGCGAGGTTACAAGCGGCCTTAACCACAGCCGCATGCACCACTTGAAGTCTCTCATCAACTTCTTGGTTGGGCCTTTCAGTAGGTTCCACACAACTTCATCCACCTTGACAGCAGTAAGTGCCGTGCAGTTTTTTGGGCGTAAAATTGCCGATGTGGTTAACTTTAACAAGTCGTATTCCATCCCAGAAGTGAACGTTTTGTTCATCCCTTTTTCCAGCAGCTCAGCAATAGGCCGTCCGGTTTCTTCCTGGTCCACTATGTTCAGTTCACTTAAAAATCTATCGTATTTAGATACGTTTGGGTCTTCGCTTGTCCCTAGTGAAGAAAATTGGTCACAATTGGTCGCTGTCATGCCTTTCAGTTTCATGCTCCTGACGTTCACGTTGTTTGTGTACATCGCTAGTGCCTTGTGAGTCATCGAGGTCACGGGTCATGCTTTGCGAAACCGAATGGCGGTCACCATCGTATTCATCCACCATGTGCCAGCCGGCGCCGTAAGTGTCATAATCATCACGAGGACAAAAGTAGTCCTCTTCATATTCCCGAAATTGTGTGTACTCCCACTGTTCTTTTTCTGCAATCTCCAGTTTACCGACTTCATCAGTCAACTGCAAAACATTTGACGTTAAGAGACTCAAGTTCTCGTTCAACTTATTGGCTGCTTCTTCAGTCCTTGATTTCTTCAGCGTGTCTTCGATACGCACGGAGCTTACCAAGCAGTGGGAACACTGCCAGTACCAGTGAGTTTCTTGCCATGTGAACTCACGTTTTGTTTGGCGTTTTCATTCTGTTTTTCTTTCACTTTGGGGTCGCCATCGGCACCCCTGGGTTCCTTATCATGTTCAACACCCTTGACCATCTGGCTCGGGTAAAAGGGACTGTAAATCCCGTAATAAATCACCAAGTCAAAATCTCTGACTGGACGAACTCAAATGTTCGACTGTCTGCTCAAAATTGCAATCGCAATCTGGTCTGCGCATGCGCAGTCGTCTCCCATGGAATTCCATTATCACAACTCTAGAGGGCAGTGTAGAATAACCTTTATAGGTTTACTCATTCAAAGGGGCACTGTCTACTCGTAGCTGACAAAATACACTTTAATTAAATTTGCGGATAATGGCTACATATCCACTGCCTTTAATAAGAGCACATCAGAACTTTTAGACCTTGGAAAATTCCATGGCCAAACGTACCAGCAAAATTCATTTCTAAACAGACGGCAAACATGACTGAAAAGTGATAGCTTCTCTACCTGCTGTTTTCTCCATCCACTGTTCTTGTTCCTTGTCACATCTGAGTTGCTTTCACTTGGGTCTTAAATGGAACTCACTTATCTCTTGAGCCTGCTTCTTACACTGTCGGAATACAAAGGAGATCCAAAAAACAAATTACTTCATTGAGTCTACGAGTTACATGTAACTTCATCCACAGTTATAATGAGTCACTACACTTTGTAACTCCAGGCCAGTAAGTATAAGACTGTGACTCAAGTAGTAAGTTGAACATAATTACTCCGGTCAAGTCCAGTCAGTGTACATGAAGGTATATACACGTACAAAAGTCGAGTCTACTGGGTATCTACAAGTAGCTGGAGTTAACGTGAGTCACAACTGAGTACAATAAATAAACACAAGACTGCTCGTTTCCACAAGCCACAGGTGTACTTCAGACAGATTCCCATGGCCTACATGATAGTGGATACCAAACATCAACAAACATGATGTCCTTCCCTAGCAAAGTGTATCATAAGTGTCAATTTACTACAAATAAAGCTGACGTTCAGCAAAGTACTTAGACTACTGATGTGCTGGGAACTATACAGAGAATCGGCTTCAGTTTTAGTAACACTTTGCTATGGGAATATGTATGCCATATTTGTTAATATCGGATACCCACTACAGGCCACCTGACTTTGGTGGGTTTAATTGATTCTCTTCAAAACCTACAGCACACTCTCCCCCAAGTACTGGACCAGATTGCTCAATTGGCAACTCTAAAATGGCAGTAGGAATGCTGAAGATTTGTCTTTAAAAGTAATCACACACATTTCAATTGGGCAAAGATACATGAAATTGATCTCATGTACTGTGTAACAAAATACTAACACACACCTCTTTATGAAGTAAAGTTTGTGATATGCTCTCTCTAGGGACCGAGCAGTGAGATTATTCTGCTATGGGGACTATGAGCTCCTTGCAAAGCTGTATGGAATCAGTGGATGAAATGATGGGTTCATGTTGCAAAATTGGCAATATTGATATTTGTGAGTAGCACAGTAAATGCATAGTTAACAGGTGTACCTCTTATTTTCATAGCAAGATACTGCTGCATCTATTGCCACGCCGACAAGCAGGAATACGAGCAAGGTCCATGCTAAGCTGGAACACTGGCTTCTATTACTGCCAATCTGAAGGCATTTCATGCAGACCATGGGGGAAAACACAGAGCCAAAGAGGTTTCTTTCAGTGTGGTTCATGAGTCAATTATGCTCACTGAAATTGAGCATGTAAGTTTAAAATAGTGATTTTTAGGGAACTGGGAGCACAAAACTTATATCTGATTAGTCTAGTCATTCTTTGCCGGGAGGTAATTCTGAAACTAAGAAACGGTTTTGACGTATCAGTGTCGGCTCAACATAAAGCTAAATATCTAGAGTTGGTCGAGTTACTTTGTTTCAGAAACATAAATTTTATTCTCTCTTTGCTTTGTCATTTTACAGGTGGTTATGCCTAGTCTCCACGTCTCGCTTGGTGTCCACAAGAAACTCTTTGATGCATTTGAGCATTCATGTCACAAGCCTGACCATCAGTTGTGTCATAATTAGGCAGAGCATAAAATAGTGGAAGAGGCCTTCCCAACTCGTTTCAGGAACAAGTTATTGCTGAAGCCAAATGGCAGGAACTGATCCAAAAGTAGCTTACCCAGAAATGTGAATGTCTTGAAGAAATCAGGGAGGAACTACCTCTCCATATTCTTCAGAACAACCCAGTCAGCAGATGAGCAAGCTGCAGACCATCGGCACGCAACAAATGAAGCCCTTCAATTGAGACAAGAAATCGAACAACATGTAACTAGCACAATAATGACAACAATCAAGATACATGTACATGGAAATGCCTGTGCATAGAGGTATCAAATCATCCATATCAAATCAAATCAAGTGGCTTTGTTTGAAAATCTCGGATCACTTCACTTTTTTGGGTCATCTGTAATTCCTTTCTACATGTACATGTACAGTGTATGTGTGTATTTACGTTACAGGAGACAGACGCAGCAACAGTAGGCCTGACATACACGTACATGTACATAGTCAACTTTCTGAATCTACAGACAGGCATGAGGGAAAGTCCTCTGTGGACAACCACCTCCAAGAGTGTGGCAAGGTAATGAATGATTACATGTACTGTACCCACATGATCACTGCGTGTGTTGTCTTAAAATGCATCATAACATTGCAATACAGTTCACTTTTTGTTTCAATTTTTTATTGGGGTTAGCCACGTAATTTTTTGCCTTTCCCCGAAGATACCCTCAATGTAAGTCACAATTTCAATTACTGTCTTAATTCTAAATTTGCGGCTTGAAGTAATAGAGGGACTGATATCTGTTCCATGACAAAAGGTTGAAGCCCATCTGAGAAATTTAGACAATGTCCCTGTGGCAGTGCAGACGCAGCTGCTTCGTAAGGCATCAACTTGCAGGAGTAATTTCACAAAGTTGTTTTGTGAAATTTGCAGGTGTGTATCACGCCATCAACCATGCAGAATACATTTGAGGAAGATGACATCCGTTGAACAGGTACTGTACTCATAACCCGAAAAAGTACTATTTTTCAGAGCCTTTAATGCTTTATTCTTATTTGTTCCCCAAAGCTACAGAGATCACCATCAGAGACTTCATGTATGCATACCGGCAGTTGCTCAAGGATGAAAACATCACACCCAAGCTGCACTTGCTTGAGGACCATGCCACTGAGTAGCTTCAAAGATTCAAGGTGGGCTTTGACTTTCATAATTAACAAGGGGGAGAGCTTATCCACACAGAGTTCAACCGGACAGGTCGAGCTGTTCATGGCATGCATGACAACCTTCAGAGGTTGATGACCATCCTGAAACGTCATCACATCAGTACAGCACCTGAAGTTTTATCAAGAGTTGTCAAGCCTGCCTTAAAGCAAAAGACAAAGAATTGTTATAATTAACATCGACTGCAAAAATAGTTTTCAGCTTCTGGTTTCTTTAATAGCATGGCAGCAGTACAAGGACAAAGTGAATATTTTTGGTTTTTTCAGAAACACAAACATCCTACAGTTAGAGTTTTCATGGATTAGCAGATACATGTAAATATATGTTTGATTCAACTGTACTGCTGCTCCTTTGCAAATACACTAAATCAAATATTCAAAAAGTTGAAGCTTAACTGGTCAAGAATTTCATACAAGTGCCACTTAAACTTAGCATACCACAGTCGTTTTGTTTGAAGAAATAACTAGGCCTACGGTGCATGTAAATTGTTGACAATATTTTGGCATGTTTTTAGTTGCTTAAGTTAAAGATGATTTGGACACGCATATCTCCAAGATAATCATGACTGTCAGGAAGTTACACATGTACAGCAGTTCATCTTTTCTACTACTCTTTTTTTTCCCCCTGTTTTGTTCTTGTTTCAATTTCTTTCTGTCCTGTTCCGTTGTATTATTTGTTATATAGTTTTGTTCCGTTTCGCCTTTTTAGGGCCTTTGTATTGCTTTTTTTTCTTCCATGGCTACACCCTAAATGGAAAAATAAAGTTAATATACACAGACTGAGTATAATAACAGAGTATAAGAGAGCTATATACTGTAGAGAGCTGGGCTGTTCTGGTGTGGGGTGTGGAGGTGCTTGGCCCGCCGACAGAGCTCTTTTAGCCATGGCACTGACTGGGCAGGGCCTTATTTTGTCCTTGTTTTGGGCTCGTTAAGCTGATTATGCTTGGTCGAATATAATTTGCCTCTTTGTCCGTTAACATGTTTTTGCCGGCTGGCTAATTTTCATTGTATAACTGTGCTTAGCTGTGCTAATGTAAATATATTTGCTTTTATGCTTTTGCTTGTCCAAATTTACGGTGTTTTCCATGAGAAGTTTAAGTTGCAGAAAACCACTAGATTCACTTTGCTTTAAGGTATTGTTTTACTGGTTTAAGTTTATGATTAAATGTTATTTGAAATTAGTTCCTTTGCCATCCTTTGCCCTTATTTTAGAGTCCTTGTTCCCCTCTTTTGTTTTTCTTCTGCCGTACGTTCTCCGCAACAGAGTATAATAATCTAAAGTTAATAATGTAGGCCCTAGCCTCATATAACTCCATAGCTTAACAAAGTAGGCCTCATCTTTCACAGCAATTCCTTTCTAAATTGATCAGTATTAATCTGTATTTGTGTGAAATATGTCAGTCTGAATTTTACCTTCACATGCATGCATCGGCAATGATCGGCATGAGTATTATTAAGCAGGGTCTAATTAATATCAACACGAGCAGTTAAATTTTAAATGGACTTGGGCCGATCGGCTTGGCACGCGTGGTTACAATACAGCCTCTTCGCTACGCCGAGAACTGTGGGGTCCGACATCCGTTCCTCTCCCACGAACGTTCATGGGAGGGGGTTCTTTACCATTAGCACCCTGTTCCTATAATAAGGAAACAAAGCCCACTTTCTCAAACCAACTGACATTTTGACCTCAAGGAACTAAATTTTGACAATATTTAAAAAAGCAAGAAAACTTCAGATTTCTAAACCAAGTTTGGCAAAAGACAACCACTCAGTCGAATGATGCCATTTTGTTTTTGTCTGGATACCCGACTCAGGCTTTTTGGATTCATTAAGACAAATCTTCATCCAGGTCAAGGAACCAGACTACATTCCCTTATTTGTTGTGTACAGCTCTCTCCGGGGCAGTTACCTATGTACGCTGCCGTTTTACCCCAAAATTTCCCTCAAACACCAAAATCCCTGTTCTCTTTTCTTTCTGATATGAAAGAGGACATCACCAACAACTTGTTTAGATAAATTATTCATCTCCCCCATGGGAGAGGAGCGGACGTCGGACCCCACAGTTCTCAGGGGAATGTTGGTCAAGTCATCCCCTAGTCATGTCGTCCCCTAGTCAAGTCGTTCCCAATATATATAATTAAATTACAATTTTACTGCGGAAATTTAGTTTGGGGGGGATAATATTTTTTTTAATTACTCCTCAAGTTTTTACTGCAGCAATTCATATTTTGGAGGGGTAATTTATTTATTTCCATTTTTACTTACCAAGTTTTTACTGCGGCAACCTACATGTATTTTCTGGAGGGATAACTTATTTAATTTTTTACATATCAAGTTTTTACTACAGTAATTTATTTGGAAGGTGATTTATTATGACTACTGGAAGATTTGAAATTTAAAGATGTTCAAATTATTTTCAAGATATATTTTTGCGTTGGGGAGATGTTAATTATATACAACGGTTTGCCCTTACCCAACGTATATTAATAAGCACTGTATGCTCAGTGCTTGTCCGAGAGCTTACGAAAAAAAAACTCACAAGCTTACTCGGGTGGGACTCGAACCCACGACCTCCTGCTTACTAGTGCAGATGTATTAACTACTCGACCACCGAGCTTGCCGGGGTCGGCTGGCCAGTCAGAGTCAAATGAAGCAGCCGGTACCGCGAACTATATTTCGCAAAAAAAATGCAAAAAATACATCTTGAAAATAGTTCACGGTACCCACTACGTGATATACGTTGAGTAAAGGCAAACCCGTTATATAAAAATGTTCAAATTACATGTACTTTGACAATTCAAAGAATAAGCCTAAGTGCTGTTAGTGTTACATTGGCACACACCAGGAATCACCCTTTTAATAAATGTATGTGGCAAGTCTTGGTCACCATAGATTTCAAAAGCCGCCAGCTAGCTGCATAGAATGAATGAAAATTGTGGATACATGTACGAGACTCTCTCTTGTTTTCCTTCTCTTCTAGCTTCTACATATGGTTGATGCACCTAAAAAGAAAATTACATGCACAGACAACACTTGTAAAAACCTAGTAGTGGGGGGTGACTTGACCCTGGGACGATTTGACTTGGGAACGATTTGACCCGGGGATGACTTGACCCGAGTATGACTTGACCAGGGTTTCAATTTTGGGGGACGACTTGACTCTGGGAGGACTTGCCCCAAGGATGACTTGACGTTTCCTTAGTATCTGCATGTTCTGGGGGGTACTAATTCGCCCCACGCACCTCCATGCACAGAGGAGGCAATGAACAACCAAGTAACAGACAAGACGGATGTTCACGACCAACTTAACCTTCCCCAACCAAAATAAAATGTCCAATACTTACCACTTGTACATGTGCATGTATTACTAGTAGCGTCAACATGGTCAACAAGCGCACGCGTCAACATGGTCAACGCCCTCTAGGCCTATGACCTAAGTAGGCTATTACTAAAGTAGCGTCAGCCAAAATCTTGAAAATATCCCCTACAGCTTTCAAAGTGGTTTTATCTGTGTCTTATCGTTCTTGTAGGTTGTACTGTCCTAACCAAACTAGACTGAAATCTGAGGTTGCACTTCACCAAAACAGTGCAAAATCCACACACATACATGTAATTTATTTATGTCTGTTAATATTATGGCTATATCAAACCGAAATAGCGCCCTCTGTTGACTCTCGTGAAGCGGTGTAAGATCGCGCAAGGCACGAGAGGACGCAATAGAAATCGGCGCGCGCGGCGTTGCACCATATAATAGAAAACATGCAAACTCAGACCGAAATAGTACCGCCTGTTGACTCTCGTGAAGAGGTTGGCAGCTGTTTTTTCACTGGAAATTCAAGATTATGGCCAGAAGATCACTTTTCGTTTCGATTTCATTGGGGTTAGCCACCAAAAAAAAATTTTTATTCGCCTTTTAAGGAAGATACCCCCAAAACAGCAATAAAACTAAGCGCTCAGTTCTGAATGTAGCCGCCCGCCTCTATCCAAAATAGGCCCGCAATTTGGGGCTTTTTGTGAAAGAAATACCCCAAACTGGAAACTATCAGTCCCAAGTTCGGGATTTATAGAAAAAAAAATCTATGATGTGGTCGAGTTGGAAATCAAAGATGGCTGTTCCCGCGCTTGTCTGGGCCAACGCGTGGTTTTATTCCTAAGGCTAATTACCAGCAAGGCCCGGGTTTCGTCGACGCAAATCACCAAATAGCAACCAAAATCCACCACAAACGGTCACAGAAACCCAACTTCTGCAGACCACACAGATACAGACAAGCAGATACAAGAGGATAGTCACTGTGCGCAGACAAGTTCAAAACAAGTTAAAAACACACACAAGATATGCAAGACGAGAGCACGACAACACATCCGTCCCCAACGCGCACAAATCACCAAATAAATTGTAATAAAATGTATGTTGTTTAAATGAGATACTAAGTCGTTTAAACGAGAACAAAATACACGTATGTTGTTTAAACAAGATAACTATGTCATGTAAAAGAAGATCCTTTGAACGAGATAACTCGAACGAGATGAAATAAATTTTCGCGCGTTGGCAGCAACACATTGCCGTAAGAACCCAGCCTTCACGTGGGAAATTTATGCCTTATCGAAAGAGGACTGTTGGTATTTATACCGTTGAATCAAAGCTGAGTTGCGACCTATTAGGGCCTATGCGTCAGTGCAAATGGACAATTAGCACACAGTAGCTGCATGTTGCACTGCACGCAACAGCTGATTCGGTTCCAAAGTCTGCAGTCGGTGCTTCTCTCTCTATAAACAGCTGTGGATTGAATGTTAAATGTACCCAAAAATGGCCAAATTAACTGCGATCACAATGCTCGCCCACATCGATAAGGATCGATGCACCACACTAAATATGCGCTAAAAGAAAACAGCAAAATCGGACAGAAATAGCGCAACCTGGTGACCCTCAGAAGCAGGGTCGTCTCACGTGTTTCACTGGAAATTCAGCTTCAGACAATGGCCACAACAAGATAAGTTTTCTTTTCAATTTCATAACGGTAGCCACATTTTCAGGCTACCACGATCCCCCAAATTACCCTCCAAATAGTAGTAGAACTCTGCTCTCCGGTACGTCTGAATGTAGGCTCCTGCGCCTTCAAAATAGGACCACAAGTTGAAGGTCCAAGCCTCAAATCTCAAATTTGTAATTTATAGAAAACCTTTACGATTGATTCAATATTGGTACCTCTTATGGCAAGTAACCCGTGTAATCACGAATATTAATGAGGTCGTGCGCAGAAATCTAGCCATTTAGTGGTATGCACCTATAATGGCCGTGTATATTTTCTACGGAGCTCCCTGGGTGCCATTAACTATTTAGATAACAAGATCACGTCGTGCTGGCATATCATGGGTAGCACGACAACTTATGGACACGACCTATTTTGCCATGTCCACTTTGCAACAGTAAAATTGGCGTCTTGTTATGATGAATCAAATCGTCAAGCCGATTTCCTGAAGTCAAAATTACAGCTCAGCTGTAAATGACGACTTATTTATTAAGACTTGTCAAATGGTCATGTCGGCTATGGTAACTCGACTGAACAACATCATGCCCCTGCTGAAGTAGTCATCTAAATTTTAAGGAGACTTGGCAGGATAGTTCATATAAGCACCTTGCTTTCAGCATTACAATAGCATGAGGTGAGAAATTGTTTAGTGTCTAACGACGTGGATGGCATTCAAGGAACATGGTAGTTTCCAGGTTTGGCACATAATTAGAGTCACTGCGAGCCAGACTCTCCGCGGGCAAAAAATGCATAATTATAACGACGTTCGTTATTCAGCCGTCAATATGCTGGTTCACAGGACGTGTGTGGATGATTCCCTGACAAATTTGCCTTCATGTACCGGTACAAAAGCCCTTGAAGATTTTATTTGTGCACCGGTGATGCGCTCTGAAACAGCATGTTTACTTATGGTCTTAAAACTCACCGATCCGTGCTGTGTGTTGTATTGGGACGGAGGCTATTAATGTGCAGTACACGACTCTGAAGACATTGCCACGACAAGCAAGGAGGTAAGATGAAGGTCCGTATGTTAATGCGCAACGTGCAGACAAGTGTTCAGCTCGACTGAAGAGTTTGTAACCATTGAATGCACAATTCAGACTTCCTGTTTCTGCACATCAGTGTTTTGAAAGGAAAGCTTACCGACTTTACACATCTTTGGGATACATTTTGATGCTTTTCTTGCCTAGAAATTTCTGTGAAAGATATGCAGAGGTCGGAAGTTTAGGTGAAGATGATGGATAGTCTCAAATACAATGACCAATGACAAAAGTGTCGAAGCAACATCACCAGATAGATTTTTCCCAATCGTTTTATAAATGTCTTCATTAAATATTCTTTTCTGTAAGGGAGGTTTGCTTTAAATTTGCTGGTACTAAAAACTCTAAAGGAAAGGTCGCCGTCTGTGCAGTAAATTTTCAAGGAGAGACCACTCTTCATGAGTAAATTTAACTTTTTTACATTTTATTGACGGGAACGGTTGAGTTTTACTCCTGTCTAATTATAACAGAAAGTTCCAATGAGGTAAGTTTAAGTACTCAGCCAACCGGGCGAGTTGATTAGGTGAGCGGTATGGGTTGGATTGGGTCTTCCTTATGAAAATGAGCCTGTATAGTCGCCAACTATGCAGGTAATTCATGAGTGCAATATTGAGTGAAGAAATCGTTACTTAGGCTACTGAGTACACTGCGTAGATGATGGCAATCCTTTGACAAACGGATTGGGGCCTCGAGGCGTTTGCTGTGAAGGCATATGTGAATCATGGTCCATTCGTTTGGGCGCTGTGTGCATGTAACAAAACCTTTACAATCACTTCTTTATTTCCTTTGACGTGGAGAACAACATTCAACACACGCTGAGATGTCTGACTTAACTCTGCATGGGGATTTAAAAAAATGTTATTTTTCCTTTTTGGTTTGGAATTCAATAGAGTTTACCTTGTTGGGTTACTATAGATTGATTAAGCCACGTAAGAAGTACACAATACAAGCACTGAAAAATTCATTCACACAGCCGCCGATACACACTGAATGTCCAACGAACCGGAGTAAGCCAATATTAAACTGAGTTTGTTTTTCCCACTTGACAGAACACACACTGAACT
Organism: Acanthaster planci; assembly: GCF_054643075.1. NCBI lineage: Eukaryota > Metazoa > Echinodermata > Asteroidea > Valvatida > Acanthasteridae > Acanthaster > Acanthaster planci. The sequence goes on along the minus strand of NC_141785.1, from coordinate 8,783,894 downwards.
GCCTAGCAAGGACACAACGAAATTAAAATAAAAAATCTGCGCCAGGAGACTTGTGAGGCAACGGCAAGTTTTTTTGCGTACTCCAGTGCCAAATAGTAAGATGGCGAACAATTGCATCGAAAAAGTCATCAAGTCATTCTTCTACTATTACGGGGGTTTCATCGCCCGACACCCGTATCCCTTTCTTGTCCTTCCGCTACTGTTGACCGGCGCACTGGGTGCCGGGATGATGTTCCTGGCGGAGGAAAACGACATAGAGAATCTGTACACTCCGGAAAATGGGCAAGCGAAGACGGACAGGAACACAGTGGAAACACTGTTCGCCCAACACGGTGACAACGACACGTTGGTGTCACATCTGTCGAGACTGCCTCGGGAAGGGAGTGTGACCATACGGCAGAAGGATGGCCAGAATATCCTGACACAAGCTGCCATGGAGGACATCTTCAATCTACACGAGCAGATCATGAACATTACCATCCAACACGACAAGCAGGAATACAAATTCACCGATCTCTGCATCAAATGGGACGGCGTTTGTAACGAGAACCCCATACTAGCCGTATATGATTACAACTCCTCCAATGTGCCGTTAATCTCTCTCAAGTTTCCCCTCTACACACCAGCTGGCAAAACCGTTTCTTATTTTCTTGGCGGAGGACTAGGACGAGTAACATTCAAATCAGGCTCTCAAGATGAGGTACTCTCTGCCGATGTAATTATGTTGTCCTACTTCTTACGGTTCAAAGACAGCATCGAGGACCAGCGAAGCGCCCTATGGGAGGAAAAGTTTTTAGAAGTCATGGAGGCATTCACCTCTTCCGTCGTCAGCGTTACTCGGGAGGTGTCCACCTCCATCGAGACGGAGCTTGACAACGCCAGCTCCGGAGTGGTGAAGGACTTCGCCGTAACATTCACTATCCTGATTGCTTTCAGCGTCTGTTCCTGCGTGATGATGGACTGGGTACGAAGCAAGCCCTTACTGGCCAACTTTGGGGTGGTATCCGCCGGCCTGGCTGTGCTGTCAACGTTTGGTCTCATGAGCTATGTCGGCATTCCTTACATCAATGTTGTCGGCTCCTCACCATTTCTCATCCTCGGTGAGTACTTTTTGTGACAAGACAAAAGTGGCAAGGACTGTGCAAATATGTGAACAGTTCTCCCAAGAGTTTGAAGAATGAATTATTTTTGTGAGAGATAAATTCACCTAAATGACAATTTGCAGCGGTAAAAATTTAGCATTTGCTGAATCGGTCCAGTTCCTGCTTTCTTAAGTTCTTTCCCACTACTAGTCCCTGCATCTTCGGTTCTCTTTTGTTGTCTTTTTCTGTTTCGGATAATCATCCATTCAATTGTGTGCAACCGTTTTTGTATGCGATTAAGCATGAGTAACAACAATGCTAAAGATTTGTGATAGTTAACGCAGAAGCAAAAATGAATGCACTGTTTATTTTGATAGCCCTCGTGAGGAATACAAATACAACCACTGCTACATGTATGATGATTATGCAGAACTACGATATGTTGTCATTTCTTTTCATTTGTATCTACAGGTATTGGACTAGATGACATGTTCATCATGTTGGCTGCCTGGCGACAGACTGATACCCGATGGCCAGTGGAAAAACGCATGCGCCATGCCTTCTCTGAAGCTGCCATGTCTATAACCATCACGTCCATTACAGACGCTCTGGCCTTTGGAATTGGCGCCATCACGTTCTTCAGATCCGTCCGCATATTCTGCATGTACACGGGCATAGCTGTCATCTTTGACTACGCTTATCAGATCACTTTCTTTGGCGCCTGCATGGTACTGACCGGCCAACGCGAGGCAGCTAACCGGCATTGTATGTCGTGTATCAAAGTCAAACCCAAAAGTGAATCAAAATCCACAGCCTACACTGTATTCTGCGCTGGTGGTTCCTCCCAGCAAGCTTCTGACAGGGACGAAGGTGATACCAATGACCATGCCCTCATGCTTTTCTTCAAGAATTACTACGGTCCCTTCATCACACACTGGTGGATGGTGATCCTGACAGTAGTGCTGTTTCTAGCCTATCTGGGCGGCGCCATCTACGGATGCATCCATGTCCGCGAAGGGCTCAACCTTCGTAACCTCGCTCGGGATAGCTCCTACGTAGCCGCTCATTTAGAAGCTGAAAACACCTATTTTACGGAGTACGGCCCACCTATCGCATTAGTGTTCACGGAGCCAAGAGACTTTTGGAATCCGCTCATACAAGACTTCATGGAGGAGACTTTAACAAAGATTGAGGCAAGCGAGTACACGTTCGGAAAAGATCAGAACCTGACCGTGTCCTGGCTGCGAGACTATCTAAACTTCCTAGACTCCATCCACCTCAGTAACCCCACCAGGTCCCAATTCATGGACGTCCTACGCAATACGTTCCTGCAAATCCCAGCGTTCCGACGGTACGCGCTGGATATAGCCTTCAGTGACGACAACCAGACCATTCTGGCGTCGCGCTTCTTTGTTGCTTCAAAAGACCTGGACTCTGAGGACAGGAAGAGGTACATGATGACCGATCTGAGGCGCATAGCGGAAGAGGCTGAACTACCAGCCATTGTTTATCACCCGCTCTTCATCTTTTACGATCAGTACCTGCAAATCCTGCCCAATACGTTCCAGAATATAGGCATCGCAGTAGGGGCCATGCTCATCGTAGCTGTGCTGATGATACCCCATCCAGTCTGCTCCCTCTTGGTCACTCTTTCTATTGCCTCAATTGTCACAGGGGTGATTGGACTCATGACTTTGTGGCAGGTCAACCTCGATTCTATCGCCATGACTAACATTATCATCTGCATCGGTTTCAGTGTGGACTACTCCGCTCATGTCAGCTACGCTTACACGTCAGCCGACACTAGCTCCCGCCGCGAGAGCGTCATCCGTGCACTATACTCTCTGGGCATGCCCATCGTGCAGGGGTCTGTCTCCACCATACTCGGCGTGCTGGTTCTTATCTTCACAGACTCCTACATCTTCCGCACCTTCTTCAAGACCATGTTCCTGGTGATCTCCCTGGGGGCGCTGCATGGGCTGCTCTTCATCCCTGTGGGCTTGTTTCTTACAGTCCCCTCCAAAACTCGTAAGAAGGCTTCCTGCAAGCGCAGGAATCGGCCAGATTGCCCTGCCACCGACCGACCCAGAGAAAGCCAAACCAGAAGAACCGTCACTGGACCTTTGTATTTAGGGAACAGGCATCCCACCCGTTACCAGCGAGGATCCGACCCGTTTAGCATAAGTAAGAAAATGAACAGTTTCCAACCCTCGCTCGCGAACGACAGGCATCAATCACGGCCATATCAGGAGAGTTGTTTAGGTTTGGAAAAAGCTTGACTGTAATCAAAGGAATTCTGTGATCGTGATAATGAACAGGTTTGCTTACAATACCCGGAATGGATCTTTCCCATGAAATATGCAAATACAGCAGGCGCATGCGCGCTACTACAACTGCTTGACAAAGTTGCTTAAAGTGTAGCTGCAATGATTTTTTCCTCGACACAACTTTTCTGCATCTATGTACTTTTCTTCAGTGTATGAAAACTCTTCCACGCTTCTATTTGGTTACATGCATAGAAAAGTGCACACTTTTAAACAATTAAATTATCCATATTTTTCCAAACAACTGAGGGCACTGTTGCTGTGAAGTCATCTAGAGAAGACATGGTTCAGTACATAGTTATTTCCGTTCAAATTGTGAACCCACAATTTACTAATTAAAAGCATTTCTGAGGAGAGAGGGATCGATGGTTTCTTATTGCTGTGCACATAAAAAACAATGAATCAGCAAAGAAGAGATAACCTAGTCCAAGAAAATCTACAAAAACAAAGAACTTTTTGTGTGTACAACCCAATGTAACATTGAGGCTTCTTCCTGAGGTGACATCACAGTTTTGCTCATGAATATGGAAATATTCATTAGCATAAAACCCCTGAGCATTAAAATACCCTTTGAAATAATGAAAATTGGAAATAAGGTTTGCTGAGGCACAAAGTTTTCGTTTTACAGGTTTTCAATCAAGCACACTGATTGCAGCTACCCTTTAAACCAATGACGTAACTCTGTACTAGTATGATTTGACACGAGTACAAGACAACAAATTGTCACTTTCTAACCTCAAGACATGGCCGAATTCATTTAGTTTCGAGAAACGTGTGCTGAATTATCAGAAAAGGGATATACTACAGTCTTGATTAACCTTCAACGCACAAGGTTTAATGGTTACAGCAGTTCTGTACACCGTGCCCGCAGTCTTGACGGCTGCGTTTAGCATGCATGCATGCACCTCTCTAATCTGCACATTTAATGGAAAAGGCCCTTTTTTGCTCTTCAGCTAAAAGAGGGAGTCTTTTTCGCTCGCATGCATTTATTTATTTACTTGGAGTTTAATGAGCCGCACATATTACCGTAGCGTGGGTTATAAATTTTCATGTTGAAAAGAGCACGTAGATTCTCATATTGTTTTAAAAAGGTCAGTTTTGACCAAGTGTGTCCTAAATTGGCGTAAATGTATCTACTTCCCAACTTCTGGTCACAAGGTGTTCAACCGTTGGGTAAATCTGTTGGACAATGACCAACTGTTAGGAAATGTCTGGACAGTTTAGTTTTACCCAACGTCTTTTGCCCTACGTTTTAAGTATCTGTGTGTGTGGGTTATATTATATGTACATATAGTTTGTTAATTTTAAAATTACAGTGTAAGTGGCAATATAACCCAGCTTGATTACTTTGCAAATACATGAAACTGCATGCAGTGAGGAAAATATCACAATACCGTTTGCTAGACTTCTGGCATAATGGCTCTTTGAGGGTCTCTTTGTTGGCAAACAGACAACCTTTCAAATCAAGTTCATTGCCCCCGTGAGGGACTCCAAAGAAGTTTAGGTATACATTTCCGAATGACCTTTTAGCATACGTCTGGGCTGTGGATTGAAACCTGTGTCTTTCATTCGATGCACAAAAGCTCTCATTATGAGGTATGAGGAAGTAGCATGAGGAAACTTTGCAGGAACATCTGCAACACCACCTCCGATCTAATTGCTTCAGCAGGGGGTCCCGTTTCGCAGTGCCACTGACTTCTCTCAATTGTTCACCCCGGTGAAAAGAAATCTTTGTTCCCAGGGTAATTGCCACTGCAGACCAGCTGAGCTCAGGTCGGCAGCACTTCATGAAGAATGGGCAATCTGCGATTTTACACTGAGGAAATTATTTTAAAAATAATGTATTTCTCATTCAGTGTGTGTATGTTGATGTTTTGTGTACATGTGTAACTTTTGTTCCCAGTTTCCTGCACTTCTCACAGCCCGCCACAAAGTCAACAAACACGATCGGCACAAAGATAATCTTTAATCTTTGTAAAGAATTAACAAAGATTTGCTTGCCATTGTATTTCAGATGCCACTGAAATTGTTACCCTTTTTTGGCATAAATTATGTAACATGGACAGTCTTGTTCAAGAACTGATAACCCTTTACACTTGTCTAATATTAAGCACATGATAGTTTTAGTGGCTCTAGTAGCCGACTTTCTTGACGTACATGGCGGCAATCTGAGATGTCGGTTCTTGGTATTTTCATATTCTGTCTGTTTGTGGTATACCAAAAAGGTATATGTTGTAAGCTTTGTTGGGGTCTGTATGATTAATGTTGACAAAATTTGATGAAATATAAAGTTTTTCGAAAGACTTGTTGAATAATTATGTCTTAGTCTACACAGTAGAATTAAGTAGTGGCAAGCAAAATACACAGTTTTGTTTATTTAAATAAAAAGTACAAAGCTTTCAATTTGGCGCTTTGTCTACACTTCAAGTCTTAAGCTTGTTTTTAGATTAATTTCTTGACGACATTTTCCTCCGTAATGTTTGACCCCAGACCGTATCCCCCCAAAAGACACTGTAATCTACGTGGTGTCAATTCAAATGCCATTAATGGCAAAGGGTAATGGCAAAAGACGAAGCCCCAACACTCGCAACTCGGACAAGGCATGGCATCACAGATGGGAGGGCAGCAAAGTATTGTGGGGAAAGTTGACGTTTAGTGCAAATGATCTCTACCCTGAGTTCTGCCATGATTACTCTTGTTGCAAAATGATATCAAGCAAGCATACCAATGATGTTAAAATAAAGATACTCGGAATTCAGTATAGCATTATTCAAAAGTGCTTCACAGGAGGGGAAATTATGCCTGATATTGACCACTTTAATGCACTGTGAAAATTGGCGTCTCCATGACAGCCTCTTGGTGACGCATGTACTGCATTGTTAATTAATCACCCGTATTTACACAGATAGCAATGACTGCGACGGCAATGACGGAAATTGTTATGCAGCGTGATATGTGGCGAAGCTGAAAACTGCTCGATATGGTGACTGCTCAGTATGCTGACTCTCCACAATAACAACAGCCCAAGACGAGGAGGCATTCAAGCTGGCAAGTCAATCCGTGACGTCATACTTGGCGAGATTACTGATTTGTCTCAACGTGTTTTCCCAGCGCGATATATTTGTGATATCGCCCAGTGTTTCCACCATGCCACACGTATTCTCACTACACGCGAAGTGATTCATCGACGGTCGAGCGAGTGTCCAAAAATTAACTGCTCTATTTCATCTTTTTAATTGGCAAACCCTATGTTAAAATCGTGTTATCGCGCAGAATATCATTAATAACCCTTTTGACGTTCGCAATGCACTATGAGTTTGGATGACAAACAAGAAATGTATTTTGTGCACAACCCTATGGGGGAAGTGAATCAGTCAGAAATCAAATTACATTTTTCTACTACATGTAAATGTTTTTATGTATCTCCTCATCAACTCATCAAGTTTTCAAATGTTTTAAGAAGAAGAAATTACACTTACTTGTCTTTTTAAGGGCACCAGTCACTCCACAGGCTGAAAATGAACATGACTGGTCAATGCGGGATGAATGAGCTGCAAGTCGTGATTTTGATTGGACAATACCAGAGCATTAATATTCAAGATCTTGGTCTTGCCCCCCCCCACAGACTTTTAAGTTAAAACCTTTCTGCCGCTGTTGGTTTGCAAAATCTGTCGACCCTTTCCAAACCCGCATTGAGTCGACAGATTTCGCGCATTGTGGTTGGCCAACGCTTTGCAAACTCTTAGAGGCGCACTGTTGTGAATCGCCCGTATTGACAGACAAGACACTTCCTTATCTGAAAACTTACATTTCACTCGTGACGAACCTTGGATAACTATGTAAATTAAACATTTAATCTGTAAGCGTCAGATGCCATTCCACAAAGTGGACTTAAGCTTACAACATGGGAAAATATGACTGTCCAAACTCTTTATCTGTTTATTTTTCCACTTCAAATGATGTTAGTATAACCACTGTCATAAGGTGTACGTGGTTGTGCAGTTGTGTGGTTCACTGTAATAAACCAACAATCTAACAAACCGAGATTTCAACCCTATACGTGTACACTACACTTTAAAGCTCTCCAATAAAGTCTGATTCTATGCCCAAATATTCATCCAAATTTACACCTTTAACCTCGCTAAATGCCCCAAGTACACTTGAATTGAACTCTTCAAGGTTTATATTTTATGATTTCTAACATTTTGGACCTAATACATACCGATTGTGTCGAGCGGGGGAAATTACACCTGTTTCTGGAAATTAACGTTAACCCTTTTCAACCATGACAAGAAAGTATAACATGCGCGGCCCTTGGCCTGAATCTTGTGACTGAATAAATGGGGCATCCTATCAAAACTATGATAATTACAAATCTGGCAGGTCAACGTTACATTCCCAGCCCCAATGAATCAGCTGGTAAGATGTTCATTTCCAAAACCTCATGTAACATCCTGACACAGCTTGAAAGCTCAGGCTTAGTTCTTGGCACAATCTACGAGGCACAGCTTGGTGATCGGTCGTCTCAGGTAGCTCTCCATTAGACGCTGCCCTCATGGTCTGGGTAGGTTTGGCTGATTCTTCCCAAAGGCCAACGACCGCGAGACACATTCTCATCAGCCACCAGGACCAGATTTCCAACTTGAAGATTTTGTTCCCGCTGGGTCCACTTCTGATGAAGTTGCAACAAAGGCAGGTAGGCCTACTCAAGCACCAAGCGTCTCCAAAACTGATCAGCCAAATACTGAACTTAACGCCAGCGTCGACGGCGATGCATCTTCCTTCTGGAACAAACCTGGAAGAAACCTAGGACTACCCACAACAGCAACAAATGATTCGGTGTCAGATGCTAACTGTAACCTGGACCAGAACTCAGCGGGGTCAGCGGCCTCGCACTGAGAATTGCCTCAACCTCTGCCATCAAGGTAAGCAAAATTTCATCGGCCATCACTTGCGTGCAGATCGTATCGTTCTCTCCCATACAACACCCCTATGTCTTGCTGCTGGAGGATTAAATCGCCTCTTTATAGCTTTCTGCAGTAGAGGGTCGCTGACCTTCTGCTGGTTCAGCTTGTAAAAACTCTCTCTCAGCTCGAGCTCTCCCCTGATGAAATTTGTCCCATTGTCACTCATTATTATCTATGGTTTGCCCCTTTTTAATCGTCAAAGTGCATTGATGAAAATATCAGTGTCGAGAGAATGAGCAACTTCAAGGTGGATAAATACGTGCAAACACACCTGTGTCGTTTAAACACAACAACATCCTTATTTCACGTAGATGGGCCCAAAATAGTCAACTCCCACTGATGTGGATCATCTGGTGTTACTCTAGCTGCTGCTAGGTCTGCCATGAACTGATGTCTCAGCGGAGCATTTCTCTTCTTGCACTCAAAGCAATTGCCAATGGTACGTCTGACAGTTGCACCACCTCTGATGACCCAGAACCATTCCCTCAGCGACGACCATGTTATTCCTACACCAGAGTGACCAACCTGCAAGTGATGATGTATGATAATCAGCTCTGTCACCTTGTGGTTGCTAGATAGAATGATTGGATGCTTGTTCTCATCATCAACTGGCGCATTTCTGAGGCGACCACCTATTCGCAAGATGTCACCCATCAAAACAGGTTGTATCCTGTGGAGAGAGGACTCTTGCCCCTTGCATTTCCTTTCGCTGTTGGCACGACCTTGCCTCTAGCTCTGTGAGGCAAGAGCATCTATCTCCTTGGGGAATGCTTGATGCTGCACATACCGAATTATTCCCCATTATGCAGCCTGGTACTCTTCCAATGTAAGACTTCACTGCTTCAGGGTCTCTCCTCTTGCCCTCCCCTTGATGTGAAGGTAGTCTAGTCTAGTCTAGTCTAGTCGGTCCCATGACAAATACTTGATAAGGAATTTGTCGATCCTTGGCTTCTCACACACTAAGGCTGTCCGGGTCACAACTTTCTTGACTTCAGGATCCCCTTCAAGTGCATCATTTACTGGCGGGACTTCAGTTGGGACTGGTACAGTCCCCTGCAAAATAACTGGAGGAATTGGCCAGTGATCCTCATTCAATATCGAGAACTGTGGCCCCTTCAGCCAGCGGCCTTCTTTGATCATCTTGTGAGCACTCATTCCCCTGGATCCCTCATCTTCCAGGTTTGACTCCGAGTAAACGAAGCGTCACTGTGACTCATCAGTGCAGTGGCATCTTGGATTCTTGCAACTCGATTTGCCACGAAGGTGCGGAAGCGCCTATTTTCATTCCTTATGTATTGCAGAACTGAAATTGAGTCAGTCTAGAAGACGACATCGGTAATGCGCAATCTAAGTTCTTCTTGAACCATCTTGCTAAGCTGGACTGAGAGAATAGCCGCTGTTACCTCCAAGCGCTGGATGGATGTGGACTTCTTGGGGCACAGCCTTGCCTTCCCCGCGATGGAAGAACACGTAGCACTTCCTGTACCATCCACTGTCCGCAGATAGGCAAAAGCTGTGTATCCAAGCTCCGAGGAGTCTGAAAAGAAGTGCAGCTGACTGACTGCTGTGCCGTCTAACTCCCCTGTTAATTAATGGCGAGAGCTTCCAACCTTGGCAAATCGTCCAACCAGCGCTTCCACCTGAGAAATTTTCGCTCTTCGATCTTCTTGTCCCATCGTAGCCCTTTGCAGCAGACATCCTGAAGTAAGATCTTGGTTGTATGGGCGAATGCTGCGAGAAATCCCAGCGGGTCAAATAGTGAGCTGACAGTTGACATGAAAGTATAACATGCGCGAATCTTCACCTGGCTTTTGTGACCGAATAAATGAGGGCGCCCTGGTGGGTCGACGTTACATGGCCTTTACCCTATGGAGGAGATTATAACAGTCTGTGCTAATCAGTATGGCTGAAGCGAAAAGAAATCATCATTCCACCAGGGTATTTCCACCATTATGAAGAAAGCTGCTTAGTTTTGACAAATTCTCAGGAAATAACAATGAATCTTTACCCATTCGTTTGTGATATATCAAAATCCGATATCTTATTCACTTGCTCAATAATGCTTAGTCGTGAACTGTGTGTCTTATGGTCTGTTTTTAATTATGTTGCTTAAATGGTAACTTGCCATTTAACTCTTCACGTGTGATACGTTTTTAGTGGATTTTAATTTTTTGTAATTAGTCTTTTGTAGTTCATATGTTTGATGTAGCTATATTTTTTCTTAATCTAATGCACTGTCTGTAATATACTCTTCTTTTAAGACCTTTTAAATTGTAAATCATGTTTAATTAAGCTGTTGCTGCGATTCATGATAATAATAAACCAAATAATAAAAACGGTAATTACGATATTCTGGTTTCTCTGAAGGTCGATGAGCAACCCATCAAAAACCCGAACGCCTAGGTCAGTGCGGAAAATGTTTTACCGAATCGTAGGCCTAATAATCATTAACAGCATCTGTTTTATTACTGTGTAACCGCCATCTGTTTGGCTGTATATGCCGCCATCATGGATATTGGTTGCAACTAGTTCAGACTTCAAAGCAACTTAGGTGGGGGTACATCTGATATCATCAGACGGAAGAATCTGTTCCGGGATAATCGATATTCATCATAAGTATAGCTCGGTCAGCTCTAAGTGTTTCTAGGAGTGTGGCGTCGGCGTAGGGCCAGATTTCTGCATGAATTTGTAGCGGAGGATGTGTCCACACACGTTGATTAGGAGAAATGGCTGGTCGCATCAGCCCTTCATCACAATATTCATACACAAGTGTTTTGAACCAAACTAGAACTGATGATTCCGCAAGGTATAGTGTTTATAATAGCGGCAGTGCAGGTGCAAAAAAACAGAGAGAATAAAGAAATTGAATAGGGAATCGTCCACGTCATTGTTAGAATTGAACGGGGTCCACTGAGGTAATACAAGAAAGCTTACTAGCACACAGTTTTGGCATGGGAACATGTTAGTTCTGCAATGAACAGCTACAGCTCTCCCCACCCCCCGCCATCATTGGCATGGTTGTCCTTTCCCGCCACAAGTGGTCGATGCAATGAATGAATTTCTCGGGTGAATTTTTTCTGGTCATTATCGTTACACAGTGACCAATGTAGAGAGGCTCTCTAGGAAGAACCATCTGCAATTCGATTTGTCAGAACCCAGTGGCTCTGGTCTGCCCGACAGGTAAGTAATGTTTCCCTTCCTCTTCTTATAAACTGTGACCTTTTGCTGTAGACATCACGTGGTGCAGAAACTATACATTCCATGCAGTTCTGCCTTGATTTGACCGTTCGATTCACGCGCCTAATTCTCTTCAACTAGATCAGTAGGACTCCACAAATCCTGATGCATCCCTGCGACTATAGGCTACACCTATACAGTCCGTCCAAATATCCCACTAAACAGATGTTTTCGTCTTGCCTTGGCTCTGTCATTCCATACCACTGCAGTTTCGGTGTTGATGAGTTATACAGAAGACAAACTCCGTATTGCTTATACGGCGATGCAGTTGTGTGTTTCTACGAAGGACTTGGTCGTGGTGATGTATGTGTGTACTCAAGCTTCGCATCCCGGCCGCCATTTTGTGCCTGCCGAAATAATGGAGGACCATGGTACTTGACAACTACAAGGTAGGCCTAAGTAAAAAAAAATACAGGCAATGGAAATGATGCAGTCTCTTTACGACCAAAGTGCTCAGTTTCGGTGTTTGGATAGTGTGGGTTTTAAGTTTTGAGATTATAAGTATATCGCTGGCTAAATTCTTTGGTTTTGGAAAAAAAATTTGCCAGGGCATCCACCTAACAACAATAGCAACTATTGCAAAGTCTTCAGTCCAGTTGACGCAATCGACTATGGGTGATCACATGAGCAAACCACAGCGACTGCCTCTCCCACGACACCGGGTGGAGAGCACACGACAGCAGATAATCAGGTAACGAAGACATCGGGTGTACAACCGGGGACTGCCGACGAGCAAACAACACCTCCGGCCAGTCCATCAAACGTCATAGCCATTGTCATTGGAGTTGCCTCCTTTCTTGGCTTGCTAGGACTTTTCACCGTACTGGCTGCCTAAGAAGAAACGGCGTGCTATGCCAAGGCCCGCAAGAGAAAAATAAGCGAGTAAAGAGATAGGGCACTTGACCTCTATGTCGATCTGTGAAAGTTCTCTCGGACCGTCGACCCTCATCGTAAAAGTATATTCCCCTTTTGACTCCATTTGTGTTGAGTTGTCGACATGTCCTGTTTCTACTGCTACGTAGGACAAACCGTACAAAATAGACAATAAGCAAGGCGTGCGTCAAATCAGTGGACATACTCCGCCTTGAGCAGAAGCAACCCTCATCGGTTGAGAAGAGCCATGCCGTTGAGGAGTGTTCGGTTTTTTGATAGCGATGCATACGCAACTCCTGTGTATCAGTCGTTCGTGAACCAGCGAAATGGAGTTCTTTTCAAAGGAGCCTCTGTTGCTAAGACACTCGCGCCCTCTCTTGGTCCCGCTGTAAAACAACTCAGGAGAAAGGGCAATACGAAAGGGCTGCGTAGCACCGTGATCAGAATATCGACAAGAATATAATATCAAATAAGCGCTATGAAATATGTGATTGCCGAGCTTTCGTTAACTGAGTACCTTCTTCAAGGCAGGCACATTCAGTTCTGAATGAACGCGGAAAAATCCACGTTCATTCCCCCTTGATGCAGCGTTCCGAGTTCGAAAATGACGCGCTGCTCCAGTTCCTTACGCTGTACATCAGATGACCCTTTCCGCAGGATGCAGACGCTTACGTCACCGAGGGTACGTGGCGGCGCACACAAAAGTGCTGCGCAACAATGAGACCAAGTGTTTGTTGGCGCACACTGCCCAAGTGTTCCGCGAAGCGGTCACCAAGGCGACGCTTGGTCTCTCCGATGTACAGTTTACCACAGCCACGACATGTAATGCAATAAACCACATTACTAGTAGTGCATGTATGATCCCCGCGTATTCTGATCTGAAGCTACCGCGGGGGCCGACGACCGACGGGCTGTTAACTATGTATGGGGCAGGTGTTACATCTGGGGCGCTACTGTGACAAGGGGATTACTGCCTGCTTTTGACGGAGAAAGGGCAGCAGTCCTCAACTTAATATATGTACTATGTAGAGAACTTTTGCTTGAGCCAATTTCAGACGCTGCATCTAACTGAACCGAATGGGTCTATCCGACCTGAGTTGAAGTGCATTCTCACCTGCGATTGGTACAAAGTTTTCCAACCGGGTTCTTGCACGCATTCGGCGTGCAACATATATTTCCAAAATAAATTCGTTGTGCGTATTCAATGTGCTCCGCGTCATACGCTCATAAACGTGCGCGCCTATGTGGTGAGTTTATACCAAAGACAGAGACTTAATTCATTTGAAAACACGCCCTCCCCTCTTTTGTTCCCACTCGGAGCGGATTACCACGTGCATTGACATTTAGGACGTCATGTTTTCGAGACGCGCATGGGCTACGGCGTATTTCAAGGATATTTGGATAACCGCACGCGCGTGTAGAGCATATTTTGCACACTGTCTGCATACGCGCCTGATGGTATTGAATACGTAGCTGTAATTTCTTACGAAGACAGCATCTTGTGAGAGAAATCTACATAATAAAAGACAAATGTAGATAGATATCAGTGCATACTGTCATATAAATGAAAAAGCAAATCCCTAATATTTGTGCATTACAAAAACCAATTCGGTCATCTCTCGAAAACATTTCAAGACAGAAATTTTGACAAGATTTTGATTTTTCCAGCGTCCTGTTGTGATTTTTTTCTTTCAAGTATGCTAATTTTGGCATAAAATTGCTTTAAAAATACACGGTTTATCACAACCGGTTCTACAAAGTTTGTGTTTTTGTTCTTTATATCTTGTTTTGTGAAAAAAGAAAAACTGGCCAAAGCTCTGCTAACGAATTGGATCAAGACTGTAAGTTATAAAAGTAACCTTTCAACTCAGAAAACATTTTCGAAATAAATTATACAGAATTGTTTAATGCCAGTGGTGATGTTCCTGAATGTTTAACTGAACCCTTTAATGTTTCCAAAATGCACATTATCATTATACAAGAATTACTTTTTGCACCTCTTTAAGCGCTGAGACAAAAATACCAGACTTGAGTTCAAACAGAACTGTTTTGTACAAGTCAGTGTCGTCAGCATCGTATCACACTTTTTGTACATGGTGTTATGTCTGTTTGAGAGTGCATATATTGTCATTATTTAGAGTTATATACACGTCTTAAAATTCTTCACTTTAGATGCTAAGCCCGAACCCGATATGCAGCTTCACGTTTACGAACAGCCAGCTTCCGACAGCCCCGAACACGCTTATTCGTTGCCTGAACTGCCAGGGCGGATTCCGGCTGAGGTTCTCCCGGGGGAGCCGCACACGTACTCCAACGTAAACCGGAAAGGGAAGGGGAATCAGGCAAATGGTTGGAAGGGGAAATCGGAAGCTTTGGTCCAGCAACGTGGGGCCGCTCTGAGCTACACAAGTGACAGGGCCAGGAATAATTTGGAGCAGGAGGTGTCCGACAACCCGGAATACGCTTATGCATAATGTACCCGCCCGGCCCCCGCAGTCACTGGCACCAGTCAGTTTTCCTTCGGTAGAGCCACACCGGTACATAAATGTGAAGAGCCCAAAGGACTAAATCAAATAATATGGGCCATCTTAGGATACTGCGAATTTGGAAAGTAGTATTCGTATGGAGGTCATTTGCGGGCCTTTAATGTTGGTGTTAGAATGTACAGTGTACTTATCTACTTTAAGAGCTGCTTCAGCTAATTTTCAAACAAATTACAAAATAACATTTTGTTTATACTGAAAGTGGCTTGATTTAAATGAATTGATATGATCACGAGTATGAAAAAAAAACCTTGCCCTACTCATGTACATGCTGCCTCGGGCTGGTGAAAATGAACACCTTTAGCACTATGTACATGTGAGTGATGCAGAGTGCACAAAAATGTTCGATAGGGCGGAGCCTTGAACAGAAACCATACCAAGTGCAGTTGTTTGATTTGAGGATATTTTTTTAAATTTACGTGAGGTTGATATGAAGTCAGGAAATTTAATATGGATTTATAATCATTTGTTACCATTTTAAATAAAGGCCTTTGCAGTAATGTATCTTCTCTTACTCTTAGAGATAGCCAATCAAAAGATCTCTTAAAATAGTCGGCGTTGAGGCATATTAAATTAGTCCACCTACCTTCCCTTTCGCTCCACGAGTTTAAGGACACTTCATAAGTTTCAAGGACTGCACAATTTAAATTTAGTGCCAGATTGAAAATACCCCCTTCTGGGTTTAAAACTAGCGCCCTCTTAAGGTTTAGTGAATCACTGACACCACTGTTTAAAAATTCCAGGTGTGAACATCAAAGTGGCTTGGAAATATTGTTAAATATGACCTATACATGTACTTACAGAAAATAATGGCACCTGTGGTGGTGGTGGGGACATCATATTCTACATCGGTCATGTCATAGGTATCACATAGTTGTAATGCCTGCATTAAAAAGGAAGAGTTGTAACTGAATTTCACTAACAAAAGCTTAATTTGTGTAACTTTTAATCTGTCATGCAAATGAGCTTAGCGGTTTCATGTCACTCGCACGTGTTGTACATTAAACGCGGCAGGTTGGGAATTTGTCTTCGATGTCAGCTTTCGATTCTTTTCGGTTCTGCGTAAGCGCGCATCTCCGGACTCGAAGAACCTGTTTTTAAAATATACCGTGCTGTGTAGCGTCTCTCGTTCTCTCCCTTGTTCCTGCTCCCGAGTCCAATTTGTGATGGAAAAAAGGCTTTACACAATACGGTACCTGTTTATAATTGCCGATTCCCCTTTTTCCCAATATTAACTATTATTCGAGTAAACAAGCTGCCCAAGTCATTTTTTCAATTATTCGCGTGGATGAAACATGTCTGGTCGGATCCAAAGCCAATTTTTTCCCCCTTGTTAAAATGCTACCAGCAAAGAAATACCACACGTATACATCAAATTGCGGTAAAAATTATACCCTTAACTGGTAATAATTTATTCAGTCAATTCACAAACTGTTGTACGAAACCATCCAATGCATACTTCAAGATGTATATCATAACACGCCGTTTCAACAAGCCTTTCTAAAGATTTTGAGAATGACTAAACTGTTTACCGAAAAAGCGCTACAAACTCGACAAGGCTCAGTAGAAGAAAGCCTAATCGGACGTTAATACCTCGGCAACTGATGCACCGGGCTCACCTAATATTTCGGTACAAACAGGAAATGTTAGGTTAAATGCAATATTAACTAGTCGCGCGTAAGCACAACAGTATGACAAGCGAGAATGTGAGCTGTGCAACTCACTGTGTCGTGTTCTCTCAAAACGCCAAAACTGGTCCTTAGCGCGGCGTACTTCTTATCCGGTATCGATGGCTGATGTCGATAGGTGAATAAGCGGAAATGATGCTTAGTCAACATCATCTCACAACAACGCAAAAGCGATGAGCATCGTGGGTGGAATCCTCTGCTTTTATAAACTTGTGCGCTCTCAGCAACAATACCAGTTATTAAAACAAGCTAACAAAGAACAACCTAATACATGTACACACGTTTGTATTGCTGAGTGGGAGTAATTTGCCGAACAGACATAAACATAAACAGCACTGACGACATTAAGTTGCACATTCAGCTTCCGGTCAGGGGACTAACCAAGATGTGCACTGTGTACAGAATACACCACGCATGCATCAAACCCGATAGTAAATACGGCTGCATTGTGTAGAGATATATTTGCACGTGCAATGGAGAGACTGTGCGTCCTGTGTACACGGACCGCCAATTCTGCTCTGCATTTAACGAGAATGGGCGCATGATCTGGCAAACTACCAAACAAACTACATTGTGAAATTCTATACTTTCCATAATCAAGCATTATATTATAATTATTACAAAAGATTATTTTACAACTCAATTACAGTCAACCTCGATCATGGCCGCGTGCTAGAAGGAAATGCTACGCAGTACCAGTGTCGAAGTGATTTGTCTCTGGCACTAAGATTAACAATCCACATTCAAATATCACTCCGCCCCAACAAATCGCTAAAATAAAAGACCATGTATACGGTGAACGAAATAAACAACCACTACTATGTACAAACCAAATACACCTCCCTGATGTGGCCAGGAAAAAGAAAAAACAAGATGAAAACATTAAAATGTGATAAATGAAACATTTCGTAAAATGTGGGCCATGTCATCCCCAGCTTAAAATGAATCGACCCGAGGGTACACGTGTCCAATCGAAAATCGTGTGTTAAACAGCGTTATCAAATCAAAAATGAATACAGCGGGGGAATTTTTGCATAGTCCAGAAGCTAAGGCGTGTAAGGTAAGCCAGAAGCGCGGATGGATACCGACAAATTAGAAGAGGTTTGCATGACTCAAGTAAGAGTGTATGCAATTTGACGTCTGAGAAAGTAGGGCCAAACTTCAGCTATCTTGGAAGCGCCCGCGATGTGCGATTGAGTGCCTGAGTCCCCCTTGGTAGCAGTATTAAAACTTAGAAAATTGTAGTCTGGGAATGCGCAAAACCCTGTTAATTTTTAAACAAACCTGGCCTTGGCAACCACATCTTCTTCCGAAAAACCAATGCACACCCACCTTTGGTCTGTAACCGTAGCAATCAAGGCCGTGAAATTAATATGTACAAAAATTACAACAAAACTATACTTCATAAATCGCAAGTCCAGCAAATGACACTAATACAGAAAATTATATGAACACTTTACACAAATTCAGTAATTCCAAACAAAATTTTCGTGAAATTTCTACGCGAAGGTGCAACAAACGTATGTTTTTCAATGGAATAGCATAGGCTAAACACTGCCAATACCACTTAGATGAAAACCGTTAAACCACGGAACGTGCGACTAGGTTTAAATGGAACTTAATCATGAGACTGAGACATTCAAACAAGAAGGAAATAATTATCTCGATTTCCTGAATCAAATTTATCGTTTACAGTCGATCCAACAAACGAAAAGACTTTGTTGAAGGCATGAAATGGCTTACCACCTTTTCCTCTTTCAAACTTAGCACAAACTATCAACAGAGACAGGCGAGTGTTGGTGTTATGTGAACACTGCGCATAGGGTGGTTTCATGCGGATATTACAAGGTGTAAAGTAAACGCCACGGTTTCTATGGCGTTTCAACTCCTCTGCCAACTCCTCTGGCGAGAATTTACTGTGTAATTTGGTCATGTTTGTGCTTTTTAAACAGACAATAAAAATTAACTGAACAAGACTGCAAGACTATCTAAAACCCAAAAAAAAAACACTATCAATAAATAAACACTCTGTAGTAGCGCGCTATGTCGATCGGGGGGAGTAGAAATTTCTTAAATTAAAAAATCTTCAATTTTCAAACAACACGTTACTGTTCCTGAAATGAAGCAGGAATTTATCACACTTCCTTAAATAGCCTTTACGTTTATGTACATTATATACATAAACAATTTATGCAGGCCTTTGTTAAAATATCGCAGGGCCTCTAAAACGCAAATGATGTTAAGTGGTTCTGCTGGTTTAACTCGTATGAAAAGGGGTTTATTCCAACAAATTAAGTAATAAGGCGATTTGACAAGTCAAATTATATCAAAAACAAGCTTTCGCCGTTTGATACGAGAAACACAAATTTACACACATATTGGTATAAACAAACTGGTCAGCCGAATTACTTTGACAATTTCGTGGGACATAAAACGAAGTACGTAAAAAGGAATATGACGACTTTACTAGTCAAGGCAGCGGCTTGCCGAGGATATTTGTTTAAGACGTCTGCTTGGAATTAAATTTCTCACTTCCTTTGTTATCACGATGGCTTTGGAGAGCATGAGAATCGGTGCTGCGATTATGATCAAGACTGGTTGCAGAGTCGCTGCTGACCACTTTTCTCAATGTATTTCCAACGCGTACAGATGATTTCTGCATGGTGGTTACGAATTCACTACCTATCGTTGTCTTTCCCGGTCATATGGACTTCGATGAACAATGGACACTAATGCTGCCACCACGTTAGGTTTCAATCAGCATAATGGCTGAAAATGGATGCCAGCTTTTCGATGTAAAGTTTAACCAAAAATTAACGCGAAAAAAGAAACCATTTGATACTGTTCCTCAGAGGCAAAAATAGCACTAGCGTACAAATTCCATTTTTGAACAACGTTAGTACTCACTCAACTACAAAATACCATAGCACCTCCCCACTCGTGATAAGTCCATTAAACCCTATGTTTGTGGTTAATGATGGGCTTTGTACACTGTTTAAAAAATACCCACATGTTCCCGAACCACACACTAAATTTCTTGTCAACATACAAAGTGATTTTTTTAAAAAAGAAAACGAGCATCTGTAATTATAATTACCAACCCAAACACCTAATATTGATTTCCCGAAGGCTACGGAAAAAGTGATTCTCCTGGATCAAAAAGGCACCTTGTGTGACCACTGGCTGACGTCCATGGTGATGTCATCCAATGGATGAACTCGTTATGGATAGC
Organism: Acanthaster planci; assembly: GCF_054643075.1. Taxonomy (NCBI): domain Eukaryota; kingdom Metazoa; phylum Echinodermata; class Asteroidea; order Valvatida; family Acanthasteridae; genus Acanthaster; species Acanthaster planci. Next base: position 8,763,948 of record NC_141785.1, on the reverse strand, counting down.
AAAATACCAGTGAAATTAGCTGGATTCGCGGTCCAACTCTCACGTTTCGGCTTGGTTTTGACCACGTGTTCAGTTCATGCGTAATGATGCCAGCTCCCTCAAGTGCATGGTGAGTTGTACGAGCTCCCTCTGGTGCACGGTATCTTGTATCCACGGTTCGGTCAGCGATCGTCGTCAGCGATCAGTCGGTCTTACTGTGCAGCGCCGGTGCTGTTTATACAAAGCCAGGAATACATACATACCCACACGCGAAAACCAAGTCAGCCAACCTGCAACAAACTCAACTGGCCCCTAACACGTTGCTTGGTGGCAGCAGACTAGTCTATCCAATTTCCCAAGCGTTAACAGCAAAATTACGGAAGTTGGGACGTGGCACCGGCTTTAGTTCAGTTTGGAAATTTGGAGGCCTAGCACATTTTCAAGGGGTACTGGCTCAAACCTTCGACACAATTTGCAGGAAACAGGGTAAGTGCTAAAAGGTCGTAACTTTCAGCAAGGTGGGGGGGGGGTATTATACTGAGAACATAAAAATATTTCAAGCTACAGTCCATTACGACCTTGGATGAATAGTACTCTTGGGTTTGTTTTGTTGATTTCTTTACACTCCATGCGAACTTTCAATAACGTTTTAATCTCTGCAGCTTCACTGAGTTGCGAAATTATGGAATTGAGTAATTGAAATGATTCTGGAAATGGTTTCCCGGAGTCAGCAGGCAACAAGTGCCCATAATGAACGCGTTTACAATTACGGTCACTTCGATCCGGCTGAATTGGTGAATACCGTCGGTTTGTGAAGCTGTCGGAGCGGAGTGGCGTGTTCACGCCTGATGAACTGCGTCTTCACGGCGCGTCTGCAGCATGACAAATCCAGTAAACCTCGGGAGCCCTGCTGCACTCTGGCAACATGGCTCGGCAAGTTTAGCAATTGCAGTTGGCTATTCAGCCGGAATCTAGCCGAAAACCCATTGCCCTTTGGAATTAATTTCTATCTGGGAAGATTTCTGAGCAGTCTGGTCAGCACATGTAGTCGAGTCCACAGCAGGTCATCCAGTCTCCAGCCAATAACAAGCTACAGTCAAATGAACTGTAACAAAGGCAACTCGTCGAGTGGAAGACTTCTACTGGACTCGACTACAGTACTGAAGATGGTCCAAGTCGGACTTTATTTTCTCTGCCGTTCCGGCATGCTCTTTCCCCCCAAGCTTTGGGCGCAATTTGATAGATTGATCGACGGGAAACGAGGACAGTCAGCGTTGTACACAGGAAGTGCTCATTCTGCAACGTAAACATGCATATCTTTCATACCGTGAGAGGGTTTAGCAAAAATTGAAGTGATTCTGTGTGTGCTGGGATAAGTTTACCTTAATGTAAACATAATGTCAATCTACGTGTACTCATCAACTGCACGTACTGCTTGAACGATGGGATAGTCTAAAATTTGTTTGCGATCAAACATGGCGACGTTTTTTGACAAGAGAGAAATCCATAGTGAAAATATTAAATGGGTGGAAAGTCGAGAAAAATGGAGTTATTATTTTATCGGGGGCGGATGGTGTGAATGAATAAATATCACCCAAATGCTGAAATCTAATAAAGCCTTCCATTTTGTGGGAGACAAAAACAATAATTCAGTTTAACAATTGGGACATAAATTTCCATGGAAAGTTCAGGAGACAAGCAAGCGAAACAGGGAGGTACCGGTAAAGAATAATTTCAGGAAAGTCTGATGATGCAAAAGAAAACTGCGAGGCTACTTTTACAAGCTTCAAGCGTTAGCCTTAAGTTTTCCATTCTCGGGGATACGCTTTAGAAGTGGACTTTTGAAGCAAAAAAATGCAGGAACTGAAAGAAAAAGAAAGTGTCGTTTTCTTTGTCCTCCTATAAAACAAATTTGTAACAGTTGTGCCGCGTAAAATATGCGCGTATCGTGTCCATGCCATTGCGTGCAACTGCAATTATTGTGCACTTTTTTCCTAAAAGAGAAATACGTATTTTACTTTCGTTCTTTCGCTAGGAAAACTGAAATAACCTATACATTTAAACTTTAGGTCCTATTATCAGAAGGAAGCGTGCAAGTCGGCCAAGTATGGGACTGGGTTAGATTTCTAGCCACATGCAGAGCTAGATGTGCAGTGCTCAATTTAATAAAAAAACAAAAAAATGAAAAACAGAAAATTAATCTGACAAGCCGAAAAAGTTCATTAGCATGCATTAGGCGTATGAATATTTAATATAGCATGCAAGTACATAAACAGTTGTTTCTCCCGCATAAATGGGGTTGTGAAAGTTAAAAAAATGGCTACCGGGTGGAATTCGTGCAGATGGAACAAAGAACTATGACGTCACAATCACAAAAACACACACCTGTTTTCTTCTCTTCAAAATCGTTTTCTGTCGATTCTTACGCGTAACCGTTATGTATTGACGCAACCGGTGACAAATGGCTAGAATCAACCAGTTAAGTTGTATTACATATAACTGGAATTTTTGCCACGGTGCTTCAATTATCGGCAAATCACTCGCTAGTTGATACAAACATCTTTGGGAGAGCATACAGCTATTACATAACATTGGTTTGGGCCCATCAGCTACGTCGCTGGTATGCAACACAAACCAAAAGTTTTAAAGGTCACACCACATGACTATCTCTTTGCATCGAGCAACAAATTACAAGCAGTTTTTCTCGTTCAAACTGACAAACTATGAAACGGTTCAGTCTTGTGTTTCTGCATTCAGCGCAAAAATGTCTACACAAAATACACATGACTGAACTGCAAGTTACCGCTTTGCTATTTTACATACCAATTATCCCAAGTTCAAATCAAAACAATTCACTAAAATCTCGTTTTGATTATTCAAGATACAGCAAGGCTATGAAGACTAAACACACCAAATCGGCATTGTTAATTGCCCGCAGGCAATTTTACTTCCACCTTCTCTTGATTATAAAGTGTCGTGTTAATGTTTCTAAAAAGTACTATGTGCAGTAAGTTTATGCCACCAAAGGTTAAGTTGTCGTGTAATGAAAACTGTACTACATCCGAAGGTAACTTTGTAATGATATGCTGTTGATAAGCAAAACAAGACTTCAAAACCACTGGCCTCAGTTGCCCACCGGGCAAAGTACACGACCCCAGACACGCCATCTTGCTTATGCAGAAGTGACGAGTCCAGTTATAGATTTTGATTCGTTATGTGTGGTTTGAAAATGAAACGATGGTTCAAATTAGTAACCAAAGGTCTGCATGCTCTTGGTTGAACTAGAAAACGAAAACATCCATTGCTGTTTCAACCTTTTAGAGAAGTCTTGTCAAACTAACGTATTTTGCAGTGACAGGGATGGACTTTTTGTGGTTCAGTGTATACCGTTAGCTACAATATTAGAGAGAACTTTAGGAGAGGTAGAATATATATTGACCTCGATACGACCATTGAACGAGATAGGTATACTGCCAGTCTGTTTAACGATTCTGAATGAAACCCTCCTACAAAAACATCCAACACTCCTCGGATTTCCCGACAAGCTCACTTGATAGGAGGGCATGTACCCCATAATGAAGTCTTGTATCTGAGCTGCGGAATTGAGTTGCTGCTTACTCTGTAATGGATTAATAACTATCAGTAGTGCAGTATGGCATGGTGCAGTCTATGCTACTGCTGGGTCATTTGACCAATGATGGGAAAAGCTGAGCTCATCTCTACTTTCAAGGCGACTCTCCCACAAAAAAAGCGAGGTCAATAATAGCTTTTCCTGATAGTGTTAACGCGTGCCAGGACTCCAAGTTAGTCTCTCTTCGGCCCGCACTTGCCAATCGGCGTATATGCAAGCGAAGGGGCTTTATAACCAAGGACGTGTTACACGTGTACCAACTCGACAAGGAACTGACTGATGAACGACAGGGTTAGAACGAGAATGGTTTTATGTGTACATAAAAACAATCAGTTTTTTTTTTATTTTCAATAAAATCAACTGCAATCACAGCACAGACGAAACGACATTTCTTTTTGTCTCACAGGGAGGGGACTCGACCAAATTCACAACTATTGAAATGTTTCTGACTAAAAAAGAATATTTCCTGCAATTGTCTTCCATTTCAGGGTGATATATTCAGAAAAATGTCTTTCAGAGGAAATCTGAATGACTTGCAAGGATTCAGGTTCTACTATAAAGGGTAACTAGTCAAATACATTTCTACATCTCCTTAATTATTTACCGCCCGCCATCGAAGAACAGAACAAGGAAATGATAAAAATAAATCGCAATAAATAAATACCTGCATGTGTGAACCACTCAGGAAAACTGTAAATTCTAATCACCTAGGGGAACTTCATTCATTTCTTTGTTTTGAGATTTCAAAACTATTGACAGATGCCAAGTCAAAAGATATTTGTTGATTCGATGCCTAAATAACTACTGGAAAAGGGGGGCAAAAACCAAAATCTGGACACTTACGAAAGTTGTCCAAAAAGCCCAGAAATATAGAATGGTAAATCTACGTAGTGCACCATGTTGACTGCAAGGAAAAATAAAGGGTCTCCTTCCATGTTGATATCCAGCTAAAGCAAGTTACAGTGAGAAAACATTGTCAATTTTCAGTTGACGGAGACGCCTCTTTGGAAAAAGCCATCAAATTTACAGCATTCAAATGTTTTACTAGAGGTTTTGAATGGAACAAAGCCAAGAATAAAATGTATCATTACCGAGTGATTAAATAACAAGCCACATGTGATGGTATGCTGCTGTACAACACGAACCATATTAAAAATCTGCACTTAACAGCTTCAAATCCCTAACTTTCCTTGTCAGAAGAATAAATACTAGAATTACTGTTCTCTTATAAAATCTTACCTATTAAAGCAGATATCAAACATTAACAAACATACACCACCAGAACGTCCTTACATTCCCAAAACCCAGGATTACCCACTTAGCTTTGTGATTATTTTTCCCCCTGCGCTGTCACCTGTCTCTCTACACCAAAGGTGAACCAGAAAAAAAAAACTTGAACATCGACCAAAACCTCGGCGACCCCTGAAAGGCTACCGATCAGCAGCTGTTCGAGCTTTGGTCAGTGTTCTGAAAGCAGAAGCTACAGAAAATGACAAGAGAGTGTGGCGTGAGTACACGTACAGACAGGTACACAGCTACGGTGCTCTGTAGAGTGAGGGTGAGGTGACCTCCGTCTGCCTAAGTCAGGGTATCAAACAGCTAAGCTTGCCCTGGAAGGGACTATGAGTGACAAAAAAATGCCTTTGAGAAGTTTACGCCTCGAAACTGCTGTCGGAAGCTTTTTCTCTATTCATTTGTAATCATCTATCAAAGTCGGTTAATCCATTTCTTTTGAAGACAGGCTTTCCAGTACAATTATCAGTCATAACTGTGGGTTGGTTTAATATTTTGGTTAATGTGCAAACATTCCTGCACTTAAGGTCTAGTACCCTGTCTTACGCAGTCAAAGAGCCAATGGTGTAAATGATTAGGTGCTTCGTCTACCAGGTGTGGGGAGGGGGGGAGATGGCCCCTCTTCTTGTCAATCTACCAAATTAATCCAAAACACAATCACCCTCATGCAAAACAAACCAATGAATCCAGCGCACCACAAGTCTGTCTCGGTAAGAAGCGATAGTGAGTCTGTGGTTCAGATTTTTTGGGAGGCACCATTATCTCCAAGGATAACTTTCACCTTTCCCCCTTTATATCCAATCTGAACATAGCCAAGTATTTTTTTCTCCTTTTGGGAGAATAGGTCCTTTTTCTGGTCCACTTATTTGCTCCCATCAATTTCATTTGTGACAACCTCAGACATTTCCTGTGAACAGCTTTTTACTGGTAAGACCCAATCATCTAATTACATTTCTGAAGTGTACAAAAAATTGATTTCATTGGCATGCTAGCTTGGGGGATGAACAAGGATGGCTTCTTACCGTAACTTCTCTCGTGTGCAAAATGCAAATCACACACACCTTGGCAAGCCACCCACCCACAAAACAAAGCCCACAACAAAAATAACTCAGAGAAAAAAAAAATGATGTGAATGACAAGAAGTTATGTGATTGCGGCACGGCAGCAAGAGAGCAATAAGAAGATGAAAAAAGAACAATCTTAACAAAAATAAAATGGAATAAATTAAAACCAAAGTAGTAGTATGTGAGGAGCAAAACATCCTCTTTTTTTTTTTACATGGGGAGGAGGTAGAGGACAGCAAGGGCTATGGCCACACCGGCCACCAGCCCGTGCAGGCCCACGGAATAGCTTTTACCGTCATTGGTGCGGCGGGCCACAAACTTCAACATCTCGTCAAGCAGGATGACAGGGAAGGAGATTTTCAAAACAGCCATCCACTCGGTGAAGTCCAGGGGCGTGATCTGGAATACGGTCTGCCAAGCAAAGATGGTAGTCAGTGGTATTAATCAGTCGAACAGTTGACTTTGTTGCCAGTGTCTCATGCAGCCATTCAGGGCCTGCAGTTTTTGCTGGTACAAGATTTGTAAACAACCATCTATTTCACAAATCTTTAACAATGTGAATAAATCTTCATAACTCAATCCACGGCGTTAGGCACTATGGAAATAGGGGCTTATATAGAATCAAGGGTATCACTTTGCTGGGAGAGAACAGGTGGATTTTAACATTGTAAGAGAAAAGACACGTGCATATTTGAATCCCAGATGAAGCCCTGTTTGTTGCCTTCAATACTGATGGCTGAATGAAACGGCTCCAGGCCATTTCCCAACCTTCACTGAGCCATCTGGGCTGTCTGATATGTTGGTAAGCATTCTATGCACTACCCAAAACGTAATGAAGTCACACTCTGTGTCCAGCAGGTTGACTTCTGGATGCCAAAATAGGGGGTGGAAGTCAGAAAGAAGACCAATGGATAAACAAGTCCATTTCAAAATAGCTTGGGACCATATACAGACACTTACGACTATCAAAATACAACTGCCGACCAAATACTGGGCAACATCACTGTGTCTGGTCCTCAAAAGCCAATGCTACACATTTGGACAGTCACAAAACATTTTGATACTGTTGAGCAACCATAAAACAAAACAGTGTTTGGGAACACAACTTAAATCATTACTGGTAACATACAATAAAACCCACATTTACATATAACTTTTAAAAATGCCTGACTTTACAAAGAATTCAATGTGTACATCTATTGAAACAGAATATTTTTAATCCATGTCCTTATCATAATACAGAAGGTTTGAAAAATTCCATACCACGATTCTAAACAAGATTAAGTCATATCACTTGTAGTTCCATTTTTCTATCTACTTATATAATAATACTGGACCGACTACTTACAGACATGATGTCAACGTAGAGGATGACAAAGTGAAGACCCATGGACAAGATGATGGCTCCGATCAGCCAAATGTTGGACCAGGGCGGCATGACCAGAAGTGACTGATTCTCACTCAAACTGTAACAAAAACAAAATGCAATGTCACCAGTGTTGTCTTCGAGTCCATCACAAGTCGTTCAGTCTGAAGCCAATTCACAAGCAATTCAAATAAGCTGTGACAAAAGCATTCCTTTGTCATTGTTCACCCTACTTACAACTGGCCTTGTGAAGGGGCTTGTGAAAGGACTTGTGATGGACTCAAGAACAACACTGGATGTCACATCCTCCCTCACAAAAAAGCGAACACGTCCTTTATCTTTTTGCAGGGCATGAACTTTTACATAACATGCACAAGCCTGTGCCTAGTAATTGTGCTCAGCACCTTCATCAAATTGGGTGTCCAATAACTAACCTGGACTGACCTCCACCTAAAACCACATTCCCGCAATAGACTGATTGTGCCCACTAAATCATGTGACCTATGGTGGGTATCAACCCCATAGCAACGTGTGTTTTGAGTGCAAGTGTTGTTTATAAACAATACAGCCAAGTTGCAATATAGTACCAGCACATCAGTAGTCCGAGTGCAGTACCTACCGTTGACTTTATTTTTGGTAAATAACACTTATGACGCACTTTGCTTTTGGTGGACGCCATGTTTGTTGATAATACCCAGTGTAGGTCGCGTGACTTATCGGGCGCAATCAGTCTGCATTAGGGCTGTGATCCTATTTGTCACAATTCCATGCAAGTGAACAGTCATCCGGTCCCGGTCGAAGCCGCAAACTATCAAAACGAACTCTGACATAAGCACTTCCTTTGTCATTGCCTTCAGCTGACAATTGTGACTGGGCTTGTGGAAGGACGCAAGAGAGGACTTGGGACTTGACAAATCCTCACTTAAAACAAGTTCCCCAATCAATCTGCGGAACCACCCGGATGGAGTGTCACAGAACAGACAGAAATCACAGGAGAGGCACCGGTGCGACAAACAGGATGGGGCTAAAACATCACAGATTATCCTACCAGATCTGAGGCCAGCATACCTGTTTAGCGCATTCAGCATTTCAATGGTGACTAGCACGGACAGGGCCATCGTCATGTGGTGAGGGTCGTCGAAGATCTCGCAGTCCAAGCCCTTGAAATTTTCCGGCTCCAAGGGGCACTGCATGTGATGGGTCTGGCAAGAGATGAACAAACAAGAAATGTGACTGCAACAGAAAAAAATGGTCCGAGATGAGACTCAGCTCGTGTCAACTGACTTGGCCACCGGACGGCAAGTGACAGGTACTTACCAGCTGCCAGAAGGACAAGCCAGGACCATTTTTGTGGTACATGAACCACCAGGCAGACGCACCGACTGTTGCAGCACCAACGTAAACTATAAGAAACAGAAAAGTCAGAGAACTTTTAACTGAAGCACCAAAAAATCCACACAAGTTTTCTTTATAAAAAAGTATTTTGGAGAATGGAGGAAGACTTCTATTAGGGCGTTATCGAGAAAAAAAAAAAGCTTCAAACACTGACCTCCAATGGCCATGTATCTGAAGAACAGCAAGCCGCTGATAAGGGGCTCATTGGCCTTGCGAGGTGGCTTCTCCATGATGTCAATGTCTGGGGAGTTGAAGCTGAGGGCAGTGGCCGGCAAGCCGTCCGTCACCAGGTTGACCCAGAGGAGTTGGACCGGGATCAGAGCCTCAGGCATGCCCAAGGCGGCCGTCAAGAAGATGCTGTGGGAGCAGGAAGGGTAAGGGAATAAAGTCCAGATTGGTTTCGTGAACAGAGTGGATCACTACGAGCAGTGTTGGAATCGCGTTGGAGTTGAGAACTGTCCCAGTCCCACAGCCCGTCCATCCCAAGTTGTGCAGTCGTACATCAAGCCACAAGCTCTTCAGATTAGCTTGGTCAAAAGCACTCCTTGATCACTGTGTCGACCTGTTAGTTGTTAGGTCTTGTAAAAAGGACTTGCAATGAACTTGACAAAACTGTCCCCAAAGGATCATAAATAGTTTCTCAAAGAACTTAATTTGAGGGAAGCCATCGAAGAGCTTCACCTTTGCCAGAAATTTTGCACAGCTCAGTAAACCAAGGCAGAGGTGAAATCACTGCATCGGGATGCAAAATAACAACACATACATATAAGATGCGATACACAGCTAACCGAAACAAAACGAGCAGAGTTGCAGTGGTACCTACGACTGCAAAATTAAACAAACGGTTAACTCTAGATTTACCAACAAATTTTATGAGGTTTAACAGGCTTTTTCTGAGGTACCCTGTGAAAACAACCTTAGTGAACCCTTGTTTTATTAGACATTCTTTCCTGTGACTTTGGACTAGACTTTTTTTTCTTTGGGAAGGGGAACAAACCAGATATATTTGATTCACATCAAACTTTCCAGGAGGGGAGATAGAGAGAGGAAGCAATTATTCAAGACTCCTGTGGTTTTTTTACCTGACCACTTCACCGATATTTGAGGAGATGAGGTAACGGATAAACTGCTTCATGTTGTTGTAGATGGCACGACCCTCTTCCACAGCCGTCACGATGGTGGAGAAGTTATCGTCGGCCAACACCATCTGTGCTTTCAGGAGTCAAGGATCAAGTGCTTACATCCTGAAATCTAAGCTCACTGGACATTTTTGGTTTTATAGAACCCATCCTGAATCCTCCAAAAACCAGCAATACAAGGGACCCACATGTTCTTGCTGTCTATTTATTCTTTTAAAGAGACCAACAGTTTCAAGTCATCAGGTACTCTGTGAGCCGTACCTCCATTTTTGCAAAAAAAAATCCTCACAAACCAAATTGCCAATTTTGAAGGATCCGAAGTAAAGGGTGAATATATACCTCCAAAAAAATCTGTTTTATGGGTTTCATGCAAAGGATATCTGAAGCACTCTTGGCCACTGCTGTACCAGAGCCCATGGCAATGCCAATCTCAGCTTTCTTTAGTGCAGGGGCATCGTTAACACCATCACCAGTCTAGGCATGGCAAAGGGGGAAAAAAGAGGTAAAGACTTCATGAATTGTTATGAACTGGATGCCAGTACAGCGAAAAGTAATCCAGTCACAAGCTATTAAGATGAAGCACAACAAGAACAATTCCCTTGCCAATGTTCACCCTGTTACTTGAAGAAAGTCTTGTGATTGGTCTTGACTACAACACTAATCAATAAAAAAGGGAACATTTCCTCCTGATGTTCTCTCTGGGAAAAACTTCTTCAAACCAACAGGATCCAGTGTCATGAGTGCTGTTACTGAATTCAATTCAACTCCAGCAAAATCTCACTTCACGTTCTTGTAACGGAAAAGAAGCACTACTGATATCAATACACAAAATAAGAAAGAAACAGAGTTTCGGTACTAGTTTTCCAACTGACCATGGCAGAGATTTCGCCCTGTGCTTGCAGGTACTCAACGATCTTGCTCTTGTGAGCTGGCTCAACTCGAGAGAAGAGCCTGGCTTCCCGGCAGGCTTGGCTCTGGGCCTCTGGGGTTAGGTCATCAAATTCCCGGCCAGAGTATGACAAGCCTAATCAGGCAAAACAAAAAAGAGCAGGAAGAAATTGCGATCATTATCCTGAACCCATCCTGATCGCCTCACACAACAGAGAAGGAAAGTGAGTAAAATCACTTGACATCAATACTTAGTTGATACAAAATACGACAATGACTGAAGTAAGGTCTGAACTTCCAACAACTACGAAAAAAGTACAAGTGTTCTTTCAAGAGTTGTCAAGCCATCCCAATGTTGTTGGAAGCTATAAAACCCCATGCATGTATAGTGTTCAGCCAAATACTGCTCCACTAACGTAAACACAAATGTCTCTCATTATCTGTGAGCCTCAGAAACGAGGAATTCGTACAATCTTCTTCCGCAAAGAATTGCATCTGAAGGGAATAATCATCACAGGCTCTCTATTTCCCTTGGGGGTGGCTACCCCTGTGATTGTGTGTGAGAGTAGGGCGACTTTGGGATTAATGTTCAGATGAAGCTCTAGTTGAATTTACAAACTGTGGTTTCCACCTGATCAGGTGAAAGCCAACGTGTCATTTGGGATATTTCTGAACAGCAACAACTGGTTTCCATGCCAAATAGCTCACTAGAAGCACATTGTTTGTGGCAGTGATTTGTATCAGCTAATTTTGTCCAGTTACCAGACTGACTTTTCACTACTGTCTACTAGTGCCAAGACACTGTGTCATGAATGCTGTATTAGTACATGGAACGCCACAGCAGAGGGTGAAACATCAGCCAGACAATGACCACTTCCTGGCCGCAAGAGTGCACCTTATTTGTCCAACAAAATGGAAATGCTTGGTCGTAGTGTGCTCACGGCACACAAAGGTGACTTCAAGAATCTCTTGAACCCATCTCTCCGATTCCTAAAATAGATCTGGTAATACAGTAATAGCACACAACACACAGCTTAACACTCTGAACCTGGAAGTTAACGCGACTTTGATACAGGGCAGACTGGGCAAGTGTGATCACATCCAATTACTTTCTGAGTCGAATTTTGCCCACTGTGGGGTGCACTCAACCTACCGGCCGTGCTCTCGGTCTCGGTGAATACCCCAATCCTCCGGCAGATGGCCTCCGCCGTGTTCTTGTTGTCACCCGTGATGACGATGACCCGGATGCCGGCCTCATTGCAGGCCTCGACCGAGTGGATGACCTCCTTGCGGGGTGGGTCCAGCATGCCCACGCAGCCCACGAAGGTCATGTTGGTCTGTAGGTGAAAAACCCGACAGAGAAATGACAATACAGTAACACAAGAGTCACAATAAGAAGGCAGACGTAGTGCGAGTGCAGTTGACAAAAGAGAAATTACTTCATCCGTTCCAGAACCAAGTTCCGACCTATCCTAGATATCACATCAGGTCTTGAACTTCAAGGCAATTCAAAGTTACAAGAGCTAGGAACTCACCTCATACTTGATGAAGTTGTTGGCATTTTCCAGGTCCATGTCCTCCTTCCTGGGTGGGTTGTCCACGGTGGCCAGACCAAGGCAACGCAGAGTGTCACGGCCTTTGGACAGGCAGGGAAGACAATTGGTAACTGACTACTTCTCATGCATACTACTATTAACCACTTCCTGCCGGGGACTCCGGATCCGGACACGTATGCTTTATATGCGTGGTCGGGGTCTCCGAACTCGGACAAAGGGAACAAAGCCTTGTAACAAAAGATGGTACTCAGAACAAAAGACCAGGCTGCTGGGCATTACGGACATTTTTTCACTCTCAAAAGTGGAGAAAATCCTGCCTTGTTTTGAAACAGTATACCATGGTTTGGGCCATTTAGAGCAAGCGGATTACCACCGGGGACAAAAGCACTCCACCACTGCAGCGATGAGCCACACAGTACCGCTGCATGCTAATCTGGCCCCTATTGAAAAGAGGTCAGCAGCATACTGAGCCAGGTTCGTGAACAAAAGAATATTACATAACACCCACAAAATCTGGGCTCTTTTTACCACCAGACATGCCTCCACGTGCTTGTAAGTGTCCAGTAAATGAAGATAGGAATTGTTAAAGAATTTTAAAAACAGAAAAAAAATGATAAATATCCCACCCCAGCATCATCAACACTGATAAATGAATGCCCCAGCAGGAAGTGCTTAAAAAAGATGCCACAGTTCTACTGGTTAATATCAAACAGCTTTGGGCACACACAAACATATATATCTAAATATTTCACCATCCAAAACATACTCAGAACATGACCCGCCTAAAAAGAACAGCAAAGTTTTATGACCTTAAGATTAGACAAGGAAACAGCTTTCATTACCATACCATGCATATTTAAGAGTTGAACCAGTTCTTTCATTTATCGATCATCTAACAGATCTGGAAATTACAAAAAGCTCAGTATATAACATCCTCTCTTTGCATCAACCCCCTGGGTTGGAGAACTTTTCTGTAGTCAAAAGATTTCCCTGCCGCTTTAATTCATTGAATAGAATTAGACGGGCAGGAGAAAATATAAAAGGCCCCACACTTGATATTTCGAAGAGATACGGCATTTCATGTAGGGATCAGACGGGGTTACCTGTTCCATATTCAGTGATCTTCTCGATAATCTGTTGCTTGGCGATTGGGGTGAGGGGCACCTTGTTCATGCCGATGCGTAAGTGGGTGCATCGATCTAAGATGCTCTCTGGAGCTCCCTGGACAATCACAGAAACAGCGTTACAATCGTTACCTCAGTAATCGGCAACAACTACATAACTTTATTGCAGGAGTTTTGATGATTAGAAAGATTCAGCCTGGAACCCAACCCTCAAAGTTAAAATCATACAGAATCTTGTTGATTCAGCACAGTTAGGGTTAAAACGTTAAACAAAGGCTTACAATTTGATAAAGACCTTCTGTCAATTTCTGGGTGCTTATTTTCTGAGGATTTCACCTTGCCAGCAGTAAGTATCAAACACAAATCAAGCCCAATTTAAAGAATAAATCAAGATTGTGGGTTGTTTGAGAGAGAAGTGAAGATGGCTTTGAAATATCATCAATCCGATGAGTTGGTAAAGGACGGTGAGCCTCAGAAACGAGGAATTCATGTGATCCACAGCGACCGACCCCGGAGGGAGGGCATAGGATGGGAATGAATCATCACTGGCTCAGCTTTATAACTTGGTTCAGTTTGCAAAAAACCAACAACGTCGGCCCCCTTGTCAGGAGTAAATAGGCTGTGTTTCTCTTGCAGACTCTTGGAGCATGACGGCTGAATGGCCAAAAATATGTGGTTGATTTAAAGGATGCACCATGCCAAGGTCCTGGAGTTGTCTACGCTCAGTCATACATAAATTTAGGCCTACTTCAAATCATATACACTGCTCCAAGATCTCATTTGCATCGTCTCAACGATTCGGAAGGAACAGCCACAAGACTAAGGTAAGAACATCTAAGAAAAAATTAGGATGTTAGAGGAACAAAGCTGTATTCAATTTTTAGCTAGAGGCAGATGGAGGGTTTTGAATGATTGAGGATGCATCTTGGTAACAAGGACCTACAGGGCTAGTATTGGTGTCTCAATTTCTCATTGAAGCATGTTCTACTGAACTAAATTTAAAAATCGAATCAAAGAGCTGAGGTGATCTCTCACCTTGACAAACATCTTGTTGCCGCCAGCCGACCTGGTGATCTTGGTCGGCGTGCAGTAGCAGCTCATGGACTTGCGATCGCGGCTGAACTCCAGCGTGAACTCCTTCTTGTACTGGGAGGTGATGGCCAGGTTGCAGGCGTTGGACAGCCGGTGCTTATCCAGGCCGGCCAGGTCAGTGTTGAAGATGTTCATCTTCTCCACCAGGACCGTCAGTGCCGTCTCCGTGGCCTCACCCACCTTCTCATAGACATTCTTAGCCTTTAAGAGGATGACGACGAGAACAGAGAAAAAAAAAAATTAGTTTTACAAATTACTGTCAAATTATTCTTTCTTTGCAATCGATCCGCGAGGCTTTGTGTGGCTTATGATGGCAAATGTGAAAAGTCATTTTTGATGGCATAAACCACCTAAAGTTAAGTGTTCCACCGTTGGGCACTTATCAGCACATGGCTACTCAATGGACACAACATGGCAGCATTGCTGTCAACAGCTTCCCAGTGGGGGCACAAGAACAGAACCCCAATGTGAACAAGCTAGAACCAACTGTGCACTAACAGCAACACAAATGAGGACACAGCAGAATAAAAGAGTGGACAGACACGATGAAGAACCCAAATGTGACAACACGAGAGCCCAACTGTGAATACACCCAGTTGGGGGAACAACGTAGCCAAACTGTGGATACCAGCCAACCCCAGTGTGGACATTGGAGAATCCAGGTGTGTCTTCCTTCACAGTCAAATTTATTAACAATTTATTACTGGGTTACACTTGAGAGTTTGGCCAGAAACAAGGAATTCATAGGATCCTCAACAACCACAGGGGTTTAGCATCAGATGGGAACTAATCATCACAGGCTTTGGGCTTTGATCACAAAACCAGACATCTGATTTGCAGCGCTCTGAAAGGTTTATAAATAACCACAAGCAGTAATGATGGATATATTCAGTTTGATGCTTTGAACTATTAAAGCCGTACCCAAATCAACCACTTGTGGCTGTGCCACAGATCTATGGCAAGCAGCCACAGCCGCAACCACTAATCTGTGGCTTCTCACAGGCATACATGTCCTTGCTATTTCCAGCCTCAGCCGCAACTTTTGGACACAGCCACAGGCCGCGTCTAAATTACAACGCTGTGACTTGACTCTGCGGGAACTGGCTGCAGCCACTGTCATAGACTTGTGTGTAATTTCTAGCCACAGCCAAGTCTGTCGCACAAGGCTTTACTCATTTCCAACTTAAACATTCCGATAAGGGCCATCTGAAACAAACAGCTCCACAAATGCGTAAAGTGATATTCGAATGATTTATTTTAGTTTAATACCTCATTGTAATCAATGCTGGACTCGTTGCACAGGGCACATATGGTAGCCAGCTCTTGAAGGGCTTCATAATTGGCCAGGTTGGCCTTGCTACCATTCATGTGTCTGCAAAAAAAGGAAAGAATCATACATTCATTCTCTTTATTCGGCATTTGACTTTGAGTGACAACGAAGAAATGTTCAGTTTTAGAAGTGGAACGAAAACTCTGGAAAAATATTTCAGGAAAAACCCATAGGGTAGGGAATGAAAACCCAATCTACATGCAGACCTAGTACCTACATGTAGGTGGGATTCAAACCCCAGCCAAAGAAAAGTAGGTATAAGAAAAGTAGGTATATAAGGAGCCTATTATCAGCGCACAATGCAGTGTCACAAAGAATAACTTTGCATATGTAACATCTGAAATGTACAATATTACCAATTTTGTATGCCATGGGTCCCTAATAGGGCAATATACATGTACATATTCAATGACATTTCTAGACCTTTTTCATGACAGCATAATGAATGTCTATGACCTCAAGGGTTGTTCATCAAAGTGCAGATCACAAACTGTAAAACTTATTCCATAAAAAAACTGCTTCGGTCTTTACTGCTCAACCTCAACGCTTGCTGCTGGTACCCTGAAAGGCAGAAACTACTAGTAGTGTCCAATTAATACAAAGATCTCCCATCAAACAGCACCTTATGACTTGTTTTTCCCCAAATCAACAGCGCCTGTGAGTCATCCCTCCGAGGACTACAATCCTCAGACAACAAGGTCCCTAGAACATCTTGAGAAATTCCGAGGAGGAATAACTTCAACCGGAAAGTTCATCACGGGCTTGTAGTGTCTAACGCTGGCTCATTAACCCCTTAAAGTTCTTGTGGATTGGCCAGGAGCATTTTTTGGTACAGTTTAAACAATCATTAATAATACTGTCATGGGCCACATTCCTGACAATGAAGCTACCCGGTACAGTATGTGCAGTACACAAACACATATTTTTCAAGGCTGAAAATGAGCGGGTGCTGAGACAACCGGCGAGGCATTTGTACAGTTCTGGATCACTGCAAAAGCCAGCCAAAAGATTTTCAAACGTTTATTGTAAAACCTACTTGCAAAACCCTGCTGTCAAGTGTCTTTCGGCATTCAAAGGCAATTATTTAAGCGGGAATACAGAAAAGGCAAGGAAATTACACTACATCAGCACAGGTTTTCAGGAAAATCTACCCCCCCCCCCCGAAAAAGAAATGGGGGGAAACAGTTTTCATTTTCTGAACAGAACGAAAATTACTGAAGCATGGAGAGCCTTGTTAGAATACTTACACCTCGCCCTTGGGTTCGTAGGTGACCCCGCTGACCTCAAATTCATGGAAGCTGGACTTCTCACCAAGGATCTTGTCCATGACAAACAGCTGCAATGGGAGAGAAGAAAAGAAACAATTCTTTAGAAACTCAAGTCAGGATCGAGTTGGACAATATTTGGCCTGGGCCTATCTCCGCGATGTGTTGTTTAAGCTTTGTGTCTTGAGAAACTTTCTTGTTTGCATGCAGAGACCTCAGAACGAGGAATTATAGAAATCTTCAGGATGTTCCGAAGAACAGAATCGGATGGGATGTTCATCACAGGCTGCAAGCAAACTTTCCCAATCATTTGCCAAAGAACCTATAACCTACAGTGGGTGCAAAAGTCTGATCCTTTTGCAGTAAACACCCGGAGCCCATTATGACATCAAAAACAATGTACTGAGTATTTGGTGTACTGTTCATTTATTTTGGAAACCATTTTGTGACGAGAAAGGCTTCCTTTCAGAGAGCTCATGAATGCATAAAACTATTCATGCTTAAAGTCTCAAATCTGGACCATGCAGGTAAGTAACTCTTTCCAATGAGAGAGACAACAACTCATAGACTTTAAAATCTGGTTGAAAGGTACTGATGATGTGCAGAAAAACTGACGCTATTGGCACCAGAATACAAAACCAAAAACCAGCAAACATACGTAAAAGATTTGAAGTTTGATTCAGTAAGAACTGTAATCAAAAATCTGGGCACACGCTCCCACATGGCAGGGTTAAAACAAAAACCAAAACCAACAAAATTGGCTACAATGCCAATATACTACTCCAATGTTCCTGTCTAAGTCCTAATTGTTCAAAAGTTCAAACCAAAATGGCCGCCACTTACTCTGCTGACAGACATCTGGTTGGTGGTGAGAGTTCCTGTCTTGTCGGAGCAGATGACTGACGTACATCCAAGGGTTTCAACAGAGGGCAGGCTTCTGACAATGGCATTCTTCTTCGCCATGCGACGAGTACCTACACAGCAATGACGACAATATGAGGTGTCATTTTCATGACAGTGATAATGAGCTTTGACTCTGACCAAAGGTTCCAGCAAGAATCAAAGGCAGGCCATATTCCTGATCAGCACAACATCTTACCATTTTGAAACATTTCTAAACTGTTCTTATCACTTAAAAGCACTGCAAAAGATCAAAGTTAGTCACGGTTTGGTTAGTTACATTAAAGCTTGCCCATGTATCTTGGAACAAGTCAAACTGTACATGTACATACGACACTAATAAACCAAAAAGCTCCTTTGGCAGCGAATATGAACCTTTCTAACCTAATGGCCAAAACTTTTAACAGCACTCATGTCTTACATGTTAATCCCTTCACACCGGGAGGCGGTCATAGCCGCCGTAAAAATTGAGATCCTCAGCCCGCTTTTCAGCTATCATTCTCGGCCCACGTTCGAGCGAACAAAATGAAAGAAGGCAGACCCTGGCTCTTGAGTATATGGTAATTGGTCTTTGTGTGTAGCCCAGAAATGACAATAGCCCCCACTTTGAAAAGAGGCAATGGGAATGTGGAAGCTTGAGTAGAGCCGCACGCCACAGAATGATCAACCTTTTCACCGTGTAATTCAAAACGTGCAGAGCACGCTGGGCCACAAACTGAGAATTTGCAGTTTGGCAGTCGGCCTTCGTGGCCAAGCGAGTCTGGAATTCTTGGAGTCGGCTTTTTGGAAAGAAATTCCCGCCGAGAAGGGGTTCAAACAAGGTATCAAATGATTACCAAAATCAATTCTTTTGGGCTCATTTTTTAATCGAAAAAATTCCATTGGAAGGCATTCAATTTCATTGGTTTCCCTCTCACGTTTACTATTACCGAGTACCAGGGGTGACCAATAACACACAGACACCAAATAATAAACATTGCAGGACTCAAAACAACAGAAAGAAAGATTTGCAACTCACCAAGGGCCAGGCACGTCGTGATGACTGTAGGCAGGCCTTCTGGGATGGCAGCCACGGCTAGGGCCACGGCGATCTTGAAGTAATAGATGGCGCCGCGCACCCAGGACCCACCATGGGAGGGGTCGGAGAAGTGACCAATGTTGATGGCCCAGACAGCCACACAGATGATGGAGATGACCTGAAATGAAACCCACACGTTAAATACACCTTAACATTTCAGTCTTTGGGGACCACCACATCATCCAACAAAAAATTAACTGCCCCTGTCCGATTAACATCAGCTCAACAAAACTTTTGGATGTACATATCAGCCTCAGAACGAGGAATTATGAGAAATCTTCAGATATTTCCAAGGAGGAACGACATCCGAGGGCAAGTTCATCATGGGCTGGTACATGAAAATAAACGAACAAACAGCACACCACAAACAATGACACAGGCTAACAAAAATATGAAACAACACGGAAATAAGTTGAGTACTGATTGGTTCGCTTAGGTTGCTCTATATGCACTGGTACATGTACCGGTGCACTGTACATGCACAATGATGGTTTTGCACATCCGAACATACGTAAGAAATTTAAGTTGCAAATTCTGCATACCAACAACACGTAAGCACTAGGAACCCAACTTCGGGTAAAACCAGATTCAAGGGTCAAGAAGTTTTCTGGAAGGTCAAAATATTTGGAATTTTCCAGAAGGTAACATTATACAGCCTTACAGAGGGGTGAGAAGAAATTCTGGATCTCTTTGGACACTTAAGGAAAAGAAATTAAATAATCTGAAAAAAAATCCATGACTTTTCACGACTTTCTAGGGTTATAAAGATAGCTGGTATGACAGCTTCCATGACAATGAAAAGAATTTTGAAAAGAAAAATTGTTTGGTGTTATGAAGCGCAAGACTGCCATAGCCACTACTATCGACTGACATGGATAGCTTGTAAATTTATCATTCCTCCGTACACACAAGTGGCCCATCAGAAGAACAGGTAGCCTTTGTATGATTTTCATTCCTATGACTTTTTTCCCTCAGACAAGAGGATTCAAGGGACACCCTACTTTTAACAAATTTTCCATGACCTCCCTCGACAGCTTTTTTCCAGAATTTCCCTGTAACCGCGGGAACCCTGAAATCCCCAACCCCCTTCATTTTTACCCCCTTATTGCACTAAACGACACCAGTTGCACCACCGCTTATCACAGCAAGACAGGGAAACACAAACTGCTTCCCGGACAGACGGACTGCCACAGTATGTGATAAATCTGCTCAGGTGGGAATTACGTGCCATTCTGAGAAGAAACGTCAAACTAAATATTTCAAACAGCCCACTGTTTGTTTCTCTGAGAGTGTCTTGATTTAAAGCCAGTCAAAACTCCCGCTGGGGGAGGAAACAAGCACAGATCAAAAGACAGATTCAGGACTGCAAGAGAGGTTCATGGCTTTGTAAAAATAAATAACAATTCAGCTCTTTTATTACCCAAAAGTTTTGGCTATTGATATAATTGGGTTTTGACCAATCCAACATGACCAACAGAATCCAAGGATAAGAATTACGTCGGTAAAATGAACGACCAAATTCCTCAGGATGCTGCTAACTGTGAAGAGTTGGATGGAGTAGGGCTAGGGGTGAAGGCGAGACAGGCGCGACTGCCTTTCTAGGGTTGACCAGCTCCAGAAACTAGGCCAGTTACTCCCTGAAGCTGTAAACCCAAGCCGCAGATTACATGTAGCTACTGACATGAGTCTAGGGGCAAGATTTAACTAACGCACCTTGGACAGCTGCTCGCCAAACTCATCCAGCTTCTGCTGCAGCGGGGTGCGCTCGGTCTCGGTCTCAACCATCTCCGTCCGAATCTTGCCTGAAATTAACAAAGAAAAACAGGGGGCACTACTTTTAATGACTACATAAGGTATTCCATCACCACATACCAGTGAAAACTGACATGCATAACTGCAATGCATGAAGCCTGTACGATTTTTTGCTTTCTTTTTCTGAATTTTTGGGTGGTAAGACCAACTCTGCAAAAATTTGGCCCAAACATACGTATATGTACATGTGCATACACATGTAAAAGTACAGGTATATGGACTGGGGACCAGATTGAATTTAATATTGTGCATACATAAACATTCAGCATATGTATTGCCTATGGTGTTTCACACAAGGAGTACCTCGACAAATACATTCTGGCATACATGTACATTAATGTCAACATTCAAAATGTAAGTCTGACAAGCATGGTCAGTTATTTTTTCAAGGTACCAGTACACCAAGTTGCTAACTACGTGTTTGTGCACGAACCTTATGATTGCAAGGGATTTTGAGTGTACCCAGAGGACTACATCAAAGCCTTCTGCCATGCTGGGTGCCAACTGTATGGGCAAAAGTGGGATGGCAAACACTGCACGGATTGGAGGGCCACTTGCGGCCTTTACCCAAAACTTTCAAGATGAGACAGTCTCTTTAATCATTCTACCGCCTACGTGTAAGCATCACTCCCTCAGATTCAACCACGCATGCATGCATGTGCGTACACGTCCCAGCGATGCACGCACACGGACGAACACCTGTTCCCAATATCTTTCCACCGTCAATCATCATTATGATCGGTTTGCATGTTTTGTGAGCCATTATTGACTCGGTTTACGGCCGACAGCAGAGGCCAGTGTTCGCACTTGACTCTGGAAACAAATAAAACCTTAAGCATTATAGGTTTTGACGTTAACACGCCGGCTACTGATGCCAAATGATAACGTCACCCCAACACCTGCAGGAACAACTTATGGATTCAAACACACTGTGTGTATATTCATCAACATCCACATTTTATTTTCTGTTCCCTTGCACCAAGTTCCAGGAATTTTATTCAGTTCATATGCACTGTATTTTGTGTTTATGTATTTCAATCCTAGGGAGTGTCAACTTGGGTTGTGTCGAATATTTGAATATTCACTCCAACATCAGCATTCAAATATCTATCTTTGGAATGTTTAGAAGTGACATATACTCAAACAAGCCCATTTCAAACTTGGCTGTTGGAAAATTAAAAGAAGCCAAGTGATACATCCAACACAAGGGACAAAAAAATTTTCTTCTCCAACTGACTATGCTGGGTGACCTGATGTTCACCAACAGGCTTTATGGAAATATTAACAACTTAACAAAAAAAGGCAAGATAGGAAGTTGACTTCTGATTACACAACCTGCTATTAAAAATCTCAGCAATTGTCATGATAAAATGCTTTGTTGTATTTATTTTCCAATCTTCCATCATTCTTTTCAGATGCCATTTTTCTACATTGTGTTTTCCCACGGTATCATCAGGGAATTTGGGAAATCTAATATCGCACAATATTCAAAGTAACCAAGGAACTTCTAGGATGGAGTTATTTGCCAATTGGACTCACTCAACAGAATAAAGATGGGAACAGCTCATGATGGCAATAAGACCTTATAAAACAATATCCACTAAACTGAATTCGTGTTATCCATTCACTCTATCAAATCAAAAGATTCTCCCTTCACAATAAACTTCAGGAACATGTACATGTGCAGGCTCTTTCATGTTAATTAGACTAAGCAGAAAGCGGTCGTGTTTGGTTTGTCAACATGAGGAGACTTGAAGAAGATTGCCAATATCCTGCCCTTGCAACCCTTCCTTGGAGTACGAGTCTTTCATCTTGAAATATGTCGTTCCAAATTGCTGCAGCACAGCTTACGCCTTCGCTTGCTGGGAAATGCCTCCCCTCTGTGCAGGAGTGACGTCGGCTATCGCACAAGCCGTCAATGATGGAGTTATTCCATGAAATGGCCTTGCCTTCCGAGCACAAATTTTGATCAAACTGACCAGTCATTAACCTCTGACACAAGCAGCAAATATCAAGGAAATCGTGTCATGTGCTCATGTATTGAGGCCCTATAACTAGTGTTGTTTTAGGAATTTCCGAGTAAGCCTTGTCAAGAATAGCATAGTGGGTCATTCTATCAATTTGGGATCCAACATGTGACACTTTCTATCTGACTTTCACTCAAACTTTGTAATTTGATATGAGCTAAATCACTCAAATTGATTTCAAACAATTTTTATTTGTTTTAATAGGGAATCTATATTACTTAAGCACTCTTGGAAGTTAAAGAACGTGTCCTAAACCTTCCAGAATTGTACACCAGATGTAACAGGGACTGGAAAAAAATTAGACCCCAAATTTATACAAAGACCCACGTTTTAATTAATACAACAATGAAATAGGTTTCGATCTTGACAAGTACATGTATAGTATACTTTCATATTTTCAAAGCTGTTTCAACAAGTACCAGAACATTTTTTTGGAGCGAGGTGTGCTTTTTCACAACAGAAAATGCATGCGACATGCACAGGCCTGAACTGGTTGAGATGAGGTATGAAGTGTGCCCGTACATTGTATAATCGGTATGTGTGCATGTACTTGACTGTTGACGACCACAGCCGTGGATTTCCTCCATGATTGCGGCTGTCTGGTCTCCATTCAAAATAAATACTAAGAGGGGGAAATATAAACGAGCGTGTTGACGATATACACGGCTGGCATTGGGCAGATGGGTTGCAGTGAGAGAAACGTCGCATATCATCACGTAAATTTGAACAGATTGATTTATCAGTGCATTAGAGAGATTATCAGGCAATCTGTTTGCCTCATAGGGGTGATCTTGAAACCTACTTTTCAAGTCTCTTTCTCTCTTTCGTCCTTTTTGTTTTCATTTTTCGACATAACCTTTCCTGACAGTAGGGTGACCCGAGATCCATTTCAAGGAATTGACACATGTGGCTGCATCATATATGTATTTGGAAAACTCAGATGAAACTAGGAAGTATCATAATTTCTGGGTTTTTGTTAAATAAGACTACGCAATATCTGGGAGACTCGTTCGCCTCAAACTGTGTGCAAAATTTCCTCACAGAAATGGATTCTTTTTCCAACCATTTCTGTGAACAAAGCCTATCTAGAACACTCTCAGCATTAGTACTAATGTTTTTAACCCCCCCTCCACATGCACACACACACCATACAGGTACATGTATGTCCACTGTGTCTGTCCATTTTCAGAGACATTCTGCCACGGCTGATAAGCAGGATTTTATTATTGCAAAATAACTGAGGCAGATCCTAAAATCACAAGTTATGCCTTTACCATCCCGGATCCATCAAAATCCTCACAGACATTTTAGTAGAAAATTAGCTCAACCACCACTACTACGTACACTGTATATGTACAAGTACACGCAAGGCTTGATGCCACATGTTCTTGGATTTTTTCATAGTTCTGAACAAGTGCCATTGGTTTCCTGCACAGTGTGGAATTTTGAGACCCGTTAAGAGGATTTATACAGAAAGGTTACACAAAAGGATGCTAAGGGAATTGTACATGTACACGTATTAATCAAACAGATCGCGCATTTAAATCAAAATCTGCATCATTTCCAGGGGTCAGGAGTTGACAGAAGATGAATTTAAATAATCACAGCTTGGTGTCAGCACAGACATCTTCCTTGTAGCTCATCAGGCTCTTCCACTGCGACAGTTGTCATCGTGCAGACTGATGAGCTGTTGCACCGACGGTAACACCCCGTCGGCCCACTGCCATCGGTATGTCCGCCTGCTGGCAATCTGAATACGCCGTGCTGCACAGGCCAAAAATACGGTACTCGGGGGGGGGGGAGGAGTGGACATTAAGCAACCAAACGCACTGCAGCATGCCGACGCGACGGACCAGCCGTCCGGGTGACGTGAAACAACGCTATGTTACCATCGTGTGTCAATATATGCCGGCCGGCGACTGCATCTGGAGTGACTGGGTGCATACCATAGGGGAAGGGGGGAGCTTAGGGGACCAGAAAGCAGGGAGTTGACGGTATCAACCACACAGCTGTGCACCTGTGTCAAGGTTTTGACAACTGACCAACTGAAGCTCAATAGACAGAAGGGAGACTACACATTGTACTAGGCAAAAGTTAAAAAAAGAACAAAACCCTGTCGGTGATTATCATTCGTCCATGACAGCGAATAAACCAAGTGGGAAACTGGCTTGACACCAGGATTCAAACCTACAGCCTCAAATTGTCATAGCAAGAAACACTGCTAACCAGTCCGGTCTCCCATTTTGTCAGTAAGTTTGACTCAGTTGTGGACTACTGTAGCATTTACATTCACCTAGTAGAACAGTGTACATGTAAACTGTACATGTGCACTAATGAAATTGCACTGAGGACATGTAAGAAAATGAAATCAACATACATGTACTGCTCTTCCTCTTCTTCAACAGAAGACAATTTTCAGACCCAAAATATTCCTCCTTATGAACTTGTGGGCCTTACTTGGCAAAAGTTATGTTTTGGGGGTCTGTTGTTCAGAACATACATGTATTTCTGGGCAGATGACGCCGGCCTGTGCTTTGGGCCTTATGAACCCTAAGGAAGTCAGATATCCAGCCAGTAGCTGGCAGGTCACTGACCAGCTTCTGGCTTGTTTCTCAAGGCACCTGGACAAATCCACATCAGATCCCAAGTTTGGTTCCAAGGATTTTGTCTTCATTCAAACACGGGGATTATTAAGGAATCCTTGCTAGCCCAAACCCCAGAGTGAGGACATCAAGCGCATCAGTCCTCCAAACTCATCTGCTCCCAGTTTATCAATGCTATCACTGTTTGTTTTTAGCCTCCGCATCCATTAAGCGAGCTTATCAACCAACTCAATGATTATTTTTATCTTTTGGTCAGTGACAGGTGACTGGTGACACTTCTCCGGAAGGAAAGAATAAAAGGAAACGATATGGCTCTTGCCTGAAATCTCGTTAACTAAAGGTCCCTGAAATGCTATCAGATGGCTCTTTTCAAGTAGAGGGGGGAGGTGCCAATGCAATAAACTGCAGAGTAGAGTATGCATGAGATTCTTTCGGCAGGCGATACGTACATGTAAATTTTGTAGTTGCACTTGCTTGTAAATTTAAGGCACCATTTCCAAGACAATTAAATGTAGCCTTCTATTCTGCCCTCTTGAAACAGCAATTCAATACTGCTGTCTCGTCAACTACACTTATCCAGAAGTTGATATTTCTAAAGACTTCCAAGATGAGAAATATGGATGATTGGCACTGTTAATGTATGCTGTTTGAAAGCGATTCTTTCAGTAGTGACTGATTAACCGGTTTCTCTCATCAAAAACTTCTTGCATGTGTGTGCATGTATATAATCAGGCAAGCATATTCCAAGTCTACAATGTGCATTCTCTATGGTGGCCTGCACCTGACTGTCCAGAGTCCAACTCCCCTCCAGCCACTATGGGAGTCTAGCCAGATTTGCACCGCGAGAGCGCGGCGCACAATTATCCGAGACTCTTGTGCTCTCCCCAGTGGATCATTAATCATTCTTGCAAACGATGGTCTCTTTTCAAAGGGGCCAGCAAGATGCTGGATGGGGCAATCAAACAAGGACAAAGAAGGAAACAGGTAAGGTCACCGCTAAACACTGTGATTAGATGATGGGGGAAAAAAATTAGAAGATGCTTCCTACCCGCAGTCAGTGCAAAGCCCCTTGGGTGTTTTGAGGCAATTTGAAGGCCTCTGTTTCCACAGCAACTGGTTTGATTTACAATTTTGATCTTGAAATCGAAGTGCTTAAAAGCAACATCAAAGTTCCTTGCAGTTACTCAGCCCAAGCTAAACCTGTGCATAATCTTAGGGAGCATGAAGTTTTACCTTGCTTGAAAATGAACACACTGCCTTGCCAATGTGCAGGTACATGTACATGGATTTAGTACATTGAGTCATTTTTCGGCAGAACACTGCAATACCACCTCTTCCTGACTACAGCCTTTACTGCAACAAGCCTTTTGTGAGTTAAATTTGAATAAAATCTGGTACACAGAGTTCTCTACTTGCATATTAACATAACATTTGAATTCCTCAGACTAAGGACATAGTTGCTACACCTCGTTTATTCAGGGAAAGCTTTCACATGGTGACCACCGCCTCTGGAATGGACTGATTCCTTTGTGCCCTTCTTATCTATTGAAAAATGTGTACTGAAGCAAAGCGTCTCCAACGTAACTAAGGAAAAGCTTGCCCTGAATCACAAAGTATAGCAACAGTGTCTGTAGGGTGGAGAATTCAAATTGTTATGTTCACATGAATTTCAAGAACTCAGAGTACCAGATTTTATTCAAATTTAACTCGCAAAAGGCTTATTACATGTACATATACAGCATACTTTTGAAATGCTCCCTTAAGTCAATTTTTAAATTCTACATATAACATTACCGCAGCCAATATCATCTCTGATTTTCTTTCAAATCATACCTTCATTCACAATCTAATATCCCAACTCCTCGCTCCTACACAAATATCTGATATCCAGTGTGGATCAAATTTCAAGAAACAGCAATACAGTTCTGGAGCCCCCAAAAAAATCTCCCAAAGAAGCCAGCACATCTTTGCATTGCCAAGTGCCCGTAGTAGCTTGGTTAAGTTGTCCACATGTTGACATAACCATAAGAGCCTCCCTCTAAATTCCTAGGAACCTTCTGAGCACCGACAGCCAGGCAACAAAAAAAAAACATCTTTTTTTGGTTGAATGAGGCCACTCACCTATCTCTGTGCTCAGACCTGTTCCCACCACAACGCCAGTGCACTTGCCAGAGGCGATGTTTGTTCCCTGGTGACACAAATAACGGAGAGAGAAAAAGAAATGAGATGCTGAGAGTTATAAACTTCAGGCTTGAGAGCGGTGATACATCAAGCAACAAAAATGTGAAACAAATCCCAGATAGAAATCATCATTGCAGATGTTAAGCAGAAATATCGGCGGTAGCACTTAATGGATCAGGTTAAA
Organism: Acanthaster planci; assembly: GCF_054643075.1. Taxonomy (NCBI): domain Eukaryota; kingdom Metazoa; phylum Echinodermata; class Asteroidea; order Valvatida; family Acanthasteridae; genus Acanthaster; species Acanthaster planci. Next base: position 8,736,041 of record NC_141785.1, on the reverse strand, counting down.
ATCATTTGCTTTTAAAAGCTTAAGGCTCATTTTAGTTTGACATGTTTAAAATAGGACAAAGGCAAGCCCTCTTTTTTCAAGTTTTATTCCAGTACATATCTAAGCGCTTAGAACAGATGTAAGCTGATGAGGACAGCTTCATAAATGTGTATTTAAGCCCACACTGAAATGCGCCCCAAGTAAAAAAAAACCAAGTTAAAAACTGACTGACACTTAACTGAAATTCATAAAATATTGTAAGTCTGGAGCACATTCTAAAGCAAACTGCCTGCCCACTAAAAAAAATTCAAGTCAATTTCAATGATAATTTTTTTGTAAAATTAAACAATTCAGTCTAGCATCAACCCATTTAACAGATTACATCAAATACGTGTATAATAGATTCAGGGAACCAGACAAAAAATGGATTTGCCGTGAACAATGTTTATCAAAAATTTCAGATGTAAGCAGACCTACCGAGAACAGCAGGTTCTTCTTGTCCTGGTTGACGGCCCTGGTGTCGGGGATGGTGTCCGTGTGCTTCATCACGCTGACGCTTTCACCTGAACACAAAAGTGACAAAATAAGGAAACGATCAGAGACAACAGATACATGTACCAATTTACTCCACGCACAGTCCCATTTCTGCAGCAGCAGGACTATTCTTCTCAAATCCTGGTTTGAGATCTGGCTTCTGCTTCACCTCTATGGTCATCTTCACTCATGTACCATTGGCACCATGCTCAGCCTAAAGGTGTCAGATGAGGGGACTGTGGCCAAGCCCGAGTTGAACAAGAAGCTTGAAAATCCTCCTGGCAACAAATTATTTTCAGGGCACATTTTGTTACTGTTCATACATGTACACAATCTCCGTGGTTCCTTGGGCTTTGTGTCACATTCCACGTGTAAAAGATTTCAAAATTTAAGAAAATGGGGGGAAGGGGGAACATTTTTTATGGGTACATATGAGAAGTCAAAGAAGAGGAAATCAAAGAAAAGGCTTTGATGCTTGATGCACAGCATTTTTCAGTGACAGCACGTCTTCCAACAATTTCCTGGCTAAGCAAGTTTAAAGTTCAGTTTAAAGACTGACGTCCACCCTGACTACCGATACATGCATACATGTACCGGTACAACAGCAGCAACACACGCCGACACACATACCGGTACATGAATTAAAAACAGAAATTTCTTTTTTTCATTCGAAAAGAAACCCAAGCATCTACAATTTGCATTCAGAGAATCATTGCACCGAGACTAAAATTGGGAATCAATCAATTTCCCATAAAATCTGATAGAAAAGGCACGTTAAAAAAAATCTTTTTTAAAGCTGAGGACTTTAATTCTTATCCAAGCACCCGTATGTGCATTTTTTATGTACGTACAATGTACGTCTCTTACACTCAAGACAAGCACTCAAGAGAGAAATTTGATTAAAGCATCGTGGACCTTAAGAATGAAACTCTCCTCGAGCGCTCAGATCCTGGGGCGAGTAAATTTACTGCGAGACTGGTTGCCAGAGAGATGTACATGTATGGCATGTTCAGTCCTTGACACAAGTGGGTAACGGGTATTATTATTAGATTGATGAGGAACGTTGCTGAAAGAAATAGAGAAATATACTCAACAGATTAACAAACAAAAGTGTATGCAATTTGATGATACTTGGAGTTTAATTTCCTAACTTGCGTCTCGAGACTAGATTTATGAAAAAGGAGACCTGTCATTGGGTGCCGCAATTATCCCCTACCGCATGGTGGTTCTGCTGAAATCTAGCAGAGATCTCTACAACGAAGCAAAGTCATCACTGCTTTACTTGAGGACTGAGGTCAACTTTGGTTCTGCTACAAAGAATGTATATGTTCATTCATGTACATGTCTGGTATGTGAATGTAGAACTGGATAGCAATACTGTTCCCTCTAGCTGGATTCTAAAGATAATGGAGAATGCCTCAGGGTTTTAGGGTGATGGATTGATCAATAACTTTATAAATGCAATCAAATGTTCACTAAGCTGAAACACACTCAGCAAGCAGTGTTTCCTTAACATAAATGTCTGTGGTAACAAAAGTTCTTATAACTGATTAATCAATGACACAGGTAAGTGACTAACTAAAACCACAAATGAAGAGATTGATGGATTAATCAAAGATCAATCAATATCACAGTAAAAACTGGTTAGAAAATGCCCCCCCCCCAAAAAAAATTAACTGCTGGTTGTCAAACATGTACATGTACATATGGAGAGATTTGGCAAATGACATTGGAACAGGCATACTCTTGGGCATATCCCTAAAATCTGTACATCAAGTGACAGGCTGCATCGCAACAGATCACAGAGATGCGCTGGGTTATCTTGTCACTTGGCCCAATGCCAATTCAGTTGAGTACTGTATCATTCCCGGTAAAGTCTGGAGTGCGTGGGTTGCTTTACTTTAGAACTCCGTGAAGAATTGCAGCGGCAAATTATACAAAGTGCGACCAAGTTGGACAGGGGAGGGCGTTTGTTTTCTGTTTTTATGTCCAAGACATTGGTCAACGAACCCGTAATCCAAAACCAGGCCGAGGGCTTTTCCATTAGGCCTTTGAGGGAGAGAAATGTTAAATCAACCATCAACAGATGGGGACATTCCTAAGCAAACATGAAGATGACGGGCCATACACAGAGAGATACGTGTACCTGTGCAGTTGATTTTCTCAGACTTTTTTTTTACATTTCATAATTTTGATTGACTCATCTACTTGTACTAGAAACAATGTGACGGCTGAGAAAGGGCAAACCAAGTGTTTTATTTCACAAATATTATTGGCAGAAAGTTTATATAAACTGCCCTTAGTATTCTTAAGCCAACTGGCAAGAAGTATTTCAATTCTAACACTCGGACTTAGCACAACCCTTTGAACACTAATCTGTTACTCCAATATCTTCACCGATTCTTCCCTTTTCTAACAATGTTAACAGTTGTGAAATTACACATGGACTGGACTTCTTCACCTTTTGTAGCATTTATGTCATTAGTACTTAAACCAGGAGCCTGACCAACATTTCAATGAGTTTCGGTTTCAACCAAAATAAGGAGTGGAATGAAAGATCAGAACAAGTCATTCAAAAAAGAATTCCTTTGTTCCACTTCATATCTTCTTCACCTGTTTGCACTGATATTCTTACAGAAATTCAAAGAATCTGTTTTCAAAAGTTTAGTTGGCCTTTACAATAATCGATTGTTTGGTTATCAGGACTTTGATTGACTTCTGAAATTGGACTGTGAAGATCAATGAATGAAAGCTGTCTGTTTGGATTTTCTAAAGGCGAAGAGATTTCTTTCTTTTTTTTAACCGTAAGGCATGTTTGGACTTGATGCAGGACTTGAATGAAATGCCAGCAATTGCAAGATCGACATTTAGCATAAGAAGACAAGACGTACGTGTACAAATGTATATGCACATTGATAGGGACCTAACAAATACCAGGCATATCAACTGGTCTCCACGACTCTCAGACGAGCACACACATCAGAGATTACGCCAAAGGCCAGTTAGCATCCTGAACGGTCCAAGCTGTAAGCACAGAGGGCAGCCGTCTTCCAAACAGCCAGCAACATTCCTCACGGATGATTGGGAACATCTCGGCACAGGGAAGTTTTTTTTTTTTTTAGGCCAACCAGCGCAAGAGAAACCTCCCATGGTTTCAGTGAAGCTGATATCCCGTACATCATACCCCGGAGGCGGGGGGTGCCGGAATGGCTTTTAACAACTAAAAAAGCCAGCTCTGTCAAATCCAGCGCATTCAGTGCCTCATTAGCGAATCATGCTGCCGAAGTACAGGGCTGCCAAGTCTTAATGAAAATTTGAGCCTCATTACTTGCATCCAATGCTCAACGTCAAGAAGGGGTTCAAGAATTTTTTTTAAAAAGCACAGCCAGTGAAAGGAGCAGCTGAATATGGAGCTTCCTCTTTGTTGTCAGAAAAATGTGGTGTGATATTCTTAACGTCTTAAGGAGTCCCCCCCGCCCCGAAAAAAATCCCTGAATGGTAGTCCAGATCTGAGATTCCCAGTGGAGTTACCAATGGAAGTCATATCAGAGTACTGGTTCCCTTCCATGTTTCCTCGGTGGACCAAGGCATGTACATACATGTAAGTACATATACATAAACAGGTTAAGTGGCAAAGCATCGGTACAGCTCAACGGCACTGACAAGATCGGGAGCCCAACCCTCTGAACACAAGTCAAATCAAGCAACGGTGCACGTACACATAAGTAAGCACAAGAAATCCCACTCAAAAAAAAAAGAAGTGTTGTTGATCAATTACCAACCTGTGAGAAGAGCCTGATCCACACGTAACGTAGTGGACTTGATTGTGGATATCCGAATGTCAGCAGGAATTTTGTCACCAACTGCAAGAGAACAGAAAAAAGCAGGCAAGCTTGTCATTAATCATGCAGTTGGGATTTTTCATATTCTGTCAGCAACCAATCTTGCAGATGTTTTTCACAGAAACATTTCCATTACATCTATTGAGAAATACTTGAAACATCTGAAAAACATGGGTATTTGTTCTTTATTCGGAGAAAAAAATTACAAAATCAACAAGGGATCATTCCTCATGAAATCACGAAAAGCTTAGTGTACAAGAGCCCTTATGATTTAGATTCTTAGAACAACTCATCTAATTTTCAATTACCGCAGTATGGCAATGTTTTTGTCAGATATGACAAAATATTATTAAAACTTAAGACTTTGGTTCACTTTCTTTTCCAATATTACAAACACCTCGATCCAAAGCTGCCTTCATGCACAAATTACACACTCCACATGAATGCATACACATTTCTCTAACTTGACATTTCTTTCATTTGCCTCTGTAGGACACCACCCATTCTGAGACTTCCCAATAATATCTAAGCCCATCCCATTTCTTTTTGGTAACATCGGCACCCTGAAAATGAATTGTTTTTAAATGAAGTCCCTTGTAATAAGCAACATCTTGATACCAGCACTTTGCCTAGTGTGTATACAGTACATCGCAATTGAAAGTGTACACTGTGACTTGAAATGAGACATTTTGTGAAAGGATTACATGTATGTTGACATTCACATTTCACAAGGCATTAAAATCATTTCCCACTTGAGCAAAAAGGCATGAAAATGTTTCCCCACGGGTGTGAACCCTGTTAAATGTTTCCATTGTGTAGAAAAAGTTTCTGGTGTTATGAAATGAACATGAACTCCTTGGGAAAAGACGGGTAAAGAGAATTTCCTATTCCCAGGTTAACCTTCAATTGCAATGCACTGTACGTCTGTCAAGTGTATCACTGCACAGATCAACAGATGCTCAATACAGCAACCATGACGTCCATGGGCAAGACAATGGAATGACGCGATAGAGGCCAGGATACACACAACTCCCCCCCCAACAACTCTGTGGTGGCACGCTGAGCTAACCTTTAACATTTCAGGAATGACTTTGGAGGAAAAGCCACCATAGCAAATATTTCTGTCTCTATGAATGGGGCTCAAAATATTATACAATGTAGTGACTTGTACATGTACGTATGAGAAATTGTACAGTGCAAAAGAGGCCATAATACATTTGTTCATGTAGGCCAAGAAACTTTGCTTCGCCAGAAACTGTTTAAAAAAGGAAACTCCAATAAAACAAATCAGGCCAAGAAACTTTGCTTTGCCAGAAACTGTTTTAAAAAAAAGGAAACTCCAATAGAACAAATCAGGCAAAGAAACTTTGCTTTGCCAGAAACTGTTTAAAAAAGGAAACTCCAGTAGAACAAATCAGGCCAAGAAACTTTGCTTTGCCAGAAACTGTTTTAAAAAAAGGAAACTCCAGTCTACAGCAGTTTCCAGAAAGTAATTTTGTCAATTCCGTGTTTCAACCAGGATGCTTTGGTCATTCTCAGGAGAGATGTACGACAGTGCTTACATATAAATGTACATGTACATATGTATAAATTTGTACTGTACATGTATCCAACATTTCCTTCCTTCAAGTGTGAACCAGGGCTTCATTTTAAATGAGCGCACTCACGCTCCTCTGCGCTCCTTAATGTTTTCCAAGGAGAGCAAAAAAAAAGCGCTCCTTAAAAATTTAAGGAGTACATGTTTTTTTCAAACCAGCAAATGTTGATTTATGACAAGCCCCTTGAATCTCGTTGGGTCGACAGTAGCAAACGAGTCCAAAGATTGGATGTGTTAAAACACAAGGGCTGGTGATCAAAGTCTTTGAGTTGTGCGCGCGTGCTTGAATCCCGCATCGCAACACACAAACATGACAGCACATATGGGCGGGCCTAGTGCGTGTGGGCGAGCCTATGGAATTCCATGGACGCACTTGGCCGCGCCCGGCCGACCTCTCTCCCAGAACGGGTCGAGTTCAGGCGCTACATTCTCGGCCGTTTGTGAACAGCAGAAGTGAGTTTGTGAAAAACCCTGTCGTGGCTGGAGTTGGTGTGTGATCCTGTTGCGTGTTCATGTGTCGAGAACAGAAAGTATGTCACAAGAAAGAAAAAAGTCTCTGGCGGGTAATGTGCTCAGTGTTCTATATGAAAATGCACTGGTCAAAGTAGTATTGTGAGCGCAGGAAGGGATGATGAATACAATCTGCAGTGGACGTGCAATACGTTTTAAAATACCAAAAAGAAAGGATGCACATGCACAGTATATTCAGAGCCCCTCTAACGGCGAAATGGATTGCCGGGCGAGCGAGGAGACTAGTCAAGTTTTGCACCCACGTCCACCAAACCAATGTACGATGAAAGACTACATGACGGACCCACATGCACGCCCACAAACAATGCAGTAGATGCCATGGATCGAGCAAGTTCGCACACAGAGCGAGTTCAAACGGGAGCGACATCAGAGGCGGATTTTCCATAAAATTTTCTGCAAATACGTTGACCATGGACATGTTTACCAATTCATAACCACTGCATTGACTGATTTTCGGCATAAGGAACATTTTGACGAAATTTCAGCAAGCTCCATCAGGTGAAAAAAAAGTGGGAAAAATGAGTAAGATTGTAGAAATCCATATATTAACCCTAACAGTCCAAATCCTCCAATTTCAATACAATTTTACATACATCCTGGGGGTTAGGATTAATTTTTCATTATTTTCTTCGGTTTATAAGAAAATGGGTGCACCAGTCTAAGTCACAGGCTGAATGTTATCTTGGAGCCCTCTAAGACTTATCATTCATAATCACAATCCAAACTCCATTGCATCACATGTTGTCTGAATATATGAAGTGAGAAGAGAGATGGTTTAACTGATTAAAGTTAACTCATTGTATTCAGTAAAAGAAGTTAAATTGTGTTAATTTTATTGAGTTTGTTTACATTAACTTGGTTTTTGTTAGCAAGAGCAAATCACTCCCCTTAATTCACTTTGTTGATTTAAGGAGAGCACTTATTAATCGCTCTCCTTAACCAACAAAGTGAATTAAGGAGCAATTTTTAGCTCTCCTCGTATTTATTAAAATGATGCCTTGGTGAACCCCCCAAAAAATTAGGGAAAAAATGGGTGGTATGGTAATACAAGTCAGAAGTGTAGATATGAAAACGGATGGCAAAAACCTGACCAACAAAAAAAATTTCCTGACATCTGTACTAGCAAGCTTCCTGGAAGCATTAAATTCGACCCGCTCATCACTGAAAGACATCACTGACTGATATCACTGAAGGTCAAAATAATACACTTGTGGCTGGGCTGTGCGTTCACGAATCTGTCAAAGTAATTACCAAGTCAGCCACGCATTTTGATGGATCTGAGGAACAGCCCACTTTGATGGATCGGAGGTGTATTTAACACTGATTAAAAACCACTGTTAAAGTCCAATCCCAGTGCCTGTGCTGCTGAAGGAAGAGCACCCTGCCTACATTGAACACAGTGAACACATACAAATGGAAGACAAAAGGAACAACATAAACACCAATTTGAGCTCTACATGTTACTCTGGATACACCTGATCATCTGGGCTTAAAGAAGATCAGCCCTCCATTTAGACCATGGTGGACACTGCGAATTTACACTGTAAGTCTGTATGGTGCATATACATGTACATGTGCAACCTTAATCATGTGCATACATGTAGATATGTGTAGCAGGTACATATACATGTACATGTATACACAGTGCACCATGTACATGTACACTGTACCATACTATACATGTACATGTTAACTCAATTTCTCTGTGTCTCCCAACTACACAATGCTACACTTGGTTAATTCCTGCTTGCTCCTGCTGGGTGTGAAAATCAAACACTTTTTTTACGTTCCAAATCAGCTAATATGGAATCGTACAGGTACATGTACATGTATCTTGAGCTGTTTGCACAACCCACATTAAACAGGGCATTTGAGGGTATCCAGGACACACCTCTCAAATATCCACCCTTCCCTGTTTGTTGATCCCAATCCTCACGGAGAGCACACAGAGTACATGTGAGCACACTACAGTCCTACGACACAAATACGTTGACATCAGCAAAATTGGTAAGAGACATTAGGTATACATGTAAAACAAACTCTTCCATGTACATGTAGAATTTCCAACTGAATCAACAGACGGACTGCGCCGCAGTCCGTCTAAACGGCACCAAACCATTACGGCATCTTTACTGCACATTATTAATTAATACAAGCACAGGTTGGAAAGTAATTAATGGCTGCACGGCCAGCACTCGTTAACAATCCTTTCACAGGTGGTCCTACAGTATTCATGAAATGACATGTATCAACATCATCAATGTGAATACCGTACATCAACTAAAATTCAAATATGTGTGTCTATAACATATTTACATGTACATGTACATTACAATGCATACTGTACATGTGCATATTGTACATAGTCGATCTTACAACAAGGCTGTCCAAGTGTGAACACAGTGCTCATATTGTGTCACGTTACTATGCCTAAGTGATAGTTCTGCTCTCTATCCGCTCCGAGCAGAACAAAAGATGGCATGTTTTTTGGTACTCGCTGCATAGGCGCGGCATAAGGAACGCAACGATATGCACATTTGACTCAGAGCACGCTGAGTACGCTGAGTTACTCCGGCATGTACATGTACGGTCTTTGCGTACACGCAGAACGCGTGCAAGAACCCCCTTGTAACCACCTGTCGTTCTTTTGGCCGATTGGGGGTGAACTTCAGCTCGGGACAGATTACATAGACATGACACTTGAAAACCAAGTGGGTGCTGGTACAATTAAGTAGGGATTTTTTTGGGGGGGGTAGATTTCTTTGCATGGAGGTACTGATTCAGTATGCAGCTTAATGTTCACTTGCTAAAAAAATAACAAGAGAGGTCAGGTGGCATTTATTTCAAATTAAATGAACACATTAACACGGTATTGGTTGCATGCATAAATACAATGTCAGTCCATTCCATTATGCCTTTCTGCACCACATTCAAACTTCAATGGGCACATTTTCTCTCTCCATTTCTAATTTCATATTTTCCAAAAATCCCCCACCCCCCCAAAAAAAGAGATCAAAGGTTACACTGTCAGAACAGGGTACATGTACATGTACCTACGGTGCATGTGCAGACCAGAATATTGAAAGCATATGCAAGTTTTCTCCTTGCTTTTTTCATCCGATCATGCATGCAAGTATTTAACTTTAACCCATGTACGCATACAAGGTATGTCCAAAGCAGATGGAATGAGTGAACATGCATATTTACATGAATTTTGCCTTGAAAGCAGCCAAGAGTAAATGAGAAAGTAATCTGCGTGGCACGCACTGTACTGAGGTTACTCTGTTGCCTCCCAGAGAGCTCTCGAAGAAGTAACCAAAAAAAAAATGCAGGCACTGGCAATTTCAGGGGGAGGGGCGATAGATCTCCAATATCTTTACACAACGGTTGTCACCTCTATCATGGCATGGCACAAGGGCATCCCGTTGCCAAAGCAACGGCCATAAAAGTGGCCACAATGTAAGCCAGCACACTGGGCTCCCATAATTATTATCTTTCTGCCTGGGAGGGGAATCACCATTACATAAATGCCCTGGCCTTGGTTAGGGGGAAGGGTGAATGAAAGTAGAGAAACACACACGTAGGGCACAGCTTCAACCATCCTTATATACATGTACCATAACGCTTACATGTAAGTAAGTACATGTACATGTGCATCAAATGATGTGACTTCATCTGGATATTCTTGTAACAAATCTATCTTTTCGTTTTGTTTCAACAAGGAATATGTGCATGTATGTTTTTTTCCAAGCAAGGACAGCACAATGTACATGTAGAAAGAGTGTGTAATCAGCATACCAGCCACTACGGGAAATGAAAATATAGGAACAGACATTTATAATGTGCATACATGTAGTTTCAACATTTACTTTTCATCACAAAACCCCCACATGCATACTTTATGTACATGTACACTGAACTGTAGAAAGGAAGACTGAACAACCGTGGTGTCAATATATATGTACATGTACTTGCACATGTTCCTTGCTCTGCGCACTAGTAAAGTCTTTCAAACCTTGGCAAAAAAATATTTGCAAAGTGTCAGTAATTTTCCTGGCCCTGTACTGAAATACTTTCTTTCCCAACACCCTGAGCTCTGCTACATGTACATGTAGTACAGCGTACATGTTTGCTAATCACGAGCTTTCTGTGAAATGTGAGATCAAAAAAATTCACTCCAACCCAATGAGAAGCAATGTAACCTGTATATATGCCTTGCTGTAACTTTTATGTTCATATATTCAAACCTGACAAATACTGTCTAAGTAAATACTCTGATATACTGTACATTACAGACATGTGTGCGTTGTTTTTTTGTACATGTACATGTACTGTACAGTGGAACAATGTGTCTGCGAGTATATTCACAGGTTGTGGGGATATTCGTGTATAGTACATGTACCAGTAAGCTTGTCTTTTCACCTAATTCATGGGGAATGCAACAATGCTGTGAGTGCTCGTTTTTGTCCCAACAATTCGAACCCACATTTCCAAACAAAAGAAGATGTCCCCTTAACCCTGAGAAGCCTACCCCCCACAGACCGTACTGTTTATCTGCTTGAAAGAAGGCATGCATCAAAAATAAGACAACCTTTTAGTTTTTTCCACATGTTCTGAAAGACACAGGAGAATGACGGGTCATGTAAAAAAGCTGTATGACTTTAATAAGCAGAATGGTTCCCCCCCAAAAAAATGGACGTGATTGCAAAGCTAAGTACCATCGATTTCTCAAACAAAAAAGCTACCCTTATCTATTAATACACAATTGGACAGATTTTCTCCTAACCAGAGTGCCAGTCAGCCATTGTTGTGCCCTGCCGTGTCATATGATTTGGGCTGTGCACACAACAAATCCTGCATTTTTCACCAATCTGCATTTTGCTGACACGTCCTTGCACTGCACCCAAAATAATACCAGAAAACTGCCTTAACAGGACACTGACCCACACTGCAAAAACAACAGACATCCCTGGGAAAACGAAAAAAGGAATGTGTGTTGACAAAAATGCCAACCCCCTCTCCAAACAAAACATGACAAACCCTACATAAACCCAATGCTGCAATGACGTCAATGTTGCCCCTGGCAACCAGAGCAACCCCTGGGTCTTTCTGCCAGGAAACCTGGTCTGTGTCTGAATGGGAAAGGCCCTGCAGAAGCACAGGTCTGTGGAAACACAAGCGGCCATTGTTTATCAGCGGGCCGCCTGTTGATAATCTAACTCTTTCAATTCTGGGGGAGAGTCCAGTGAAAAAGAAACACATCTATTATTGACGCAGAAATACCAAGCCCTGGTAAATTTAAGCCATTTAACAACACGCCATTTTATACCCAGAGCAAATATGTGTAACACGCATCATGCACAAAAATACATGTATTAACCCTAACAGCCCTGAATCCCCCAATTTTAATATGATTTTGCACACACCCTAGGGAGTTAGTTAATTTACATAGGGACTTTAAAACCCCAGTTTATGCATATGAAAACCCCATGCACTCTCATGCACATTTAATTGCACATATTTTAAGTGATATGACTGAATGTACCAGGGAAAAGGAATTGTATACTCTGCACATCGATTACTTCTTGAATGAGCTATAAACTGGGGCTTCTACACTTAAGCCGTGTTTGTACTTAACTTTTTTCTGCTGGTTTTACCGAGCTAACGGTCAAGCAAAAAATGGATATTGTTTGATATTGTTGGGTTCAACATAGTTAGGGTTAAATCCTATCTAGTGCAGTACTCCCATTGAAATGATGCATGTACATGTACAAATATATATGTATACGGTGTACACGTAAATTTGAGTTTTCACAGAACCTAGAATACAAATCCAATCAATGCCACGTGTGCTTGTTCAGTTCTAGCTCCAGTTATCAGAACGATGACATGTATAAGTACAGTTTACATGTGGCCTTTTCTCAATTTGACAGCAATCTCTACTTTAATTCAATATTAGTGAGCGACTGAGCGTTAAGTCTTTCCCCTTGCTCACGGTCTGACATTTATTGCAATTGCCCTAATACAAACAAAATAATGAATGGCCCGCCTCCTTGACAAGTAAAAATCTGGGTCAAATCGAAGGAGGGAAATCACTATTGTGAGTGCTTGACAAAGCTCCCCATACTTTATGTGTACAGTTCAAGGTACATGCATATTTTACAAGCATTGTCACATTACCAAAGAGAGAGCTGGTGGACACGTGCTGTGTACGTGCCAACATTTCAGTACACGCACATTTTACAAAGCAAGAAAGAGAGGGTCCCAGCCAACGTCACACGTGATGCTTGTTGCCAACAAAAACACGCAAAAACTCGGTCGCGCAACATGATTTTTTTTTTCGCCTCATACCTTCTGAAACCTGGTCCCTGATGGCAGCTTTACAAAAGAAGGCCCTGAGCAGTACTACACCTAAATAGCTTACAAGCTGCCCACCAGATCAATTATAATATTTCACCCCCCCCCCCAATAAAACCTACTGATTTCTTTGATTTCTTTGAATGGCATCTACAATAACAGCCACCATTCAGTCGTGCCCGATATTGAGGACGGTTGACAAGGACGGGCCAAAAAAGCCAAAGAAGCCTTGACCCATCAGCAGATTAAGGATAAAATACACGATTACCTAATGGACCAACCTGAACACAGCCACTCCAGTTTGAGGAATACATGTACGGTATTCTCCGCTTGGCTCCCAGGCCATATTTTGATGCTGAAAGGGCCACTCTAATTTTGATTGAGTACGAAAAGAGCACGGCCAGGTATGACTGGCCCCATTTGACCACCTACATGTACACGTACAAGTACATGTATATTAGACATCCATTAGATTGTCGTAAGCGATGTATTTCAGTATGCTGAGGTAATTCTGTATAGACTCAGACTCAAGTGCACAAACAAGAGAGGCTAATTTTACCTAGAAATGATGTCCTGTTAGGACTACTCAAACATCTCACATGTATTTTTAAATACATGAAAGCAAGGGTGATGTTCATGTACATGTACACGTAGGTCTATAGTGACCGTTTCATTCATGCGCATGTACATGTACCATGTTCAAGGCCCTGCATGTATATGTGTGTATGACCCACAATATATACGTGTACATGCAGTGGTACCGGTAGGTCTGCATAACAACGCCACCTGATAGATGATATTTGCATGTAGTGCCACTTTGATAATGCCAGTAGTGGTCCCTGATAAGGCCTCTGGATCAAATGAAAGTCAGCCATGTCCAATTCAACCATAGAGGAAGGACACAGAAGGAGTTTGAACTGCCCGGGCTGTAACATCTGGCCAATTATCACTTTTTGGCATGCCTGGTATGTCCATAGCCAGAGCGCAGCAAATGCTTGCAACACACCATCTGTTTCACAACCATGAAAACCCTTTGTACCTATGATCGCCGTCACCATTTGTCAATGGTAATCTGCATCCTTAAAACTTTGTGTACTGAGGTATAAGAAATTGAATATTCATGCCTTTGTTGGTGCTTGGTATGATCTCATGGCAACATCAAATTTAATGCTTGCGCAGTTGCTTGCATTATGCTGTCTGCCCTTAATCAATATGTGCATTCATTGCCATGAATAAACTCTTTCTTCTGGAGTTATTTTGACAACAAATGGCCCAGTTGTTTACAAGATTTTGTGTTTTGTTTGAATCGTTTTTATTATGCCGTTTGTAAAAAAGCGTATTTTATGAGATTTCACAATCACTCCCTGTGATGAAATAGCACATTTTTGTTCCTAATGAACTAAGCTTTCCAGTAGTAGTGAACATTTTTGTTGGCTTGTGTTAGCCAAATTTGTACAAACTCTTTGAACATTGATGGATTGGATGGAGGAGAATAACATTACAAACTTTGCATGGATAATGAAATAGAATATCAAAATTTAAAAAGTTTATTTACGATGGCAAAAGTAGGTCTTATATCAGGAATTTTTCTCTCTCTCTTTCTTGGTCACATCAATAATTTGTATTAATCGCAAGCAAAAATCTACAAGTATTGCTGGATATTACTGGCCCCGCTTGTTCGGCTAAGATGCAGGCAGTAATCAGGCATTTTTGGAATGTTTTCTATTATTTGTCTGACCCGGCGGCGACCATCATTGAACACTTTGAAGTGCCTGAGTTGCAACTCCTTCTGTGTCCTTCTCTCTATGATTCAACTGGCTAAGGCCAGCAGTAAGAAATGTGCATACTTTATATACATGTACTTGTACATACACCTAGTACATGTACATGTATGTCTATGGACAGTTGCTGCAACTACATACATGCACACTGTACATGTACAGCACAAGCCAATGACTTCCCATGCATTTTATCTATGTGGGTGCACGTTGCTTCAAGCTGGTACAGCCACAACTCTACAATGTACAGTACATTTAGGCTTACATACATGTACATGTACAGCCTTGAGCAGCCGGATACCAGACTGATCAAAGTGAAGGTTAATAGCACACTACTGTGAGGAGCACGGTGTGTCTTGGTTGGCTGAAAGTTTTCTTTGCCCAGCAACGCTCCAGCAATTTTAAATGTGCCAAAGCATGTGACATACAGTACAAATGAAACAATTTTTGCATTGTTGCCAGTTGCACTGACAGAATGTTCATGTACTGAGCATGTAGGGTGCTCTAGAGCAAAAACGTGGAGAATAGACATTTTAATAATACATGTACTTGTACATGTACACCCAGTTTAACACCCTCAGGCCTTCGAATACGCAGGCTCAAACTGAAGCAGAAATAATAAAATAGTTTGCAAAAAGGATCACGTGTATAATGGTACTTTATGTGTGGGAAATGATAGCCCATTTATTGGACATTTATCAAAATAACTTCACTGAAAGCTATTGGGACAGATCACTTGACAGGACTCAATTCAAGAATGCTTTCCAAGTCAGAAAACAGAAACATGCAGAATCTACTTCACAAATCCGGTTGGAGCAATGGAAAATTTGGTAATCAGTCCCTTCCTAAAGCTGTGGGTTTCACTTGGAATACAATTCATGTACCTACACTGTACATGTACAAGTATAGATTTGGGGGGGGGGTTTATACCATCTTTGACACAAAACATGCCGCCATCATCACCTCTCTGCACTGCAGGTTTCTTCAGGCTTCTGAGCCAGCATGACATGGGTATCTTTGAGAAAAGCTTGACTTCCATTCAACCAGACATACAGGATCTTCAAAAATGGCTTTTGGGGGGATGTTTTTGTTTCAATGCTTTGGAAGCAACTCTACAAAATGAGTCTGGCTAAATCTCACTTCGGCAGGTCACTTTCCTGGATTGCATGCACAGTCAGATCGGTGAGACGACAAGCCTAGACGTGAAGCATGACAGGGTATGATCTGCAAAATGTGCTGGTACCGCAAGAGAAATAAGTGGTAATCCCTGGATTTCTGGTGGGTCAGATGCTACATGACAGATGAGCAAACACTGGCAACAATCTACCGAGTACCGATGATGTTCAACAGTTCTCACTGCTCTTTAATGCTGAAAGTATCAGTGAGTGGTGGTTTTTTGTTTTTTTCCACATCAATGAAAATGACTGGATAAACTGATTGAAAAGGACCGTTGATCATTGTCGGATTTTGAGGCAAGGAAAGAACCTTTAACACTTCAATGAAATCATTTATAATTCAATATGAAGTTTTCATCACATCGGTCTGCATGAATCGAACTGCACTGCCGGCAGAACGCTTTGTGCACTGATTGCCACCTGTGAATTAAGCCCATTCAAAATTAAGTGATTATTATCAATGGGAGATGCTTTTTCCCTGTGCACGAGAGTTGCACAAGGCACTTTGATTAAAGTAACATACATGTACTTCAAAGTTATAAATTAAAAGATCAAAAATTTATCAGTTCAGTGATTAAAGTGTCAATTAAACGATACCAGTAACAGTTAAAAAAAGATTAAGTGATATATAAGTACCCACAAGTGCCCACTTCTCCTACACGTTTGGTGATGCCTTTGGCCAAGTAAATTTGTGTGTGTCTCTCCATCAGTAGTCTTTATGAATATTATCTTTCAATGTGTACATCTGCCTAATACCGGTACATACATGTACATTGTACATGTACATGCACGGCACAGAGTCAACCTTTACCAGTAGTTACAAATATGCAGAAAATTTGCAAATCTTACTAAGTGAACTGTACACCTACCTACTCGTACGAGTTATGGTACAGGAAAGCCTGTTCAAATTATTATATACATGTAACCACTTCTGAACACCATACAAAAAAGTCAGATGACATAACAATTGTAAAAATACATGTACATGTCGGAAGTTCACATTTGCTAGACTGTCTGCAAAGAGACTGTATGGGGAAGGTTCGCCTGGGCCCAACCAGCCAACCAGCGTGTCTCTCATATTTCACATGCCCATATCAAACATTCCAAGCCAAGGGACTGCCTGACACTGAGGCTCTGCTCCCCATAAGGCTATGCCTGCATCCATGTGGGTCATCTCCGTGTGAGTCTAAGACTGCTTGCCTGTCTGCCTGCACTATGCACTGCTGTGTCTTACTGCACTGTAATCAAAGTTTGCCCGCCTGCCAGCCAGCATGTCTTTACAGCGAAATCAGCTCTTTGTCAATGTACCAGTACATGTGCATATACATGTACCCATATAACACGCCTGATTTACAAGACTGCCCCACCAATGAAATCCAATCAAAATGCTGGCTTAGAGTTCAGAGACAGCTCTGCACAATGACAGAGACATTATATCTGTCTGTATCTGTCGGTGGGCATTTGCTGAAGTTTTATGACAAGGCACTGGAGTAAGAAATGTACAAAAAAGTTCCATTTGATGACACTGATGTTACATATTGAATATACTTTCAGAAGTCTTAGGCCATGTCCGAAACGGGCTTCCAGAGCTACAGCTACTGTCTTTGCATCTTCACACATTTCCCAGACCTAGACCCACATGAAGCTCTAGACAAGAGTTTGGGATGCAGCCTTATTCTTTTCTGAACACTGAAGCATGTCTTCCCTGATGACTTCACAGCAACAGCACCCTCAGTTGTCTAGAAAAGCATGGATAATTTTAATTGTTTAAAAGTACGCACTTTTCAGAGCATTTAACCAAATAGGAGTGTAAAAGAGTTTTTATACAATGAAGAAGAGTACAAAGATCCAGAAGAATTGTGTCTAATAAAAATTCATTGCAGCTACATGTATACTTTAAGCATATAAATGTTTGTACAGACAGTTTTGTATGCACTATGCCAGGTCACATCCTGTGGCATGAGCAATAAACTGGTCGGAGTTCTGTGGAGGAATAAGGTTGATGAGACAGCAAGGACTCCAGCATCAATACAAGTACTCTGGGGCCTAGCTGCATGACAATCCCTACTGATCGCAGTCATCGCTCGCAGCGGGGACGTGATGGAACGGCATTTGAGTTGGGCATGTCACTTGAAAGAGTGGGCAGGGGAGGAGGCAGGCAGGAAGGGTCGGGGATAATGGAGGGAGAGAAGAGATGATGGATGAGGAATCAGTTAGGGATCAACCGATGATTGGATCGGATCGGACACCAGATCAGGTCAATGTTCGGCAACATCGGTAGAACATCGGATCTGCAAAATTTGACCTTCCTTGCTGATATGAATGCCAATTTTAAATTGAAGAAAGGGACAAACTCCGCACTCAGTTCTAGCAAACGTACATGGTACATGTAAAACTCATAGTTATTTGAGCATGAACAAAAACGGGGGTGTTTTTCATTTGGTGAAATAAATGAACAGTTATACCATGGTTAAACCCATGTAAAGTATCCCCCCAAAATTACATCTGTGTAATCCGCGCCGCAACATCTCATGCACGGCCCGCAGACCCAAGAAGCAGTCAGTGTACACTGTACATGTTTACCATTTGTATTGAAAGCCATGAAGAGAGCCAGGGAACTTCACCACATGTGGCACCACAAGGTGCTGTGTGACCAGTCTGAAGGGAGCCCGCAATTTAGCCTTTACTCAAGGCGTGTGTGGCTACCTGGACACACCGCATGTACATGTACCTGTGCCGTTTGCACAACAAAGACACCAATGCGAGTGATAAAGCCATGCGCCCAGCATGGCGCATTAGTGCCATGTGCGCCCTAACTAAGGGCTAGCCGTGATTC
The DNA here is from genome assembly GCF_054643075.1 of Acanthaster planci. Classification (NCBI taxonomy): domain Eukaryota; kingdom Metazoa; phylum Echinodermata; class Asteroidea; order Valvatida; family Acanthasteridae; genus Acanthaster; species Acanthaster planci. The sequence goes on along the minus strand of NC_141785.1, from coordinate 8,717,412 downwards.
AGCCCGAGGTGCTTTGTGTCTATTATGCATGTATGCACTACGCGCGTTGGATTTGAATACAATGGAGCACTATATCGTGTGAGCAGCGATGTGATTATACACAATTCTCTCAACTCAGTGACAGTACATGCAAAAGTTTAGTTTTTATAACTAATCCTATTACCGGTAATGTGTAAACGTACATTCTAAGTTTTAAGGGAAAACACTGGTTTTGTGTTGTTAGGAGCAGGCCTACAGGTACACGCACATCCTCTTAAGGTTACGTTTTCAGTTATTGTCAGTAAAAACATCAGATTGGATCGGTCATCTGACGATGTTCCGATTAAAGCACTGGACATCGGATCAGCAGTTAAAACCTACAGTGCATGCACACTTGGGGAACTGAACCGCTAAACAGATTAAACCCTACACCTCAGAGCTAGTTTCACTGCAAATACATGTACATTTTCAGGTCTGCCCCAAACTGATGAAAACTGAAAATTTTGTCCCGTTTCAAGATTATGCAGTGGGTGAATGCAAATGTACATCACTGAGGGAGAGACAACATTCTTCCCTTTTCAAAGATCTCTTTTATGGGGTCCAAACTTGGGGTTCATTGTTTTCATGCCCTGTCACATCTGACATGATTGTGTAAGTGTAGAACATGTTTTTAATGCAAATTACTGCTAATTACCTACCAAACAAAAAAAATTGAAGTTAAGTTTTAATGATACATGTACATGTATATCTATGTCAAATTTAAAAGGTCAGCAAGGTGTAACAGGGACACAATAATGACACACTTTTGAACCCCGGATTTTATACTGGTACCCCAGCACAATTTTTACGTCGTCATGTCAGTCAAGTCCTCATCGAAATATTGCATTAAAAGGTCCATTTACTTTAAACATGAATCTGGCAAGAAGATTTGGTAAAGTTTAAGTATACATGTAATGCCGCCCAATAAACTAGCTGTACAAATGTTCTGTTTCTATCAATCACAGAATGAGGCCCAAAAACATTATACATGTAAGTCTACAATGTAACACCCTGCATGATACATTTTAGGATATAATAACAATGTATTACAATGTGTGCATGTGTAAATTACACTTGTATATATATATACATGTATATGTAATGCACAGATAAGATTTGCTACTGTCTTGTTCCCCATGCAAGCAAGCACCAAATGCACTGTGCAGGTACAATGCACCTCCTGTACATTGTTTGTGTATAAAAGCCTAGCTACCACTTGATTTTCTATTTTGTCCGGCACTAATTGTAGAATAATTGGTTTTTGTAAAATGCACGAAGGACCGTGGCGGGCCCAAAGTTTGCAGTGGTGGATGGTCGGATCGATACCTGTCATCCTCAGGTTCGTTGCCTGCCAAGCTTGGATATACTGTATGCACCATCAATCCAAGGTTGGATGAATTCTTTCAGCACTCGCGATCAATTTGGCAGGAAAGATCAAGGCTTTTGGGGAAAGGTGACATGGAGCACCAGAGCCTCCATATTCAACGTCCACAGGACAGATGTTTAATTTGATGGAAGGAGGGGAGACGTTCTGAACATCCCCCCAACTGCGTACTTGTACATGTACACAGCAGTTGGCTGATCACAAAGCATCACTACATGTAGAGGGCCATTTTAGTAAATGAAGGGTCAGTCTCTGACTTAGGATCATAGAGCTAGGGTATATATAAAAACTAGAGCACTAACTTCTTTCTCCACACAGAGAAATTTTAACGCTGTCCTGGGCGCACACATTTTTAATCCATGTGCGAGCTTGTAGAACAGTCAAAATCAGACAGAATGAATATTGAATAATGTATTCTAAATGCAAGGCACAAGTACAACATATGGGAACGTCAGTGCATCTTTAGAATAAGACACACACACATACAGAGCAATGAAGCATGTTTATTTACATCCATAGCTGATTATTTTAAAATGATTGTTTCCCTAACATTCCAGCTACCGGTAGGTTGTCCGATTTCACATGCATGTACAGTATTTCAATGGTTGTCTTTCAATGAATACCGTTCTGCTAAATTAAAAAGTCTTTCCCTTAATTTAGTCAGTATTAAGCGAGTTGACTGCTCTGGGGCAGCAGATGTCGTGCGTGCACATCGGGTACTGATAAAATGCAACTTAAAAAGAAAGGTCACATCAAAAATCATGCGCAGCGCATATACACTCGCATTTTTTGGCGCGGAGCAATTAATGAAATGCTCATTTACTGATTGTGCATTCAGGTTGTTGATGACTGGCTTTGCTAATGTACCAGCATCATTTTAGAATACAGACGCACACATGTACGCAACTAGCCGTACAAAAGCCATACACAATGTCAAATTTTCCACAGGTTTGTGTCAAAACATGGATGTGGCCAGCAGGCATCATTTTGTACATAAGTCAGCACTATAGTTTTTATATATACATGTAGCTCTATGCTTTGGATTCATCTTCAGCTCTAACTAAAAAAAATTCCCCCTCAGGATATAAAAAACAATTCTGGCCTACCAGAAAAGGGAGAGGGTTCCCTCGTTTTCTCAAAATGGCGCAATCTAGATTCAGAATTCGCATCTTGGCATAAACAGAAAAAAAGCCCTTTTAAGCTTGTTATAGTTGGGCTCTGAAGACAAATGACACTGCATTCTATTTGGATGCTTCCATATTTATTTGTACAGATAAAATCTGAGAAAACATGTTTTCCTTAGAGGTGCTCTTTAAACCAGGGCTTCCAAAGGAAGGAGTGTAAAACTCATGAAGTTGGACACCAAGGCCAAAGCCTGCCTTTGGTTTGGAAAAATCCCACGGACAAAGCAATGTGCACACTGTTCATGTCATCCATTATGCCACGAAATGACATACATGTATACACCGTACATGTACAATGTTTTTCGGTGTACCGTCGACAGACTTTGTACACCCGATACAACAGCTGATGGTGCAGAAACTATGCACAAAACATCAGTTGTGATGCAACCTACATGTACGTGTACACTGTATGATGTGTACACGTACACATATGCACTGACAAAACTATTATACACGTAGGTTTCATAACACCACACAGGCAGCTATGATTCCTCCCTCCTGCCTGTCTCAATTACATCACTCCATTCAGCCTGTTGAGATTTCACTGCGTAGGTAACGGTACATGTGATTTGGAAATGCAGAAATTCATTTACCTATATACTGTACGTAATGTATACTGTATGTACACTGTACATTACTTAATATAAAAATGAACAAAATGGGTCTGTAGAAAAAACACTCCCTTTGAATGGAAACCATCTTCATGTACACCTTTCTGTTTAGCAACATGTACATGTATGTATAAAATACATCTGGATCATTTCCACGACAGCCTCAGGTGCCACTTGCCAATATGACTAGCAGTACTTGCACTGTATTCCCAAGAGCCAAGAAACGTGTGCCCAGCTACGTACACAGTATCACACGTACGACTCTCCGCAGCGAGAGGTGATCATGGCAACACACCGAATCAATGGCAAGTCCCACCTGGGGAATTTGCTAATCCCTCAGTAAGAGCAAATAGCAACGTCTGTCAAATATCCGTCAACTGATCAATGTTAAATTCACAGTGTACATGTACGAATATGACGGTAGTTTCCATTTTCGTATCTGTTTACTTTTTTTTATTATAGTACAATAATAGCCTACACTGTACCTTGTAATGAAATGTTCTTGCACCCTGTTCAAGTTTTATTTTTCCCTGCAGTGATGTCTGCAGTAATATCAGGAATACGGGTACATTTTAATCTACAGTAAGCCAAAATGCCTGACGCACTGTGGAGAATCATGACTATTCAGATATATTTAGAAAGGATTTTGAAAAGAAAAAAAAGTATGACACTGAAAGTGGCTATCTGATGAACAAGGTAACAAACACGATCGATATCCATATCAAATTTCTAGTCAACTATACAAAGTAAGTTCTCATTACAGTATCAAACAGATACCGCAGACACATAAATACATGTACACGTGCCTAACACATATCATATTCCAAGCAGACAGATGCATACTACATGTAGTTGTATGGCAAGTTTCATGCATTGTATGTGTACACGTACATGTATGTACATGTATATGAAAGCAGCTACAATTGCCAATCTCACATTTGCAGGCAGGATACGTGTAGTTTACACTGTTCATTTGGCAATCTCTCTTTGTGCTTGAATCTCAATCAACAACTGGCAAACAAGACTTCCCTTTCCGAAAACAGTAATCTTCTCACACGTGCTGTACAGTACATGTGATTTTCCCGAACTTCTTGGTATGCTCGGTACAATGCACATGCAACACTGTACACCTCTACATAACATGTCCTGCACTCTGCAAAGATACATGTAAAATATGGCTCTGTTTCCAATTACTTATGGCATGTGAAAACAGGGTCGGTGCACGAAGTACATGTAGGTACATGTAGGAATTTTTCACATTTTAATACCGATTCAGCATGCGGCTAATGAAGGGCTCACTGGTTAAAAATAAAAACAGCAAAAGAGGTCAAGTGGCACTTTGTTTCAAGTGAAATGTGCATAATCATATTAAAGCTCAATGTGAACATTCAAATGCAGTTTCATATAAATCACAGTGGCTACAGAAAATACTAATCCTCCTACTGCAAAAAAAAGGGATGTGTTGGAAGGACACCAGCCTAGCTGACAGTGTGAATGTTTGTTTGATCACCAGCACTACAGAAGGGTACATGTACCGTAAGTGTGATGCATCATGAAATTATTAATTTAAAAAAACAAGAGATGCACTCCAGTATAAAAAAAAAAATTGCTTGACATACACATATTTGCTCGTCACTATGAAACTGTCACTTTTGTGATAAATGTGGGTAGGGGCTGTGCGGGAGAAAACGGAGGGAAATACTGGAACCATTCCCACCGTAGCCATGCCTCAGGCAATCACGCGTATGGACCAGAGAGTGCCTGGCCAGTTTCCGACAGGATGAGCACAAAATGCAACACCACGGCAGCCACTGTGTGCACATTCTCTCTTCACATTAGCAGATTACAAAAGGTGTGCATCTAAGCATAAAATGAGAAGAAAGGTAAATGTACCACTGCTAGTGTACAACATGGCTTTTACTGCTCGAGTAAACGTAACGGTGCTCGTCGTGCATAATTAGCATAAAATGTATACATGTACATGTAGGGTCATCCTACAAAGCCACATGTACATGTACTAGGTACATACATTTTGAGTAATCAGGCACTGATGTAATTGTCCACCCATGACAATATGCAACTCTCAAAAGCATTTATTAAATCAAATAGAAGGATCTGGGCGTAATTGTAATATGAAGCAAGAATAAAATCAATCATCTGGTTTTTCAATACAATGTTTGTAAGAATCCTATACAGTACAATATGAGAATGCTGTAAAACACAGCAACTAGCAGTAAGTGTACCCGGTATGTCAGACCATGCTACACAGTAATACATGCATGTATGTACCGGTATGTATGTATGTACTGGTACGAGTACAATGTGCACCAACATATGCATGAATTAACGTCAACACTGAGGTCACTTTTCCAGGAACCATCATGAAACCTCTACAAAATCTTCTGCTTTTCACGACACCGATGGCACATTCTCTGTACTTCAACTTTTAAGGGGCACCCAGCCCCAAGATAAAGAAACAGCAGCTGGGTTCTGCCTGCCTCGGTCCCGGAAGATTCTCCTACATGTACCAGTATGCTGCACAAACACATTATGAAGACTTGCAGAGACCTGGGAAGGTTAGTATCAAATTGAACGATTCTGCTGGTTGAGAACAAGGCCAAAGAATTTGGGCATTACAAGCTACGGTACGGGCCGTACACTACCATCAATATCAGAGTCTGCATAATGAATTCAGGTGGACAAACTTCAACGACCATCTGGACTTGGCACAGAGGAAAATGCGTACCGGTTCCAAGTCGCAATGGCCGTTTCCACGACGGACACGCACACACAATTGTTGTAGAATGTGCCTGACCACACTGCAATTAACCTCAATTACTACTGTAGATGGGGTTTGGCACGTTCACACAGGTCCACTGATACTTTGATTACACTGCATACATGTACATGTATACAGGTACATGCACATACTGTACACGTACATGGAGGAACATGTCCATGAATTTACACATGCACAATGAGGAAGGAACGGACAGATTACTTGTAAAATTATGCATTTATCAGTACATACACAATGGTTACCATTGAATGACAGCACTTTGTCCAAGACAAGAATACATGTATTTCTATCCTATAAGGGCATCTGTTGTATTTTCTATGGTTCTCATTTCCAATCAACCCTCATTTGCGGCTCTGACTGAGGAAAAAAGATTTTTGTTTTATGCATCCAACAGTGTCTGGAATTGACCACCAAGGAAAAAACATCCGAATACAATGACAAATTTAGGCATTTCTGGGCTTAAGAAAGTAATTTTTTCACTCCCTCCCCTTTTCCCCTGAATTACCGATCCTCCCTCAAGGCAAAAAACATATGAAAATCATTAAATGAACTACAGACACCCTAATACAAGGAAGCAATGGGACAATGAGAAAAGAAGCCACAAGTGAAGTAGGCAACAAGGAATGAAGAAAGCACAAACAGACTGATAAATCAGGTTGATACATGTACATGTAAATCAAAAGCACTGCAGAAATACTGCACTGGCAAGATGCTGGCTGTCATTTAACATCCCAGCCCAATTAAGAATCATACTCTTACAACATTTTTATCAGGTACACCTGTCAGGTAGGAAATTAAACAAACAAAAACAAAAAAGACAGAGAAAAAAGAGAGAAAGAAAAGATAGAGCTGGCCATACCTGAAACTTCTACGACATCGCCGGGCACCAGGTCCCGGGCGCGTATTCTCTGCACGCCGGACTTGTCCATGCGGATCACCTTGGCTATCTCGGGCTCGTATTCCTTCAATGCTTCGATGGCGCTCTCCGCGTTCCTCTCCTGAAATAGTGATGGAAGTAAAAAGCTCAAGTCAGTGTTAGACACAGTGACCTGTCAAGTACCCAGCCGTATGAAATGAAAGAGGCAACTTCCATCATACTTTTCATAGGAGACTGAGGTTTCAGATGGCAGAACACCAATAATGCTCTCTGCAGGTTCAAAGCTCGAATGAAATGAAAAAGGCAACTTCCATCATAGGGGACGGAGGGTTCAGATGGCAGAACACCAATAATGCTCTCTGCAGGTTCAAAGCTCGAATGAAATGAAAGAGGCAACTTCCATCATAGGGGACGGAGGGTTCAGATGGCAGAACACCAATAATGCTCTCTGCAGGTTCAAAGCTCGAATCCCAATACAGTCATTTCTTGTTCACTGAGATACTGATTACACTGAACCCAAGTCGGTCTCCCATTGTGGTTAATGCTGATGACTTGACAAGCACTTTAATGTCTCCTTCTGACCTTTTGTTAAATAGTTGGAGAGGTTCATCTTGACCCTTGGTTGGAATACCTGTACTTCACCCTTTAGAACAGCCCCACCTTTGTTGGGGACAGAGATTTACATCTACACAAAATGCATGGCACGACCAATTTTAAAAAATGCATGTACATGTAGAAACCTAGGATTCTGAATGAGTATGTTGATTTGTCAAGAAACCAAAGTCCATGTGCCTTTGTACACAACCTCTCCTAGATAAATTCTTCCCAATTCACAAAGTTCAGTTTTGACTTCAACAACTTCTGGAATTCTACTCTACACCACACACCAACACATTCGATACTTTGGTGCCATTGGTTACCATGGGTACGACTATTTTTCCCTTTTAAAAATACATATAAGCCGCCTCTATTTTTAATAAAATTGCTGTGACACATCACACTTGCATTAGACGTACAAGAAACTCTTCTTTCATTAATGGCTCTTCGTGAAACTCTACCCGTAAACATTACAAGCCTTTCACAAGCTCGACATTCAGATGTGCCTGATCGGAGTGAACAATCGCACGGATTTTCATTAACTTGGGTAACCCGAATCCCAACTAGGATTTCTGCAACAGCAAATGCATTGTAAACGTAGCATACAAGACCAGCACACAACGCATTTACTAATGAAAAAAAAAGCATCTTATATTTCAGCGAGCAGCTATGCTGACCTTGAGGAGGCATTGTCCACTTTTGAGTGCTGCATATTTTTAATGGTTGCTATGAAAATTATTGACTTCATTCAAATGCGGGAACAAAAAATGTGAAGGGTGCAAGAATTCAGCCATTAAAATGAACGGGTCAGTGAATATCAATTAGGCACTCATTTGAGACTACACGCACACATACAATATAGCTGGTGAGAATAATGCAAGGAAAGACCATGGCCACGGAGCTGATGAAGGCGAGCAAGTTCCTGTACATGTACATGTAACTTAAGTACCACCATTCAAGAATTGCGATTATAATATACATGTAGCATCTGGTCAGATGTCTTATATGCAAGGTACGCATATACATACATGTATTTTTAGTTATCACACAAGTGCAAGTGGAACACAGCAACACACACTTGCGTGTAGTGCATCTGTGTCCCGTAGTCCGCTCAGTTTAAGAGACAGACGCTCTACATTATTCTGTGTTTCACGAGCATGAGCGTGATAATGCATCTATCTTGAAGCAAACTTGATGCGCAGCGAAGATGGCCTATGCGCGCGAACACACCACCTTTGATTTTAAACTAAATTTAGCAGTTGTGCGTTTTGCTTTTACTGTTAAAAGAGCGAAATGCATTGAGTTAGAACGGCGCATTACGCGGGGTTTGATATGAACCGTGCAACACAGTTATATGTCACACCGCTTGTTGCCATGGATCGACAATCAGAAATGAGAATTTAAGTTTGCCTGAAGATACAGTGTACACTCACTCACTACGAGACTACTTTATAGTGTATGCAAAAATACCATTCAAATTCCTACACGGAAAAGTACCTTGAAGGGACGACATCAACAATATGTATGCCCTCAAATCATATACTGACAAACTCTGAAGTGGCAAATGTACACTCACATGTACATGTGTGCCATGTTTTTGTGTGGAACAAGTTGAAAACCTATCAACAGTTCGATTGGAAAAATGTCCACCAATCAAACGTTGCACGCATGAAGGGATTCATCCCTCCGAGCTACATGTGCAGTACCGGTACATGCAGGATGTATTTCCAGGAATGTATTTTATTAGTCTATCTTGCATCCAATTTTAATGGGGCAACAAAATGAGCTAAATATAAAAAAAATCCATTGTGATAACAACAATGTGATTCAATCTCATGACCTGCACAGAGCATCACTGCTGACAGAGCGTGAAATTACATGTAGGTGAAACAAGTGGTCCAACTTGAATGTATTAAGCACAATTAATTCCATTTTGCCCTTCTCCGCTTTTAATGTATGTATACAAGGTCACATGAGAACACATTCTCAGTTGAAATGTCATAAGCACAAAACCCAAAGTACACACATGAACAGGATTGGGGGGCAAATACATGTACCAAGAGCGGTCAGAAAATGCCTAATGTCCCACTGTTACTTCAAGCTCTGTATACATGTACATGTACAATGTATGTATATGATCAAGAAAGAGTTCTGCTGGAACATTTCCCCCCTCTCCCAACCTAAAAACAAAATTAAACCCTGCCAGCACAGGTTGTACTCTTTGTGTGCACCGTGCAGTGTGAAAATATCGAGCTTCACCAACAGAAATTCTCAAATACTCATGCTGTTCACAATGTCACGGAATGCGGTAATCAAATCTTTTCCAAACGTTTCAAGGCTTACCTGCCATACTCCGACTATTGCATTAGCTATCAGGATCAGAAGAATGACAAAAGGTTCTACAAACGCTGTGACTTTCTCGTCTTCGTCCTCCTCAAAAATGGCTAGTATCTGGTCAGGAAGACATGAGACGGAAAAAAAGTTGTAATACCTTCACTCCAAAGCTGTCGTGGGCAGTTAACAAAAACCTGTTCTGATTGGTCAACGTGTTCATTCTAATGAATTCAGATGGCTTCACACTGCTGTTATTTGGTTCTAATGGAAACAGAAGACTACCTGGCCCAGACTTCTAGAAATGAAATGCTTTGAAAATACGCCAGCCAACCTGCTATTAAAAAAGAAAACACAAAAAAAATGAGCAATTTATTTGTCTAGCACTGAAACTCCTGCAAAGTTTGACGAGCAATTCTACTGAACCAGTACATGTGGGGATGGTACAACATGTATCGTACATAACTGTACATACATGTAAATGTACACTGTAGGCATCAGTCAGTTTTTTTTTCTGTGTTTGGCATAAATTGAATCTGTTACACATATCTGTGGACGTTATCAGTACGAGGTTCCCATTACAAAGTACATAAACATGTACATGTACAGTGTACATGTAGAATCCAACACAGTACCAGGACAGTCTCTGTCAAAAAATGGGTGTCATCTTACAGAGCTTTTTGCTCAATAAATTCTCCTTCAACGGGTATTCGGGGGATTCAGCGGGGAAAAATGAGGAAATTCCCAATTACACGAGATCTTGTGCATTGTTTTTCAACTTGCAACGGCACGCTTGTAAATATATGTTCACAGTTAAAAAAATACAATAAGGATATAAACTGATCCAAGTAAAAAGTTGCATCCTGATAAAGGAGTGCAATGCAATGATTTAATGTGGATCCACAGTCTTTAATTTTAATGCATATGAACCCTCAGAGCCAGAATACTGTGTGGCCCATTCACAGTTGGGGGGTGGATTCTGTGCCCTCCCCTTCCTAAATTCAGCTGTGCCAGACTTGATATTTTGAAACTTGGCAAGCCCGTGAAGACACTTGTTATCATTATCAAAATAAAGTTTGAATTCAACCAAACATACATTTTTGTAGTTTTTTGTAGTTGCATGTACCTGCATGCCAGCCTATACATGTAGCTGTACCTACATTGTACATGCCAGCCTGTAGCTGTACCTACATGTCAGCCTGTAGCTGCACCTACATTGTACATGCCAGCCTGTAGCTGTACCTACATGTCAGCCTGTAGCTGCACCTACATTGTACATGCCAGCCTGTAGCTGTACCTACATGTCAGCCTGTAGCTGCACCTACATTGTACATGCCAGCCTGTAGCTGTACCTGCATGCCAGCCTGTAGCTGTACCTACATTGTACATGCCAGCCTGTAGCTGTACCTGCATGCCAGCCTGTAGCTGCACCTACATTGTACATGCCAGCCTGTAGCTGCACCTACATGCCAGTCTGTAGCTGTACCTACATGCCAGTCTGTAGCTGTACCTGCATGCAAGCCTGTAGCCGTGTATGTATGCCAGCCCAAGTGCACTGAGCACTGCAGTACTGTGGAAAAAGTAGTTTTGGTTGACCAGTCTTAGAAAAATGTGGGCTGCACAGGAATGGTATGTTCAATTTTCACAAACTTGTGTCAAAATGACTGCGAGGAGTTGACTCTAAAAACTCACAAAAAAAGGCTCAGCTCCTGGCCAAAATACAAGCCAGCAATATTGGAAAACACATGTACATGTATGTCAAGAGGAGACAGACCCCCCTCCCTTCTTAAAGGGTTAAATCTTTCATACACTGCATTAAAGCAAACGAACAGTTTCACAAGTCCCCAAAACTAAGAAAATAACACCTGCGCGGTATCAAACTGCATGAACATGATAAACACATGAGCCAGTACAGTTTTCAAGGGCACACAAAACATCAGACTTGTTGACAGCCATTTTACAGGTTGGCCAGTTATATGTGAATTTCTAGAACAAGACCGGTTCTGTGCAGATAAATCAGTAAGAAAAAAAACCTTAACAGGCCTGCCGCCCCACACATCTCAAATGCAAATGTATCTGCCAGGCATGGTTAAGGCGCAGCCCTTCAACCCAACTTCCTGATTCTGGTGTGGACATTAAAACAATTTGCTGCATCACCCTTGGAGTGGGGCGAGGGATTGCTTTCAGGGCCGCACGCCTTGGCCCAATTTGCTATTTGATTTGCCAAAGGAAAGCTGTAGCCACTGCATGGTAAACAGACAGGCTGCCATGGCAACGAGCTGTTCCCTGTTTTGCTCTTTGGGCCAGGGAGCCTTCAGGTATAAAACCAGTATACCATTTCTGTGGATATAGTCGAACCTCGTTAATAAGAGGTCTTCAGACTTGGCAAATTACAATGTACCTTGTTGTAACAGGAACCTTGTATTATCAGGAATGAAAACAATGAAAAACAAAAGATAGGGACCCAAAAGTTTCCTTGTTGTTACAAGCAGAATCTTGTAGTAACAGTGCTCTTATTAATGAAGTTCAACTGTACAGACGACCGTACATACACGTACAGTATGAAATGTACATGTGTAATGCCATTGGATACATGTACACTGTAATTCAAATACAAATCAACATCAAAGGGTACACTGTACCGGTGTATTCTACTGAAATCTTAAGAAAGATTTGAGATGGAAAGAAGTTCTCTGGAATTATTTAACCCCAAGTGTCCAGGTACACGTATTTAGCAGTACCATCAGCAAAATCATTTTGTCACAAGCACACAAGGTCCCATGATACAGCACAGAAAAAACCTTGCTCTATGGATACAGCATGTACTTATGTACATGTGCACAATGGATATTATGTAACTGTAAACAGAAGAAAACATGCAGATCTAATCAGCACGGCTTCTGTCATGTTAAATGGCATGTAATTACATACACATGTACATGTACATGTATGTACTGTACATGTATACATATACAAAATGTACAGTACATGTACTGTATGTGTGCAATGCCCAGATGTGACTGTGCAAATGCAGGAGGGAAGGTAATTACAGGCAGATTACAAAGCTGACAAGATGGTCACTGGGCTGGAGGGTAAAAGAAACCTACAGCTGTCAATTACATGAACATGTTGGACTGAGGACAGTCAACTAGACAGTGATAACAGTAAATGGTACATGTACATGCGCTAACCTTACATACCTACTGTGGACTTGTGAACAAAAGATGTCCACACTATGCAGGAAAGGAAGACGTTCTGTGGACTAGTTACATGTAAACATGTCCACAGGAATAGTCAAGGAAACCTTGTACAAAAAGCCAGCTGAAAATCGTGTTCTCAGTTCAAGAAAAACAAGTGTTTTCACTGAGTTTTCTTAACTGCACAAAAAGAAAGGAATGTGCACACCAGGTATGTAAGGTAAATGTGGTGTACGCACATGTGCATAATGAAAAATGCCGCAATGATTAAATGTATTCCGCCAGTTTTGTTTCATACTCAATTTCACTCAAGCGAATGTTTAAATCATTTGTTCAAAGCACACAAAAAAACATGTGAACAAATACCTACATGTACAAAGGTAGGCTTCAATAATTTAAATGTGTAACATGATGGTTTAGAAGAGATCCCCGGAACACTTGAAAACTTGTGGAGACTGCAGTCACTCAAAACTGGGGTAATTCCCTTACAAACCAAAATCAATATTGCCAACTAATAGTGCCTACGGTACGTGTAGAAATGTTCTTGAATTCCACCTCAGGAAAATAGACCATCTACAGTGTACATACATAGGATGATACAAGACAATGCATGCACAGTACGCGTACACCGAGTCTAACACAACAGTCATGGATGCTTCAAAGTCCTTCATCCAGAAAAGGGTATCAAGTGTCCTGTTTAGTGACAGTACTGTAGCTGAGATGCGTATACATACATTGTGTACATGTACAATCTACATGTGCTTTCAGCAATCCTACAATATAACCCCAAACCTCCTAGGGGATTTTTAAAGATCAATCCCAGAATGTTTATGGGTCAGGAAAAGAAACATAAACCCGTCAGAGATTTTATGAAAACGTACAAGGAAAAATGGGCCTTTTTCTTTCCTGATAAATGTTTTGTCATTAAACCAGCATATCATTTTATTTTAAAAAACAAACACTAAGAGCCAAGCATTTTTCTGGATTTCCTGATTAAATTGACATAAATCAAACCAACAAAGCCGATCAGTCTTCCAAGGGTTCATTTCCTCCTTTTTTACACCAAAGCGGCATGCAGGAAAACACTTCTCAAACAGCACAAGCCCGCGGGTCTGCGCTGGATAGGCCGAGAGCAGTTCACACCAACACCGTGCTGGTGGTGTCACGCCCACATGACAAGATATCACCGAAGTAGGAGATTTCACGCCCCCACATCACCTCTCAATACCGCTCCCATCGCTGATTCAATGAGCAGTACCGTTAGGTCAAAGGCAATAACACGTCCAGCGTACAGGAGGCGCACTTAATGGCAAGGGGCCTGCATGAAGGATTTTCTTCCTCTTCAGTAAGAAAAAAACTGAATGGCATGTAGATGTATGCCAGTTTTAAAATGCACCAAACCCAACACGGACATTTGACTTCCTTTCAAGCCATCCAAAAGCTCTTTAGGGATGAGGGTGGGCTGGTGTACAATGTATGGTACACGTACATGTAAAATGCTCGCAGTAACTTAATTTTATTTTTTTTATTTTTTATTTATATCTGTTCATTCAGCAGTGCATTTTGCGCCAATTACAGGATGGCAATGAGTGAAGAAATGAAGAAATATTCAGTTTCAGAGGTGGGAGGAAAACCCCAGAAAAATGTTTTAGGGAAAACCCACGGACTCAAGTAGGGACTGAAAACCCAATCCACATGTGGACCAAGCCGAATTCAAACCCAGACCTCAGAGGTGGAGGCGAGGCAAGAAACACTATGCCAACCCGACTCCCCAACTTTTGCATGGAGTAAGAACAACCCTGCTTTGGATTTCAATTTCAAACACTGACTCTTGTGGCATTTCTGCTAGGAACCACCCCTAAGTAGTCTTCCAAAATCTGTCACTCTGCAGGAAACCAATGGCGCTTGCTACTTTACTTAACTTCATGAGGGAAACAGACCCTCATCATAAAGTAACCTTGGCCAAGCTTTACCTGTCGTCAATCCTGCAATTTCCCCCCCCCCTTATGGATTTGAAGGATCTTGGTGATTTAGGGACAATTTTATCACAACTTGGCTAACTCCCCTAAAATCTGACACATTGGCATGTTATCGTTCAACGGATTAGGGACTATCCGGCCTAGCACTATTGGACGAAATCGTAAGGCTATAGCTGGAAACAACCTGCCTGTGGCAGCTGAGCTACATGTACTGTACATTGTGGCTGCCGCCATTTCCCATAGCCTTGTGCGCATTATTGTGTGTCATAGCTGACGGCTTCACTTCACATGGGACTTTGTGTCTCAACCTTGGTTACGTACGCTGTGCTAACATGAATGTACTAAAACTGTGCCATTGGCAAAATGCACGACTTGGGCAGATCAAGGAAGCAAAACTGCCCGTGGTGTTAGAGTTAATCTCCAGCACTGCACAGCTGTTGGGACTACGTTTTAACCCCGTCCTCGTCTGATCACCTCCAAATGTCAATCCAACTGATAATGCTGGCCCAGGGCTCTCCCATGTGCAAAAGTCATAATAAAAAATGTTGCCCCTCACAAGCCAAAACATGACAATGGGCTTGATATTTAGGTGACGAGGAACCACAGAGTAGTGAGTGGCTTTTCTTGAGGAAATGTCAGAGTGGAGTACATGTATATACTTTTCACAGCCTTCACTCCACAGTGTAATCGTACTGAGGTGGACAAAAGGTGAAATGCATTCACTGCCTCTGACGCAAGATGTATTCAGATACATTGGCAGAGGAAGAGGGGGCCTACAAATGCAGAGCAGACAAAGGAGACGTTACCTGTATTACATTAGGGACAAAGCCACGCTGGTACATGTAAATGCATGTTATATTCAAAGTGGGGTGGCCATTTCTCACTGTGCTAGGGCTTGCCAAGCTCATTCGATTTTCTTAGATTACAAAAAATTAGTGCTTTGCATGGAGCAAAAGAAAAAATGTTGGCACTCGTAGGAACCTTCTGCTCGGTAGCTTGCAGTGACACCATGTCATAAGGGAAATTTGTTTGGGGGGGTGGTCTCTAATCTGTACCATTTCTACAACAGTTCCAGTTTAACTCTTCCTCATGATGAAACCAAGGATTTTTCACAGCCCCACCGGGCAAATATCACAACAGAAGACAACAATGATCCGTTTTCAAAATACTGGAGATCCGCTATACCGTATGCCACAAAGAACTTACCAGGGAAGGTTCAATTGTTTTGCAGTGCACTGTGGGAAATGGTTGACAAATTCTACTCACTGGTTGCACACTAGGGACTTGAATTATTCCAAATGTTTGTGAGGATAGAGGATTCATAATGTGCACATTCTTAAACAGCAGTTTTAATTAATACCTTCTTTTTCCTATTGCACAGAATGTTTAGTTTAGTTTATTTATTTCCATATCTTAAATAAAAAATCACATGACTTTAATATCAAAATAACAGAAATGATATGAGGATTCCAAACAAAAAGTGAACGCTTGTAAGAGATCTGGAACCTGTTTCTAATTATTTAAATAATGGGCTATTAATTGTATTACAAGGTCAGAAAGAGAATAAATTATCCATGTTTGCATTAATAATCCTGTTTCATATTAACTAAATAAGAGTCTACAACAATAACTACAAGGGATGGAGTGAACTACTCAAGTAAGAAATAATGTCTAAATTTTAAAAGAAAAATTCCCAAAGTTGATTACTGACGTACGTTCAAATGCTTTTGTCCACCGTAAATTCGAAAAATGTCACTGTTAATTGCCTCTGTTGGCAAAAAATCATAAAGTGACATTTTGGGGAAAGCCTGTAAGATCAGACAGGGCCTAAAAGCCCAATCAACATGTTGACCTGGGTGGGATTCGAACCCCCACATAAAGATGTGTGTTGAATGCACCACTAAACAGTCAGTGCCAACCTCTAGACTCAGCAGGTTTCAGTGACAAAGAGAACAGTCTGTTCTGAATAGCCAATTAACAAATTCTTTAAGAACAGCTACACGTGCATGTATGTCTCTTCCTGGCACCTCCAAAACACCTTTCCTGCATTCAACTATGGATGAAAGAACCTATGACGTCAAAAAAAGGTCATCAGCATCCAAAGATGTCAACACACTGATTCTAACGTCAAACTGTCTCGCCCGACCCGACCCGACCCAGGCAAGACCTAATGAAAGAGTTAGCAGAGAAGGCAAAACATTCAAGATGTTGTCTGGAGACTCGTCTCCTTTTAACTGTACTGTACATGTGCAGAGAATTTTTTTTTTTTTAACAAGACTGGTCCAAATTGAATGATAGCAATAACAGGAAATACAGTTGACATTTAGCTCAGCTCAAGTACTTTATACCTTAATCACTTGGCAACAACCTAGCTTTGAAAGTACATACATATAACCTCTTTACCTTTCAAACTCTCAAAGTGTATAATTGGTATCAGACATTGAAAAAATTGGCTAAATAGTGAGACTCCACGGCACACTGTCTTTTAACAACACCAGACAAAATTTCATGATGTCCCATTTGTAAAAATACATGTAACAATGATTATTCAAAATGGCCTACATTCAGAAATCAAAAACATGCAGAACATGAAAAAAGTGGGGGATCCTGCTGGACCTGCACATACCAGACATTTTTTCTGGGGCATGCCTCACATTCTACCGAGCCCAGGGACTTAAATGTCATCTAAGTGCAGGGCCAGACCCCAAGCGGCTCGGTATGAGCTTTCTGCAGCCCAGCTTAGCGCCCCGATAAATGTCAAAGATGCAGATGCTGATGGGTAGTAGCAGACTGCCGCATTCAACAGGGCCCGATCCCGGGGTTTTGAGTCTGGGGAGGAAATCTGACATCTTAAGGGGGGGAAGGGGGAAGGTCGCCTGTCTATGCCCCGCTATTGTTTGGCAGCTTTCTGTAATGGCAGCATCTTCTTTTCTCCCCGAAGGCTAAGAAGGAACACTATGTTGATTGATGGCATCAAAAAACAGAATTGTCTATCTCTGTAAGACTTATACATGCACATGTACGTGAAGGTGTTCAGTAGGGTCTAGGGCAGGTGAATTTAACCTTAACTCCCCAAGGGTTGCTAGCCCTAACCTTCCCCATTCACACAAAGTTAAACACCCATATGGGACTTTGTGCACAGAGGCTGTTGGACTTCGTTTTTCTGAGGTATGCCAAACCCAATGCAAAAGCCAACTGTTACGGGCCTATCCGCACAGAATTTAACACCTTACCACTGTTTAATTCTGTGTGGTTGGGGAAGGTAAGGGTTAAAGCATACACATGTACTGTACATTCATGTACATGTATACACCAGAACATACACACTGTGAGAGGACGTTGGTTTGCAAATTTTACCCCAGAACTATATGTACAGATTAATAGCAGTTTGACTTCAGAAAGAGAATCTCACTGCTGCATGTTTAATAACCACCGGCACTGTGCACATCTGTAAATGTCATTTATCCACCAGAGAAACCATAGCCTCCTTAGGGAAGGGCATTAAGTCTTGTTTTCAAATTACTATTTCCACTAATCATCATTATGATATAACACTTATTTCTTTGATTTCATTGCTGCAAAGAGTGTCACTTCATGAGCTCCGCTTCGGGACCAGATGAATGATCTGTAGAAAGTATACATACTGTACTTCTTTTCCTGTCATCCCGTGTAAAATGCTCATGTACACCCTGCCAAACCTCTGAAATACTAAAATGTCTTTCAAGCTAGTGCAAAACCATACCACAGATTCCAGAGGAATCAGGAAATGGAGACTGGTCTTTGTTGACAGAGAGTTCGACCGAAATACATGTACTGTAGATGTATGCTACTTCTGAAAAGTTGAGGATACCGACATCAATAAATGTAAACCGTGAATGCAGCAATGCTCATCAACTCAAGCATCAATACCGCGAGATGTCGGCAGAGAAACAGCTTTGCAACTGAAAGGTTACGGACTGTTGCATTTTGCCTCTGTAAGGCATGCTTTGGGCATATAAATAGAGCCTTGGTCTATGATCAGTGCTCTATAGGAAGGTAGGAAAAAATATGGTGTAATTGAAACACAGTATTTTGTCCAACACTGCACAGCTGGCAAAGATCTGAGTTTTTACATAGTTTCTTGACATCACAGACAAGTACATGTACTCCATTAGAGCAGCAGAAGAATGCAAGAACATTTGCAGTTCTGTCCTCAGTGAAGGAGGAAAAGTGTTTACAATTTGAGGCACTGGGAAGACGAGTTACTTAACTCAAGATACAGGGTCCTTTTTTTGCAAACTTCTGTTGCATTCTTTTGTATCCATTGGTAGAAAACTTTAATGCATTTCAAGCAGTGTTGTAGTCGAGACCTTTATGTCCGAGACTGAGACCAAGGCATTCGAGACCGAGACCAGCTCTTTCAAGACCGAGACCAGAACTTCGAGACCGAGACTTTTGCAGTTCGAGACCGAGACCTCAAAAAAAGGTCTCGAGACGGTCTCGAGACCGAGACCAGGTCTCGAGACCTCCAACACTGATTTCAAGGCGACAAGTGAATGCAAAGACAAAGGGAAGCAAGAAATGAGATACTTACAAATGAAATCACAGCTGCTAGAAGTAGAATTTTAACCAAAAGATCGTCAAACTGTTCTAGAACGAGTTGCCAAAGAGCTTTCCCTGAAAAACAGTAGGATTGATAATGACTAGTTAACAACACACACAGGTAATGGAGTGTATCAAAATTATCTAAGAATTCTTCTCTTAAATACAATACTTTAAAGACACAATATTTTGATATTCAGTCAACTGACAGTAGCAAAATCATGAGACAAACTGTTTCTCCAGGCAATGACCTCTGTGTTTAATTAAGTTATTAATCAACACCCTAATACAGTACAAACTTCATGGAACACAACCAATGAGTGAAGCTTTGTGAGAACAACCTCTGCCATTCTACATGTAGCGGTACATGTCTCTGTTGAGACAAAGTTTCTCCCTGTGAAAATGGCACTGAGTACTGAACATTCTGCAAGTGCATGTCTTCAATCTGCTACAATCCTTTTGACCAGTGTACATATGCAGTTCAACTATGACTCCGCCCAGTAATAAGTCATATATTCCATTACACTCTGGCAAAGACACAGCAGGCTGACTTACTCTCTTCTGCAGGCAGCTCTGTTGGGGAACACAGTCAGATTGAGAGAAACAAGAAGAAAACAAAGGTTAGAAGTTGAAAGAAGTCAAAATGGAAAAAAATGTTCAACAAATTTTTGAGGCAAATCAAGAGCATTTTGTAGGAGTCAGTTGTGACCATTTGGTAATCTTCCTTTCTCTATGACAAAGTAAATGCACATGGGTAGAGATAAAATATGCAAGTAAGCACATACATGTATGTACGTGTAACTGGTACATGTTGGTGCCCAGTCATATCATGAATAATCAGGCAAAACATTCAAACAGTCAAAAATCTGTGTTTACACGTAACAAGTTAAAACTTCAAACTTCGTCTGTAATTTGGACTAAAGCAAATACCAAGCACAAGGAACACGCAAAAACAGTTTGGCATCCAAAAATACATCTGCAGTAACTATGGTAACATTACCAGGCCACAAAGGCCAGACTGGTAAAATTGGGAAATTTACCTTAGGAACACAAACAGCCTGACAACTGAAATAACAGACAATACCAGAACATTAAAAGAAATATCCAGGCCCTGGAAAGAAAGAATTCCATTTACAAAGCCACAAATTCTTCCCTGCAGTGATTTATTAGTCCCTTGAAAGCAATCAACTGTCCTTAAAAAGTCCAATTTAGCAGTGAAAATATTGAGGTATGCACATTTAGAAACACAAAGGTAGACATTTAGAAACACACCAGTCTTATGTGTTCATGTACAGTGCGACAAGTGATGTCCGTATATGGAATTCTTTCCCTTTGGAATTACACTATAAAACAGCACTAATGGAAATTTCTAATGAAAACATTATTATAAATCAATGACAAAGTTCACAAAAGTCAGAGTGAAAGAGAGGAATAGGAACTGACCGTTTGGGCCGTATTTTTCCTGGGCAGCCTTGACTTGTGTTTGTGACAATCCCTGAGATTCCTTGACATTGAAAAACTGAAGCGTTTCCGCTATAGTTTTTGTATGAGCCAACTCCATAGTGTCTCTGTTAGATTAGATCCTAGTCTTGTTTAATTCCACCACTACAGGTACCTCTGCAAACAAAATGAAAAACCTGTTTATGGAGACAGTCTGGAAAGAGTTGTGAAACACTAACAATGGTTTAACTCGGCCCCAGCAATGAAAATCTCCTCCCTTTTTTATAATAAAATAAGAAATCCTCATCTAGGCAACAATGAGCAAAATATTTTTCGAGTCAAGTTTACAGGAACAGGCATAGGCCAAGGCTCTGGGCCTACTAGATTATCATTCTTGGTGAAAACTTGGGGCAAGGCTAGTCCGAGTAAGTTGGACCCTACAAATCGCCATTGTTGCCATCGAGCTCAAAGTAACCATCTTGTCCAAAAGAGATTTGAACTGTATGATAATGTCGTGGGGACGACGTCACAGCGCGCTGGCCTGTAGCGGACCATTCACAAAAAGCATGCTGTGTCGGCACACGCACACTGCCGACTGATTCCCGAGTGCCGCAATGTCCGTCGCACAGTTTCGATGTGATCATAGCTACTGGACATACGGTGCTCAGGAATCAGTTGTCAGCACGTGTGTGCCAACAGCATGCTTTATGTGAATGGTCCGCTAGAGGCCGGCACGCTGTGACGTCGTCCCCAGGACATTAACATACAGTTCAAATCACTCCCTGAACAAACGGATGACATCGTACTCGCAAACAAGACCGTTTTCGATTTGAAGGGGAAATTTCTCTTTTCTTGCCAAATGAGAGTAAACCTTTTCATTATTAAAATCTCTGATTCTCATTTGATCCTCACCCGGGCGCATTAGACAGTAAAAGGACCATTTTGGAGGTGAATTCGGAGGATTTTGATTCGGTACAAGCTATTTTGAGTGAAATGAATTAATGGAAGCAAAAGCCTATGGAAGGTACTTGGACCCTACTGTCGCCCGACCATGTCCAAATGTTGAAAAAAAGGCGATTTGTAGGGTCCAAGTTACTCGGACTAGGGCAGGGCTAAGCGCCCTAGGCAGTATTGCCTTTTGCGTATTGAATAAACATTTTGTAAAAACCACATGATTCAATCGTTATATTATCAATTGCCATTAGCATCCTGTTCCTTTAATAAGGAAACAAAGTCTACGTTTTCGAAACAACTTTCATATCAGAAAGAAACGAGGGAAAGGCTTTGGTTTTTAAGGGAAATTACAGGGTAAAATGGCAGCGTAAAATGACGCGAGAAAGAGCTGTGAACAAAGACGAATCCGCGCATGTAGTCGGATTCCTTGACCTGGAACCATAAAAGTTTCTTTTAGGGTACATTCCAACAAATCATTGTATTTCTGAGCGCGAGCTCATTAATATTTTGTGATCGCACAGGATTTTTACAATAAAAGAGACCATAATCAGGAGGGTTCATAGAAATATTTCTATAAATCCTGAATTTGGGATAGTTTCCAGTTCAGGGTATTTCTTTCACAAAAACCTCAAAGGCCTATTTTGGATAGAGGCGGGCGGCTACATTCAAAAATGAGCGCTTAGTTTTATTGCTGTTTTAGGGGTACCTTCCTTGAAAGGCAAATAAAAAAAAAATTTGGTGGCAAACCCTCATGAAATTGAAACGAAAAGTGATCTTCTGGCCATAATCTTGAATTTCCAGTGAAAAAACGCAAACCAACCTCTTCACGAAAGTCAATAGACGGCGCTATTTCAGTCCGATTTTGTACTGTTTTCTATGGGCACGTATTGGTGTAGTGCAACCTGTATGAAATTCAGTATCACAATGGCCGAGTCAGTTAACCAGACGTGAAACAAAATGGCGTGATGCGGTCGTCTTTCGCCAACCTCAGATTAAAAAAAAAATAGTTTTCTAGCTTAAAATTTAAATATTGTCAAAATTTATCAAAACTAGAGCTACTCTACTAAGTACTTGGTCTAGGATCAAGGAATGGATCCTCAACATGGTCTGAATGTCACTCAGTTGAAAAAATTGACTTCGTTTTCCTTATTATAAGAATAGGGTTTTAATTGTAATGAACGCCCGTGTACACTGTTGTGTAATCATGAGACGGCATCCATACTATCACAGTATCAGTGTCACGCGATGCCACAGCGCAGATTCAATCATTGAACATGCATGAGTGAATGAACGTGGTGGCCAACCTATGTACACAACTAGTACTAGTAGTAGCGCCGCAAGCGCCACGCAGCATGTGTGATGCAAGCCTAGCGCCTACACGCCGTACTTAAAGAATACCGGTGAATTTTGGAGCCATTATTTCACTATCTAAGCGCGACAAAATTGCAATACAAACCTTCAGATCGATTGATATGAATCCCCTCCACACGGACCAGTCGTTCCTTTCGACCCTGCCTTGATAAAGAAGAAAATTGGCTCCAAATCATCCACCCCGGCCGCGCATTTCGACGACATCCATGTGTACACAACTGGCAACAGACCTGCTTGCAAGCATGCAGTAGTATAGTTGTACGATCAGCATATGCGCTGGCAAGATTGCTGTCCCAGCATGCAACGTGGTATTAGCCGAAATGTTTAGTGTGGCTTTTTCTGATTGGTTAGTACAGTGCGTGTGCGTTTCATTATCGCTTTTGACCAATTGGGAAAGGTCATAGTTCCTAGTGAATGACGTCAATGAAAATTTTGGGCGAGGGATATCCTTGCGTGATTTGCGTAACCACGTTCCGAACTTCCGACCTATATCCCCAGTGTCAATTTTTTTAAACATCGATAGGCAGATTGATTGAATTTGTTTCCCACTTGCAACAAGTGGCAGTGAAGAAGTATCTTTCAACGACTGTAAAAAAAAACACTTATTTATACTCCTGGAAATTTTTCTCAGGACATAAGGGGCATTTTTTAAAAATAATTTAGCTCCTCACCTCATTTTTCTGACAACTTTGATAAAATGGACAAAGTTGAGTATCATTGTTGATTACACTGAGGCGTCATTGACTTTTTCTGGAATTAATAAGTAAGATTTACGTATCATTTAGGGCAGAAAAAGCTTGACAAATAATGTTGTTGTCATGTGGGGAAACTCAACATTATCAACGCGAAATAAACAAATTATATGTGCCTTATGATCTTGGCAACAGCTAAGTAAGACATTACCAGCACTTCAACAACTGGACTAGATTTTTTCCTTTCTTTTCTTGTTCATATTAGTTTCTCTAAAAGCCGATGTTTTTGCAGCCTTTTAAACCAGGCATATATACATGCACCTTAAAAAAAAGTCATTGTCGGATTTCAGAATTTTGACAAGAATTATTAGGATTTCGAATCGAGAAGTTTATAGTACTTACATGCTCCCGAATTAAGATGTACGGTAGGCTGTTCTTGTGCTCTTTGTGGAACTGCTGTTAGCTGGTCCTTTAACAAATAATTATGCAACCTGACGGTTGATAGCCTAGTTGACGTGTACTAGCTGCACCTTTCACTGCGCATCGGTTTTATTGCCTCCATGAAAACCGCTTTGCAAACCGTGACCCACCACGCACGGGTCGCTCCATCCGTGATTCACAGGGCATGGGGGGCGGTCTGTGTAACCTTAATCAACTCTTTCATCATCTCTATCGGTATTGATTGCTTCTCAAATTATTCGAAGGAATTTCGGTATTATTCCTTTACGTGGTCTTTTTGGCAGGAATTGGAACTTGATTCCAGGGTTGGGGGAGGTGCAAAGTTCAACTTCCAGGTCACTCCACGAAAGTTTCCTTCTATTTCTCGGTGACCTTTAAAAATGTACCGTATAGACATGTCCTTCAAAACTTTGGGCCTGAGTGATTTTTTTCCAAGAATGGACCAGTTACCAATATCTGCACAAACGTCAAAAGTAAATTCCAAACCTACTTGCAAATAGTATTCTACCAAGATGAGACAAAAAAACTTAATGTTCTCAGCTTTAGGCCGCAAGGGGGCGCTACAATCAAACGGGGGCTTGAAATTACGGACACGTTCGGGGAAGGAGCAATTCTTGTTTAGTAAAGCTGCCATCTTTCCACTTTAATCAGTTTCGTTGCAAAGATGTAATATGCACTTTATAGACACAGATGTATCGGAGGTCAAAGCACATTGATTTTGTAGCGAAAATGATTCCTCCGGCACACAATTCTCATCAATATTTACCAGTTCTTTACTGTTTATACTGAAGAAAGTTTACACGAACTTTTTAAAATAATACCAAACAGAGAGATTTTCCACAGATTCAGATTTTACGGGGTACATTTATTTAACAACGGATCATCCCACATAGCCACACGACTGCACTGTTTCAAATTAATGTCTACGTGATTATAATTCGCAATAGATATAAATATACAGGGCCTGCTGCAGATTGGTAACGAAGTGTCCGCTGATCTCCGGCTGAGGTAATGACAGCGGTATGGGTCAGAAAAGAGCACACAGTGGCAAAGGCCAGAAACATTACTTTTACTGCAGCGAGGATAAGGATTTTGATGCGGCGATTCCTCTAGTTTTCTACATTCTTGCCAAATTTCAATAGTTGGTTGTTTTTGTCCGTATTTTTTTCCATTATATCAATCCGACTCTGTGTAGTTTGATCATTCAAGTTTATCTTATTCACAAAAAGTGGCTTGAATTAGAGTTTTCACAGACCTTTTCCTTACTACCCAAAATAACCTCCTTACTTTATAGTAACCACTAAAGCATAAGTAATAACCTTTTATATGCAATCCAAACCATTACACAAAGGAAATACTTGAACTTTGTATTCAGGTGTGTAGAATAAATAAATATTTCAATAAATAATCTTCAGTTAACTAATTCTTCATTAAACAAATGCAAAATAGACCTATAAAGTGCCGGATATCCCTATTCATTTATTTTTTTGTTTCGTATAGACGGTAACCTTTTATCTCATTGAGTAGTATTACATATTGGAAATAGATTGCCTTTTCTTTCTTTCTTTTTTTTATTCGTGACCGTGTTAATGTAATAGCATGACAGAATCTCTAATAAAAACGAAGTAGGCCTATAAACAGCGCGATCTTTTTATGCTAAATAATGAGTGACCCGTACGATAAAAAGTGGCAATAAATCTGTGATTTCCTTCTTAAAGAATCCTTATCTCCAATTGACGTTACTTCAACCACTTTTTGATATACCCATGCTACCCTTTTGGAAGTAATTAAGGTTTATGCATGCATAGAGTTTTGTTTGCTATTTCAATGATTTTCCCCTGTGGTTGATGACTATTTTATACTCTCTCTTGATAAACTACTGCAGAATTTGGAGCAGTGAACAACTTAAATAACCTTAGTATGTACTGAGATTGGCAAAGGGCGGATTTGGGGAAGGGAGGGGGGAGTTGTTTTCATAGGCCGAAAAACTGGGGGTTTTCCTGTAACCTTTATGGTCCTTCTGCATGAGGGGTGAGATTTGGGGGTTTCTTTTAGTTTTTTTTTTTTGAGGATGGAAAAGAAAACAGACCAACAAATCGCCATTCTCTCATTTCTTAAAAAGCTCTAGGGGGAGTATGAGTACCATTGCCCCCCCCCCGATCCGCCCTTGGGATAGACCCATTAAAACCCATGGTAATGATACATTCAGTGCGAGAAAAAATACTTCCTTTTAGTGTCCGAACTCGCTGAACGCGATACAGTCTCGATTCCAGTCTGCCGAACGAATTCAGTTAACCTCCCCGTCAAACAACTGTAATGATCGCTATCAGCACCACGAGCGCCAAAACTCCAATCAAACAACCGATCAGAACTTGTTTCTGTAAGTAGAACACAGTTCGACGGATCGACAAACAGAAGAAAAGGAACATAAACAGACGGTGAGGGGAAGATGGAAGGAGGACAGTTGACAGAGAGGGAGATATTTAGAAATATGATTAGTAATGGAAGTGGTTAGTAGGCCTATTTTGTTAAAATAAAAAGAGAGCCCAAAACGTGTAACGTCGCAAAAAATTAATGTGACACCCATGGCAAGTAATCAGTCGGGCCCGGCCAG
The DNA here is from genome assembly GCF_054643075.1 of Acanthaster planci. Lineage (NCBI taxonomy): Eukaryota > Metazoa > Echinodermata > Asteroidea > Valvatida > Acanthasteridae > Acanthaster > Acanthaster planci. Next base: position 8,690,323 of record NC_141785.1, on the reverse strand, counting down.
GGTGTGCATTGCCAAGAGGCAATTTTCCTCTTTTCTTCGGTAATTACTGGCAATTACTAAAAATTGGTGGTTACTTTTCTTTATGACGGGCTATATAATGTTCGACAACGCCTCTATTCGTCCCCAAGAACTTTGGTCTCGCCCACGGCAGCAAAATAGCGGGCCAAGAACACGGGATTTCAAAGAAACGCCACAAACATTACGCTTTGAGGCTTACACGAGGATGTTTTTTATTTTAATTTGGGTGAGGGCAAAATCAATAGTTTGTTGATTTCCAAGGCTGTGTCTGAAACCGGCTTCCAGGGGCTACAGCGTTGTCTGTCAGTGAGTGAACATTTCTCAACCCATGACGCTCTAGACATGCACAGCCTGTAAAAATGGGGCACAAAATGTCTTTGATCCATTCACTTCGAACATTACAGGCCTCAAGCGGTTTTTTGATGTCTGAGACGACGAACGTGCGTGGTTCGAAGACGAAATTAATTTGTGTCCTTGAAAAACCTTAAATTCAACTTGGAGTGTCAACAGAGGGCGTTTGGATATAACTGGTCCATTAGTCGCATTATTGGTCCTCTTGTGCATAATTAACATTTAAGAAACTTGGGAAACTGTTTATTTGAAAACGAATACAGAAATTCGGTTTATGTACAAAGGTGTTTATCAAGTCAGATCTGACACAGAGTGGAGGACGCAGAAGACAAAACACTGAACCTGGCCTCAGAATGGCTTGACAGTGGGTTCTCTCTACGTGTATATATTTATTATAGCACATCATCGTCGTCATTTTTTTATCAGCGAACCACAAAAATTTCATGAACGATGAAGTCATTCCTATACGAGTACTGTGATGTGTCGATTACGAATTAAGGAATAACCCCCCCCCCCCAAAAAAAAATCAGTTTCGACAACAATGGTAAAAACACGGGAAGATAACAGTCATTAGCTGTCCTGCCAGGCATAAAATAATGCTCTCTCGTCTAAAATACTCTGGGCACAATAACCAAAATTCTTTGTTTTTGTTGCCTGACCTTCTAATAATTTACCTCACTTCGACAAACACAAAACGTTGGCGTAGTAAATTTAAACAACTGAAAAAAATTGGCTTGAAAGAAATCAACTCAACTTCTTATTTCAACCCGTCTGTCGAAATCTGCAGGCCCACGTTAAGTTTTGGACCAACCACAACGGACATTGTTTAGCGTAAGAAGTTTGTCACAATGTGCAAGCCGTGTCCGAAACGGACTTGCAGAGCTACGGCTATGTCTGTCGTCAGTGGGTGCCAAGTATTTGGTGACAGACAAAAACCTAGCCCTCGTTCCAGATAAATTTACTAATGGGAAGTGGCTACAATTGACTACACACTGAATCAGTGGACGCTACAAGCACAGACGCCACGTCGTAGTTTTGTGCCCTATTTATACCCTAATATATAAAAATATGCATTACACAGGGAATTTCAATAGAAGTTTGTCATTTTGTGCCATATTCATGTTTCAGAATTAATACCAAAGATATCGATACCTTTTCTACAAAGTAATAAATCGATTGAATGTGTACATCACATAATGTCAATGACTTCGAAAATAATGAAAGGAAAAATTAACTATGTAACAAAAGTAATTTAAAAGTCATTATTTACTATAATACAAATGAAATACATACATGTATCTTTGTATTTTACATATAATCTGTCAACATAATGATTGAAATTGTCTTGCCACGAGCTTGTGACATAATGGATAACAAAACAACTGATGCTAAAATAGTTACTATTGCTAAAAGATAAACAAACGTCAGCAAATGTCTGTTTGTTGGCTTTAGGTTACGTGAGCAATTTAAAGATACAACAGAGGCATCTAATTCTGGTGCCTGACAGTACTGAATCGCCAAATGTAGGGTAAATTACCGCACCCTAGGCACCTGTCTGAGTACACGTGATCACAAAACCAAGACTGCCGATACACGAAGAAAATGCCCACAGAAGTCATTAGCAAAATAACCATTTCCTAAACTTTGCATGGTGATTTTGCAAAGTGCTTGCTGGGCCTTTATATTCAAAAGACTTTGATTTAGTGTCACTTGTTTCTTTGCAAATTTGATCAGTAACAAACCAGGGCACCACCTAGAATATTAAACACAGGCCTAATACTAGCCAGCCTGTGGTGAAAACCTGGTAGACTTCGAGAAGTTCTAACAATCGAACCCTGGGTCAAACCAACAACGTGATAGATATCCAGGCAACAGATTTGCTCTTTGGGATTTTTATCTTCTACACTCCAAATCGCACCAGCACCAGATAACAGTTTCAGAGAGTTACATAAGTGACAGCTAGGTTACCATCTGTGCGCTCCCCACCTCGCATTAGTTGGGTGTTGTGGCACCGTGTAGCAATAATTGAACCTGTCCAAACAAAATAGGGCAACCCATCTGTCACGAGGCAGATGGTCCAAACAAGGTACATAAAAATAAGCCTTTTGCAAATTAAATTTAAATAAAATCTGGTACACTGGGTTATCTGATTACACAAAAACATAATTATTTGAATTCCCCAAAGTTCTATACCTCATGATTCGGGGCAAGCTTTTTCATAGCAACCACCATCTCTGGAATGGACTACATGTAGTTCCTTTGTGTCCTTCTAATCCACTGAAAATTATCGGTGCACACTGTCTTTTAAACTAAGCAACCAGTTGCCCCAAATTACAAGGTAAAGCAACAGTGTCTTCAGTATGGAGAATTCAAATTGTTATATTCACATAAATTTAGAGAACTCAGTGTGCCAGATTTCATTCAAATTTAACACACAAAAGGCTTATTCCATCTTCATTTTTTCTTTAAAAAAAGACCAAATTTCACAGCCACAAGAGGACTGGCCAAACTAAATTTCACTAACAAGTTTCAAATATTCAAATTATCATTTATATCAACAAAATCACCAAAAACCTATTGGTAAAAAAAATATTTATGTACAGTTACACATTGTGAACAGGTAAATTTTGTGGCCAATTGCGCGTATGCACAAATTCGGCAGTTTCTTGTTTTTTTGACTCTGAGTTTGGGGGCTGGTTAAATGAAGTTAACACAAGCAACAACCACAAAGATGGTCAAAATCCATTTAAATACTGCAAGTTAAACAAAGAAAGAAATATTAAGCTGAAGTAAGTTGCAAAAGTTTCTAATGGAAAAAATTATGTTTATTTGTGAGACAAAACTACTCCGACAATTTAAAGTCAAATTAGCAGTGTAATTCAATTGCACTAGCAAAATTGACACTCACAAAAGCTTTTTGAGACATTTTACAAAACCACATTCCTACATGGACACGTAATTTCCCTACTGGGACTGACATCTCAGAAGAAAGAGGTTGACAGTGATCCGACACCAATAAAAATCTACCATACAAACTAAGCCACAAAAACACCAAATAGACACTGTGACAGGAAATGGCACTTCCACCTGATAACTTTTACAAGCACACTGCCTTAAAAAAGGGGACAGTAAATTTTGAACTGAATATGTACAAACTTGTATTGGCATTCCGTGGACGAACAGACATTTTCATGTGAATGTGCATAAACCTGTAATGGCTTGTACGGCAAAATGGGAATCTTCAATCTTGATATTCACCAACGTATAATGGTTTGCACAAGGCAAGAGCAACTTTCACCTTAATGTGCACAAACTTATACTGGTTTGCATAACAGAAATACAGGCAGTAATTATTAGCGGCTTGTGCACAGACCAGTTCCATCTTTTGCCTGAGAGGAGCATAACCTGTGCATTCACGTTCGGTGGAAGTGGTATTTTTCCTGCTGCGGGTGTACAAGCAGCTGCGCATAGAGGCCACGGGGCTCATGTGGCTTTCCAAATCCCGGCATAAGCTCCAGGCTTCAGTCTCATGAATTTGGCCCCCTGAAGTTGGGACCCTTGGGCAAAACACACAGCTACATTTCCTGTGACTGAGACGGTCAACTGCGTCACACGAGGCAAAAAATTTGGAGAATTTACATTTGGCCACAACAGTGTAAAAATTCCCGAGAGGAATTGTTGAGCTGGAGACGAAGCCCTCACAGAGACAATACCAAGATGTGGAAATAGCCATTCATGTATCGCCTATGAAATTACACTGGAATGTAAATGTATTATTTGACTTTACCTTGCAAATCTGAGGAATTATACCACTTAAACATTGACATAAACCTGAGCATGCACTACTAGTGGTGGCAAAACATGAGGAGGTAAATTCACAAATATTCCTCCATTGCTTTACAATTAACAAGAAACCTTTATTTCAACTAGTCATCCGGCTCATCCCACAGACAGCGTATGTTCTGTTTACAATTCAACTCTGTCAATTTAAAAAGCTGCTCTGATGAGCTGTCAGAGGATGCCTCTCAAGAGGTCTCATTTTACAAGTCCCTACAACCTTAAAACTACACAGGTATTATTATATTATATTACTGATGCTTGATGCAAAGCTTTGACGCCAAGTTTTCTGATCAACTGATTCTCAAATTGGTGCCATTATATGGGAAAAAGTCCTGACATGTCTGTCATTATATGTTGGCCACAGTCACACAAGTCACACCACTAGCAGCACACACTGTTAAAAGATAAAGTGTGGTGTAACATAATAGCCAGTTTCTTTTAAGTCAATAGAACAGTGGTAAACCACGTGCACAAATGACAGTTTCTGAAAGCAGTTGACAAGATCCTACACGGGAAAAAACCGGGGCAAACACCCACGGTGTGATCAGAGGACCATACCAACACTTTTCACTGGTGTTATTTTAGTGTTATTTCAACACTCTTGGTGTTACTTTTAACAACTTCCAGTTCATTGTAACACATGAAGGCAAGTAAAGTAACAGCAGTGGTGTTAAAGGAACGGACATAGGTGTTGTCATCCGATAACACCAAAAAGTGCTGTTTTAACACCACAATTTCTGCAGTGTAAACAGAGTTTTTGCAAGATGTACACACTTGAGTGACTGACATTTTTGCAAACCCCTCAGGAAAAAAATGAGTCAGATGTCAAAAATTAAAAAAAATTTCAGTGGATTAATGATTTAAAATTTTCAACTGATATCCACCAAACTGCTGTCATTTCCATCTCTTTATGATTGAGTTATTGAAATATTGTGGGATTTTTGGCAGAAAATACGCTGTAAAACTTTCCAGTGAGTATTACCAATTAACCCAAGTTTTAAAGTTTTTTCCACTAACTTTATTCATTTGAACTTTATCAACTTCGTTATTTTCCGATGAATCACTTGGACTTCAAAATCACGATAGCTTCCATAATGTAACAGGAGAATCTTTGACAATGTATCAATGAATGGAAAAGCCAATCATGCAACTTGTGAATTTTTTACACGAGGGGTTTGCATGTCCAGCAATTTAAAAAAAAAAATGGCATAGTAATTGAAATCTTGTACTGTTTTCTCTTCAGAATGCACCCTTTGTGTCTCAAACTTGATGCCTGTTTGTCTTTCCCAAGCTTGTCAACCAGTGATTACAGTCGAGCAAGAAACTGGGGGGGTGGAGAAAACGAGGACAAATCCCTACTCCATGGTGTGCGTGCGACTGACAGCATGCAAGGTCATTGGTGGGTGTCCAACGGACCCCTGAAGACGGGAGGGGTGAGGAGATTGACTGGTGCCCCAGTAGAACCGATGATCGTGTAGGCGGTGTGCACCTTACCCAGAAAACAATGGCCCAGCCCCAAGAGGTCAGAGGCCAAGTTTATACATTTGGGACTATCGAAGCTACAAGAATTACTACCACAGCTATTAGAATGCCACAGCATATGAGAATGTATATCTTTTTCTGTAGACGGGAAAGACAAAAAAAAGCAAAGAGAGATATTTAAAACAATTAGAACAATGTGCGTGACATCAAGGTTGTGAATGGTGGGGGAGGGGGTAAACGGAAAAAGAGGGTGATAATGGGGGGGGAATAAATCAGATGAAAAATTTCAATACGGTTAATTCACAAAAGTGTGCCTCCAAGAGTTTGCAATGTGTTGACCAATCACAGTGCTTGAAATCTGTCCACCTGATACGCATTTGGACAGGGTCGACAGATTTTGCACACTGTGATTGGTCAACGTGTTGCAAACTCTTGGAGGCGCACTATTGTGAATGGCCCATTTCAATCTATATGATGACATAAACTGTGCTGAAAGGAACATTTGAATGAGTGTTCCCAAATGGAGTGAAATGGCCTGCAACATGGCATAACTGCAACTGAATCATCATTATTTTCATAAATGTCTATAAAATATTTCCCACTTAAAAAATGTCTCATTTTTCGTGTGATTCATTATATCACGTACAATGTACAAAGAACATTGGGTAGAATATACAAATCACACGTTGCCTGAAATGAACCGAGAACTGAAAACTAACTGATCAAGGGGTTTTACCTGCAACTTGGTGACAAAAATATCAATAGATAAAAATATGAATGCATTTAAGCCCTTGAAGGTGAGCCAACAATTTTGCAGAATTGATTGTCTTCACAAATAATTTAATCTTTGCAAATCGTTTCTCTCGTAATCTCTAAATACCATCTACTTCACGGTAGAGGATTAATTCAACATTTTGGATTCAAACAACCACCACTACCACCAAACCAGTGCTGAGAATCGGAAATATAGAAACAGATATCACTTCAGTGCATATGCTAATTCCCACATAAATGTAATGCACCATTGAAACAAGTCTACTTCCATTAGCAGAAATTTGCCAAAAGTGCTCCTTTTGTATGAGGTGAAAACTGGTGAATTGACAGCTTTTTTTGTCGGGGCAGGGAAGGGGGCGCATGCCTAAATGCCCTTCAAGTTGGGGTTCTGTCAGCATGGAGGAATAAGAACACATTCCTCCATGCTGTCAGTGTACGGTGATGGATTTTTATGCAAAGGGCTCCCAACTGCGTCAGCTGTATATATTTTTATGGTATAGCATGTGAATAGGGATGAGATTGGGAAAGGATGAGAAATCCTCAAAGCATACAGCAGAGGGCATGGTACAATGATGACAATTGAATATGAGGACATTTCACTGCTTTTAAAATCTATCAAGGCACATCCTAAGGTTTGCTTTTTTCCAAATGGCTGCAACAATGTGAATCTTTCATTTTTTTTTCTTTTTTGGAGAAGTGTGCCAGAAAGTAGCAAACACACAAGTGTTTTCAACTTTAAAACTCCAGAATTGGAGTAAAAAATCAAGAAATTAAAGACAAACCCTCAGAAATCGTGTTCCTGATAACATAAAACAATAGACAGATGATAACAAAGTTACGGGACAACATGTGCAGGAAGTCCATTCATTTTGAAGATGTACTGCATTGTGAACCCCTCCTCCTAACACGAACAAAATCAAATGAAAACAAGATCATTGAGAATAAAATGAGTGATAGATTACCGGGAAAAAAAATCTGGAGGGAATTAAAAATCAAATTAAAAAGAGCAGGACACCTGCTGGCTGAGAAGGGTGGCATGCAATGTGACAAACTGAAAAATCCCTCTGCCAAATTCCAGCTTTGAGAAATTAAAAAAAATTGCTATGAACGTGTGATGTTTCCCGACAGATGAAAGGTGTAATCTAAACATGTTTGGGTGTTACGAGGTTCAAATGCTCCTGTACATAAAAAGATAATACATGTACTTTTACAGGAATATTTCAATATGGATGACTAAAATTTTCAACATTTCAGTTGTTGGTGACTTGCAACTTTAGAGGTAAATCAAATCATTTATCATTACATGTAGGCCAACATGCATTCACATCTGACACAGAACACTTGTCTGTAATGTTTGCGATAACAAGCATTTCAGTTATCTTCATTGGCTGTGGAAACTTTTTGACATTTGTGACTGAACTGACACATTATATAAAAAAACCAATCTATTATGAGAAATTATAACTTGTGACCTTGTTTTAACAGATTTACCAAACACATGTTCAAAAAAGGGGGGTTTTATCACCGATGACACCAAATCAAAGTTACAGTAAAGCAAGTTGATTACACAAAAGAAAAGTTCTTGACAATATTTCGTAGTATTACTTGTATAGTAGGTACAGCATTTGGTGCAAAGTTGGTGTGGAAAAATACAATAGACACATCTATCTCTGAAACAGTTAATGCCCAAACAAAACTCAAGCACATGTACAATGTTTGTCAATGGTCTGTTGACTAAAATATGCTTGTTGCTGCAACAGGACCAAATATTTTCCCTTTAAGAGGGTAAACTTTTGCCAACATAAACATGTTTTTGTGGGAAATGACGCAAATATCATGGCATAATTCACACTTGGAGCAAATGAAGGGACAAGAGATTAATTTGACGTGTGCTGCTTGTTTGTGACTTAGGCATCTCATTTCAAGGCCCAGAAGACCTCACACGTAAATGGTGAGGCTGCAGAATTCTTAATTGTTGAGAAATCGCTATTTAAAGACAGTGACTGGAAAAAATGAAACCATGCAATGAGCCTGAGTGGGAGGACTAATTTCTGATTGAGAAAAATGAGAGGATGAATAAAAAAAAGGCAAAAAATGGCTAATGCGTGCTATCAGAAGTTTACTTTGTCGCCTCGATCAAGTTAGAGTGGTAACTAAGATAATGATGAGGATTCCAACCAGGACAGCAATGCAAATGCCGATGACAATCATTTTCTGCAGCAGCAAAATAGAAATGGAAAGTTGGGGGAAGGGGCAAAAGAAGGGTACAATATCAATTGCAAAGACACATTATCGCAAACACAAACAAGCCAAACAAATTACGTGTATGATGAAACTAATCGATTTCTTTTCAAAAAGGGCGGCAGGCCCTTCTTGCGTGGCGTCCAGTCAACATAGTGAGCTGTGCGTGGTAGCTTTGCATGTGCCGCAGGCTGCACACGGGCAGATACGGACTGCCTTTTGTGATTTTCTCCCTGGTTGTCATGTGTTCATAGTACTAACCGCTTTTCCAAAAGAAATAACATGATTATTAAACATGTAACACTCTTTGACAACCTTTCTGACTTTCTCCTCTTGATTTCAATTTAAAAAGGTACATTCAAACAAATTTTGAGAGATTATGGCAACTGTGCGGCTAGACATGTACATGACATGCATGTACATGTTTAATTGGAAACTTCAGACTTCACAATAAATTTTGATGCCCTGCATCTAGGCTTGACATATCTGACATCCATACTTTGTTTTTCTGACATTTCAAAAGTTTGAGAAATCATGGGTATTGAAATAATGTTTAGAGCAATAAGCTTTTATTCATTTCTTTATTTTTAGTGGGAGGACCTCATACATCTAACTGTAAGTTTAAGCATGGTTGAGCAGAAGTTTCCCTTTGTGCTCAAAATTTTCCAATAATTCCCAACGTTCATTCATAATTGGGATTGACTGGAACAGTACTGGTAGTTAATTTAATAAAATCTACGAATATGTTTATAAATTCTGTTAAACTTACAAAGAAATTGAAACAAAACACTTGATGCTCATGCATCAGCAATGCTAGATGTACATGTAGGCCCTAGCAGTGTAATGTATGTCAGTGCACTAAGGAAATTGAAAATTGCTGAATATTCTACGTTAACATTAATTTTGTTTTGCTTTAAATACTAGAGCAAACGAAAATGACTTAAAAGACAGATCACTTTTGAGGAGGCAATAACACTGTCAGAAGAAATTTGAAAAATAGAACTTTGCAACACCTGCCTATCAAGAGATTGGTCAATTCAAAATCAATGTAAACATATTTGTAAAACATAGTGAAAATAAAGAACTTAGTTATTTTTAAATCTGTAATGTGCAATTACGAGCGAAATGCTCAGGAAATGCTCTAGAATGCACCCGAAAGCATCTGAAGTTCAACCCTATGCCACCGCTTCGCAAATTTGTCATTGTGCAAACACAAAAATTCCCCACACCTCTGAAAATTCCTGGGGAGAACCCTGCTGAAATGTAAACGGAAGTCTGCAATGTGAGAGAAATCAAAATGATGGTAGAGATTTCAGGACAATCCGAGTCGGAGGATGCTGGCTGCCTCGGAAGGAACTGGCGGCAGCTAGGTAAAGTACATGCACCTATGGGGAGCCACTAATTCACAGCTGAAGTCCCTTCCCGCAGGCATATGTGCTGCCTTCAGCCACAGCCGAAACGTTTGGATGTAGCTTCGCCACTCTGACCGAAGCCACAGTAATGGCATGGTACCCATTGCTGTGTTGACAGTAGAAAACATATTGAGGACGACATACACGTATATAGAAAACTTTGTGATTAACTTAGATTAATGCAATGGAAATCTAAGCAATACATCACAAAGTGATGCACAGACCTTAACTAACAAGAGGCAAAAGAAACTAAAATATTTTGTCTGCCGAAATCAGATCAAATAATATAGCCGACAGCATCTGGGTAGAGTACTTAATATTTTATTTCAGAGAAATATGGTTCCACTGAATATTCTACAATGCCTTGGGAACAAGCAGGGCAAATTTGCTGATAGCTTCAGACTACTCTCTACATGTACAAGAAGATTTAAATAAGACATCGTTAACGACTTCGTCTATTTCTTTTTTTCTCCTGCTAGGCTACGGTGAAGTACATGAATACTCCAATATACAAACAGTATACAACATTTGAACACTGATAAAACATGTATGTATTTATATTTTGACAAAAGAAAAACAGTATTTTTATAATGGTTCGCGACCACAGATGGGAATAAATGGATGCCAAATAGGATAAATGTGGAATGTATTTTTTACAGCGATGTGAACAACAAATAAAAGAAAGGTCAGTTTGGCTCAGCTTCGGTTTTCAATTCTAAAACTCTGATTTCATGTAGAAGACCAGAGTTTTAGAGTTTATCATTAAACCTTTATTTGATTTTCCTGATAAAATAAATTCTTCCCTCTTTTTATTGGGGGAGGGGATTAAGAGAGAGAATCACAGAATCAAACAGCCCCCTCTATTGGCTAAAATGACTTGACTGTTTCCAAACAAGACTGAAGAATTCCAGAAACTTTCGCAAAACATTCCCGCAGGAAAGTGTGTCTCTTTGGTAACAAACTAAAAAGAAAAAGGAAACTTTGTAATTTCATGCACTCACTACACTGTAAGACAAAAAATGGAAACAACTGCTGGAACTTTGTTCTTTAAAAATGACAGGTTTTTACAAAAACTCTGAACCCCTATCTCAATCGAGCTTACGCTGTACCAGGCTCAACTACTGCTAAAACTTCCAAAACGTAAACGGCACTGACACCTTACATGTAAAAAGGTTGAATATATATATATAAATATCAATGATTACATACTGTAAGTTGTATTGACAATAAATGCTTATAATATGTACAAATTCTTTTTATCTTCAATCGCTCTTCATGCAACCATACTAAGAATAAAACGTGCCTCTAGCACACACACAAAAAGTAATGGCAAATTAGGATTGGACTGATACCAGTCTTCTGTCCTTTTTTTGGGTCTTTTCCCTGCTTTAACTTTCATGAAACATCTGCCAGCAAGTTTTTTCACTACAGCCATGCATAATCTGAGGGCAGATTTTGAGGAAGGCGTGTCCTTGACCCACCCCCAGCAACTGTCGTTGGCTTTATATTGCACGTTCCTATCTGATGGAACTAAACATGCCCTTTTTTTCCCAAACTAAGACATTGTATTTTCTCACAAAATGTTATCCGGAATGGTTTTAGAGTACTCGGTACCCAAAGATTTCTGACACTGTGACGGCTTTGTACCGTTCACTTTACACAGGTGTGCGTATTTATCAGTTTACACAGTGGCATGGGAAGATTACCCCATCCTCTTCTGTATGATATGGGCCACTTCGGTATTTCACAAAGCTAAGGTCTATCGGGAATAAAGCGCTCACATGAGTCAGCATGGGGCTGTGCTGAGAGGACAGACTCGCCCCCATGCAGCTGTTCCTGAATAGTCTCATATTAAGCATGTGCTGATGGGAGTAAAAAAACTGGCTCAGTCCTGACTCCAATTTCACAGTGTACGACTTACAAGATATGGGTAATTCCAGATATTAGGGGTCCGTTTTTTTTCCTGTGCCCCTGTCACATCTACATGTAACATAGGATTTTTTCAGTTCAGAACAGACTTTCTAATTTCCAAGAGTGATGAATTCATGGAAATTTACCTACCAAGCTACCAAATACTAATAGTTAGAAATCAATGCTGGTGATATTTCCCTGTCAAATAACAAAGGTCAGATGTAACAGGGACACAAAAATGTCCCACTTTTGTAACCCTAATTTCTGGAATTACCCATATGCAAATAGCTCTCCCACGATGCAGCAACGTGTGCTTGAGGAATGTGTGTCACAATTTGGTTGAGATGTTTTTTGGATCAAACTTACTCCTACGTGTAGCCTTGAGGTCGAATAGGGTTCGGTGAGCAATACTCATGCTGACGTGATGGGTCGATCTGTGTCAACGATCAAGCTCTGCGAGATCAGCAGATTTTATTCCATGCTTTGTCAAAAATTCTGTGAGCAGCCATCAGCCTTTTCTAATTTGCAGATGTGGAAGATTGTTTTGTTTTCTTTTGTTTTTTTAAGGAAAGTAAAGTTGGAGATTTACAACAGGATCTGCCAATCACACAGCACGATCAGGTAATCATGCAGATTGTCAAATCACGCTCCATGCTAATAGTGAACTTTGGCCTTTGGAACCAGTTGGTTAACTTCCAGCACCTAAGGGAGCCAACATTGATTATCCATCCCAGAAGGAAAAATGTAAGATGGAAAAGGCCCATGCTCAGTTGTGTGTATTAGCCCAAAGTGATTGGTCAAAGATTGCTATGAAACGTGTATGCAGATGTGCTACATGTAAACTATCACTGTAGGCAACATCCACAAAAAAACACGCGTTCGTGTGCTGTTTTTTTAAACCTGCACGAAAATAGCGAGAATGGCAGTTGGCAGGTGATGGTAAATGGACAAACAAGACAAATAAGGATTCAGCTCTCAACTGTGAATATGCATGAGGAACAGCAATAACATGTACTCTGCGTGTTTGCACTCTGAAGGCACACTTTTAAATGTGTTTCGGTTGTACAAACTGACAGGGTTTTGGCAGCTTTGTGTCCTTGCTGGTACCTGACACTTTAGGACATTTCCATTGGTTGTACTAAATCTAGAAGCGAAGAAGATGTGCCTTACTGCAGCAGACAAGTCCTTGCCGATGGTGGGTGCATCTCAACGGTCAGTGAGGAGTATGAGATTTGCAGATTCTGCGCTTTCGGGGATTTCTTTGCAAGAATGATGTGACCATAAAAAGCCCAATTTCTGTGGTTAGCATAGCCATGACACTGGGTTCCACTGTCATGAGGCACTCGAAAATGTTCTCATTGGACATCAGCTAGTTCAACAGAGGGCCAGTGGACAGATGTACTCTAGTCCATCACAAAGAGTAATCACACATCACGCCCAGTTTGCCTACAGGTACATGTCTAGCTAGTCATGCCACAAGTGAAGTCAGGTGTTTTGGGAACGAACGACAACAAAAGGAGGCCTTCACCATGGTTCATGTGAACTGGTCACATGATTTGGCATCAGATGAATTGTGACTGTCTTGCAGTGACGAGATCGCAACACCCACTGCGCATCTGGCTGTTCATGATTTGATTCATCATCGATTTGATTAGCGATCAAAAGTTTTGTGACCAGAGAAACAAAGATCAGCCTAGTAATTCTTACGAGGCCAAATACAAATTTTTTCCATTCATAAAAAGAAGGCCCAACCTACAAGTACTTTGTTCCATATCAATGAGGCGATGGGGTAAACACGGGGGGCAGCATCGATACACACATCTCAACATCTTCACGCCAAAACAAAACTTTTCTGATAAGAAATCCCAAACAATCAAATTCTTCATTTAAACGCGACACTGATGCTCACTTTGAGGGGAGACAAAAACTTCCCCACTTGCATAAATGATAACAAACCTGGGGTTTCTCTACGTGGAAATACAAATCGGCTACTGAGTAAAATTTACACTGTATTTTCACTTTTGATTACAAAGATGGAATATACACTTTCCATGTGTAAATGTAGGTTACACAGTAACAAACACGTAGTGTTTGTGAATTCTACAACTTTTCACCTCAAAATGTTCGTTTTTTTTATAATTCACTCATATTTCAATCACTGAAAACTATTTTCTACATGCGTGTATGACACATCCTTACAAAACTCAGGCCAACTGATAAATCATAAATGATTCTCTCATATATCTGAGAATCAAACACTGAAAATTATGCAGATATATATATATTTAGGTAAAAATGTCCAAAGCAACTCCACGATAAAAAACCTAAAAATAATCTCACGGCGCATCCAGTACTTAAGCAAAAAACTGGAGCAGGATCTCTTCTGAGATGGATGAAAGAATCGACAAGGAAAAAAAAGTGACAAATCAGTAACCTCACACACGCTTAGAAGGATATCCGATGAATATACATGTATGTAGAACTATTTCTTCATAAATACAATTTAAGCATCTGTAGAATATTCTACTTTGTAATTCTAAATAGTTTTACGACTTTATTTCTCTGAATTACAAGCAGCCTTTTATGTTTCCTTTGATACCTCTGCCTCATTTTGTAGGGCATGTCGGTTTGACTCCCACAAACTTGGCAATATACATGTATATGCACATCCAGACGTATTTATACTTGAGAAAGAGTCACCAGTCTGTACCCACAGAAAAGGTACCGGACAGTTCGCTACATTGACACGCCAGGCGGGGCTTCAGAATCCAAATCTGGATGACCTTACACAGTTTAGCCAACTCAGGAGTAGATGATACAGTTGGTTGTGGGTCACAGTTTTCCCAGTAAAGTCCTACTTCTAGAATGACGATCCTGCCAAAAATTCAAGACCATGGAGGCATCCTGCAAACGTCCGTGCAGTGGACACAGTGGAGCGAAACAGATCCTTACATTCTAATCCACATGAACATATTCAACCCCCCCTTTCCTTCCCCCCAAAAAAAGCAAAACAGCCCCACCAACCCTTCCCTTTGGTCTTCACATTTCCTAATGGTATCATATACTAGTCTACATGTATTTAGAAAGTCAAGTGGAAACTGATATTACGGTAAGTTTCATAAAGAGAGTCTCATTTTACAGAATAGCTACAAGTAGTCATGTGATAGTTACTTTCTTTCCCATTTTGCTTGTTAAATATTCCTGACCTCAAATTTTGCTAGCTTAAGTTTTCCTGTTTTCTTTGTCTTTGCTTCATGTTTTACATTGTACCTTCAAAATCTCAACCAGTGCCACCATTTTCCACAAACTTTTCTACAGACGTTACGGCAACCACCCCCACTGGGGAAGGAATGGAATGATGGTCTAGTCCCCCCCCATGCCATACCGACCCGCACAGTAACAGGTACAGTGTCCAGCTGATTCGGAAATGGTGCAGGTGCCACTTGGTCCCACAAGATGGAAAGAGAGGAGGTGGTCAGATGAAGTGCGCCCTCATGTGGTGGGAAGCAGTATCACGACGGAGCAACCGACGAGATAATGACAATGACTATGATCGTCAGCAGGACCCCACAGCACACCATGATACAGATCTTTTTCTGTAGGGTTTTCATTCAGGCAGACCAGGGAGGAGGCAGCAAGCACAAGAGCAAGGGAGAATGGAGCACAGGAGCAGGTTGGGAGTGACATTTTGGTGGGGCAGGGTATGGTCCAACAGGGAAGAAGGGTGGGCGAGGACAGGAGCATGAGGTACAATGGAGGCAAGGTATGGAAGAGTAAAAGGGGTGGTGAAGCAAGGATGGGTGTGGTCAAACACGGGTGGGGTTGGCGATGTATTGGATATGGCAAGGAATGGGGTGTGGCAGAGGGTGGGAATGTTTCAGGGAGGGCAGGGAGTGGGCATTGGGGAACAGACAGAAACAGTTGTTCAAAACAAAAAACGGAGTGGCGTGCCAACAAGCGGTTGAAGAGGGCGTGGCAAGGTATGGCGGACATTTTACGCAGAATAGCGGTGCGGCAAGGATTGTAACAGCAGCAATGTCACGGCAAATCATCACAACACAAAATGGAGGTGAAGTTAACCAAAATAAAAGCCAAAATGTCAAACCAAAATGCCGAGAAGAGGTTTGCACACACAAGGAGGCGGAGCAATGGGTGTGAGAGAAGATGGAAAAAAAAAAAGAAAAGAAAAGAAAAACACCCGTTAGAGCCACCCTGGTTTGAATGAGATGTGAAAATGCAGGCAAAAGCAGTGTTTTGGTGAATGCAAGCCACGAGTGTATTGAAGGCCGACTCAATCATGGCAGAATTTCAATATCAAGAATTAATGATGGAATTTCTGTCCACAGCCCTTTGAGGTCACCGTTTGGCAGGGTGTTCATAAGCAAAAAAAGCATTACAATACAGGTGATTCACAATACAGTGAGGTTAAGAGGGGAGGGCCATTGTTCACAGTTCCTTTTGGGAAATGGCCAAATTCTATGCGTGGGGAACTTGAATTGTTTCCACTGTTTATTCGTCAGGGGAGAAGACTTGTAAGTTTAGTTTGAGTGGCAGTTTGTATTAACGATTTCTTCTTTCCATTGCATGGAATGGCCCAACCTATCAAATATTTCCCCAAGTGTCTTCTGGCATATGCTCAAATGCAATGAGCGGCAAGGCGGCCATGTTTCAGTCGATGCTAAACTTGAAACCTGGCCTCTCTGTGGCAACCTCTTGGTGGCGCTTGGTATTATGAATTGCTTCTAATCTATCAGCCTGCCAAATAAGCACACGATGGTGCTGAACACCATGGCAACTCTTCAAGTGATTGAATCAAAACGCACTTTGTCTTCAAGAGCTTGCAACTCGAAACTGGGATTGGCAGATCCACTTTGTGCAATTGGATTACAAATGTCGAATTAAATGAAAGCGGATGGAAGCCCTCCTATATTGTCATTACCAGCATCAATACACTCTCTGGCCTGCATCTCCAAACAGAATCATCGGCAATCAATAATCGTAATTAACGCTTCTGGAGAACTGCTGGTATTAATGAATGGACCCTTTTGCTCTCTACGGCCAGCAATGCAGGTCACTCAAAACGAGTCGCTTCGTCTGTGCAGCTAACACTACTAACGGGACCCTCAACCTTCCCTTCACAAGCAGGGCCCAATTTCATGGCATAGCTTAACAGCCAGCAGAAAAGTCGTGCTTGCTATAGCATAAAATTTTGCTAACCGTGAAAAGTATTCTGTGGCGGTGCTTGGCATGGTCATCCTTACACATGGGCGCTCAGAGATTCATAGCAAAGAGCAAAGCGAATCCTAGCAAATTGTTTCCTCTGCGGTAAGAGTGCCTTCTGCCCTGCTTACTCTCTGTTAGCACAAAATCATTTGCTCATAGCAGTGCCATGAAATTGGGCCCTAGTTTTAAAGCCCTATATTGCTCTCTCTGATGACGCAATGAATACATGTCAGTGCCCAGGAGGAGAGAGGCAAAGTGGCCAGTGAGGAGATGGGTCAAGAATTGCTATCATCTTTAACCAAATGCCAATTTTTTCCCTTAAGAAAAGCTGGTTCATACTCAATGTGAGCTACTGCTATTAAACTTTATCAGGAAGAAATTGCGGCAAAAAATTATGCCACAAGGTTCAACTGTCTTCCACTTTTGCAAACTCGCCGTACAAATACTTGTCACACTGTCACAAATTTTTTGGCCTTTTCTCACAGAGAATGAACCAACCTTTAAACTTAGGAAAATGGACAGGAAGAAAGTCAAGCAAGCACATAAAGCAATGACAAATTACCATGGTGCTGTGGAAATGATCATGGAATGATTAGCAATAATTAACGAAATCAAGGATTGCTATTCGTGGATATGAAGAGCTTTTCCTTCCCATTTTTAAAAACATTTCACAGAGAATACAGTTAGTTTTTGATTAGAATGAGTCAATGAATGATTTCTTTTATTGTTAAATATGCTGCTGAACTGTTTGTTTCCAGCACAGTGCAAAATACGCATTGAAGCAGTCGGGAAATATTTGAAAGGAAAAATTCTGCGGGGAGTAGGGGTTTCTGGAACCTCCTTTAAAATGGAAAAGAATCATTGTTAATAAATATGTTAATATAAAGATGTCCACGAATAAGCATCAAATGCATAATCAGTACAGTGGGTCAGTTGATCACAGCATATGTATGAATACGGAAACAGCGCACAGGTACATTGTGACCACTTCACCACTCTCCACACAGAAAACCTCTCCACAAAAAAATACATCATCATATAATACCAAATTCACACACAAATGTCTATATCATGAGAACAGCGTTTCCCATTTACTGGAAACCTTCATTCTGCATTCTTTCACTGTCACTGGAAAGCTTGAAATGTGTTTTTTTCCCCTGGATTATTCCAGTTGAGATTTGTGGGCTAGGTTAAAGACATTGCAAAAGTTTTCATTTCGTTGGCTGCACCAGCAAGTGGCACAGGTAGGGTGCATGTTTCCATGCACAACAAATACGACACTGTGTGGTTCAACTAATGATTAGCAGGCAAGAAAAGAAGTTTACATTGTGGAGAGTTTTCCTGTGCTTATGAGACTATTGCACTCACAGACAAGCCACAGACAAGCAAAATCAAAACAGTAAAATGAAACACCAAACAGCAGTACATGTACATGTATGATGCAAAAATGGCATGCAAAAACAGAAAAAGACATCAATGATGTGACACCCAGACAACTGTTTCCTGTGTGTCTGGCATGGAAATTAGTGTCTTTCGTGTGACGATTGTGTATTTTGGTCATTGTCAACTGAGTAGCTGAGATTTAAGAGAACTGCCTAGAAATACAACTAAACTTCTTGGATTAAAAACCCTGAAATCAAGGTCTCACTGGTGAAAAAAAACACTATGCAAATACGGTAGCTATATGACCAGTAACAAAGACGAGTGCCCTTCCATTGCAGCATGAGCTAATCACACCATGTTTGGTTCAACCTCATACCCAGGGCAGAATTCTCAATCGTCCGCAGCTGAACTCGGGGCCAATCTTCTTGGATTCCAAGATGGAAGATGCATGATATTCCTAGTTGATAATGTCGGATGCAAGTACAGGAAGCCCTTCCTTTGGGTTAGCGTCTCATTGACGCATCATCAAAGAGACAACAGCCACGCCCATTTCAGATGACCTTCAGGTCCTTTCCACAATGTCAATGTCCCTATCCCTGTCAGTAAACTCTGTATTGCACTGTTATCTTACACATGTACATGACCCCCAAAATAAACTTTGTTTGTTGTCAAATGTCAATATGCATGAATGCATTTCCTAATTTGACTTGCATAGTCAAACCAAACTCAACTACATGTATGAAATAAAGTATCAGTTTACTACAGTTATGTACAACTATTAAAACAGAGATAGAAGGAAGCGAGGACTAATGTGTTTTGGGGGAAGACTGGGGAAAGTCTAAGATTGCATAGATGTGTGCTAATCTGTCAACTACTACTGCATGTTCATGTAGAAGCCATTACTGGGGTGACATTACGCTCGCAAAAGGTCAAACATGAAGTACCCGCTCAAGGTTAGTACTCCAAAAGTGCGCTTTTACAACTTTCGTACATATTACTCCGATTTGAAGTGCCGTGTTGTATGCACACTTTGCACAGGAAGGGCATGATTTTAGGGTATTTTAGGGTTGAGGATTCTAATTTTGTTGGCAGGATATCGGGATTAGTTTTTCACAACGCACAAAAAAGCCTCAGATTTTTCGTCATTAGAATCAGAACTCAACCTAAACTGTCTGTCTTTTTAGTTGAAAAAGGACACACTGTCTGTATACATGTAATTGCAAAAATCTGCAATTACTCTGAAAGGCAGATGTTGGTATTTTGTTTTCAACACAAATGTGCACAAGAGGTCACTACCAACACATACAATGTAAATATTACAGATTCACCAGACAAAATCAAAAGAAATCTACATGTACAAAATAAAATCACTTTTTCGATCCACAATGCTGATACCACAGTGCTTATTACAGCAAAACATCGACACAGATGTTAAAGCAAAAATAGCAGTCTAATAAAAGAAATTGTATGTTCACTGTTGATGAGTATGTCTTGTATCTAGGAGACACGGTTACAAAATCACAGCACTATTATGCCGTGGCATGGGCGGGATAAGCAGAAAAGGATATGACAGTGTTATGTGATGCGTTTGGTAACGTGTATAAAGTATCCTTTGGTAAATTCCACACTGCACTGGGTGAAACTTTTTACTCCAAGATTGTGAAGTCATTTTTTCTATTTGAAATTCGCAATTCTATGTGAGTGGAATTGGTATTGAAACAAAGGGGTAGTCATTTGGCGACACTACTGAAGACATTTACTCGCTTAGCGAAACTGAGCTTACAGAAGCCACATCCCAACACACATTCACACCAACTTTTTTACTGAGAAAAATGCTTACCAATTCAACATCGTTGCAAGGTTACCAGTTCTCCAAAATTTGGCTACCATGTATTTTACACTCATCCAATGCAAAATGCGATACCTACCCACGGCGGTCTGGCACCCAAAGTACTTACACTGTGATGAATGACTATTAGTAAAAATGAGAGTAGTCTGATTGCTTACCCGCCTAGCTTTGCTTTGATACTTGACAGCTTTCTTGGTGTCCATCTTGGCTGTTTCTACGTAGTCCACTGATTGCTCTACGTTGTACTCAATCCTGTCAATCATTTCTCCCTAAGGAAACCAGACAATTTAGAACTTAAACCTGAAGCATAATTTTTCCCTTCACTGAAGCTGTACTTGAGCCAAATTCCAAACTCCAAAGCAGCCAACTGCTTAACATGTTTTCAAAAAACCCCAGAATGTCTGAAATGCATGCAAAAGAATTCCAAAAGCTCATTTACACAGACTGGAGGTAACAGACTTCCGCGCAATGATAACATATCAAAGTCGGTGGTTTTGTCTGGGTTTGTTCAAGCCCAGGGAAGATAAACTGTAACCACTACTTTCAGAGGCCTGAGCGAGTTGAAAAAGATACTGCATGAAGATCTTCATTCTGGCCAATCAGCGGTGTCGTTAGGTATGATGTCACAGTCTGACAGGTATGGTCGAGCACTTTCTTGTTATGTCTTCAATTCTTCCTATGGGATGCCATTGTTACTGTAGAGAGTCTTTAACATGGGTTTCCAGGTGTAATTGTGTATGACTGTGCAACTTGGTGCAACATACGATTTTCCACAACCGATTTCTGTTACTGTTCACGACCATATGTGGGTCCTATGCCCCTAACAGTTGTGTTCTGGATCCTTGAAATCTTACCAATGGACACAGGCAAAGCAATGCCACCAGCTCGATTTGAACCCCGAGTTTGGGGCATTTTGGAATCCTGAGACTGAAGCACAAGACAGTCCTACCCTGTGCTCACCTTGACTAACCGAGTCACACACGTACATCACTGGCTAGTAGAGTTACCTTACACAGACAAAAAGCGACAAAGCGCCAAGAGTGTTTACCTGACTTTCTACCAACATGGCCATGTCCATGAACATGTCGTGCAACTCTCGGATGCTGTTCTCCAACTTGATGATGTCGTTGTGTCGGGCTTCGATATCGCGCAGCGTCTGTTTAGCCTGCTGCGTGTCCATGATGATCTGGGGAGAGATTAACGGACAGAACGACCGGCTGAAAGAAATTTGCCGTGATCTGGAGGCATCCAGCGTTACTAAAACACTTCATACACAGGGTACTTTTACTTAGTAGCAATATCCGATCCTGATTTCTGGAAGCTTCTTACTCACTCAATAATTTCAGTCAGTTTTGACACTTTTTCAAAGCACATCAGATTTTCAGGCAGCATTATTTGAGAAGTTTGACTGTTCAATTGCATCATTGGCTAAAAATAGAAAATAGAATTTTGGGGGAGCGAAGGGGCGGTCAGCTTACACCAGATGTAAATATCGCAGGGTTCCCGCTCTCCAACATGTCTTCCAGCTCTTCGTCTGTAGTGGACTTTCCAGCTGCAGAGAAAAAGAGAGACAAAGTGCCATGGTTTATAGTGATAAAACTTGTTTGAGAACGTGCAGGGGTAGTTCTAGCACGAGTGGTGTGGAGCTACCACATTTCTGGACATGTCTTGCAGGTGGCTGACTGCGTGCGGGTGCTGAAAGTGAGCGGTTTGCAGCTGCAAAAACTGAGCACCAGACTTGGACTTCAAAAGGATACAGGCCATACGCACTTGTGGCTTGAGACTAAACTTACTAAAGTACATATGTTTATTCAATCCGGACATCCCGTCGATCACAGATCTAGGGGTTTAGGGAGTGTGACCTGAAACCAGACTCAGAATATTTTGAGACTTCAGGTCGAAGCAAAAGCCTTAGTAATTGTGTATCTACACTGTTGTGCGTATGGAGGTTTGTGACTCACAGGCTCAAGCCTGGACTCAAAATGAGTGTTTTAAGACTTGAGGTCAAACCAAACTCCTTAGCATTTGTGGATCTGGGGTTTAGGAATCAAACACCCCCATCAGCAAAAAATTTTTAAAAAAGGAAACAATTGTGTGAGTATGCATGTTAACCCCCTCCCCTCGAAATGCTTTGATGGGGACTCTACTAGTACGGCCAGCAGGACCGAGGTCAAAATTTTCACAAAGGATGGAACACACGAACTCCACTGATACAATGTACATGTACATCAATCCCACGATCCCTAGAACTCTGTAGCCTCTGCCCATACAAGCTACAAAAATTGCATGGTTCCTGCAAAAAAAGGTAGATTTCTTTGACCTGTGCACAAACATTTAGAACTACAAAAATTGCCATAAAAAACATGCCAGAAGGAAAACAATAACAAAGTTAAAAATCTAACTCTAAAATACTTGAAAGATATAAATATTGAGGATTGACACCACAGTACATGTACACCATTGGTAAGAATTCTCTATAAAGCAAGTAGATATTTCTTCTGCTTGGATATCTTCCCCCTCTCCTTTTTATTCTTTCGATCTAAAGGTTCTTCAACAGTATTCATGCCTGTCTACATAACACAATGTTTCTGTACCACAATCCAAAACTATGCATGCACTGTAATGTGCTTAATAACTCAAGTCATTACTTAAACATGTGGCACTTTTATTCGCTACACTCCTCGGTAATACTTATTCATTTAGTATTAGAGATACATTCCATCTCATAAACTTTCTGTGCAGAAAAACATTAACAAATATTTACTTACAAAAATCAATATTATTCTGAAATATCATTTTTCATTTCCTTTCTCCTCAATTTGGATTATTCAAAATCTTGTGGCAAGATCCTAGGTACAAGACTGGAAGCTTTACATGCAGGTATCTGCAAGTGGAATTTCTTTAAAATATGACTCTGTGGCATTGACATTCACTTTCCAAACTTCAAATCTGCTCAAACTTGAAAAAAAAAAGGGTTTTCTATCCACACTTACTAATAGTATACATGTACTACTGCCATGGCCAAGTGGATAATATTCCAAAAACTTTGTCTAAAAACCTGAGAAACTGCTGAGAAAAATCATTTTCCTGAGCACTGTACAGAAGAGGAACATGTTGGTGTCTGAAAGCAAATGTGTGGTTAGCTACATGTAGAGCTCAGCTGGAACCCTGCACGTACATGTACATGTACAAATGTGCTAAAGTATCCAAGGAATTGTGAGACCGAACGAGAAATTCCAGGTGATTTTCATTTACCAATGGTGTACCGTGTCCAGAGGTTGGAACAAGCCAATCTGGGCTGCAAGGAACTGCAAATAAACGGGGTCACATGATCTTGCGGAGACATGCGAGGGAGATTCAAAAGATGAAGAAAAAAATGGTCACACATATTCTGGAGGGGTATCAGAAAGATAAAAGGGGGGGAGTTCAGGATAAAATGGGGTTTATGAAATAGGCTTTTTATTTCCAAAAATGTGTAGTTTGAATTAGTTCTTTGCTTGGTAAATTGAATGTTGTTAGACAATGACATTATTGGAACAATATTGGATAGCTTGATGATTCAAAGGATAGTGAGCTTAACGTTTTGCACATCATTTAATACAAACAAGCCAACTCATTTTTCAAAGATTTCACCTGTCAGTGAAAACCCCAAACATTTGGTTAGTGTTGTACAAGGACAAAAGAGTGTGCTCCGATTTGTTTATATGCATACTGCAATACTTCACTTTGCCACTGTGCACAGATGATGTGTACAAACTTTTGTTCACTGTTGTCTGTGTATGTACATGTACCAAGTTGCAGAAAAGGTTTGGCTCATTTTGCACACATGACAGTAAAACTTGACAGTGGGGCACAAAGTTTGGCTCCAACTTGTATAGGTAAAACATGGTTGGCTACATGCTGATTCTTTTGTTTGGACATGTGATTGATTTAAATACAAATTTTGTTCCTCAAACAACAAAACACTGTTTTGTTTTAAGTGCTTGCAGAAAAACTGTGCCAATCTTGTATATCTAGTGTGGACTCGTTGATAAGCTTAAAGGTCTGCATAATGCAAACTGTGCCAACCTTGCATATCTAGCGTGGACTCGTTGATAAGCTTAGAGGTCTGCATAATGCAAACTGCGCCAACCTTGTATATCTAGCGTGGACTCGTTGATATGCTTAGAAGTCTGCATAATGCAAACTGTGCCAACCTTGCATATCTAGCGTGGACTCGTTGATAAGCTTAGAAGTCTGCATAATGCAAACTGTGCCAACCTTGCATATCTAGTGTGGACTCGTTGATATGCTTAGAAGTCTGCATAATGCAAACTGTGCCAACCTTGCATATCTAGCGTGGACTTGTTGATAAGCTTAGAAGTCTGCATAATGCAAACTGTGCCAACCTTGCATATCTAGCGTGGACTCGTTGATAAGCTTAGAAGTCTGCATAATGCAAACTGTGCCAACCTTGCATATCTAGTGTGGACTCGTTGATATGCTTAGAAGTCTGCATAATGCAAACTGTGCCAACCTTGCATATCTAGCGTGGACTTGTTGATAAGCTTAGAAGTCTGCATAATGCAAACTGTGCCAACCTTGCATATCTAGCGTGGACTTGTTGATAAGCTTAGAAGTCTGTGTAATGCAAGCTGTGCAAACCTTGCGTAGACTAAGCTGGTCCGCAAAAGGTTAAATCCTTTGTGGAAAATACCTTTATTTTGGAGGCATTTCGGGCAGGGGGTTTCAGGTTACGTGTAGCAAAGGAAGAGGGATGGTCAAGGAAACCCTCTATAAAATTCACACTAAGAGAGTGTCGTTCAAAGTGCCCAAAAAAACCATTATTTTCACAAGGGCTTGCCACACTGCTCAATTTTGTGAAAAAATGACCACTGTAACATTTTGTGCATTTGCATCAAGACAGTTGTTGCTCTTTGTGAAGACTCGCCAACACTTCATCATACGTGCGTTCAAATCTCTACAGGTGTACAAAGTACAAAACCTTGGTCAAGGTTGTGTGTGCGTTTCACATACATGTACCCACAAATGTGTCCATATGCATGTAACTGCGATGTATTTATACATGTGTCAGGTATTTGTATGGGTAATTTTGGCGCAACTCCATGTTGTGGAAACTGGATCTGTTTAAAAAGATCCACGTTTGCTACAACTTGCAAACCGAACTGTGTTTGATGTGGGAACAAGTCAGGTCAAGAGCTTGTGTCATCTTGCACACAAAAGTAGAAGAACGAGAATCTCTCTCTCTCTCTAAAACATCAAAAATGACCACAAGATAGAGCTGCTTCGGAGGGGAATGGCAAAAGGTCAAAAAAGAAGATGAAGAAGCAAGATCAAAGAAATACTTACTAGCTATTTATTTGAAAGCAAGGCAAGGAAAGAAAAGTAAATACTTTGTAAATAGGGAAAAAAATTGAAGGTGTGTATTGGGCGAATCAGACTTGGAAACTCAAGCATGGCTAAGGTATGGAAATAAAGACACCATTATTGCAAATGGTGGAGACAAAGTAGATATCGTTGAAAACAATTCGATTTTCTGACGGTGTGTAAAAGAAATGGAATCAAGGAATTTATGAATAGGGAAGAGGAAAATTTCTGAAATGTCAGATAATATTACAAAATGGAATGGAAAAAAGTTACACCAGGTAGTGCAGAATGTGGGGACCACTGAAAATAGCAATAGAGAAAATTGGTTAATTTAACAAAGATGCCAACTATCAGCCGCAACCATATTTTGCATATAGGTGAACTCAGCTCAATGTAATTCCAGCATGCATGCCCAAACTATTCAACCCTTTCTACCCTTCTTTTTCTATTGGTATTGTGCATGAGTATTCCGCAGAAAGGAGAGCCTGGGCTTGAACACAAAACCTTGGCTTTAAAAAAGAGAGCATAATAAATCTGGCAAACCTGTGAGCACAAAATGCACTTCATTAATTACACTTGCATATCTGACCACTGGCCACGGTAGGTTGTCATGAGATGGTGACTGGCCATGCGTGATACTGGCCAACTGACCCTCAGGTCAGAGTGACCAGCAACTCTCCGAAATACTCTCTCGCATCTGGCACGGCCATTTGGAGAACCCCCTCGTATACTTACTGATCTCCAGCTGTCGTTGGATGCGCCCCTTACACCTCTCTCGGTAGTCCGTCTGTGTGTTGTTGTAATCGGTCATCACTTCTACAAACTTCCGCGAGAGCGTTGAGTGCTGGATGGGATAAAGGAAGAAAACAAATAATGAAACTATCCAACTCGCTGGGGACTCATCTATGCGTGAGACAGAGGTCACATGACCAGTCAAATCAATTCACAATTTTCCTGTTTATCCCAAACAGTTTATTCCGAAGAAGGTCTCACCTTGTCCCTTGTGCATAATTAGAAAATCCATGCACACTTGGGCAGCTTAAGGCTTCCATGAGTTAGGTTTTTTTTTCCTTTCTTGTCAGTGCAGGCTACCCGACCTGTAATTATTGTAATTACTATAATTTATTAAGAGATGTCTGAGATCATCGGGTCAGGGAACTAGACTCAGATAGTCACAGACAGTTGCTCGTGCCCACTGCTCATATATACAGCATTCTATGAAAGAAATAAGGCTGCATCCAAATATGTTGTCTACAGCTAGGTGCAGGTATTCACCCTATTGGAAATACGAGGAGACACACAGACAATAGACCTAGCTGTAACTCTGGAAGCCCGTTTCAGACACGGTCTAAGTCTCAGTGACGGACATGCAGAACAATGTGGGTTACTAGCTGTCCTAATCTTCCACTCAGTACACAAGCGGTAGAACCTTGTTATCTTTCCAACGGGTAACCGAAAAGAACTACATCCATGCATCCTGAGAAAGTCATCCTCCCACTGGGTAAAAGCAAACCCTGACCTGTCCAACCTGTGACCTCGGTCAAGTTTTTGGAATTCTGTGCCACTCAAAGCATGAAGACCAATGAGAAGAAGCTACTGCTTAGCCCTAACTCCTACAACATTTCTGCCAAGCGGCTTCCTAACCCCCCCTCCAAAAAAAATCTTTCCAAAATCTCAGTGTGGGTTTTGAAAGAACTCTGAGGACTAAAACTACCAGTACTACCAGTAAAAGGCAATTTTGTACCTGGGTCTTTCTTATCCTGACATCAGCCGAGTTCATCTTAGAGTTTTCTTCCTGCTCGATACTCTGTTCCATAACTGAAAAGGGAACCCACGCATGAAGCAGGTCAGTGGGTGAATGCACACCACAGAGAGGTTAACTTGTTGTGTCCACCATTACGTGGAACACAGCATGATTTACAGGCCTTCCAAAATGGCCTGTTAGATATAATTTAAAATCAAATTTAAAGAGCACCTCTAAGGAAAACATGTTTTTGAAGATTCTATCTGTTTAAATAAATATGGAAGCATCCAAATTGAACGCAGTGTCACTTGTGTTCAGAGCTCAACTGTAACAAGCTAAAAAGGCTTTTTTCTGTTCATGCCAAGATGCGAATTCTAAATGTACAGCAGATTGCATCATTCTAAGAAAACAGAGAAAACGACAGGAACCCTCGCCATGTGTTCATTGTGGATAAATCCTGTGCATGCCAAATAATGCACGTAGCCATTGTTTGGCATGTACACAGGTTATCCACTACGATACAGACAGAATCATAGAAGACATGTTTTCCTTAGAGGTGCTCTCTAATGTAAGAATTCGAACAGCATCTGCTCGGCCCTCACATGTTCAACAAGAAATTACTGATCAACAAAATGTACTCAGGCCTTCTGAGATTGCTGGGCCTGTCATTCAGTACCCGCTGAATGTACCTCAAACCAACAGCACATTCCGTCCCTCCCTGGAGGTGCCTCGCCCAAATCAGATCCAACCTGATTGGTCAACTCCAGACAAATGTGGCAGTTGAGTGGTTTAAGACATCCCCAGAACTAATAAGGAAGTTATGGTTTTCTTGGAAGCTGTCAGATTGTGCCATGGGCACTGCGAAGGGAGACAAGGGAGACAATTGACCCCTCCCCATTGAAAAAGAAAAGAATGAACAAATTTTTAAAAGACGGAGGGAGGGGATGAAAATCACCAGTTTGGTCGAAAATGCATGTACCTTGGAATTGACCAGCGATAAGTACTATGCCTGGCAAACATTCAGAACTGTCATAAGTATGTCTGTACTTACAAGTACATGTACTTCTGACATCTAGCAGGTACCGGTTAATGTCCCGGTAAAACAATATTATGGTAGAAATGGTTCTTGCCCCGTCCCCTGGAGCCTCGTCCAGTGACTCTGCCCCCTGCGAGTAAATCCCAATGTGGTGCACTCTGCATGCATACATGTACCACAGCGTCCAGGCCACTCACCCTTTAACTTTCCCCTGACTTTGTTTGCCGTCTTCTTGATGTCGGCCATTAGTTGCTCCAGTTCCTCCTTCACCTCTGGAAAGACAACAGCGAAGGAAAAAAAAACACACCAGACATGTTTGGTTAAAGCCAACTGCCAATTATCATCTGTTCCCAGGAGCACTGTTGACTCACTCATCAAACTGCTGGAAGCCTCACCTCCAAGTTTTTCTGTGCGCGAGTAAAGATGTCAATTTGTAGAATTTCAGAATGAATCTTGTTTTTGATAATTGGTATAATTTAACTTTTTTGATATTTTCATGTTTGAACTGTTTATCTCCAAACTAATTGGAATCAATTTAGTGGGCCCTTTAACTCTTCCTTTCACTTGACCCCTTAACCTCCCTCAGCACCCTTTGGATGATATTCAATGTCGTGGAACAATTTGGCCTATTTCTTTGTTTACAGTCAGTCCGTTTGTCTGTCTGTCGGTCACGTGTCATGGCTGTTAGGCTGTTTGCATTTGTGCCATTTGTGTCTGTTGATTTGTATTTCATCTGCCCCTCTGTCCATGTCTTGCGTTTCAATGTCCGTTTTGATTTTGTCAGTCTTTTATGAACCTGACCTAAGTGTGTGTCCAATCTCATATCCATCCAACTTAAAATAGTACATCTTACATGTACCTACTGTTTTTCTATTATTTGACTAATGTACACCTATTTAATTATATATTTTCTAAAAAAATTTTTTATAGCATATAGATCAGATATTTATAATTTCTATTCAATAATACGTGATGCCTTTAAATCTTTATTTAGTTTTATTTATATTTCTGTGAAATGCCTTGAGCGTCGACCTTTCATGGGTTTGGTGCTTTACAATAATTATCATATCATTATCATATCATGAGTACTGAGAGCAAAAACAAAAAAATTAGAGCCAAAGACAAACAGGAAGTAAGTAACTGAGATTTGAAATTTGGGAGAAATTTCAGGTGAAATTTGAGACCAATACTGTATTCAAAACAAGTTAATGCTCATCAACAGTGTCAATAAGTTACCTAAAATTTGAGGAGGAAAAAAAATGAAGCCAGCCCAGCATTTGCAAGATTTCTGGTACGTGTACAGTGGACACGTACATAAGTTGTACATGTACATCCCTGAACCACAGGATAACAATGACAAGAGAAAGTACATGTACGTACTAGTACTTGTCACACTTCAGTTTGTGACTCCGCTCGCTCGCTCACTCCCTCACTCACTCATTTATTTATTTATTCATTTAAGGGAAAACCTTTCAGTGGATCACAGTTTTCCAAGGGTGCCCAGCTAACACAAGCAATTAACAATAAAAGAATAAAAATATTAGATAATCAATTAATAACAACAAAACAGCAATGATAACCATTGAAATAACACTTAATTGATAAAACACTAAAACAGATTAAACTACTTAATTGGTCGGTACATTGGCAGTAAAAGCAATATCGGCAGCCATCGAGGAGATACATCCCCATTAGAGGGGGAGTGCATGTATATACGTACATGACATACAAGTGTATACACACACTTGTGCACTTACACAAATATACATGTACATATACCCATAGACACAAACATGCACATGCTCACATGTCCTTGTAGTCCATATGTACCGTTAATTCTTTAAAAATCAAGTTTTTGTACTGGAGCTTGAAACTTGCTGAAGGGAGAGGCAAGGGGTGTTTAAGTGTCGCAGGGAGATTGTTGAACAAACTAACCCCACGAGAGGCAAATTTACGTTTTCCTGAACTAGATCTACATACAGTAGATACTGCGGGCACCGAAAACTTGTGGTACCAAAGGCTTGTGATAGACTTGCAGTGACTTTTGACAATTTGCGGACAGATGGACTTTTTGTCCATTTGCAATTTGCCTGTGTTGCAATGTTACTGAGTGTACGCACACGGTGCACTGGCTCTGATGAGGTAAAAACTGGCCGGCTTGCACATTTCGACACAAGGGTACCCATCACGTGCGCGTGTGCAAAGATCTCCCGACCAAACTGTGTATCAGTACCCATGCTGTGTCTATGCCTCATATTTCCCCCCCCCCCAATCAGCAGAGTGGAAGTTCTGCGCAGCGTTCCAGCGGAAACGTAATTTGCCAGATTACGACTCCCTGTTTCCTTGTTGGATGCGGGGCAAGTAAACCGATTAAAATCAATGCTCTCTTTGGACCCTGAGGAAGATGCACGAGAGGGGCTTGGGAGTAGGGAAATGATGCAAGTGTGGAACAGATGAGTAAAGGTCAACAGTGCAAAGACAACACAATGAATAGGATGAAACTGGGCTTTTAGATGACACATGAAAAATAAATGATTAAATTTGTCTTAGATTACAAAAATCAAGGTGTCTGTGTACAGGGCCAAGTTTTAAGGCACTGCTTACTCCAAGTAAAAATTGGCGCTTGCCATAGCAGAAAATTGTGTGCTTATGGCAAACGTATTTCACAGGTTAGTGAGGAATTTTGGCTTGCGTGCATGCGTACATCCCGTAACTAAGGATTCTGTGCTTAAATGGTTAGCACAGAATTTTTCGGCTAGCGCGGTTAGTGCAGAATAGAGATCAAAAGTCCAGAATTCTGTAGTAAGCAGTGCCATGAAATTGGACCCAGGTGCGCATCACGGATGTGTGTTTTGAGGGGGCATCTCCCTTCCTAGAAAGTACACAAATTGACAACGTACGAACTGTAAAAGACACTTTATGCTCTGTGCCTCTGTGCTTAACGTAGGTCCATCATTATCATATTTGATCTTTTAAAGGTGTACATACGGGTACATGTACATTACACACAGACACCAATCCCCCCCCAGCATAGTTTGTACGTACTCTCATCAGAATAATGACAAGAAAAAAGGTACACATGTACATGTAACCCTTTAGCATGGTACAGTAATTTGCAAAAAATGGATCGGCAGTGTCCAAAATGGCCTGCAAGGTGTCCGCAAGACGCCAGGCACTCCATGGCGGAAAAAGTGCAGTGAAACTGCATTGAACACTGACACTCCTCAATTTCATTACCTGAATGAAGTGAGTATAAAATCGTCCATTCTCACCACTATCACTGGGCATGGCCAAAATTGCACACATGTACTGGTACACACACACCATGTCAACAGCAGAACTGAGGTCTGTGTATTGTTTTCTTTAGTCCAACATGGACATCTATGCACAAATGCACGGGGATGTGTTTGTACGTGTACATATACCTGTACATCCACAGTAAGGAAAATCTCCCAGTGGCCAGCTGACGTCTTTGGCGTCATGAAAAATTAACGGCGCATTTGTTCTATTGACTGTGCCTGCCAGTAGGTCAATGCAGCACACCCCTGCATGCATAATTTTGGCCAAAAGCTGGTGGTGTTTTAATTTCACATCGCCCCGGACCCTTTAACATGCATTGTGTGTACACAACTACTGTACATGTACATGAACTGAGCTACATGTACAATGTACAAAGTACATGTGCATGTACACTGTACTGTCACGTTCTGTGTATCTTGAACTACGTGTATGTACATGTACATGTAGTTACATGTACAGGCACACACACACATCCACTCTACATGTACATGTACATGTAGACCTGTATTAACATGTACAGTATACGCCATGCGTACCCGTAAATAAATTAATGGCAATAACATGTGCATGTACAATGTATGTGTAAGTGTACATGTGCCAGTACGTGTTTATGAATGACAGCCATGGGTGTTGGACAGAACCAATCAACATTTTTATTGGTGCTGGGCAACTGCAATTTTACTATAATCCAGACATGCACAAATATGAGATCAGTACCAATTTCTCCAACATGTACATGTACTTCATGTACACGCTACATACATGTACACATACATTTGAATGTAATTAGAAAATTCTTTTTTGGCAAAAAACTTAACGCCTTAACCATACGTGTACAATGTTTGGCTCGTCTTGTAAGTGTACATCATGTATATTTAAAGACAATGTACACATGCACCTACCGGTACGTACCGGTACCAGTACATGATATGCAATGTACAATACATAAAATGTAATTTACATGTATCTTAAGATGAAAATATTTATTTGTGTGAAACATGTGTGTGTGATCATACTGATGTCATCAGCAATGGAAAAGTCAAACATGTCTTAGGGGTCATGTTTGAACAGAAAAACATCTACATGTACATGTAGGTCCCACATGTTATTTTAGTCTCCCAGTCTGATAGAAAATGGCCTGCACCTTACATTTAAACCTACATGTACGGTACATGTACATGTAAGTGCACTGCTTTCCAAATCAAAGTGCTGAAGTTGTGCTGCCCAATATTTACGTTCTGGCTGAAGCCTTGTGGCAGTGAACTGGCTACCGGATAGCTCCCTCGAACCGGGTACTAGGCAACAGGCCAAGTGAGGAACACACTTCCCCTTTCCTCACTTTCTACACATGATGCCAAGTTTTGGGAGTGAAATTCTAGTTCTGTGAGATACTGTGGTAAATTATACATTGTATACAATGTACACGTAAATGCATCTGTACCAAACACATCATGCATGCAGGCCTACGGCCAAGTGCATTTTTAATGGGCCTTGTCAACAATATGGCCATTTCAGATCATTTCCTTGAATCAACTTCATTTATTGAACATGATGAAATCGGCTGGAGCATGACTATTTGCTACCAAAACAGGTATAGTCTCACTCTTTGAATTTTTACGCCTGCGGAATATAAAGGTGACATGACTTTTTATTCATGATTTGGAATTGCCGGTATGAGCACAAGGGTACCCACTGGAGTACAAGGGTACCCACTGGAGTACAAGGGCACCCACTGGAATACAAGGGCACCCACTGGAGTACAAGGGTACCCACTGGAGTACAAGGGCACCCACTGGAGTACAAGGGTACCCACTGGAGTACAAGGGCACCCACTGGAGTACAAGGGTACCCACTAGAGCACAAGGATAGTAATCTATCATTTTCCCTATTGTATCATCTGCATTCCCACATACCGGTATAACAAGTCCTCCAAACATTTTAACAGTACATGTACCAATACTTGAATCTCCTAGCTTTCGATTAAAGATGGCTGGCTCGAGATATAGGGCCATTTACCCAGTATGTGCAGAACTGATATGGCAAACATCCTTTGAGACAAGTGGGCAGATGGATGCAAATATACATGTACATGCATGTGGAATATCATAAACACCAGATTTCCTGTTGAGAAGAAAAATCGCTAAATACACAACACAGACTATGACTAATGCAAAATTTAATTTGAACTGAACACATACTGTGTACTGCATGTTACTTAGTTGTTAACATTAAGGAGTTTTGGGGTCCATGTTATAATTCAGCTACAACAAAGTACATGTGCATCCTTGTATACATGTACATGTGAATGTGCATGTACAAACTGTACAGGCATTGAAACTACAATGAACAATTCCACTTACGTGCATTTTGGTACATGTATTCATGAACATGTACACATTTCCATGTACATCATACATGTGCGTGTATACACACTGTACATGTATGTGCCAGTCACAAAATCATGCCGCATTATGAACATTACTGTACTTCTTTCTCCCCACGAAATCCCTACGCACACATGTAAGCACACACTTGACTGTACCGTACTTTAGCTGGCCAAGTTGCATGGCAACGTAAATGTCATTGCTGCCCTACATTAATAAACTGATCGTCAAGGTTACCGCCCAATTGGCCGTGGCCGTAACCACATCTCAAACTGCCGACACTAATCCCTGCCGGAAATAAAAAAGTGTGGAAGTGGTGTCTGCCTTTTAAAAACAAATGCCATCTTGGAGGAAAAGTGCACAAAAAAACCTAGGGGCGAAAAGTGTTTATCCATTCATGTACAGTACATTGCAATTTACAATGCAACGTTTACTGTGTTTACCAAAAAAACTGATCCGTTAATTCAGTTGAACAAGCCAAGTCCAGCATTCATCAATTAAGAAAGACTGAGACACAGGTGCATTTGATTGGCTTTAAAAAAATAAATGCAAAACTACATGTACCGGAGCATCTCCTCAACTAATCTGTGCAATAACTGATCCTACTATTTTATGACATTTGTCACAGACCAACAGAATATTTCAACCTTACATGTACATGTGCTTTATTGATATCGACCACTGGGACATGTATTTTGGAGCCTTCAATGCATGTGAACTTGTAAGATACATAATTACATCTTATAGTACATGAACACAGCTAAAACACGTGCTTTGGAAAGGTCAACGCTGCATAATTTTTCAATACGGTTATTTCCCTGCACAGGTACATGTACCAGTACGTATACATGTACATGTCGTCCGGCAACTTTACTACATGTAAGTGCTGATGGGGGCGGAGACAAAGATGGGAGTTGGTCGACAGAGGATTGTATACATGTTTCCTTTCTACTTTCTCATAACCCACCCTACAAAGTCATTCTTGCTGGGAATTTTCCTGTATCTTTGAAAATCCTTCCAAAAAACCAATTAAAACCAATGTCCTGTACCTCATGCACGTGTGAATTATGTACGGTAGGCCAGTTCATATGGTGCTTATTGCAATTTTAAGTGAACACGAATGCCACGTTGCGATGTGGCATCAAATGTTTGTGCTGTGAATTTGCCAAAGTTGAGCACATTGCAATGAGCCTGTTCGGTATTTCATCAAGGCACGGTCAATTGAGAGAACAAAGCCTACGTGCAAAGCTGGCGTGAGGCCACCCTGATAGGACGAACATACAGTACATGTGTACATTTGACATGGGTATTGCTTTTCCTAAATGACCTCGGACTTGCTTCATCTGAGCATGCGCTGTTGGAATTTACCAAATACATGTCCGCTCAATCATGTGAACTTCCCTCCAAATTCTGCATCTAGGTATCCTTTATCCTGCCAACTCCTCCAAAACCTCTTGGTGAATTTTGAAAGAATATGAGTCACTTTACATGTACATGTACAAAGAAGACAGGTCCATTCCAGTTATTTTCCTCCACCATTCATCACAGTAAAAACTGCCCATCAACATACTTCACGGCTCATAATTTAACGCCAACTCTGGTCTCTCTAATTAACTTCTACAATGATTGATTTCTTTCAATTTTTCTAGCAGAGCTTCATGTACAGTACTCGGCTTAGACCATCCACAAATTAAGTCTAAAATGCCATGATCGACCATTCCCCCCACCAACATTGTTCAAACAGCCGTCTCACCCAACATGGTACATGTACACAGGACAGACCAACAGAAATTGCATGACGTGTACATACTAACTGTTTGAACATGTATGGCGTGGAGCCATGTACATGTACATGTATGTTACATGTACCGGTACATACATGTACACATGTATAATGTACATATGCATGGTATGACACTGTGTCAGATGACTGGTACATGTACATGTATGTACAGTGTACACGTACTGTACCTGGTTCAGCCAACCACATGGCTATTTCATTAATCATTTTAATTAAAACTGCAGACAATATACATTGTACATGTATGACACCAGTATATGATTTTAAACAAGAATGTCAGGCTGGCATACATGTAATATATATCATGAGACTTGTGGGAATTGTAATTTTTTCATCAATCATACAATGGCAGTATAATTATTTTTAGGTTCAAACTTTGATTTTGCCATTATTTTGTGCATACATATTGTGCACATTTTGTACGGACTGTGGGTGGCTGGGCTTATGCATGATGAATGTCAGTCATCAGCCATGTGATTACTCCTCGACCAATCAGATTTTGCATTTTGGGAAGGCACATGTACCGCTATACATCAATACAATGTGCAGTGCACTTGTACAGATAAGATACTGTGCAGTGCGACCTTTATTCAGCAAATATGAAGAGTTTAAACAATTAAAATCGGAACCTGACTTGTCCATTGAGATCCCTACAAAAAAAGAAGAGATACACGTACATGTAATAATGTAATGGAGATGTACATGTACCAGACTACTGGTACAGTACATGTGATGGATATTCAAAACACTTCAAAAGTACATGTACCATACATTTTCCAGGCAGACTTCGTCATTTTTCCATTGCAGCTGTAGAACTTCACAATTTGATTCCACTGGGTAAATCTAAAAAAAAACTGTCTGAACTATTAACTATCATAAATATCACTGTGGCAGCGATAACAGATGTTGTCTTTGGAGTGTAATGACAAGTGTCATTTACCGGGGTATGTACATGAATATATATGTCCTAATCTTAATCTCGACAACGATGTCAATTAAACTGGGGAGGAGGACAAACGCCAGTACTGTTAGGACCTACATATACATGTACCTAGGATATGGGCTTTATTCACAAACTGAACTCAAAATGTAAAGAAAAAGCATACACGAAAAGGCATTCCACCTGGTACAGTAGTCTTGTCTTCCCAAAAATGCTCATATCAGCAATCTTTGGGCATTGAAACTGAATCTCTAGTTGTACAGTGATACAGATGGAAACTCCTATAAATATCTTCTTCATTGTCTGAAAAAAATTACTAAGTAGTTTTGAACAGTTGGTTACGGGTACCTGGTACTATAATTTAGACCTAGGTCCTGACACCAATGCGCCGGTGCTCATATTTTTGATGCACACCCCTACAAAAAAGTGCGTTACATATACTGTACCGTACTTTAAAGTCAAAAATTTTGTGCTTTTGAAAGTCAAATTCTGCTTTCTTTCGCTTTACTAAATTTTGTGTACAAAAAACTGTATGTACAGTGTAACTGTACAGTACTGTAGGCCTATATTTACTGTACATCTACAGGTATCTTTGGCATAATGATACGTGTAGGGCCTACACGCACCATGTCACTGTGATCTTGGACTGGTCCCTGTTCCCATTGATTTATTCATAAGCTGTGAAACGTCTGGGCACTATGTCAGGAATGGGGACCAGTGTGATCTCCGCGGTGCAGAGCCGGAGGAAATCAATACCAAATTCGAATTCTGCGATTTCGCAAAGGAAAAACAGGAGGGGAAATGCTACCCAATGTTGCTTTCAAAGTGAGTTAAACAGTGAAATTGAGTTGTCATTCCTAATTTGGGTTCATATTTATTTGATTAACTGTGCAGAAACAATCAAAAATATTCATTTGTTTTTTTTTTACGAGAATTGCGTTTTCTGCTTTCTACCCGCAAATCCGCAATTTTTGCAGATTTTCCGCAAAGCCGAAAACTCTGGACTTTACTTTAGCGACTGCTGAATCTGGACTTCATGTATAATGAGACAAGCCACACTGTACTCTACTAGTACATGTAATTTTGATGTTCTAGGGAGATTGGAACACTACTGTCCAGGATAAAAATTATCTAAAAAAAAACCCAAAAGTGTCATTCATGTTACAATAGGGGAAGAGGAGCGCTAAGGGCCTGTGACGTACCAAGGAGAAAAAAAAAAGAAGGACCCGCGGGAACACACAGCTACGGTTTGCAGTCTCTGGACAGAAAATCAATGAGGCAACATGAGCACCCGGCCTCTGCACAGCCTGTCTGCTACCTGCTCCAAGCACACCACTGCGTGACTCTGACACCCTGCGCATAATGTGGCGGGCAAGCAGTGGCATACACTGCACACCCACACACACTGCAAGTACATGCAGCTCCCTGTGCCATCACGGAGGGCCTTTTTAAAGAGAACTGCTAGCAGATAGAAACAAAAACCACAATCGATATCGGCAATCAGCCTGTGACTCCAAAAGTGCGACTGGCAACGTCAATAATTTTCAATTCAATTTTACAAACCTCCCAACCTCCACCCCCCCATCCACCTTTTCTTCCCTTGTGACAAAATTATAAGATCAGGTCCTGGGTCACTTTACTAAGTGGGGAAGACGCTACATGTATATGTGTGAATGGCAAGATACATGTACATGTATGCACATGTACATGTGTCCATGTACCTGTGTACTATAAATGTATATCTGTACTATGTAAATGTACATGGATAGTAATGCAGGGCAGCAGGACTCGGCCATCAGTTGAAATTTCAATGTAAATTGTTGATACCTTTTAAAGAAAATTCACTGGGTTCCAGTAGTTTAATCATGTGGTCTACCTCCATGGTTTAATTCAAGTAAATTCATTTAACTTCGAAAGTTACTGGTACATGTAGGTATGTCGATGACAACTGTCAAATATGTACATATAGGTGATGCACAGGACTGCTGTCAGCAGCTGAGAATTGGGTACACATTTCTATATGATTTCAACAATTTCAGTGTAATACCGATATTAGTTGTATGTAAATTGTGTCTGTAGCCTGGCCCACAAGATGCTCACAAACCCACAGGCAATACAGGGTACACTATGGGCAGATGGGAGAGTCTCTTTCAGTTTCACACAGTACATGTGCATGTACATACTGTACATGTACATTACATGAACAGGTACAAGTACTTGTCCCTGCTTAACAGCTAAACTGCAGTAAGTTTCACGCATAGATCTAAAATATATATGTACATGTACATGTAACATGTACAGTGTTCATTTTTAATGTACAGTGTAGATACCTGCAGAACACACACAAAAAGCAACTGCATTAAGGGTTTGAAGGTACAGTGTGTAATGTACATCACTACACTGAAGTGCATGCAATCTACATGTACATGTACGGTATGGGTACACACAGTGTTCATGTACATGTAGGCAGAAATATTCCAAGTCCCTACATGTACATGTAAGAGTACAGTAAATCTCATATGCTGGGTCATCTTTCAGCATCATACATGTACATGTACATGTACAGTCATGTGTACATGTACATGTTTGTGTGCACTGGCAAAATAACTTGAGCGTTCAGAATGCTAGGAATACTTGTGCATGCACATGCAGTGTAAGAATGTCGAGTACCAGTCCGTACGTGTGTGTGTACACGTACCCAACATGTACACCCATTCAATATTCCGGCACATGTACATGCATGTATAGTGTACCTGTATCTGAACTGTGCACTTGATTATCATGTGTAATGGTATGCACATTCAGTGCTCCCCATGCGCGCACAAACAGACACAGACTGTACCGCCAATACTAATGATGTACATGTACCAGTACTGGTGCAGGGATAAGCTGTGTACCCACTGTGAAAGGTGGCCATGACTAATTATGAAATCATCGCTGATTCACTTCTAATGCGTAAAAAATTCACAATCGCCTTCCGACTCCCCTCCAACGCCACAGGCAGTCTATTTATTTTCTGGGCGGTTGCATAACAGCCCTGGGTCGTAAGAAACTGCCATGGGTGCAGTGTCATCTCACGCAAAAGGTTCCTTAATGAAGACTGGGAAACGGGGTGACGGGAAACCCGAACTTCTGAGAAAATTCGGTCTTAAAGGGTACATGTACATGTACAGGTAGCTGCAATCAATTTGTTTCACTACAAGCCTCCAAAATGCACCTATGTGTCTCAGGTAACCTTATTTTCAACTTCTGTTTCACTCTTTCCAAAAGGGTATTTTACTGCCTTTTTGGATTTTATGCTAATGACTATTTCGACATTCACGAGCAAAAATGTGATGCCATCCCAGGAAGAAGCATCAATGTTACATTGGTTTGTACAGAAAACAGCATTTTTGTAGATTCTGCTGGACTCTGCTTTCTCTTCCTTGCCGAGGCACTGTAAGGTAATTTATGTGCATAGCAATAAGAAGGCATCCCTCCCTTTCTCAGAAATGTTGTCAGTTAGTTCTGGGTTCACAATTTGAACAGAAAAGCCTATGCACTAAACTATGTCTTCCCGAGAGGATTTCACAGCAACAGCACCCGCAGTTGTCCAGGAAATCATGGATTTATTTTAATGGTTCAAAACAGTGCACCAAATGGGGAAGTAAAATAGCTTCCACTGAAGAAAAATACCGGCACAAAGTTGAAAAAAAATGTGTCCACACGTAGGAAAACTTCACTGCAACTACACTTTATGGGGTGCACAAATCTGAGTGCTACTTTGTCTGCTCGTCCAACTTCCGCTGCAGGCTGCCACCCCTCCCCCCCCTCCCGGATCTTGGATGTCCCTACATGTACCCCATCTTCTTGACACTTGGCACGCACGTCCCACACATGTACACGTACCAGCACTTACAGAGTTTCATCTTGGATTAAAATATCTACATGTCCATGTACCTGTCCTTTCTTATGCAATGTTTAAACTGCCTATCCACTCCCAGCCATTTTTTTGGAACTGTTAACCCCTTGATGCTGTCTGAGCGCATATGCCATTATGCTGAATACTTTAGAAAAAATTATACAGATTCATTTTGAAGAGTGTACCGGTATTAAAGATATATGCGAAATAAATGGGGGCTTTTAATGTGCAAGCAAAGACTACCGGTACCTGTCCTGAATAATTTTGACTCAAGACTGGTGGACAGGTGGCTAAATGTGGCGCTGCATGTACAGTGTACCGGTATAATGCACACTCAATTGCGTACAGTTACATGTACGCACATTTGCAGTCTGGAGTATTACCATATTTGGACGGCCTATTACATGTATATCACAAATCTCGCACAATCTGACCAATCACAAGGCTTGTTCTATCAGCCTACATGTACAACAGAATGTGTGGGTGTTTTCATGTTATAGGATACTTTTCTTAAATGTTGCAGCATACATGTATGGAACAAAACACGAACAAAAATTGCTGTACCGTACATCAGTAGGGAAAGGTCACTATGCCCATATGTGGTACTAATCTAGACTGACCTATGACGTTTCAATTCAGTCGAATGTCACCAGGTTTTGCTGTTACAGTCATTTCAAATTGACACCTTCACACATGTCCGCCCAAGTGCATTCAGCATGTCAGTTAACATTTTAGAATGACCTGACTTAGAAAATGGAATATTTTATAAGAATGGTAAGTCTGATTTTTTTTCTAAAATTGTTATCAACATGATTGTACATGTACACTGTGCAACGTTTTTTACTGGAAAAACTCCTACAAGGATTGGAACCAAAACATGTGCACTGCAACAATATCAGCCATGACATCCTATCCATCATGAGTTTATTGCCTGTCCTCATATTCATGTGAGGTTCTGATGCAAGGAGGTCAGGTGACCAAATCCATCAGCGACCGCACACTTTCTGCGGTAATGGCTGCCTGTACATCAGGTCACACTGTCAATATTTATATTCATGCACCTGGATATCTGTAGGATGTCTTGGCCATGTAGGGGTAGCACTACCAGGAGAAACTACATGTATATGTATGTAGCAAACAGGCAGTGTACATGTACATGTAGTGCCTTCCAGGCTTAGGGATGCACCACCTGTTTATATAGCGGTACCTACCTACTGTCCATATCATGTATCCAGATTCTGAACCAGTATATTTGTTAATGCATGTATACAGCTGTTTCACTTCCTTTTTCTTTTATGAATATACATATACATGTATGCTGTACACATGTACGGTCATTACAATGTCCATGTGTGTACACGCTGTATACAAATGCCTGCTCTGAAATAGTGTTTTTTACACTGAATGTGTACACATGTATGCATTAACTCTATCCATCAATCCAGTGATTGTTTTACTGTACATGTACATGTACGTACTGTCATTATTCTTTCAAATTTCTCTTGCCTGTTTTGATCAATAAAATTCATTCCCAAACCTCCTAAATGTACTCCATGGACCAACATTAAACTTTCAATGTAAAAAATCGTGTCATGAGAAAACACAATCACTGGAACTGTACTAATTTATTCTACTGTCAATTTAACCCTTCATGATGTACGTATACATGTACCCAGTAGCTGGGTAGCAACCCAGTAGCAACTGACAAAACGAATTACAAACAGAAGCAGTGGAACAAATCTTCTAAATTTGAAGTCCTGTTTTAAAAACTCAAATGGACAGAAACTAGCAAATATAAAGTAATTATGCATACACGTACATGAACTCAAACTTGTGCAGCAATTTAGAAAACAAACTGGTAAAGTAACGTACATGTACATGTATGTGTAGGCCTGTAACATGAATGGACCCATGGTGAAAGAAAAGAGGTCATACTGTCAACTTTGACAGTTCGAAATGTGTTCATGGCACGTGTACATGTACCTGTGCATTACATTTGTGTACATGTACACTTTATCTCCATATCATGTGAGGTGTAACTTTACAGAGCAGGCACAGATCCCCCGCCATTTGACAAGCAGTTATATGTAGAGATACATAGGCAGCTTAAACACACAGTACATATTGGCTCAATATTTGGCAGGTGGGGCAGAGTAAATGTCATTCCGGTGAGCAGACAGGACGGAGGCTGAAGGCCAGTTGGGGATGAGGAAAATTAAAATCAGCCGTTTCGTGGTACATGTGCATAAATACAGCTACCATAGTTTGGACACATGCTCATTGTTCAGTGACTTAGCGGTACAATTCCAAAAGAGCTGGCATTTTACTACCGCTATACACTGTACCAGTGTACCCGATAGGCATGTACATGTACCACAGATGTGAGGACTGCACACACAGTAACAAGTACTGTAGTGTACCTTGGGGGTCAATTCATTGTGGGGACAAATTTCTGTCCCCAAGGAAATAGTCCCCTTGAGGCAAGGCATGGCACGCCAAGGCACATGTACATGGACTGTATACATACATGTACCGGTATCCGTCCGTGCAAAAACAGCTTAAACAAAATGTGCATGAAGGCCTAAATTTAACATACAGGTACATGTGCCAGAAGTCTATGACATGCATGGATCATGGATTGTCAATTGAAACAAAGTATTGTATAGTGTGCAGTGTGCACAATGATTAGATGCAAGAAAGTACAGTCACATGAACAAGGCAAGGACAATGAAAGTACCTTGTATGTACATGAACATGTATGAATACATCTAGTGTATTCTGACGCATTTTGCCCAAACTTTATTTCACACAGCAGTAAAATGACCCCTTGGTCGGGTACGACTGATCACAGACAATCCAAACTGGCCATAATCAAGATTGGCTTTGTTTACAAGAGACACACCTCCCCACAATCCCCCCCCATCTCCCTCACACCACCAATCCCAGCCCACATGCACACCTGTCCTCTGCCCATCCACCATCCCCACCCCCCATCCACTGGCCAGACATGCACACTAATTCATGTCATAATGTCATTACAAATTCCAATATCTGCAGCGATACTCGACAGATGTTAGATATGACAGATGTTGGATGTTGTGCTGTTGTTGTAAGGGGGGGGAGTGGGACATCACAAAACGGTTCAGCGCGGCTCACACAAATGCACATACACTGCACACTGTGCATGCAGGATTAGGCCCCGAATGCGATCAATACAGCCTCTTGCTTTCAATTAATAAAAAGCCTATACACTGTATATCCATTACATTTTATGTAGGGCACACATCTACTGTCCGATGTACATGTACATGTACAGTGTAAAAACATGTACACTGGTAAATGTACATGTACATGTATCTTTCTTTGGAGACCTGTAGTATAGTAAATTTGAACAAACACGAGCACAGCAAATATCTACAATGTTCAGTACCAGTGCTAAAAAGTATCTAAACAATTTTTGCATACATGTACGGACTTGTACATGTACATGTACATACATGTCCAGTACATGTACATGTATACATGAATTACAT
Source organism: Acanthaster planci (assembly GCF_054643075.1). Classification (NCBI taxonomy): domain Eukaryota; kingdom Metazoa; phylum Echinodermata; class Asteroidea; order Valvatida; family Acanthasteridae; genus Acanthaster; species Acanthaster planci. Next base: position 8,645,833 of record NC_141785.1, on the reverse strand, counting down.
ACCGGTACAAGTAGTCACAGAAATGTATACACGTTTACAATGTACATGTAATTCAGTACATACATGTATATACTACACTGTACATACATGTACATAATTACGGTACATGTATGTACATGCATACATGTATCGTACATGTACATGAACGGTACCTGTACATGTATACATGTATGTACATGTACATGTATGTACTGTACTGTGTAGAAGTATACAGGTACCGGCACGGTACAATAGACCACAAAGGAGTACATGTACATGTACATGTACCGGTATGCCTACTGGCATGACCAGTACATAGGAATGTACACGTACATGTACATGTTTTACTGTGTGCATAGAAATTCAGGTACTACATGTACATGTACAGTAAATCTTGTACAAAAATGTATTGGTATCGGTGAGTACATGTACATGTACACGCACTGGTAACACACTCGTACATCTGGCTAACATGTACAATGTAAACACGGCAATGTTTTGCAAGCAGGAAAAGCAATAACACCATACGGCACACGAAAGTTTTGCCAAAAATTAACTCAATGCACAAAATGTCACAGCGCTATTTACATACACGTATCAAGCGACAACAGTTGGCTAACCTTTCCATTAACCGACAGATTGAAATATCATATACATGTACATGTTTATGTATGTGATTGTATTCATCATCAACATGCTCATCGACAGCCCCCTACATTTTTTTCTAAACCGCAGAAATATTTCGAATAAAATGAAACGAGCAGCCAGGAAAATATTAATTTCAATTGATTTTCAAGGGGATAAGAATACCAAATGCTTGGATAGAAGGATGGAAATACATTTTTTGTAAATTATATAATTTTTGTATCAAGAACATACATGTACATGTACCGGTACATGTGTACTTTAGGGTGTCCTGGAGGAAAAAACTTTATCAATATGCGCATTTGAAACATCTGATAACAAGATGTATCAAGCCACTGATTACATTTAATAATCTCATATATTCGAATTTGCCATTACATATCCATAGTGCGAATATCATTTAATTCAAAGTACCCATACATGTATGTGTGTTCTGTTGCCTGAAGAGCCAACTGATCTGGTGAGCGCAAGATTTATGGAACACACTGTACTGGTATTCCATGATTCAATGTCACGATGTACATGTATACTGTATTTTATACTGGCATGCTTCAATGCACAACTGCATAATGTGTAATATACTGTTACATGTACATGTACATAAACATGTACACATGTGTACATGTACACTGTAGCTGGTAACAAGATGTGTGGATATGTGTACATGCACATGCAGGCAACATGTCCTTTCTCTATGTTCCTTCACATACATGTACAAAAATCCCTGTACATGTATGTTTTACACAGTCCCTTCCCCGTGGTTTATCACTTCTCGGTACGCAGCGTGTGAGCAATGAGATGTGAAAGGGTCGGTGTGCCCAGCCACCCAAGCACCAACACTCGTGAGGTTTTTTTTTTTTTTTTTGCACATCACTGCTCCCTCCATCATGCCGCGCATAATCGCTTGCCGTCACAGTAGTTTCTCGGCTGAGAGCAATGAGGAGAGGAAACGTGAATGAGAAGAATCGGCCCAGATTCCTTTGCTGCCCTGTGCTGCATGCCTACTGGAAGGAGGTCAGGGTTTAGTGTGCCTTTATTTTTCAAACCGAGACTTGGATTGATTTATGTATTGAGATGCGTACAATCACTGGGTATGAATATGTCTGGGACTTAGCACGACACGTACAAAGTGTACGGTGTACATCTGTGCATCAATGCACATGCATACATGTACTGTACATGTACTGGTACACTGTAACTTTTAGTTAGGCAAAGATTTGTTTCAGAAAACCTAAAATCAACAATACATGTACCCTTTAAATGGAAAATTTTTTTCAGGTTTGTTGCGTTTCGTTTCTTTAATGCTGTTTGCTGTGTTTGGTTTTGCTACTTTGTTTTGTGTTAGTTTTTTTTTATTTTTAGTTCTGGGGAGATCAACATACATGTATTTGGATCAATTTGGCTTATTCACATACAGTGTAGATGAGAGAGACTCTGCTACACGAACACATACCGGTAAGATTAAAACATCAAACCCTCTTTTTTTGATTTCTGATATGTTTATTTTACTTCTAATGTATTAAGATTTCTCAAAAGAAATTGTCAAACAAAATCCTTGCACACTTTGATAATTTTTTCCTTTGACAATATACAGAGTCCAAAGACGTACATGTATACATGTACCAATATTTGCAGTGAATAGGATTTTTACCTGAAGCCTTCAGTGGAACTCCCACAATGCTGTTCTGCATTGCATTGTCTTATTAAATAAAGACATCTTGGGATTATTTAAGAAGTCAATGAGTCTGTCAACAGATATGGTGTGCAGAATACCGGGGTATCTCATCTGCTCATTAAGTTTGTATGTACTTGTACAATAAACATGTTTTCCATCGTTATAAAACATATTTTACAGGACTACAATATGCGTCATACCCCTTCAAACAAACAATGATGCCTTGAAGTCCAAATCTTTAAAGCCAAATGAAACTTGACATCAAGAACGTTTACACGGTGCACACAAGGTTCTCGGTAGAGGCTAGAGCCCATACCGAAGAAGTCAGGGTGACCAACTATGAATTGAAAACTGAAACCTCACTTACTCTCATCAGGCTGCGGAGCTGAGAGAATGTCGCTGTGCTTCTTCTTGACCTCCTCAACATTGCTGGCAATCTTGTCAATGTTATTGCGAATTTCTTCCACCTAACACAAGAAAAGGTACCGGTAGTTGTAATAAAGCACCTCCACAGGCAGAAAACCATCTTTGAAATGTTTTTTTTTTAACTAGAGAAACCAATTCTCAGAGCTCATCTTAAACCATCCTAGCAGGACTGCCAGATTTTATAATTAAAATTTCAGGGTAGTCAAAGAAACCTGTGCCAAGTAAGTTTCAGTTTCAGGAAAAAATTGTTGATGCAAGTCTGCATACACATAGCGGGCAATCTTGCCTGACATTTCCGGATTACTTGTAGTTCCAACTTAACGGTGGTTAACTGACTGTAAACTGGGGATGTTTCAAATCAGATGTATCAAAATACATGTACATGCTTTCAATAATTGACTAAAGATTCTAGATACATGTAAATGTGTACACATGTGGGTGACATCTATACAAACTGTAGTCAATATGGCATTGCCTTGGCACTTATAATTTAGACCACCTGATCAAAGACAAGATGTGGTTTGGAGAGACTAACTGGAATATGTTCACTTACATGTACAGTAACATGTACAGTATGTACATGTATATGTAAATTGTTTGCATACTGTACTGGTGCGTGTATTTGCAATTACAGAGAATGTGTGATGACAGGTAGACTTAAAATCTTTCCATGCCTGACTCAGACTCAACAGTTGGCATTGAGTCTTCTCAGGTCTGAATTTGTGAAGGTGCCTCACATACAAAGGTACATGTACATGTATGTACAAGAACTGAACTTGGCCTGCTTACTGTAGACATCACTTTGTACATGTACACGTCTAATGTGTACGTGAACATTAAACACAACCCCCCAAGGGTTGCTGGCCTTAACCTTCCCATTCACACAAAGTTAAATAGCCATATGGGACTTTGTGCACAGAGGTTGTTGGACTTTGTTTTTCTGAGGTATGCCAAACCCAATGCAAAAGCCAGCTGTTATGGGTCTACCAGACCTATCTCCACAGAATTAAACACTTCGCTGCTGTTTAATTCTGTGTGGTTAGGTAAGGTTAGGGTTAAGCTGGAGTATCATATGCAAAATGGCACTAAGTGCAAGGATCTCTTGCGAGGCAGACATTAAGCAAGACTTAAAAAACACAGTGACGTCACGCTTTGTGTACCTGTGCGCATTCCTATGAGGGTGCCATGGATCGTGTCCCACTTAAGGAAAGCGTACACATAAACAAAGCGTGTCATCATAATGTTGTACAGAAGGTCTCCTGACCTTGGCCAGCTTTGGACTTGAGAAGGGATTAAGCAATGGAAGCGTTTGGAAATTATTACCTGCTCAAAGAACTCATCCATGTACCTCTCGCTGTCCACGTTGACCGACACATCATCTGGCCCCACATCATCTTCATCCCCCTGCAAAAGAATACAAACACTGAAGAGTGAAACCTGGGAATGAATCCAACAACCCTGGGCCGAATTTCCAAGGGTTGCTCCTAAAGGAGGCGGTACTACAGAATAAACAAAAGTGATGAGCAGAAATGAACACGGAAGCTGTCTGAAGCAATTACTCTGGGTTCCTAGACCAAAAGATTCTGGCCAAATACATGTATTTCGAAAATTTTAAAAACTTAAATGTACGCAAAACTGCCTTTCTTTCATTACAAGTATTTCCCAACACACATACAGGTGCATACTTAATTTTGATAGCCTTTTTCCAGTTTTCTTAATTTCTCAATTTGATCTTGACTACGGTACTTACTGGCACTTTTGTATAACTTCTGACAATGTTGACTTTTAAACTAACAGACAAATGCATCCTGTATCCCACACACATGTATTATGCGACACACCATTGTGTCATGTTCTACAAATACTGTCAATAGTAGCTACATGTACCAGACCTACACTGTACAATTTATACATGTCTGAAGAATGGTCAGGTCAGGGAACCAGACTAAGAAGTGATATGCTCAATGTGCACACTTGTTCATGAAATTCTACATGTAGCTGGTAACCCAATTCTCCAAAAGAATTCATGTACATGTACTAGTCAATGTACATGTATTTCCCTTGCCCAGCAGATTTGCATCCTCAGCACAGCCATTTTCTTTTGAGCAACTACCAATAGCTCTTTTCAGACTCAAAATACATGAAATATTGGTACTATGCTTACATGCATGTAGTTTAGCATAATTTTAATCCATGTCAGTACAAGTAAGTTTCAGACATCTGTCACTTTCCATTATTGCAAAATGCCAAATATTTAAAAACTTAGGCTATCATCCAAAGCAAAATGAAGGGCATCTGTGATCATGGAATAGTCTGCGAGTAAGGTCTACCCTATGAGAAGGCCGTATGCCAACTCCCACACATGCTCTGTTCCCCAATGACCTTGCCTTTTGGAAGTACATGTACTCAGTACTGTACCAAACTGACTCATCGGCAGGAATTTAAAAAAAAAACAAAATGAACATGTACTGTACATGTACCGGTGCATGTACACCATGTACATTTAGTGCATTACATTTGATACACATGCACTGTACATGTATGTATTTTGTTCCAAAAGAATTTCCCATTCAACCCCACCAGAGTTCCTGCATTTCATAATTTCTAGTGTTTAGATATTCCAGGGATTTTTTTATTCATGAGACTAACAGGCAATGAAAGCAGGCCAAAATTTGTAAGACACCGTCCAAGTTTCAAAGTACATGTACCAGCACACTGCTCTTTTCACTTACTTTCCTATAGTTCCACATGTGCGCACGTACATGTACGTGTACAATGTACACGTACGTTTCGGTACATGATGTACATGTGCCTACACTAATGTACACAAACAAAAGTCTACATGTAAATAATAAGGGGATGGGCAGATTAATTCAATACTACTTTTGTCCTTGCTCATATAATAGAAAAAAAATTGCGTATACATGTACATGAACAAAAGTATACCTGCAGAATGTACAACGTTCGTGAATGAATACATGTGCGGTCTTCCTATCACAAAACAGACAGCTAAAACGATGTGACTTCACACACATGTTACCTACATGTACATGTACTGTAGGTACAGTACTGTACCGGTACATGTATTGGTACTAACATACATGTAAATGATACCGGTATGTTAATGCATATTTGCATATTTGCTTAGTCGAAAGAGAGGCCAGAACAGCAAGCTGTGGCATAATGCATGTATTCTCAGCTTAGCAACATGCTTGCATCAATGCACTCGTAAACAAGGTAAATGTGGAGTGTACTTGTGCATGTACATGTACAATGCACATGCACGGAGAATACTGGTACCGTAGGAGCGCCCATTACATGTACATGTATGTATGTGTACATGTACACATATAGATAGCAACTTCTATCCAAACAAGCGCTAGATTCCCTACCCCAGCTGATGCTATTCAGGCATGGCCTAGCATCGCAATAAGCCTTTTGCGATTTAAATTTGAATAAAATCTGGTACACTGAGTTATCTGATTGTACACTCCGTACACTAAAGACACTGTTGCTACATATTACATGTACATGTACCTTGTGATATGGGGCAAGCTTTTCCATAGCAACCACCATCTCTGGAATGGACTGGTTCCTTTGTGCCCTTCTTATCCATTGAAAACAGTGTATTGGTACAAGGTGTCTCTTACGTAATGAAGCAGAAGCTTGCCCCAAATCATGAGGTATACATGTACAGGTACACTGCAACAACAGTGTCTTTAGCATGGAGAATTCAAATTATTATATTCACATGAATTTAAAGAACTCGGCATACCGGATGTTATTCAAAGTTATGTTTACATGTAACTCGCAAAAGGTTTATTTAGTAACAGGTCTGTGAACATCATTTGACACCCTGTGCACAAAACCTATGAGCAGGTTTCCCTGCTAAATGTGACCTATCAGGACTTATCACTTTCTGGTGGCTGATATGACATTGCAGGGAAACTCTCCTCAAACATTGTAAGGTAAAATTAGTGAATGTCCATGTCCGGAACTCTTCCCAAACACATTAGCGAGGAGTTAAGCACATGTGGATGTGATCTCGCCGAAGCTTGACACGGACGGCCACTCTTTAAGCTCAGCATGCATGCTTGTACACGAAGCCCGCCTTGTGTCATGTGTGTTTTCTCAATTACTTCATGCCTCATAAATCCAGCTTCAATTTTTCAGCAGGTCTTTTCTTTCGAACAGCACGGAAGAATATTGCAGGTACATGTACCTCTAGGGTTTGTTGCAATGAATTAGTGTGGATCTCTGCTTTCTACATGTATTGTTTTATATGCGCATGTACAAAGAGTACATGTACCTGTACGTGTACTGAGCATAAAATATTTCTGAAGTACCCAAAATCAGGACATGGCTTTAAATGGAGACATTGCTCAGTGAGATGAGTGAAGATGTTGATTTAACATGAAGTTGATATTACACACGTGTAAGTGCGCATCATGAAACAAACCCTTAGGTTTGTTATTCTTTTTTTTTTTCAGATGTGCCAGCATGGCACTGAACATGTGCACTGGGTGTTCTGGGGGTGTGCAGAGGGTGTTCTGGGGGTGTGCAGACGGTGTTCTGGGGTGTGCAGAGGGTGTTCTGGGGGAGAGCTTTAAAAATTTCACCACCAAAAATTTTTGTCTGATGCCATGCTTTCATTGTCATTGTGAATAAAAAAATTTGTATTCACGAGATGTGATTCAGACCTAGGGCAAATTAAAACTTGACCCACAAGAAAATCCCCCAAAGTGGCAAATCATAAAAACCGTGCAACATCCTGTAACTTACTTTACATGAATGAACATATTCAAACATTTTTAAAACCTTGAAACTGTAATCTAGAAAAAGTATATCATGATCCATGAATCCAACCCAGACCTTCATGGTACTTCCAGAGCTGTAAGGTTTATACACATGTACCTTAGAGTTCTGGAAGTACCTTCATGGTATCTGATGCTACCAGTACATACATGTATACATCACAAAATCCCTCAGGTTACATGTATGTCAGCATGGTTTAACACGTTTAACCCTAACACCCCAGAGTGATTTAGGAACCACACCCATTCAAACAAATTCCAACACCATATGGCAAACTGTGCACAAAAACTGTTGGACTCTGTTTATTTTGGGTATGCCTTAACCCATGTTAAAGCACAAGCAGTTTATGGGTACAGTACCCAGTGTTACAAATTCACACACTTTACTGGTGTTCAATTCTGCGTGGTTAGGGAAGGTTAGGGTTAATGCTCAATGCCGACTGCACACAAAACATTACATGTAACCTGTTCACTACTCATACATGCAAATGGAGCTGGCAAATACATGGCACACTTTGTAAGAAAATATCCAAAAGCCATCAACTGGCAGATTTTTCAGAAGTATGGCATTACCGATACCCCATACAATGACATTTGCAACATACTCGTGCAAATTACGGTAATGTAGGTTTTATGACAGACGATCCAACCCGTTTGCAGACGACATTGTTCCTCTTGCTTTGGTGACATCCCATGTTCTTCATATTATTTCATATAGGGTTTTACTCAAGCTACTAAAACATTTAGTGTAGGCCCCAGTTAAAGAATAAATTTTGGTCAAAGTAGGCCGTACTACATGTACCTGCACGAATTAAGGGGATGAGCCGACATTAGCGTGATCACATGATATTTCACATACTGTTACATGTAAACATGTAGGCCTATGCTGTAATCATGGCCATAATGGTCATGATGAAACTGCCAACACAGTCATTCAGTGTACAGTGATGTACCGCACACCTAAATCATATGCATTGCAATCAGATGCACAGGCAATGGCTAGCATGGCTAGTGTGGGGATTTTTTTCTTGACACAAGCTCAGTATATTACCCTCTTAAACGATCCCAGTCGGTCTCTCATCTTGAAGAAACCACAGTAATATTCCTACAGAGATGATCACGAGTGTATCTTCCGAGGAAAAGCAGCATATATCCGGCGATGAAGGTTTCCCCGCCCGTGCCCACACCTAACGATTTCACCCAGCGTAAACCCAACGTCCGCCATTCATCTTCGGTGAAAATTCGGTGTAGGCGTAGTGCTCTGATTTTGGCAGTGTAGTTGGTGCTAAGCGTGTTTTTGCATCAGTAGTGTGGGGAAAACAAAATGCGGGTAGGTTGGTGTATGGCAAGCCATGCGGACTAAATTCGGGGCAGTGCTAGTTGACAAAGCTTTCGGGTTCTGTCGAGAGAATAAGCTTGATATGCCATGATGAACCCATGCCACAACAGGTATGACGTCATAGATAATGAAAACGGCCACTTGTCCCAATACGGTGATGTCGAGAAAATGGCAAAATCAAATTTTGTGGGCCAACTTCAAAAAAAGAATAAACATTAATAATGCTCTGTAGGCATCATCGGTCTACTACCGTAATAGCTTGTCACTGAACACCAAAATCCTGGTCACGCGCCAGTGCCATAGCGAGGTCATTTTGACTGGGGAGTCAAGGGTAAAATAAGATGGGGTGCTGTTTCTTGCTTTTCTTCTTTCTTAACTGTTTCTTGTCCTTGTTGTTGTCGTCATTGTAACCACCTCCACTTGATCTTTTCCTCGATCCATAAAATCGAACAGTGGGGATGGGTGGTCAACATCATGTTTATTATGGCTGCACTTTTTCATGGCTGCAAAATTACTGAAGTCCACACGACGCTAAAGGCAAAAAGTCAGTACAGGGTAAACGGACGCTCGGGAAATAATGGGCACTCGTGGGTAAAGTGGGCGGGGGCGGGGTTAAAAAACACCTTCCCCCAATGGTTGTTACGCCACTGACTCTGAGTCTAGAAGACCTATTCTTTCAGAAGCAAGAACGCATACAGTCCGTCGCGCCAATCTCTTGCGTACCCCACACCTTTTGTCAACAGTTCAATTACGAGGGGGGTATTGATTTCATTACGAACAAGATTATTCTGAACAGAAGAGTGGTTATAATTCAGTGTTTATTTGCAATAACCCGGATGAATAGCGACCGTGACTCACGGTGGGAAACAACCCTTGATTCGGCTGCACCTATCCAAGTTTGATGGAAAGCAGAACGTGTAGTTGGTATTTTTTTTCCTAAGAGGCCCTCTTTCGGCCCTCTTCGGTCAGTCCGAGTACCAGCCGCTTCGGCGTGTCGGTACAACAAATCGCGAATGGAATCAACTTAATTGTTCATCGGAGAAACTATCAACAGAACGATCAACAAGTGACTTGGTCACAAAAATTGCTTGTAAAAACTCTGAATAATGAGCATCATTTCGAGCTAAGAAACTGATGGGAATTTTTTTCTGTAAATACTTCAAAATAATGGTCAACACTGTTTAACTAATTGTATACACATTAAACGGTTTGATTAACCCTAACACTCCTCAATCCTTCACCTGTTGGAGGACTGAGGAGTGTTAGTGTTAATGGTATGACACTTGTATGCCGTGGTCACAAATTTCAGGATCTGAAAACTCCAGATTCTGGCTTAGGGGGAAAAACAGTCATTCCTTTCTCTGTTCTTTCTCTGTTAAACTTCTTTATGATGTGCAGTATTTTCAGCAAGTCGACGAAAGAATACATAAATACCACCAGACTTTGCAAGGCTCTTTGTATTGAAATTACACAACATTACAGATAATCAGGAAGTTATTGAAATAGCAACGGTAAATTAATTCTTTCATCCACCAAAAAGAGAGGTGACAGTTACGCCTGAACGAAAATAAAAGTGTAAATGTTTTCTAGGTTGGAACGAGAACGGAACGTGTTAGAAATTTCAACATGTGAACCGGGACGCTTAGGTGAACTCGAGACGGTGTTGTGCAAAATAGACCGTGAAAGTACAATTGAGGTTGTAAAAATATGCAATAAAACATAGAATACTGTAAAATTCTGGAAGTATTCCTAAATTAACTATTATCATTAAGGTATTTTCGTGGCCTAATTTTGTAATTCATTCCAAACAGGACTTACATTTCGGGCGAATAACAAACAATGACTATATACTTGCTATTCTCTCCTTGGCCGAAAGCTCGAATCAACCGATGACTAGAACTATAAAAATTCAAAAGCCAGTACCTAAAAATGACAAATAAACGATGTGAAAAAGGTGCCTCACTGGCAACGGTTAATATATACATTTATTTTTGTCAAATAACAAGCTCTTCGCTGTATTATGTTCTAGAGGAAGGACAAATTCAATCATCGTCTGGGAGATCTGCGTTTGGGGCATCCTTTAATAGATATGAGGGATAATAAAAGGCATCAACAGCAGCTCCATCGGTCGTCGACATTTTGCCAAATATGTAAGGAGTTCTGGCGAAATGACAGAATTGAGCAAAAGCCGAAATTCTGTGGTTTTATAAAGAGAATAAGATTCTTCGCAGAGTGCCGTTTGCTGCATTTGAGCAGTGCTCTCTTTTGAAATCTTCCGACTGTTTAAACGACGCAAATAGCGATCCACCAAAGAAATATATTGACAATTTCAGGAAAAAGACTTCCTGTCAAATGGAGGTTAGCAGTTTAAAAAAATGAATTCCCCTTTTTAAAGTCAGGTCGTTTCACATGTAATCGCACGAGCGATCTGTGCATCTGTATAATGAGCAGCGCCCTCTATTGTATGTCCATCCGCCCCGGTACAGCCGGGCAATTTATCCTTTCTCTCTCCCTCCCCCCTCCATTCGCCGGCACAAATTTATGCCACTGGATGTGATCGAGCTCTGCTCGCCTTAGAGCCTCGTTATAGTGATCGTTTTTTTTTTTCATACTGAGTGCACTTTCACGTTGGGGATCGCAAAGTGAACAAGTTACATTCAGGAAACCAAAGGTTGAAGGTATACTTACCTCGATGTATTTCTCCAATTCTATCTCAAAGCTTGATCTATGGAGACTGCAATGGCTCTACACAGACTCAAGTTTGGGATCTCCCGCCAGCCTGAGCCTGTAGGCCCGGGCAGCAACAGGACCGTGGATCCAGTGCAGAGTCAGACGCAAAGAGTTTTTAAAAACCAGAGCTCCTTTGCTTCGGTGATTATTACTTTTATTTATAAAGGGTGGCCTTATCAGTTACAAAACTGCTTTCCACGAGGGCCCTGATTTGATTTGAAACATAAATTGATTAATATGTGGTAATATTATAAATAATATTATTGAAGATAACCAAGTAAAAAAAACGGGTTAAGTTTTAAAAGAAGGGGAATAAACACTGTAAAGCACAGAGAACAACTAAATCTAGCAAATAAAATGTTAAAGGCAATACATTATAATGAATAAATATTACAAACCACAATACAAAACATTAAAATTCCGTTCGCCCGGGATGTAAAATACAAAATAAATATATTTAAGAATAAAAGTGGAGTAAAAACATGGAGTACCGGTGAAATACGGAAATCAAAAACGAACTTCAAAACGAGGGATAAAAAAAACAAAACAGATAAATATCTTTAAATACCACGTGACAAAAATAACTCAGAAGAAACTGTTAAATATGTTAAGTTGATAAGTTGAAAACTCCCTCAGAGTTCGTAAAAGCAGGAAACTGCTGTGAAAAGTTTGATTCAAAATAACGATATCCGAGACTCGGGCAGCGTTTTTACTTCTCATCTTGGACTTGCTCTGTTATTTGGGCCGGTAGTCATCAGGCGTCTATACGACAAGTGACTGAGGAAACCAGAGAAAGTCATCGCCTTTCACATTATGTCAGGCCTGTTGCCCAAGATCTCCATACATACTAACTGGTGGTCACGTCAAAGGCTGAAGTTCGTAGGTGGCGTCTCAAGTCCCAAAATATTAGAATTAATTTCCTCGTTCAAAAGTTATTGATTGTGTTATCCAAATCATGAGCTCTGAATCACCATTGGCTGTCGTATTATGAATGTTACAGGCCGTGGAGTTAATATTCTACGCCAGCGTATGCATCTTTAACCCGTAAATTCTTTAGTTATGCAACAACTCGACTCCTTAACTGGTCGCGAAATGTTTTTAGTAGCGCTGAATTTTGAGTCTCAGTAACCGAACTCGAAGCAATCGTCCTGGCCCAAGTGCACGGACAATTCAGACTTAAAAGAAGTCTTTGTTGACAAACAGAAGTTGGTTAAGAATACGAGTTTCTTTTATTCTCAAAACTTCGCCTCATGCCAAGCTCTTCCCAGTCAAACAGGGTGTTGGTGACGAATATCCTCCTGTTTGCCAACAAGTATTTCACCGCAGCAAAATACTTCACATATCAAGTATTTTCTCAACATGAAGACACTTCACAGGCTCAAAGCATCGAAACTGGTCTCATCAGACTTTAGCTCTCTGCTCGCAAAGTTCCAACTCGATTTCTCAACACACGTTCAGGGTTTTTATACTCTACAAATCTACTATATTAACATAGTTACTGAATGTAAGTCACAAGTAAATTATGCAGTAAGGTTACATCACCCTGCTCTAAATTGATGACTAATTCCATTGACCAATCAGAATAAAAATGATGTAAACACATGACTTATATCAATTTCTTAATAATGCTGAACATTTAGACACCACAACATCAAGAAATCAAAATATCAGGAATCAGGATAACGTGAAACCAAGCATCAGCATATTGCATGAGGATGTCACTTCATCAAGATAATGATGAGGCTAATTCGAAACTGTGCCTTTATTTTGATTTGTGTTTTCATTATTCACGCTATTAATATTACAACACTAAGAACTAACATTACAAGACGGTGTTTCCAACGTTATTCTCTAAGAATAATGCTCTGGAAATGCCGTTCACATTCCTGCGAAAGACAAGAGAAAAGAAAATGAGTGCAAAGTGGACGCGATTCATAAATAAAACAACATCCATATAATACTGCAACCCTGGGGAGGCAGGTCGGTCTTTGATAACACATCAATACAAACATCATGTCAGTTTGTTACAATTTACCATTTATCTGTGATTAAGCATGTTACCATTGTCTGTGATGACGCTTCCAATACATCACTTGGCAAAATGTAGCTCATTTCATCTGCTATGTGCGACTAAATTATTGGCTAACGTTTAAACGGTGTGTAATTGTTCCACTGAACTTTTTTGACCGAAATGAACGCAGGCTACATACAACCTTTCGTGCGGGCGCGTGACAGCTTGGAGAGTACTGCCGAGAAGCGGTTACATACCCCTTAAAAACAGGTAAATACGTCTGAAAGTTGTGTTGTGTGCGCAAATGATTCAGTACAAAGAGTGGGTCATGCGTCCATGCATCTAGAAAGTCTTTCAAAGTTATGTCATGTGACTTCGAATTGTCGAAATTGTTATATGCTGATTTCCTCATTAACATAAAACCGTCAGGATTCCTCAGGAATTGTTACTTGCTACCAGTCTCTACTTTCGGAGGATGTTTGTAAGACGTCTGGAGACTACGTACAAGAGGGGAACGAGTCTATGTGCCACCGCACTATATTGGTTGCCGAAATTACACTTTACGCGCCTTCCAGTCTCACCTGATCTTGGGTCGTAGTTGATCATTATTTTCCATCCTCTAGTACAGTTTGGGGAGGACTGGCTGGTATGTCTTGCTGAGTGAAACAACTTTAAATACACTCAGCCTGAATTTTGAAGGGCACTCACCCCACAAAGTCTTGCTCCCATTTTTTTAAACAGAGATTAGGGAATCGTGACCTCGGGTGGCTCCAAAGCGGGTACATCTACGAACTAAAGGTCGGGGTCTCCCTCCAGCCAGTTGTAGCTAACCTTGTAGCGCTGACGTCGAAATACTGCAGTGTTTCAATAGAAGATAACAATTAACATGTCATTCATATTTCCTTACCCTTTCATATCAGTGATCCTGAGTACTCTAACATCTATTACTCTGTAGTAAAACGACATGATATTGACTACATGTTCCAGATTTCACGCCTGATGTGAAACGGTGACGTAATTTCAGACAAGCAACGGCGTACAGCTTGTTTGGCGCTTAACGGCTCACTAAACACATCACAAAATCCAGTCCCTTTAATTTGATTGGAAAGTTTTTTAAGAGGTGTGGGAAAATTGCAAAGATTACCAAGGCAAGAAACCGCTTTGGAGAGTTTCAGTGAATGTTTTGTGTGAATGGCTAAGGGCGAATGTCACTCTTTTGTTCAAAAAGGAAATCACTCAGAGCCAGGGAATTATCGTCCACTCTCACCATCCATACCTCATCCATACCTTGTAAATTACTGGAGCACATCATCCATTCAAACATGGATCTAGAAAACTGGGATGCCTAAATGATCAGCAGCACGGATTCCGCGGGAACTAGTCATGCGAATCTCAACTTGCATTGACCACTGGTGACCTTACTAATAAGATCTTCAACAACAAAGGCCAAGTGGATGTAATTATTACGGACTTTAGCAAGGCCTTCGACTACGTTCCGCACGAAAGACTCTTAGCTATAGCCATTGCGGGAATAAATGGTTCAGTCCACACTTGGATTAGGACATTTCTTACTCAGAGATCTCAACAAGTTGTCCTACAGTGTGAAACTTCATCTTCCGTTCATGTATGTAACATCTGGCGTCCTACAAGGTACAGTCTTAGGCCCTATCTTTTCTATACGTGAATGACATCTCAAATGGAATTACATCGACAGTACGTCTATTTGCAGACGACTGTATCCTTTACAGACAGATAGACAACATCAACGATACCCAGGATCTTCAAAATGATATTAATTAACTACCTCTGCACATGGGAACAACGATGGCGACTGAAGTTCAACAAGTCTAAATGTTACACCATGCAAATTACCCACAAAAAGAAGCCAATTTAAGCAGAAAACAAGTTGGGAGATACGACACTTCAAACTGTAAACAACAGCAAATTAAGCTGGGCAACTCGTATCAAAGTATTAGGCAAAAGCTAACCAAATTCCAGGTCTGCTAAGTAGAAATCTGTACAGCCGTTCTTCCGAAGTAAAAGCGAGGGCTTATAAAACACTAGTCAGACCTCGTCTAGAGTACTGTTTATCAGTCTGGCATCCCCATCATAAGGAACATAAATTGCAACAGGAAGGGGTTCAACGACGATCTGCCAGATTTGTCCTCAACAACTACAACAACACAAAGAGAGAGAGCGTCACCAAAATGCTGTCTCAACTGGAATGGGAGCCCTTGGAACATCGTAGAGCTGCCCAGAGATTGACCCTCCTCAACAAATCTGTCAAAAAAATCGTTGCCATCAATACGGACTCATACGAAGTCAAACCATGGTCAAACCAAACCATTCAACAAGACAACAGGTAACAATCTCTTTCATCAAACCATCCACAAATAAAGATTGCTACAACAGTTCTCATTATTTCCAAGAAATTTTGCAGAATGAAATAATTACCACAACATGAATAAGCTGCTGTGCCGTCTTCTCTGCAGCAGGAGGGGAAGTTTAAGCCTTTTCTAGCATTGCTGTAACAAAGCTGGTCCTACTTTAATGTTGAATGGTAGTACGCCCTGGACAGCCTCAATCTTGTCGATGTGTTTCTTTGTATGCGGAGCCTATACAGAGCTACAATACTAAAGGTGGGGTCGAACGAGACTATTGAAAGCCTGGGCTTTTTAATGGACTGGAGCATTACTCGGGTTTCTAGGAAGGAAGAAGATGACACGTCCATTTACTTCTGCTGTGACAATATCTATATGTTGATTGAATCAACTTGATTCCGTTTCATGTCAAATGAAAGGGTAACACCAAGGTATTTATGATGGTTTGTTCCTGATAGCTTATTACCAGACAGTGAATAACTGTAATGAGTTGGAGACCGTTTTCTTGTGAACCGGATGATGCTACATTTCTCGGGTTTGAAGTTCATCTGCCAGGTCCTTTTCCATTTTTCAAGCTTATGGAGGTCTTTCTGGAGGGCAAGGCAGTCATTTCTGTCTTCAATAGGACAACAGATTAAGCAACCATCTGCAAACAGGCAAACCTTGGACGATATACCATCTAGAAGGTCGTTTATGTAACACAGGAAAAGGAGCGGCCCTAGCACTGTGCCCTGTGGAACACCTGAGGTTACAGGTTTGGACGATTTACCCCAAACAACAACAGTTTGTTCACGTTTTGTGAGAAAATCTGATACCCAGGAGAACAATAAGCCACGCAGACCATACAATTTCATCTTGTGAAGCAAGCGTCGACGTCTGTGGGGAACTGTATCAAATGCTTTGCGAAATCTAAAATGACGGCATCTATACTTGCTTGACTTTGTCTGCACCGCTAAAAATATGATGAATGGTAGATAATACTTAGGTTTCGCAGGAGCGATGCGACCTGAAACAGTGCTGGTGGTCGCTCAGGATATTAAATTTCTCAAGATGATTCATAACATGACAGTAAATGACGTGTTCCAATAATTTGCAGATCATGTGAGCGATGTGGCTGGGTCTTTCCTGCTACCCTTTTTATATAATACAAGTCTATACATTGGCACATCGCCAGTCCCTTGGAAGCTTCCCGATTGTGATGCTTTGGGTGAACAGGACCTGAAGCATCGAGCAATCTCTTCTGCACACATTTTCAGCACATGGGGGCTGATTACATTTGGTCCAGGGGCTTACATTGAGCCCTTTTAGAAGCTTTGTAATACCGGTACCATGCAAGCTATAATTGTGGGACTTGGTATTTCTGGGAATGGACTCTTCCCAAGAGGTGGGCTGTGAGAGGTGTCTTCCATGGTGAAGATTGACTCATAGTGTAAGTACCTCGGCTTTGCTGGATGCATCGCTCTCCAACGAACCTTGGCTCCAAAGTGCGGTGATACCACATGTGTCCCGTCTGCGGTGTTTGATGAAGCACCAAAACCTCTTGACATTTGTCTGTAGTGACTCAAAGATAGTTGAAGAGAGATACTCCTGTTCAGCCTTCTGTAAGACACATTGGACTTGTTTCCCGAGTGCTTTGTACCGTTTCCATAGTCGATCGGTGTTGGATGATTTTGCAGCACAGAAGGTCCTATTCTTCTTTCGTTTCGATCGTTTGAGTGATCTGGTTAGCCTAGCCAAGGAAGATTGAATATTGAAAACTTCAGCGAAGAGGGTACATGTTCATCAACTGAATCTCGTAGACCTCTCACAAAACTCTGCAAGTTTTTATTGATTGATTTTGGGGAGCATTTATTCTCAAAGCTAGTTCTAGACTGGTTCAAGCTTTCCTTTAGGCCATCCCTGTCTGCTTTGTGCCAATAATAAATCCGTCTTCTCTCACAACTCTGGACACAAGGTGTAGCTTCAGCATCTGCGGTGACTTTGAAATGATCTGAAATACCAGGCTCGGTCTTGAGGGGTTGGAAGCAGCATGGATTTAAAACACAAAACTTGAGGTTGAGGGTATTCTGCACATTAGGTGATCTTGTTTGCTTATTATGATTAGGCTCATGTGCAAATTAAACAAGGGAAAAATCAAGTAAATTCAGGGGCTAAGTCGTTAATTCAGCTGGGTGGTTGCATTCGGAGCTGAACTTTCGGCAAGGTACTTCCCAGTAGGCATCCGGCACATTAATATCACCCCAATCCAAACTGTAGGGTTCTTCTTCCAGTCCAATTTTTCCAGTGAATTTCGGAGTTGTTGGATAGGATCAGATCGTTGGTTAGGTGGATCGTAAAAACAGCAAATGTAAATTGGCTTCGTGTTGGCCATCTGGGTAGAAACTCATATCAACTCTGCCTTTACATAAAAAACTCAAGGTGGGTTGCGATCAAGTCTTTCCTTACAGCAATGGAGACACCACCTCCCATTTTCCCTTCTATCTTTCCTGTAGATTGTATGGTTATCTGAAATGCACTTATTAGGCTATCATTAATACCAGGTTTAAGCCATGATTCCGTCACTAAGATGATATGGGATTGGAATCCTTTACCGTCTCTACAATTGCCTCTTTCTTCCCAAGAAAGCCATTACAGTTTGTGATCATAAAACGCATGTTGGTGTTTATTTTGGAAGCTGTTTGCTTAGGGAGTTAACTGGCTGATTTAGGTACTGGGGAGGAAGTGGCTTTAAGCCTGCTGAATTTTCCTGAAGACTGAGTAAGCTTGTATTTAACAGGCTTGTGATCATAAAACTGCAGTGCAGTCGCTCAAGATGGAAAATAAGTTTTCATCAAAGAAACTGGATGAACTAGATTGCCAAAATAAACTGGAATTGAAATTGGGGATGCCGCAGGAGAGGCATGTCCATGATAAACTGGAGTGATCAGCAAGAATCCGATACATGTCCTCACTCGTGGGGATACGCTCGCGGTGCATACATACGTTACAGTGATCACAACATGCAACATTCTAGCCATATTTGATAGCTTTGTTGCAGATACCACATGGATACTTGCAGCCGGGTCCAGGGTTAGGATGAACATCACCAGACAAGGATAATATCACACGTACTTGACATCATAGACAGCTTACATGGGGATGATATGGAGTTATTTTTCATCAAAACTTTTAAGCGCGTACTGATGAGTGTGTAACTTAGGGAAAGAATGTCACATCCCACGAACACGTTTCTTTTGCCAAGCTTTTTACTAAGTGCAGGAGCAGTTGCGAGATTGCCTAAGAACGTAGGGACTGATGTTGTAAAAACACAATTTGTTCCCCACATAAATACTTGCAGCTAAAAACATTTGAAAACTGTTCAAGTTCAGCTAAGCACCGCATATCACTGTTATCAGAGACATCATCCTGGTCATGACTGCAAATAAAGATATGCCTGCTTGTCATGCTTGCAGAACACAAAATTGCATATCACGAAGGTAATTGAACAGGGAAAATTATTAGGAAAGGTCCAACCTGATACATATTGCTGGACGGTCAATACTGGGCTAGGGATACCACAGAAGTTATGATAAGTGTTGTGCAGACTTGTAGCTAGGAGCACACAGAGCACTCAGTAACACAAATGTCCATAAGTGTACGCCGAATTTTCCCGCCTTGCCGGCCGCCTTGAATGGTCCAATGTAGCCCAGGCTCAATAAAACGCTCTTAAAGAAGGTTGAAATATCCGAGACTACGTTCAAACGAGACACGATAAAAAAACTACTTCAACGACGTAAAAACTACAAGATCAGAAAAAAAGGAAGTAAGAATAAAAGTAAAAAGCTGCAAAATGATCGCAGCGGAATGAACAACACGTCCGTCGTCCGGTAACACACCCTTCATTTCATGTAAATATCTGCCACCTCGCGCCTGCACAGTACATCCCTGATGAGGAGATTATGCAGTATTCCACCAGAACCACACCAAAGCTGTGCGTGACTGGAGTTGCTGCTAAACCACTTGGCTACGAAAAGTAGTCTTACAGTAGCGTATACAAGAATTAGCTACACAGACGTCCCCGTCAGTGTGTTCCAAAGAGCCGGCCCAGGCGTAGCAAATCAGACTTCCAGATGCAGCCCGATCCCCTGCCATATGATTGGAATTATAAAAGACCTAAGGAGAAGAGACTCACTTTGTAATGTTAACCTATATAATACGGTCTGATCCACCCTTTAAGAAAAAAATGAAATATCCCTTCATTGATAAAAATGCTAAAAAAGCTTCATAAAGGACAAAAACAGGCTTGTGACCTTTGTCGGTCCCTTGCCTTGGAGGGATTTTGTGCGCTTAAGATACTCATCAAGCGTCTTAACGATACTGTCTGCTGTCAGGCGAATAACTGTGCACAGCAACAGTTTGAACTGGTTTAGATGCAGTGGAAAATTTGGATGGTCAAGATGGAGACAAGGTGTAACCGTCGGCAGTCCTCTGCATAAATTGCAAGTCAAATGTCGAAAGAGATGAACAGCGCCTCTCTGTGACTTGCGCAAGTAACATGCACAACTTCAGCGCCAACAACCGCAAAGGCAGTTTGCCATTTGCAGGAAGGGAACGAAGATACCTCAGGAAAGTCCCCGAGTCCCAAGTTGCCCTACACATTGTACTTGGGTTGTGGAGGACGGACATTGAAGACACTCTTAAAATATCTTGTCATCAATGGCACTGACCAACAGAAATACCATCAACGGGATCATGAGCGGATGAAATTGCTGATTGATAAACGTTAAGTGTTCGATATTGTTCAAGAGACTACATGTACGAAGAAATTCAAGGACATCAGCTAAAGACGCTTGAACTGAATTAAGGCGTCGCAGAAAACACCAGCTGTTCCGTCGCTTCCATGCAGAGTTGATTTGAGCATTGTCCCCTGGCGCCAAGAGAACAACATGACCGAGGCCACTCCATCTGAAAAACCACTTGCTGAGAGGGATCGCCTGATAGCATCCAGCCTGCTAATTGTAGGTCTTCCACACTGGATGGCCCTGATTGTTGTGATACAGGGACAGAATGTCAGGTCGACGAGGAAGTAAACCGGACTCCGTATGGCGAGTTCCAGTAAGCGAGGGTACCAAGGCTGTGTTTTCCACACAGACGCTATGAAAAGAACTGTGGCCCTGTCTACTGATATTTTTTGGAGGCAGCTAGGGAGAACAGCAACGGGAGAAACAGGTAGCACCCAGGCATCTACTTGCCACACCGGAGGATCTGGATGCCACGACACATGCTCTGGGAGTTGACTGTTCTGACGTGATGCAAATAGGTCGACTGATGGCTGGATGCCCATTACTTGAACCAATTTTGCGAACACCTCGAGATGCAGGTGCCATTCTATTCTGTCGTTGAACAGTCGAGACAACTTGTCTGCTGCACCGTTCTGTAGCCTTGGCAGATATTCTGCTACAAATGTTATGTTCCTTACTAAGCACCATGTCCACAATTGTACCGCTACGTTGGACAGTTCTGGGGAATGCGTACCCCCTTGTGCTTGATGTATGGCAGGGCTGTTATGCTGTCAACCTGGAGACGAATGCATAAGTTTTGGCGATGGCTTACCAATGACCAAACAGCATGAAAGACTGAGAGCAACTCCAGATGATTGATGTACAGAGATTGTTCCTCGACTGACCAGCGGCCCGGCATAGTTTTTCTCCAAAACAGGCACCCCGACCTTGGAGTGATGAATTTGTTTGGATGGTGATGTCTGGAAATGGGTCAAGCAGAGTCTGACCGTTCCACTGCTTAATACAGGCCAGCGTATCCATTGTCTCCAGTTTTAGTTGAGATGCATGCGACAAAATCACCCGAGTCTCGTAGGAACGTTGCCTGTGAAGGGCAATGTTCTTGACTTGTTGAAGGTGACTATAAAATAGTGGTGCGGGGAACACAGCTTGGATTGTCGATGACAGACGGCCGAGACGTTTTGCCAAATACCGCACTGTATAAAACTTTCAGTTCCAACACTTCTCGGTTGTGATTGATAACACCGAGTATTTTCCCTGCTGGCAAAGACAGAGTCATGGTTCTGGAATTGATGAGGAAGCCGAGATATGTCACCTGTTGCAATGGAACAGACTGCGATTTGTCGTGATTTGTCACAAATCCTACCTGCTGAAGAAGGTTGACTTGTCAGATTGCTCCTGCATTCGTCGGACGATTTGTCGAGAATCAGAATGTCGTCGAGGTAAAAAAAAAACCACAACAAATTCCCATCTGGCGGAGGTGTGAAGCAACCTGCTTGAGGACTTTTGTGAATGTTCTGAAAGTCTGGAGAGGCCGAACGGAAGGCAAGCAAACTGGAATACATGTGTCTGATCTTTCCAAAAGAAACGTAGATACTTGCAATGATCCTTGTGAAGTGGCATCATGAAGTATGCATATTTGAGATCTATTGACCCCAGAAAATCCCCAAGATGTAATAGATCTTTTACCAATTTTATCCCCTCAATCTTGAAGTGATGATAAGCAACGAAAGCATTTAGAGGATGCAAGTTTATTTATAGGCCGGAGTTCCCTGACTTCTTGGGGATTAGGGAAGAAATAAATTGGCCATCTACTGGTGCTTCCAGCGTAACGGCGCCATTCTGTAACTTCTGGGCCTCAGTATGAACAATATCTTGTTTGGTACTCTTTCCGGTAACTGAAATGGCGGCTGAAGAAAATCTATTCTGTGGCCTTGAACAGTCTGAAGAGCCCTACTGTCTTAAGTGAGAGTTCTCCATTGATGAATAAAAAATATGAGACGACCTGTCCGAGGAAAACAATCCACTTTTTTGACTTGTCTTCAGTGGTGCGGGTGGCCTTCAGCTTGCTTCGAGCCAGACCACATGGGCCGTTTGAAATTCCCGAAACAGGACGGAACACCACTTGAGTGCCCACTGTGAAAGGAGCGCCCACTGCGAAAGGAGCGTAACCCTTGGAAGCGTCGGTTAACTGCTGAGTAGTACGGGGACCCCCCCCCCTCCAGGAAAGGCTTGACGAAGAGGCCCCTTTGTGACCTTAGTTTTCAACTTGCCGGCTCTCTCAGCCTCCTCAATGTCTTTCAGAAGATTTCCTCCACAGAAAAACACCATAGAAGGAGCTTTCTTCTTCAGGGATTCAAATCGACAGTCCACAAGATCATCAAAGGCATGCTGACGAGCCAAGGCGTGGCTCTGACCAGCAGAGCCCAAGAGAATTAAAGCTGAGGTGACATATTCCTTAACCACAGCCTTGTCAACCCTATCGGGTCATGATGAAACAACAAGGGCATCAAAAAGATGAAACTTTAGGCAGTGCCGATTTCAGGAGACGACCATGGGCATCTTTCAGTCAGTCAACTTGTGGAACCAAGGAAGATCAAGTTTCTTTAAAGGTTGGTCTCACCTGGCTGGGAATTTCTGGTGCCTTGAAGAACTTTTCTTGCTCGGCTGGATGAGATTGTTGGCCAATTCTTCCTTCATTGCCTCATGGCCCAATATATTTGAGCGAAGCTCTCCCCACGATGACAAGACTCTGTCAGTAACTGGAGTACCAACTGACTTACGGTGCGGGATGCAAAAGCCCTCTTGACCATCCGGGATGCTAAAGTCATCGTCGACCACGTTAACTTGAATGCCGAATCTAAATGAACCTTACAATGTCGGAGTTGGCTTGCTTGTTCCCATCCAAAGATACCGGACTTCATAGGGGCCGTTGGGCCACGTGACTAACGACAGGATCTGTTGGACTGGTTGCCAGTGGCTGTTGTTGAAAAAGAAGCCACTGCTGAGCGGCAGGAAACCCAAACATGTAGGGCGACATACCGTAAAATGGCGGTTGTGTGGAAGTCACCATGATGGAATGCTGCCCTCTCGTGTCGGAAGACATGACCGGTAGATTCCAAATTGGCCGCGGCGGAGGCTGTCGGAAATTTATTCCCCGGAGGACCTGACAGAGAAGGGGCAACCCAAGGCGAGGTTAAACAGAAGCTGGCGCCTATTCTGAGTGAGGTACGGGCGAGGGGAGGCCAAAAGTTGACCGTCATACATAGTTTCAAACTGCGAATCGCGCGGCTGATGTGCTGAACTCCTGCCCGAGGCAAGGCAGCTTTTTTCCTGCAAGGTCGGTCAACCCTAGGCCGAAACCGACACGGAAACATTCCGAAGGCTGGAATCTCCACCATTAATAACACTTGAAACTGATTTATCCTCAAGAATTGCTGTGGTTTGGGTCGTGGACTGCTTCGCTTTTTTGCTAGAAAACATTGGAATCACGAAGGTATCGATAGATATGTCGATGTATGAAGAGTGGAGCGTGGACTACACGCGACCGTTTCAGACCGCACCACTTAAAATAAAGAGGTGGGGCTCATTTGCATTTTTATCAATGAAGGGATATTCCATTTTTTCTTGTAAAGGGTGGATAAGACCGTATTCTGTAGGGCAATGATACAAAGCGAGTCTTGATGATTAGAGCGGAACATACATGTAATTATGTGGCCCACCACTCGAGAACTAGGCTGAAGGCTTCTTAGCGACTATATAGAAAACGAAATCAGCGTACAAATGATCACAAATTTCCACAAGCCTCGTGCAGACCAGATTGATTGATCACTTTAAAATACACGAATTAGCGGCGAGGGAGAGGAACTGTCAAAACATGAAAATCTCCTACTTCAGCCTCGTTTTTTTGGGGGGGGGGTCAATAAACATTTTTGGGCCAATACTAATCCCTTTTTGAGCCGACTGAGAATTGAACCTTTTGTGGGCCAATATGCCAAATACCACACTATTTAGTGCTTTCCATCACCGCATTCGCTCCGTCTGTGTAAATTGGGCCAAACACAGGAGTTCAAAAGCCCAAATTGTTGAACTTTCTCCAACTGGTTGTAGCTCTTACAAAATATCCAAAAAAATTAAAAACTTGGGCAAAGGAGCCTGCACTGTCATTTATTTAATTCTTTATTTTATTTGCCATCTCCTTTTCCATTTTCGAATATCCAAACACATGACTGATTGTCTACACATGCCATCCAGGGTCAGGTGTGGAGCCCAAACAACACCTACATGTGGCCGACTCGAGAAAAGGATTAGGTCTAATTGTGTTTGATTTCAATTTTAGAGCATGTTGGTACTGTCAGGGACGTCTGGAGCAGAGCCCATGCTAGGATGAAGTGGATACCATAGATGTATGGTATTTGGATACAATGAGAAGTAAAAAAACAGTCTTTCGTGACTGCACTGACTTTACACAAAAGACATCAAGACTGTCTTGAAGAAACACGGGTAGGCCTTATCCTTTATGTTACTTTGTGTAAGCCCACAAGTTTCTTTGAAAAGTTACAGACAAACCACACTGACAGTCAAAGGAAACGCACTGGTATATTAATTTCAAAGTCAGTACCTGAAATGGTATCAACTCACTTTTTCTTAAGATGGGTTTTGGGGACGAGATTAACCAGGCAATTAACCAGACGATAGGCCTTTTATCCACATTACTTATCGGTAATACAGTTGAACCTCATTAACGAGGTCCTTTGGACTAAACAAATTACCTTGTTATAACAGGAATCTTGTATTAACAGTGCTTTTCTTGATGAGATTTGACTGTATCTCCAAATGTATTATTGCGGATCCATTCAGCAAAACCGACTGAGTGAAACGTGCCATATTTAGTTTTGCTGTTGTAGACCTTAATACAGCATAATTTCTCAGCAATTTGACGACCATACACCAAACTCCACAACTTTTTCCCAAAACCATCATCAGATTTTAATAAGATTTTTCCCACTTATTCTGTGTATCGAAAATTACACAATATTACAAGTAATCACTAAAGTATTTATGAAAGTATTTATACGGCCAAAGAGAAGTCACCTTCGGAAAAATCTTAAATACGTACAACTGTCTAGCACTAGTCACTGCTTCTATATGAGTCAATTACAGGGGTTTAAAATTTTAGAGATATTTGTCTTTGTTTGCATGGCTACCAACACTGCATTTGAGCTTTGTACACATAGAAATAAGTCTACGCAGCAAGTACATGTAGTTTTTAAGTGGGTTTAAGTGCATTTTTAAAAAATGGGCCACACAGGATGTACTACAAAGTTGTGTGCACCTTTGACCCCTCCCCCAAAAAACACAATTCAATGCAAGTATTCAACCATCACAACACCCTTGTTTTGAGTACAAAAAAAAGACGCAGGGTATACAAATGCATGTTATTTCATTGACAAAACTAACAAAATGAAACAAAAATTTCTTTTAGGGGTTTTTGGGGCTATTTACATGACTTATTACGAACATAACCCCGAATTTCCTTTTTGTGAACTTGAGAAAAATCCCAAACGTCTAACAGCATGTTATACAAATTTTTTCTATCTTAATCTAGTTTGGACGCTTAAATGTGTGGCTTTGTATCACTATTCAAAAGGGTCAACTTTCAAAGCATGAATTACTGGTAAGGCGGGAATACCATTTTTTTACCGAACAAATATGGCCACAGTTTCTTTATTACACAATTCCTGAAAAATGAAATCTTCATGCTATGTACAACACCATCTGCAGGTCTATCTGTGCTTGCAGCCTGCTTCTAGCTAACAATGACATTCTGTGCCGTTCAGTGCCAACACTGTCAGCCTGGAAATTTGGTTCCTCCTTTGAACACAGAATTCCTTACACACATAAACGTGTGGTAAGACAAAATTCTTGATGAGCCACTGAAATAAACACGTTTTTATCCCTGATTTCTCTGCCATTTCATGCAACGATTATCAAGGATCTACCAGTATACATGTAAGCAGCCACAGCAAGTGGAGACAGGCCCCTGTCCACGATCAATTGACTGACGACCAGGTCAATCAATCACATCAATCATTCGCAGGCAGTGTTCAACATCACCTATTTGCCCCTGTATAATTCTTGGAAACCACTACTCCCCTTGAATTGCGAGGTTAAGTTACTGAGGTTTTTCTTCATTTGGTTTCATTTTAACAGTCTTCATGCACGTGACATGGTACGCCAAAATCAGGTATACCTGGGCAAGGAGTCAAGTTTGAGAAATTGCGTTGAGCTCTCTTTTCAAAATTGAATGGTCCAGGAGTCCAGATTGCGTTGAGCTCTCTTTTCAAAATTGGATGGTCCAGGAGTCCAGATTGCGTTGAGCTCTCTTTTCAAAATTGGATGGTCCAGGAGTAAAATATTTAAATGTTGGAATAAGACTGATCGAAATGCCAAAAATGAGAAATAAACTTTCCAAATTTGAATTTAACCCCTTCACGCCGGGATTCTTTTGACCGTGACGGCTGGGCTGTGGTATGCCCGGTATGCAAAGCTCTGTCCAGCAGCAGGCACCATTGAAACTGCAGCTGTGCCCGATTCCTCCTGGTTTTGACATGCCACACCGCATGATCTTGGGTCAGTCTATGTTCATATGATAACCATGACCCGTAATAACACAACATAAATAGTAGACACCTCCTGTGCATCAAAAGTGAGTATTCAGGCTTCAAAATGACTCTCAAACAGCCAGGCCACAACAGAATTTACAAAGTTAAGGTTTGAGCGGCATTTCCATTAGAGAGCTGGACTACGACAACAAAGAATCACTGTCGCTCTCTGTGTGGAGGGTGGTCCATTTCGCTTATAGCCAAACTCCAGAACATTTCAAGAGAACTGAAAACGCCGGACCAAACGACATGAACAGGGAAAGGTTGTCCCACTAATATATGTAACAGTTTTTATTTATCTTTCGTTTTGTCCTTAACCGGATCAAAATAATATTACAAAGACCTGCTTACAACATTATTCTATTAAGAAGTGCCCACTTGTTTACAACTCCTCCTCGTCATCTGGAAGAGCTGTTCTTTGAGCTTCCTATAAAAGACAAGAGAAGAGACAAAAGAAGACAATAACTGTAACTCTTTGGTGTCTTTTTTACTAGGTACTGGACCAAATCATCCACATCCAACACTGAGACACTCCCCGTGCAATCTAAATTGCTTGCTAGAAAGTCCACCACTGGCGTGATGGCCATTGTTGGTGGATCTATTACACACGGCTTACATGACATCATCAGAACTGTTGCCATGGCAATGAGCACCGAACGCCCTGGCAGTGTTTCAGGCTCCTGGACTAAGTCTATCAGGATTCATCAAGAGTTGGTCACTTTGGGCCTTCTCGGCCAAGTCCATCAAAAACCACCAATAAGTGGAGATTAATTTTAATGAATTTGGGGTGGTAAAGGTTAACGGCTGCTTCACCAGACCCTTCACAACACATCAGCATTTGCCAACAGCATTCACCCCTAAGAACTACATTATCAACAACTGCCATGTTATAGGGAGGTCAATGATGCCATTCTTATTCAAAACAGCGTAGGCATAATTTTGTCGCTGCCCTTCCTAGACTTTCACGACAAGGCTTGTGAACCGACTTCATATGTCGGTACTGGACTCGACCTGAACACTAAAGGGCATCTCAGCTGTGCATGGTGGTATTAACACGTACAGTTGAGCGCACACCATCATTTTTCACCAGAATGAACATAATCCCATTAAGCAATCCCAAAGCAATGAAACTGTATGTGGCTGCCCAGCCACACTGATGGACACGTTTATAGGAATATGGGAAGTAAAACCCAAATTTTATCTGAATTGCACAACCCCTGTGCTTCCCATAGTAATGCATCTGACTACAGGTGCCCTGCAGCAATGATGCACTTACTGACATGTATATCATCACCCTTTCACTCAGAGACAGAAGTCCCACCAGAGAGTAAAAACAGAAAATACCCATTTGTGAAACGGAAAATCATTGGCTCTACACACTTGTCTGTGAAAAGGCTTAAATTTGTGTTACTTTTTTTCTCTTTGTGAAAGACACACACAGTACACCCATTTGCCAGGTGAAAAATTGTATCAAACATTTGTATACATTTCCAGAGTCAAATTTGTCTCTTTCTTAAAGTGGCAAAACAAATGTTGCCCATGCTTTTGCCCTTTTTGCTGATGCGAAAGCTATGGAAAACAACTTTCTCTCTTCGTGAAAATGAAAAATGCGGTTTAGATGAATGTTGTCCCACGGAGATTGTGATTTGGCTGATTTCAGCGAATTTGGTCACCTACTCACCTCAAGGTCTTGGCTGTATTTGAGGAGGGTAGCTGGGTCAATCTTGACCTCGGGTGGCTGCAAGGCAGGCATCTCCACAAACATCAGGTTAGGGTCTCCCAATAGCTTGCGGGCCAGCCACAGGAAGGGCTTCTCAAAGTTGTAGTTACTCTTGGCGCTGATGTCATAATACTGGTGGGGGGTTCAAGGGATGAGAACAGCTTGAACGCATGAACAGCTTTTCGGATTTCATGGATTCCGCGGCAAACACAATTCTTTCCCGGTGACATGACCAGCTGGGTTTACAAGCGCCTCGGTGGCAAAAATCATCCAAACAAGGAAACTGACATTTGAAAAGTTTGAGCAAACTACTTGACTTGCAAGACTGAACTGTGACAATTTCCATGATCACTGCTGTCATTTTGAAGAAAATGGTTGCTTGGTATTATGAACTTCAGGGCTGCCACAGCTTCATCTGTAGACCGACAAGGATAGCCTTCAAGTTTAACTATTATTTTGTTATCACAAAAAACCCGTCAAAATAACCCTTACACTTTTCTGTGACATTAAAGGACAAGAATTTCCCCAGCATTTCTCAGGATATTCCATGATTGTGCAAACCCTGCCAATGACCCTTTCCCCCCACCTCTCCCGTAAAGCCTTACCTGCAGGTTCTTTTTCCGGTGGAAGGTGATGTTCTTGGCTTTCACTTTCCTGTCCTTGATGTCCACCTTGTTCCCACACAGCACAATGGGCACGTTCTCACAAACCCTGGCCAGGTCCCGGTACCAGTTGGGCACGTTCTTGTATGTGACTCTGGACGTGACGTCAAACATGATGATGGCACACTGGCCTGTGAAATATGGGAACGACGTGTCTGCACTCAAAAATCCCTCATGATGAATCCCACAGAATCTGTTTAACTTTCTGCACACCAATGGATCGGTTTCAATTCTTAACGCTCAAACAATTTGATGGACTCGGTCATATACAGAGCGCACACCTAAATTTTAACCTCAGAAAGAGTCATGCTGACGACCTGAACAGCACCCAAGTTGCTCAGACCACCCATATGAACCCGACAAGGTTATGCAGGATTTCAATGGTCCCTAGGGGGTTAGGGTTAACAAGAACCCTGTTGTACTAGGAATGGCAAAGCAAAGTGAAACAAAAGCACCAAGAAACTTCGCTTTTAGAATATGTTCTTTATAACCGTAATGCATTATAGGCATCTTGATATTAACGATTGACTGTACCACATCTGCACTGAACACTTCAAAATCAGGCAAAATCCTGCCACGCCGCCTGCAATACTTATGTATGGCTATTCCAGCAAAGGTGACTGTACAGTAATATACAGTGCTTTTGATGGGACTAGCCAATTAATCTAGCAAACTGGTTCCACTCTGATAATGACAAATTCACATTACCGAGAGGTTTGTATTTGCTGGCTGCGACGAATTTCTACCGCAATTTAGATGAGAACCATCACCCCCAAAATGGCAAATACTACAATTTTTTCCCCTCAATTTTTGGTATCACCTACTTGCTAAGCCTTCAATGCTAAAAGCATCACACAAAATCCATGCCACAATATAGTTTGGCATTTTCTGATGATCAAAATTATGCAAAGTTTCTGTAAATCCCTGAATTCTGATTGGTTGCCATTCCCCTTTCATGGAATTCTTTGTTTAAACACCCGGCTGCAAGGCAAGCAAACAGATGTTCTCTTTGGGGACTTTCTTCTCACCTTGAATGTAGTAACCATCACGTAAACCACCAAATTTCTCTTGGCCCGCCGTGTCCCAGACGTTGAACTGGATGGGACCATGATTCGTGTAGAACACGAGCGGGTGCACCTCAACACCAAGGGTGGCTATAAGACAGAAATATGGGGGGAGGGGGGCATGGAAGGAAATGAAGATTACGTTTGATTATTTTTGTCTAGCTGAGGTACTACTGTTTTACACCATTTGAGATGCTAAGAATTCCACTACTTAACCCTAACCCTGCCAGACACAGCCTGCGAAATCAACAGCAGCCGAACTAGCCATGTTGAGAAAATGGGAGCTAGTCCCATTTGGACAATACCACTGTTGGATCTTGTGGTGACTGGCAACCACAGACTCCCAGGCTGTTTGGCCTTGGGGAGAGTTGCCCTGTTGGATCTTGTCACACTGGGCAGGCAAGCCACTTTGACAAATGATACAGACTGATGTGTCTGGCACGGTCTCTAGCCAAAGTACACTGGATGGTTAGGGTTAAGACTGTGATATCAACAGTGTTGTAGATGAGGCCGTCACAAGACCAGTCACAAAATGATTAAGAGGACAAACAGTGACAAGGGAATGCTTTTGTTACAGTCTGTTTGATTAGGGTTACATTTTCTCCAGAACGCCGAACACAGTAAGACTCACCTACATATTTTTTCTCAAACTCTCCTGATAAGTGCCGCTTTACGAATGTTGTTTTTCCGGTACCTCCATCACCTACTAACACAAGCTGTAAAGAGAAAAAAGTGAATAAATATCCTATTTCTAAAACGTAATTTGTATGGCACTGCTAGCCTCAGCCATCTCTGCTATGTACACAGTTCGTGGCTAAAGTTCATGCCCTTAGTTCCAATAGAAATGTTCCTCCTTTGCGTTATATTCTTTCAAGCTTCAATCTTGAAAATCGTCCACCAGCGGCCACTGCTGCGATGCTCCAGTGAATTGCCGTGATGCCCCTTAAAAACAGCGCGTACCTTTCGGCCACTTGGCCAACATGCCCCTTTTCAATGATCACTAGGCGCCTATTTGTATTTTAAAGTTGTATTCAACTTTCAAGTTACCGTTTAGCGCTAGCGTTTCTGTCAACTGGTTTTGCATCGCCCTGTAGACAACATGGTATAGCAACCATATCAACGTAGTCGAGTTGTGTGCTTCTAAAAACGTGGCACCAGACTACTTTTATACATAGACTGGCTACAAGTCGCAGCACAGAATTACACATTCTGCACCAATTGGATTCTGTGCGCTGCGCATATTTGAGGCGGAATCACTATTATTTTGGGATTGAGGACCGGAATACGACTCAGTCTATTTTTTTTTTCCTTGCTATTTTACTGGTATTCACGTGGGCACTGGACATGGGCATGATAGCAGGCTTCTATTGGATAAATGTTGGTGACCCAGTGACCGACTTGCTTGAATTGCATGAGTAATTACATTGATTTTTGAAATACAGTGTTAATTTCATGGCATCATGAAAAGTGATGAGACACAACACCAAATGGTAAATTAAAGTTAGTACAGTATTATTTATTTTTACTTTTTACAATTCACGCAGACTGCTCAGCATGTAAACAGAAACAAAGAAACTAACAGGTTGACAGTTCAAAACCATGTTGAAATTGAAGGAAAGTCTGTTAAAGTCACCAACAAGTCAAAAATTCGAAATGGCCTTGGTGCCCTTTGGTTTATGGGAGCATTCAACGCCAAGTGGCCTTGACCCTCTGAAGCTTAACCCTAACACTCCTCAGTCCTCCAACAGGTGAAGGACTGAGGAGGGTTAGGGTTAAGGTTGAAGCCTCTTCTTTGCCAATATCTTCTCAGCTGATGACCAACTACAAGTACATGTACACTACACCCAGGTATTGCAAATCAGATGAGTTCCTAAGTCCAGTTCTGTAGTCAACCATAACCCCAGCCCAACTCAAAAGTTCATGTTAACTTTGGGTTGATTTGCCAAGTCTGGTTCATGAAAATGTGGAAAGTTGGTCACGTTGTTACCCATCCCATCATGTATATTCTTAAGAGAGGTTTTCTTTTTAGATTTGTTTTAAATTGTTCAATATAGGAAATTCAAAATACCACGTGCCACTAAGAGGTTGTCACAGAGAGCCCTTTCCTGCAGTGCATTGTGGGAAAATGGTCGACAAAGCTCTGTGTGCAAGCTGCCCATTTTTTCTCAGACTGTCTACTGACATCTGCTCAAATGCAAATTATGGCAAGTCGGGCATTTTTTGAAGACTGTAAGCTTCAAAAATGGCCTCTCTCTAACAACCTCTTGGTGGCGCACTGTATTGGGCATTGCCCGTACCACCTCAACTAATTCAACTTTCAATTTTTTTTTTTTGAAACTTCTTTGTGAATTACAATCCAAAATGGGACTGGCAGCTAAATGAGCAAATATCCACTTTGTTCAACGTCAACTCAAACCTTCCCAAATCATCCGAAAATTCTCTCAGTAGTTCTGGAGGATTGAGGCTATATGGTGAGACAAAAGAGCCTATTGCAAAGGACGTCCTGTGTCAATGTCTTGGAATGGGCTGGGCTTTGCATTTTATGCACCGCCATGCACACGTCCATGCCTTAGATTATGTGTGAAATCATCGACACTGCTCCAGGGTTGCACAGGGACTGCAGTAGGATTTTGAGGGATTGGGACAATGGGCTCACCTCCAAGGGACACATTCGAGACGAAATGGAGAATTTAGGAGGACTGAAGTCATCTCCAATTGTTGTGAGGCAGTTGGAAGATATTGCAAGACTGAGGTTGCATCACAGCGAAAATGTCTAGGGAATTAGGGAATTACTGCCAAAGAGTTCAGTTGTGTTCAGTTTTGATCCATCTGACCTGAAAATGTAGAGATTTTCAGTTTAACTGGAGCACAACGTCAAGTAAAAAAAGCCTCCCCCTCCAAACATGCCTACCATTTCTGCCCTCATCGTTTTTCAGGAAAATGGGAGATGGACCATTTACTGTGGCTCGGTAGGGGCAAATCCATACTCATGCTTACCTTGAAAGTAGCCAGCGGAGCCTGTTTTGTTGCAGAAGCATCCTGTGCCAATGCCATGGCTTACAACTGCAAAGGACACAGGAGAACCAGGTGTGATAAGGTAAGCCAGAGGCAAGCATGAGGGGGCACTGTACATGTGATGTGTCAGTTCAAATAAGATGTGAATTTTTTTGGTAGTAAAAAAAAAAACAGTTTCAGGGTCACAGTCTGCATGCATTGTACAAGACAAATATGTATGTACCAAGATTTGTTGATGATGTACATGTACCAATAAACAATGAAATATGGCACAGTTCATGGGAAGTGGCAAATGGTAAATTGGTGAAGTGACCGACATCAATCACAAGTACAACACAACTTCATTGGTCGTCCAGCCTTGAGCCAAGTCTCAGGCTAGTCAACTAAATTGCAACACTAACAATTTTCCTTTGTTGCTTCGTTTTTCATGAATGAGTCTGTGTACATTGCGAAAAGACTTGTGACTGTCTCAACTGTAACAATATGAACGATGAACACTATATAATAGACATTATGAGAAATGTTTCTACTTCTGTTGGGCATGATCGGTCTATCAGCACAAGCACAGTGTGCTATCAGTTGAAATTGTACGAAATCTTTGAATTTACTTCCCTTTCTTGAAACAATCTTCCACAACTGCGAGACAGAGGTGAATGGGTGATGGTAAACTTACCAGCAAATTGAGCGTAAAAATGAACAGATTATGCAAAGATCAAGATTGAACGATTGCACCAATCATTTGCACTCCAATGGGTAGTAACTAACAGGGTGAAAAATCACTGTGTGTAAATGGATAAGTCCAAGGCATCTGTTACTGGGGCAAAGTTTCAAGTTCCGATTCAATGAAACATGGTTCACAAACATGACAAAGAAAGCCAAGGAATGTTTCAACATTTTAATAACATTTTTTTGAATGCAAATAAATACACACAAGTACTGGCATGATTGGACTTATTTTCATATGGTATTCATATCTTGGTAATATTTGGGATGCTCAAAAAGGTACACAAATAACATAAATATTGTAAGACATATATTAGGAGTCCATTTTTTTTCTAGTAGGCCCTGCTGGTTATTATGCCTAGAACGACAAGAAAGGCAAGTGGCAAAACAAATAACCCTTTGACTTAAATAAGACATCATCACAAATAACAACACCACCACCTATGTTTCTCTTACTTGATGGATGTTTAAGGATTTGATGGATGCAAATTGTAACGACAGTTACTAACACGACAAACACCTGGGATTTACGTCTGCAGCAATGAATGGCAAGGTAACGTCACTCAGGTGGCGCAATAACCACACAGTCTGACCAGTTCAAACCGGTACATTCAGTCTTCAACAATAAAATCATGAAAGAAATTTTCCTATTGATATTCACTAAAGTCTTTTACGTCAAAGAAAACAAAAATATTAATTGCTTCGCAGTGGAGAAAGATACAAACCTTTCCAAATAAAGCGGCCAGTAAAAATTTGAAGAATAAACCCGGTTCCTTTCCCGCGGTTCACGAGTTTTCCCAACTGTACAATGGAGATTGGTATGGTTCCTGTCTCATAGTCACACCTAGTAAAGTAGATGCGGCCCTTTGGCGTGTTAACCAGACTGTCCTAAAAACGTGGGTCAAAAGAAAAGTTGGATTTAAGAGGGCGCTATTTGGGGTAATATTTTTCCGCCGTACGCGGGGGGCGCAACCTCTTGATTTCGATGGTGAATATCTTGATTGTAGGTCCCCGACTTAGAATTTATCATCTCAAATTGGTCCCATGGCAGCGTTTGGTGGGGGGTTCAAAAGCGAAAGCGGCTTTGGCTTCATTCAGCATAACGTTGGGAGAAAAACAATATCAAAATCATTGCTCAGTGCCAATTACTTTCTTTCCTACTCACCTATGAAGTATTACTTGTAAAAAAAAAATCCATCGGCGAGGGGAGGCCCCCCTGCTGGATATACCACTGGCTCATGGGCTTCATGTGGGCAGTTACCAAAGTTGAAACATAAATAAAGGAAAGGGTGGGCCAAAGATATGGAAAAAGAGATAACGGAATAAAAATTACCACTGTGCTGGAAAAAAAACTTCAAAATTGCCCCCCCCCACAAAATTTCCCCTCTGGAAAAACATAGTTAGCCCCCTCAAACAAATCCTTGCAATGCCCGTGACTGGGTCAGCTTCTTGGCAACTGGAACATCACATTGTAAAATTAAACTGAATGGGTCTTTTAGATGAAAATCGAATTTGCGTCTTGGCATTATAAACATGAAAATTTTCGATTTGAGCCCAATTACTAAGCATACATAACACAGGAAAACGGTGACAGGAAAGGCAACTTCAATCCTTCAATTCAGAGGCATAACCTTTCAAGTCCCCAATCCAATCTGGTTATTTTTCCTCCATAGGCCCTTATTGCTTCACAAAAAGAAATTCCAGACCAACTTTCCATGGCAGAAATTCCAGACCAACTTTCCACGGCAGAAATTATGACAGGATTTGCTCCTGTAGTAAAATCCAAACAAGTATCCCTCATCAACACACAACATCAAAATTTGCATTGGACAAAACAGATGACAAAGTTATTTTGGCAAAAACAATTAGTTAAGCCGACACCCTAGAATGAAGACCATAGCTCAGACTTCTTTCCTTATGGTTCTTAACAGCCATAAAGTTTATTCAATTCAGAATTTTTGAACTATTTAGGATTACACTGACACTTCATGAGATTTGACAAGGGTACATGGGTTAAGAGTGATAGGCTGTGAACTGGTAGTGAATGAAAACATTCACAAGAATCAATCACACATATTAATCTAAACAAATTCCTGATCAAGTCTTGCAGACCAATCACGTAATTCTTAATAGATCATTTGCACTTCTGCCAATGATTATCCATCTCTGTGAACCTCTTCAATCTGCTGTCTTGAATGAAAGGCCAGACCAGATAATGACACTTTGGTCATGCCAAAAACTGACATTACAGATGTCAGGTCATGTCAGAACTGTGGATGTCAGACGATGCCAAAACAGCACATATTTGGATGTGAGGCAGAGTCAGCAACTGAATTGACTTTTGGACATTAATCCACATCAGAAACTGACATTTCTAGTGGCTTTTGTTAGAAAGAATTAATGATGCAAAAATTACTAGTTCACTTTACATTTCCAATTCTGCTTTTTGAAGAATATACATGTATGTGGCAAAACATGGAAAGGTTTTATAGTGGCTTCAGCACAATTAGGATTTTCTTTTGACACAAGATTTTTTATACTGTATGTGGGGTCGCACTACTCTCGCGAAATACTTGTATATAAATCTCAGCCTAACAGTGGCATCTGAAACGAACCACAATTTAAAATATTTCATCAAATTTATAGTAAACTTTTGAGCCAAAGCAAACGTGTTGATTTCATCTATAGGGTGCTCTTGTGCTATACTACATGTTCAACATATGAAGGTCACTGGACTGTAATTTCTAACGATCACTGATTATTCTGTGTCTTGCCGTGCCATACTTGCAAGCCGCCCTCAGAATTTTCCCGGTCTCCGCCTACCAGTGTATTTGGAGTCTGGTTTGACATCCCTACAAAAAAGCATTGATACCAGCAGAAAAATTTAAAATTGATAACAAGGATGAAAGTCCACTTTTTACTGAATGGATTCATGAGTTTTGTTTATCAAATACCAATAAGCTTGTCTCTAATTTAATATTTTATGCAGGTTTAAATGTGGTTCCGAAGTTGAACTTCATAATTTATTAGATACAAAATAATTTCAATAATTTAAGAAATAAATTAAATTTCTTCATTCCAAAACTAGTTTTCCTTTTCAACAAATTTCAAGAATTTCATTGAAGGGTGTTTGAAAACTTGGAACCCAAGGACACTCTTAGCAATCTGAGAACAATTTTATAAAAATTTCAAAGGTTGGACAGAGTTTGTCATTGAATAAGTTTTTGTAAAGTCACACAGAAACTCCATTTTGTAGCATTTAGTAACACTACTTTGATGATTTTATTAAATCATTTTAAAGGTTGTGTTCATGTCTGGGCAAAAGCCATTTTCCCTACTGCACACATATTTGTGGTAATCAATTCATGGAGCTGGTGTGCTTGCGAGCCATGTGAGACATTTTTTCCTTGACTTTAAAAGCTAAATGCTGTGAAATAATTCCATCCAAAAAAGCAGGTTGCCAAGCCAAATGCCATGGAGTTGATATTGCTGTTGGTCGGTTCCAACCTGTTTTTTCCTCTTATCCAACAAGAACCAGGTTGGGGTAGGGCAGTAAGTTTAAAAGTAGTGGAATGGAAATGGGGGAGGCAGAAAAACAGAAGTCTGGTTCCCATACCAAAGATCCAAACGTGCGCTGCACTTAGGAACGGAAGGGAGCATGCCAGATATTATGTCAATCTGAATTCTTATGGTTGACGACTACCTGCTATGATATTATTAACGACAGGAAACCAGCTTGCAAAACGCAGTATCTGACTAGGTCTTACCCTTTTCCTTGCCGACGCCTCCTCTCCTTCTTCTCCTTTATCCATTCCCTGCTCTTCTTGGGGGGTTTGCCTTTCATCTGCTTAATTCGCTGCCTGCTGTCGCTGTACTTCACCTCGGTGGGGATGCCCCTGTCCCCTTTCCCAGTCCCGAGGCCCTGGAATTGACAGTTGAGAAAATAAAAGGTCGAAAATTCGCAGTAGATTACTTCCACAGATGTGCTTTGTGTCACAGAAATGTTCATTACTATTGATCTTTTTTTTTGAAGGGGGGGGTGGAGTTAGACTCAGACCATCCAATCGACCCGGCAAGCTCATTGGTTAAGTCCCACTTGAGTATTTTTTGTGTTATGAACATAAATCGGTGCAAGGGCAAAAAATACATGAAAACTGACACCAGATTATCAAATTATTTCTATCCTAACAACTTGCTCATTTGCTACCGTTGGAAAGAAACAAAAAACGGGAGAGGGTAACCCAAAAGATTTAGGTAGAAGGTTATCTAGGTTCTTCCTGGACACTATTAACAATATTTGGACATGACATTGTTATGCAACCACTCCTAAACCTCTGCAACTCGGAGGCCCACTTTTGGCCAATCCAAAGCAAATTTGGGATGCTCAATTTTCCAATTGCTGGCCAAAACGCTGGCACATAAATTTCAACTGCTCCCCACACAACCTCCCAAGACACAAACCATTAACCCTCAAAACTCCAAAAAGCATGTGAACTTGTAAAAAAAAGATGAAAAAATCCCAGTAAAACTCATTACCTTCGGAATCTGTGGATTTGCCAGCCCAGCAAAGAGACACAGAAACATTCTGCAAAAACAATATGAATAACAGCTTTCTCCATGTGACCATGACAATAATGACACACAAAATTATCTGTACTGTCCATACTTAAATTTCTTAAAGTGAGATTTTGGATTCGCTGGGTAAGAATGTCCTCTATGCATTCATGTAATGCAGTTGGAATACATCCATTTATTTACATGTACATTGTACGTGGGTATTAATCAAGGTAGCCTCTCCAATTACCACAGAACTGCTCTCACTGGAAGCAGCAAGGACAATTCAATGGAGAAATATTCAATTTTAGGGCGGGAGGAAAACCCAGGTGAATGTTCTGGGGAAAACCAATGAAATCAGGTGGGAACTGAAAACCCAATCTAAATGTCGACCTAGGCAGGATTCAAACCCAGAACGCAGTGGTGCAAGGCGAGGTAAGTCCCACTCTGCCAACTTG
This sequence comes from Acanthaster planci, assembly GCF_054643075.1. Classification (NCBI taxonomy): domain Eukaryota; kingdom Metazoa; phylum Echinodermata; class Asteroidea; order Valvatida; family Acanthasteridae; genus Acanthaster; species Acanthaster planci. The sequence continues at coordinate 8,606,194 of NC_141785.1, read as the reverse complement.
GCTGTTCATAACCTCACAACTGGGGTAGTGCAAATACGATGAACGTAGATGTGACCAAGTGCACTTGAGTAAGTGTTTGATTTTATGGGGAGTTGGGTGGGTGCAGCGTTCTGTCCTTGCATTCCACCTCTGTGGTCCGGGTTCGATTCCCAGCTTGGTCTACATGTGGATTGGGTTTTCAGACCCCTATCCAATTTTGTTGGTTTTTACCCAAAATATTCCTCTGGGCTTTTCCACCAAATTCTAAAACTGTAACTGCTTCTCATTGTCTCTTCTCTACAGGTTTCTTCAGGACTGTGAACTACGATATCCCAGGGCACTTTTGAGGAATCCTCGATGTCATTACCAGAAATAATTACAATGTAATAATAAGAAGAATAATGTTTAGTCAGAAACACATCTCTTTTTTTCTCCATTTTTTTTTTCATACTTCTTCGCCCTAGTGCTGTTCGGGTAGTCCACCACAACACCCCCAGTGAAACCGGCTTTCATTGCTTGGGACGTGATGAGTTCCAACTGTTGTGAGTTCTCAGGGTAGAACTGAAAAACGGCGCGGCTGCCGCGTCTCTAAAAAACAACATGCAAAAGGAAAAAAGGTCAACCAATAAGAGATAATTCTTAAGCTTTACCCTAACCCCCTGGGACCACTGAAACAATGCATATGCTTGTTGGATTCAGAATGGTTAGGCTTAACAACGGGCAAACAAGACAGAGACTTACTTGGGCATATTCCCAGTATCGAGTTCCCTCATTTTAACCCCTTGGTGATGGGATTTTCTTTCCGAAAGCCGACTCCAAGAATTCCAGCCTTGCTTGGCCACGAAGGCCATCTGCCAAACTGCAAATTCTCGGTTTCTGGCCCTGCGTGCTCTGCACACTTTGAATTACACAGTGAAAAGGCTGATTGTTCGGTGGCATGCGGCTCTACTCACACTTCCACATTCCCGTTTTCTCTTTTCGAAGTGGGGACTATTGTGAAGCTGGTGATTATGATGCAAATTCGGTCTTTTCATTTCTGGGCTACACACAAAGGCCAATCACCATATGTACAAGAGCCAGGGTCTGCCTTCTTTCACCGTGTTCGCTCGAGCATGGGCCGAGAATAATAGCTGAAAAGCGGGCCGAGGATCTTAATTTTTACGGCGGCTCTTGCCGCGTCCTGGCGCGAAGGGGTTAAGGGGTACTGTAGCAAATTATTCACCATGCTGTCAATGCAGGCAAACTTATAACGAATCATATTGATGGAGTTAAGGAATATTGGTCAGCAATAAATCTGTGCTAAGCAAAAAATTAGCTGATATCTAGCTTTAGACAATTCAATTGACTAACATTTATTCAACCCGCTCTTGTTCATTGCAATACTTTCTGTGCTTATCCGCTCTCTGCATTGGCTCTAAGGATGTAACAACCAAAATCCGGCAAAAAGCCTTAAAATCTAATAAAATCCCATTCACACATTTTCAAAGGTAATAGCCAGAGGATTAGGGTCCTCGCCCCTGCAAGAAAGTTTTCAATATTTCAGTTGACACGATTTCAGGGAACCTGCTCCTAGATCTAAGTGTAAAACTTATTAAACCTATTTTGCAGACACAATTTAAGTGAAAATTACTGGGATGCTAAGAAACCTTTTCTTGTCATACAAATGCCTTTTCCTTGTCTCCAGACAATTCAGAAGTATGGCATTTTATTTCATTTTTCAATGTGGTTTTTGACATAATGTGAACACAGTCTCAGAGAATGACTTACAGTACATGCGCCTAGCCTGAATTCAAAGTCACAACATGTCACCTTCTGCAACAGACACAAAAAAAACTGACGCTCACCATTGCACTATACAAGGTACAGAAAAACCTATACAGCCTCTTGGGTGGATGATGGGACTTCTTGTCAGCGTTGCATAACCACTGAAGTGCTGAAATGCTGAGGAGAGATATGCCTGAGTATTACCATTCAAAACCAAAGTGAACAGGGCAAATTACATACAGCTGTTTAATTAAAGCAGAAAATATTGCTGAGCAAACTTTCATGCTGGGCGATATGCAACAGAGGGCAAGTCACAAGAAAAAGAAAACAAGAATTTTACACAGAATTTTCATCAGAATGGATACAAAAATGTTGTTTGGAACCCTGCAAATGCTGCACAAAGCGCCTATGGGGAGTATGGTAGATCTTCAGATCAAACGCTCTTTGGGGCATTACATTTCAGTGTTTGTTTCCCAGACATGCCAGATGGATTAAAAAAAATCTGCAGTTTTTTTCCCGATGTTATCTTTGGTACCTGATTACGCCGTCAAAAGTTCCTGGTTTGAAGAAAACACCCTGACCCATGTCGCTCACAAACAAGTCCCCTTCCACCTCCCGCTCTAAGGCAATATCTGTTAAACAAAGACAAACAGACCTAAAAGTTATGTCCAAAGCTGTATTACACTTGCTAAAAATTGATGGTTGGGGTTCACAGTAGGGTAAATTAAGAAGATACACTAGAAAAGCAAGGTTGAATGGGAAAATGAAGATAACCAGAAGCCAAAGTTTTTGAACAGCGCGGACCACCACAAAAGGTTGTTCAGCTGAAAAAATTCTGCTTAGCAAAAACAGGTTACATGACAATAAATCCGATGATACATACTGGTAGTGAATGGTTCTCTTTCTCTGCTTTCTTGTGCCTGGTCTTGTGCCTGGTTTTGGGACTGGTCTTGTGCATGGTCTTGTGCCTGGTTTTGGGACTGGTCTTGTGTCTGGTCTAGTGACTGGTCCTGTGACTGATCCTTTGTCTGGTCCTGTGTTTGGTCTTGTGCCTGGTCTTGTGTCTTGTGTTGCGACTTATCTTGAGTTTGGGCTTGTGACTGGTCTTGTGTTTGGTCATGTGACTTGTCTTGTGTTCAGTCTTGTGATGATTTCAACTACTGCACTGGCTTTCACCGTTTCTCACCTAGCATATTTGTACTGATGTCAAGCCCCATCCAGTAATGTCCCTGCTCCGTTAAAGTTTCACCACTCAGGCCTGACCCACAGCTGTAAATCAAAGATGAAACAAAGCTCTTTTGTTGTACCAATATTTGAACATTCAAATATTTGAATGATTATCAAACATTCAAAGTTGAATATTCAGAGGTGAAAAGTGGGAGGAAAAAATTCATTATTTGGTTAAAAATTGCATTCTAACGACAAACTTTAAGATGAAATTTGCCTATTGCCGAAACCTAATTTTTTTCTTTTAGTATGCGTATTGTACATATTTTGTTTCTGCTTTATGGCAATTTGGTTCTACTGAATATTCAAATATTCAGTTGAATTGAAGGTGAATATTCAAATATGCAATTACTATTCAAATTTACTTAGCATAAAGCAGAAGGGGTTTCTTTTTTAAGCAACATACCCTACATCCAATACGTATGACGGAGTGTCCTCTGGAAGGTTGAGAAGTTCTACTGCACGCTCTGACATTGTCATTTGAATTTCTATCATTCTGGAACTGGAAAGCATATGTTATCAATATCAACAAACTGTTTCAATTATCACTTATTGTTCAATTATGACAACTGATTTTCAATAAAGAAAGCAAATCCCTGATATAAAAAGTACCCTGTCTTGGTGTATTAAGATGTTTCTACGAAATTGTACAAACTGAACATTTAAAGACAATTTTGAAATGACTTTGAATAAAAACTGATGATTATAACATTGGTAAACAGATCTAATTGAAACAAAGACTTACTTTGATGTGTACTTTCTTGCTTCTTCTTCGTTGTAAAACTGTAGTTATTAAACAAAATGTAATGGTTCTCTGACAATAAGGTTTAACCAGTCACAAAGTGACCTTCATAGGAAAAATTCAAACTATTTGAAGATGCCTTACAGGAAAATTATGTAACAAAAGTGATCCTGGTGCACTAAAATTCACAGATAATAAATAATGGTGATTAACCCTGACAATCCTCAATCCTCCAAAATCCTGCATCCTGAGGATGTAAGACAAAATTGAGCGGCCGACTGCAAAGGATACATTGTGTCAAGGTCTTGGATTAGACCTTGGATTGTTCACGCACTACCATGCATAAACTCAAACCAAGACGCGTGAAATTATGAATCTCGACTGCTTTAGGCATGTCAGGATATCATTTGCACTGCCTCAACATAATTTGCTGGAGGATTGAGGCAGTGGTCACCCCTCTCTGGAGTAAATCTTTATATCAAATAATTAGAAGGTTCCTTGATGGCCTAACACTTCATGTGCCATTTACAGTCAAAATTGTTCTGATTTTTTGTCTATGACCTAAGTAGGAATGCACTTTCCCTTTCTAAGAATTCAAGGTATTCGTGTCGGAAAACTTGTGCTTGTTATACATGTTTTACATACATATGCTTGTAGAACAAGCATACACGTATGTAGGCCTAATGGGTAATTCCAGAAATTCGGGCTCCAAAAGTGTGACATTGGCACGTCCCTGTTACATCTGACCTTTGTTCTTTGACATGGAAATATCACCGGAATTGATTTCAAACTATTATAATTTGTTTGGCAGGTAATTTGCATGAATTCATCACACTTGGAAATTAGAAAGTGTGTTCTGAACTTACAAAACCATATGTCAGAGGTGACAGGGACGCAAAAAATGGACCCCTAATTTCTGGAATTACCCTAATACAATGAACTTAGAATTTGAAACACTAATGTTTCTGTGTACTTTTCAATGAATTTTTTATGTAAAAGTGTCAATGTGGCGGACGCCAGTTATTTTTCCCTACAGTGACCTATTAGCCATTAGAAAGCAAAAACATGACCAGAAAAGTTCAATTTAGGAGGAAAAATACGAAGTCATTTACTTAGAAAACACAATTTTTCAGACCAGTTTCATACGGTTTGTGCACGGGGTGTCAAGTGGCGTCCGTATATGGAACTCTTTCTAACATTTGCATGCTACTTAGTACCACAAACATCTTAGGCAGTATCATTTGGTCGACATCCTGACAGTGATAGTCAAGAGTCAAACATGTCAAAACAAGTAATAAGCCTTTTGCGAGCTAAATTTGAATAAAATCTGGTACACTGAGTTACCTGATTGCACATGAACCATATAATAATAACAATTTGAATTCCCTAGACTAAAGACACTGTTGCTATATCTTGTGATTCAGGGCAAGCTTTTGCATAGCTAGGCTAACACCATTTCTGGAATGGACTGGTTCCTTTGAGCTCTTCTTATCAATTGAAAACAGTGTGTTGGTGCAAGGTGTCTCATGTAACTAAGCAAAAACTTGCCCCGAGTCACAAGGCAGGCCTATAGCAAGTAGCCTAGCCTGCCAATGGAGAATTCAAATTATGTTCACGTGAATTTAAAGAATTCAATGTGGGCCTACCAGATTTAATCAACCTTTTCGACGTTTGCAATGCATTATGGGTTTGGATGACAAACAAGCAATGCATTTTATGCACAACCGTATGGGGGGAAGTGAACCAGTCAGAAATCAATTTACAGTTTTCTACTAGTACTAAATATTTTTTAAGTATCTGCTTATCAACTCACAGATGCATGCGTATTATCAGATTATACAAGAAACATATTCAAATAAGTTTTCAAATGTTTGTAAGAAGAACAAATCACCCTTAATTTTTTTAAGGGCCCCAGTCACTCTACAGGCTGAAAATGAAGGTGACTGGTCAATGCGGAATGAATGAGCTATAACTTTGTATAAGTCATGATTTTGATTGGACAATACTAGAGCATTAATATTCACAATCTTAGTCAAAGTACAGTCCATGACAAAAAATCTGTTGTTGGAAGGGATTCTCTGAATTTTCCTTTTCTGCCAAGCTTTAATTTGAACTTTAAAATTTGTGAATATCTTCGTCCCAAATCAATAATGCAACACTGTGTCAGAAGGGGACGACTTGAATTGGACTATGAAATAAAACGGAAAAAGATTAACGTTTTGCAGGTACACTTCTCCCATAGGGTTGTGCATAAAATGCAATGCATGTTTGTCATCCATATACCCATAGTGCACAGCGAACGTCGATAAGGTTTATTCAAATTTATTCGCAAAAGGCTTATTTTTATGTATGCTAACTCAGAACTTTAATACTGTACCATCTCTGGGGGAGCCTTGTGCTCCGGTCTTCGGCAAGACGCCATGGTGGTGTGAATTACACGGGAGTTGATTGCCACGGCCGATAAACATAAACTCGTTTCTCTGGCGCTCGATCTGAAGTACAGGTTGCGCGATCTGAGTTGCTGGTGTTGAAATCTTACCAACTTCAATTTCCACTTCTTAAACTCTGACAAAGAGACTTCAAGACTTGTCCAACTTTTCCGAACTGGAGCTAGAGAAGTGACTGATTTACAGGAAACTATCAATCTAAATGCCATACACGGCAATACTCATTTCTAACCCAATTTCAGACATGTCAGAGAGTGCTCGACGTAATGTTACCATCAAGTACAGTACATCAAAGTGGAACAGTGCACATGGCGTTTGGGAAGATCCACGTATTCTGATTTAGGGAGTAATTTTTTTGTAATTCTATTCAAGACGAAATCATTCAAAGGGTCGGTTTCAATATTTGTTACTTTGGTCCTCATTAAAATTGTTACAAATTATTAAAAACTTCTATCTTGTTTTAGCGGTGAACATTTGGTATATGCATTCAATAGATTAATTTTTTCCACTCTTACGGTTTGGGAACTCCCATTCTAATATAGACGTACCCGGAACCGGAGTAATGAAATAATTCGCGAACAAATATATCGTAAATCATGATGTCAAGGGTCAAACCGGTGTTGTGATGGTAAGGGCTGGCTGCTTTCGTCAGAATTTCCCCCAATTTGCGGGTTTTAAATAGTCACTAATGCCTCCCCTGATATTAACCTAGGCGGTCCCTAGTCTTACATTCCAAGAGATCAAGTTGTCTTTCGGTTTCATGGGATTTTAGGCAGTGATTAGCCAGTCAGAAACCGGGCAGATGGAAATCGGCCTGATGAGCGATGACATATCATCATCATGCAACCATTCTAATTTAATTACAACACACACAATACCGGCACCACACGGTCACCACACCGTCAATGCCTCTATGCCTCTTTTATGTCTTTAAGTTTAATAAGCCAATTTTCTGTTCCGTCGCCATGTTGATTTTTTAGCGTCTCCGCACCAGTAAGTGAACAAAGCTAGAGGGGAACAAATTGTCTACAACAATAACAATCACGAGTGTCCATTTGCTAAATGTTACGCAACGTTGTCATGAATTTATTTTTGCACATATGTGCTTGAATAACTTGTTGACGCTTTGTTGACGCTCGCTGATGCTTGTTGATGCTAAATAGCATGACCCTCTGATTTAACTTTTTAACTTGAGTTAGGGCTAGGCTAAGCCAACAAATGGCTGTGTGGATCATTAATATATTAAGTCCTATCTGTTATCATGTAATAATTTGAGATCACACATATCAAAACGGCAAGTTGATGGTATTAAAACAGTTCAATTCTTTTAATATAACAGTGAATTGACATGGCTTTAAACTGACTTATTCAATAAGTTTTAGCTGAGGTAATTTCAAATCACCCAAATCATTAAATATTTTATTTGATTCATACTTTTAGAGTGTGCCAAAGGATAAAACAACCAAAACATTTTCAACACAGCATAATCATGTGTTTTTTTCTGTGCAATACAGTGTTCAGGATTGTCATCAATCATGAGGGTTGCTTGGTCCAGGCCAAGGCCAAACCAGTTCCTGTCTGCTGTCTCTCTGCTATGCTGCCGGTACCAAGTGAGAGGCTACAAACATCACAAGCACAAGAAGGCTGAAGCCCGCCTGAATTTCTACACCGTTCTCGGAGTCTCCCCGAAGGCCACCCAGTCCCAGATCAAAGGGGCCTACTACAAGCTCTCCAAGATCTACCACCCGGATGTCAATCAGGGCAGTAAGGCTGCTCAGGACCGGTTTGCCGCCATCAGCGAGGCCTACAGCGTCTTGGGCAACGTGAAGCTGCGACGGCGCTATGACCGTGGAATCTTCTCCGAGCGGGACTTGCACAGTGAGAACAAGGAGAAGGTTTCCCACCAGGAGAAGGACAGCTCCAGGAAGTACAGCGTCTACTACAACACCCACGGGGAGCGCATGTTCGACTTTGATGAGTTCTACAAGGCGCACTACGGCGAGGCGAGGCTCCGAGAACAGCGGGAGCGTGAGGCCCGCAAGCAGCGCTCCGAGGAGTGGCGCAAGGTACAAGAACAGAATAAAACGCCACTATGGGTGCTTCTGACTTTATCTTCTGGAGTGTTGGCATTTTCGTCATGGTTATTACGGAAATGGTGATCAGGACAGAATTCTGCCATATATAACCGTTTTAATTTATGCGTGATGTAAATCTGTTTCAATCTATAAAGCCACTTTTGAAGTTGAAATTGACAGGTTGCTGTCACAGTAACAAGCAGCTGATTCTCAGGTTGTCTGGAAATCAACAAGGGGGCTGATTTCACAGGGCTGCAAAGTGGTCAGCAAAATGTAATTCATGTTTACCAGAGCAGGATTATGCTAACCACACTAACCCCTTCCAGGCTCTTTCAACTGTGATACATCCTCAGTTTCTAAAAATCCAACATTTTCCTGGTAGAAATTGGCTGCATCTTCTATCCTCCAGAATCCTCTGTTTTGTCTTGAAAGTGTTCCTTGGAGGGGTGGTTACTGCCTTAATCCTTCAGAACCCTCCATCAGTTTCTGAATTATCACATCAAGGCAATACGCCTGATACATTTATCTTGGAGCAATGGGTGGACAACATGCAGCCTTCAATATCTGCCTCCAAGTTTTGCCATAAACACTCTGCCTCAGTCCTCAGACGTCCTCCAAGGATTTGGAGGATGAAAAATTAGAGAATTTATAAGCCTGCATCACAGCTTAAGTTTTAAGGGCGCGTCCCCGCAGGTATGAACATATTCTGTGCTTTGCCCTGGAAAATGGTCCCAATCACCCTGGTGAAAAGTTTTAACAAAGCCTTTTTATTCAAATGTTGAACGTTGACCACAGAGTGTGCAAGTAGTTGACCAGTTGTTGAAATGATCTGCAGAATTACAACAGCTCATAAGTGAAATGTAGCAAAGTCTGCCATGTAAAGGGACTTTTTTGTGGTTCTCTTGTAACTTTGACAAACCCAAGATCATGTGAAATTATTATGGGTGTCAGTCGCTTTTCATAAGTGGGGTGGGGGGGGACATAACCTTGATCAGAACTAATGTGAACAGGCAGCCCTAACTGCATGGGTCCGGGGCCTGAAAATTTTGCACTCTCCATGCTGTGTGACTGTGGTGTGATCAGAGACAATTTCTGACCTCTTTTTTTTAGCAAATGCTTGGGCAAGATTTTATTAATTATTCATTTTTAAAATAAGTAGTTTCTTTGAAATTTTATGCAAGTTTGGAACCCTTTTTTTTTTGGTCGTTACCACTTTTTCCCAGTCACCAAGAGAGAGGAAATATTTGGCATATATAAACAGCTGAATCTGAAATATGAATCAAATGTAGGCCCACTTCCCCTGCATTTTTTATTTAGGGTCCAGAAGAAAAGGGGGGATGGAAGGGACAAACGATTTAATAACCCCCCCCCCACTGTAGAAGTAGAAGGGCATGTCCCCCACAACCCCCAACGATTAACATCCATGGGAATGATTTATCTTTGCATCATGTCCTCCGTTAATCTCTTACTTGGATGGCAACCAGTACATGTAGTTTGCACAAGAAATTTAGGCAACTCTTATTTTTTCTCCACAGGAATCTCGCATTGATATGATTTTCCAGATGTGACCTGGTTGGAATCAAGTAACTCTAGCATTATGCGTCCTGTTAACAAAACTGACACTTTTGGCACCATCCATGTAAACTGCAAGCAAGCAAATCTCGTTTGACCTTAAATAGTACTCTAAACTGCAAAAGTCATAAATGTACAAAATCATTCACCTTATCATTCACGCATATTATGAACCAAACAAATTTTACGTATTTTTTTAGAGTGAACTGTTCAAATGTACAATGCTGAATCCATTTTAATTATAACTTTAGTGCTCTCAGGATGACTGAATAAATAACAAATGTAAGTCAAGCTGTGTTAAATTTCCAAAGAATATTCATTTTATTTACAACGTTTACTATCACATGTATAAACAATTTGTTTTTCAATGTACATGATGCATGCATTTCAACAATCAAAGGAATATATGACAGTGAAGCAAGTTCCTCTACATCAGTGAAACAAGTCAAAGAATGATCGTGACCACAAATCTGAGTCAGGGAAAAATATCTAAATAAAAACACAAAAGGGAGTATCTGATGAATTACGGAGCACACACCATACGAAATGTTACAACTTTGTGGCCATGCTGGTCATGTCTAACAGAAATTCACTTTTTAATCATATAGTTCGGGACCTCCAGATATGACCACTTTGCTTGCATGGTTTTTGTGGCAAGTCAAACGTGGTTGATTCAGTAACTCTAGGCCTCCTCAAAAGAAAAAAAAATGAAATGAATGTAATTGATTAAAATGAATTTCCCATGTTGAATTTGTCATTGTACTGAAAATACAATTACTGTGATTTCCTGTATTTTGGTGAATGAAAGACGGGAAAAGTTAAATACGTATACCTACATGTCAATGAAATTCCCATCTGATAATTAATTTTTCAATCCGATTAAAAGGGCAACTTCCTTGCCATAAATGGAGCAAATACAGGGGCACTGAATCCACACTATCTTTTGGAAATCAACTACTTCCAACCATTATCCCATGAATAAAATAAAATTCTGCATGCACACTTGGGCCAAATTCTATAAACAAAGTTATAAGAGTAATCAGCCCCAACAGCGAGATGTTGATGAACGTGCACAATATCCGCTACACATTCCTAATTCTAAACTGGAAAAAAACCCACTGAAGTAGATGCATGCAAATGGTGCACCCACTTCAAATGAGAAGGGGGAGCATGGGGGTGGAGCTTAAGAGTTGTCTCCCCCCCCCTTTGGAAATAGGAAAGGGGAGGTTGAGTTGGGTATTATGCCCGAACCCATTGCCCCTTCCACAGAAAGGTGTCTCTCCCCGGTAAGCACTACCCAATTTGCAAATTTTTAAGAGTACATACAATCGCGGCATTTTCTACATCTCTATGCTGCTTACTACAATGCTTACAAAGGAAATCACCTCTAACCAGACTGGAATAAAGCTATTATGTTTTGCTCACTGCAGTAGTTTAGCTTGGCTTAATAAATCAGATTACATGGCGATTTTGAAATCTGGTCAGAGTAATCAAACCACGAGAATTCAGGGAAGTGGGCTTATTTCTTCCAGATTATGGTGCTGCGGAGCATGTGAAATTGCTGATTTTCGATAGTGTTTTCAAGATGTAATTGAAAGTGTGGATGAGATTGCCGAGGCAGAAAGCAATCTGCTGAGCTGCGACTCAGTGTTGTTGTTGAGACCTCTGAAGACCACCACAAGACCAATTCGAGACCTCCAGTCTGAAATCAAGTTGCAAGCTTTTCAATTGAGCAGCAACAAAACCATTCCGCTGGTCTTTTTTATCCTGTAACTTGCGTCTGGTGTTTTGATGGCCTCGACTGCAACACTGCTGCAATTGTGCACCGGGCAAAATGCCAAACAGTGCATATTATTTCTGCCTGGTGCTCCACTAAGCGCAGAAATCTGCAAAGCACATGAACATATTACCTGCAAAGAAACATTCTACCAGCCAAAAAACTGCTTGTATATATTGCTTATGACCGGTTCCCTGATAACTTTTGCTTGCAACAGAAACTTGCTCAGCAGCTCCACACAGACTTAGCCCTTTTGATAAAAATCTTTGCTTGGCAGCCAATCAATTTGGCTTTCCAGGGTTGGGGAATTACCTGCCGCATAAATGTGCCAGAGAAAATAAGGGGCTTGGTGTAAGTTAGTGAAAAAATCTACAAGACTGCCAAGCATGTGCTAGGTTTTTGTGTCTGGGCCCAGTTTTGTGGCTTTGCTTACCGTGGCACTCTGCCCTCGTATGATCTTCTTTCTAAGGTTACAGCACATGCCAGCATACAAAATATTGTGCTGAAACCATAAGCATGGAATCCTCAGTTACATTTAAGGGACTGACACGTATGCATGCGTGTAATCAATGGAATATGCTGCAGGGATACCAGAGCCTGCAAATACAGCCAGAGGAACCTAACTACATGTATACAGGTACCTTGTAAAGGCCTGAAATTAGTCCGTTTTATATGAAAAAGCCTGAAATCCCCGATGCTGCCGTTTTTTTAGGCCCTGGTATTCCTGCAGCGTACATACATACGAGTGGAAATTCTTCACTTGTGGTCAACCAAAGCCACCATATTGGGGCGTGGGCATGCCTGAGCTTAGCTTTAATTTTCTGTGCACACACACACACGAGGAAGAAAACTGGCATTTAGTGCGGATATGAGCCCAGCGTGGGCATCCTGGGTGGGGCCCCTGGACCGTAGTTGGGACCCTGGTAGGGTAATCTGGGCGCTGGCCTCTGTGGTTGGTAGCTGTAGGGCGGGGCACCGTGCGTATTGTGCGGGTAGTGGGACATGGAGGGCGGGGCATGATGGGGTTGACCGTAGGGCGGCATGGATGAATGTTGAGAAGTGGCACCTACCAAGAAAAAAAAAAAGCATGAGATTTAGAGACACACGTAGTTCTCATTTTGTCAAATGAAAAAAACAATTATACAGACACGCATGTTCTGTAGTCCACAAACCTTTGATTCCAAGGCATGATAGATGTACACAGCACAGATGACTTGAGTAAAATACCCCTTGCTTTTCTTTGTCAGTTTAGAGCAACAAAGACAACGTGTCACTCCACACTGTATGCCTAAATTCTTTGCACACAGCACATGCAGTACGCCCACACAATATTTTGTGCAGGAGTGGTACGTAAGTCCGTAAGTCACACAAATGTGTTATGAACCACCAAACTAGCAAAGACCAGATGCCTTACATAAAGCGGGGTCAAAAGCAAACAGGAAATGCAAGGATAGGCAACAGTGTTTTGTTTCATCAATTCCACATGCAAATTGGCACCTGCTGAACAGTTCAGCGTGAAATCTGTACTCATTTGTTAATGGGAGGTAGATGTAAGCATACACTGTGCTATCTCTATTCCTTAAACAGGTTGCACTATTAGTCGGTAGTGTGGCAAAATTCTCAGAAATGCAGAACACTTTCCATCTAAAATTTTTCCAGAATTCCCAAAGGGATGTTGGGAATTGTTGTAAATTTTGGGAAAAACTGTTGGGGTATTTTTAATACCTGCTGTGTCAAAAATGTTCCTAAAATTCAGCTCACCACGTTTTAAGCATTTATGGATTGGGGAGTTTATAACCTCAACAAAAACCGAAAATACAGATCATTCGCATTCAGGACACAAAAGACTATCACTTGCTGATGAAGCATCATTTCAAAGTAAATCTCAACCCATTTGCGTGCACAGCAATATTGAAGTCAAAACAAAGGTTCTTTCATTTTACGTATAAAGAGAAAATATCAGCAAAAAAGTTCTTTCTAAGGGGTAAATTACAAGTAGATTTTACCTTTACAACACTAAAAGCCCTCAATTTCTAAATCCCAGAAAATTCCCCCCACCCCCCAAAAATGTATGGAATAATACCCCTTGGTAAGTGGTTGAGAATATATTTTAATGCTGATCAAATTTCTGACCCTGGCAGATCTGGTGAAATCGGAAACCCTGCTCAACGTACCTTGTGGGGCAGAGGAGGTGGCAGTCTGTCCCCGCCCCTGCTTGTTGAGTATCTCCTGCATCTTCTCCGCCTTGATGTGCCGCAGATGGGCCGTCTGTCGCATGGGCATGAACTTCTCAATGAAGTCCTCTACCGACAAGTCTCCCTTTAGGAAGTCATCGGCGATTTCCTAAGGAGTACGACACAGAAAGTTTAGAAATCCAAACACAGTCAGAGTAAAGGCAACCTTCAGGGCTTACTCTTGTTACTTAGAGGGGTATGGCCTAGTTGTTGGGGTTTGCGAGTCGCAAAAATGGGATCGGGGTCTGAAATCTAGCTGCTGGACACATGTTGTGACCTTGGACAAGTCACTTTATCCACACTTGCTTCTCTCCACCCAGGAGTATAAATGGATACCAGTGAGGGTAGAAATGGTGGTTGGCACCAGGAATGCCAACATCGAGTGGCATACTCCCAAGGGAGCTAAGATGGCTTGAACCCTAACCCCCTTAAGGTGTATGTAAAATCATATTGAAATTGAAGGATTTGGGACTGTTAGGGATGTTAGGGCTATGAAATGTTTATTGATCCAGTGAGCATGGTTAATAATGATAAAAACATAACATATAATCAGTGCTCAGAACTGTGTAATTGCCGAGCTCTCGGTAACTGAGTACCTCCGTCATGACAAGCAGATTCAGTTAATAATAATAATACTGGTAAGCACCTTGTTCCTGTCAGTTTGGCATTCTACAAACACACAGATATGAATGTGACCTTGTATTGTTCTACAAGTGCTAAATCCTCCAGTGCATGTAATCATGACTTTTGTTTTTTAAATGTGTTTCTTTTCAAGTTAACGGCACTGAACAGTGCTTTCTACAGCTTGTAAAATTCAATGGAGGCTGGAGACAAGAACCTCTGGAATTCTGTTGATTTAACATTCTGTTAACATTTGGGGTATTTCAAAACGCTGGTATTTGATACACATATATGTAGCTCACTTTTTTCAGTTTCACCGTGCTTGATGCCTGTATGCACACTTACACTATGTATTCACACTCACGTGCATGATTTACACTGTATGCTATGTACATGTCTTCACACTTCCTGATAATATACAATGTTGTAATTATTGATTGTATTGACTGGTCTTTCATACATGCAGCAGACAATGATTCTTAATTAATGCGAGGAATTAATTTCTGCATTTCAAAATTCCTATTAATTGGTTTAATTCTTCATGGTGACGTTTTGAAAGGAAAATGTTACGTTTCAGCCAAGGCCATTTGCTTCATTTTCAATCAACAGTGACAGGTTACGACCAAACGGTACTTGTACCTGCTATGAGTACATGTATGTAATCAATTTACAAGGATGTTTGCTTTCTATTTTATTGTGCATTCCATCCAAGTTAACCGATGTTCTGTCCGGGGTGATCAAATTAACCTATGTTCTGTCCGGGGTGATCAAGTTAACTGATGTTCTGTCCGGGGTGATCAAGTTAAACGGTGTTCTGTCCCGGTAGATGTTGGTGAGCATTTGGCACTGACTAGATGAAACAGACTTGGTTCATTTTTAATTACAAAAATCAAAACATTTGAGATACATGTAAATAAACTGCATACAAATCTTTTACTTTCCCTTCATGTTGGAAAAAAAAATTGCTTATTGTAATCTACATGTGATATGGTCAATTGCAACCTTCCTGATTTGGTATACACGACCTATTTTGCCTCCACTGCTGAAATTTTCCAACTGTGGTTTCTAAACTACAAACAGGGGTATAGCGATCGGGGAGGGGGTATGTGAGGGTGCGGTGCCCCCCCCAATAATTAATCCAGTCGGCAAATAGAACTTCGGTCGGCACATGAATCCAGGAGTAGTATGTAAATGATATATATTGGCTGTCGGCATTTCCTCTGAAGCATGACATGTAGCGTACCACAGAGCACTCTGTGAATTTTACACGCCACAAGGCTGGCGAACAAGTTTGAAGTTGGCATCTTGTCTCTGACACACCCACCCCACAGAAAATGCCTTCGCTACGCCACTGGCTACAAATTCCAACCCACTACATTTTTTGACTCAGCATCGCCCAGCTATCCAACTGGATTTAAGCTGCATTTCCAATATTATGTGGCCAACAGGGAACTTGAACATTATCCGAGTTAATTCTCAGCGGAGAGATAAATTGGTGACCCTAAGTTCTGTCATGTACATGCAGACCTGTGTAAAGACGCTCCTTCAATGGCTTCTTTGTTCACTGAGTTTACGTGTTTGGAACTCTCAACAAATTCTATAATAGAAGGTGAACTCTCATCTGATCATAAATGCAGCTAGGGTTATGGCTCATTTCAAAGTGATGAATGCAACAATACATTAGGTCCTCAAGTTTGGCTAATTTTGGAAAGGACTTCTGATAAGGGCTTCTCATATATCAAAGCCAGACGGAGGTTACTAGATATTTATGAAACAGGGCATGACGTGTTAACAAATGAGTTTATATTACAAGATATCATTTAGCCTTCCCTGAAATAATTCATTCAGGACTCACTGGTCCATTCCACTTGCCTAAGATGAACCCCATTGTCGGCAAAATTTACGTTCACTTTGCAGGATAATCTTACTGGGAATAAGACCTGGACAACAGTTTATTAAAATATATACAAATGCACCATGTTTACAGTGTGAGATTTTGTTCAAAGGCCAACAAGTTTGGCATGACAGTGGTTCTAACGACTTATTCCTCCTTTTGTTGGGTGGGGTCTTCATTGCGTGTTTGCTTATTGATGGCATGGCCAACTGAGACCTACCGCATGGTGTGCCAAAATCCATGTTTGTTTGTGAAACCTGCAAATCTCTGCCATTTTTGCCCATAAACTACCCATGTATTTTGCGAATGCAGTTCTCGTTTGAAGTTAATTCAACACACCAAGCCTACCTCCGAGTCGTCTTCCGCCTTTGCCGTGTCAGCTTGCATCAAGGCTAGTGCTGCGTCCAATGAAGTCTGTTCTCTCACCGACTCTAAAAATCAAAAGGAAAGCAGCATGTATTGTAAATAAACAAGCATACAGATGTATTATTTCCCAGCTGAAACAGTACCATAACCTGCCCTCCTACTTCCAAATCTTCCCAAACCTTCAAGTTTCAAAGAACGAGGAGAATTAATCCCTGCATGATGCAACAGGACTGCTTAGCTTGGGAATTTGGTAAGCGCATAATTTTTTTCACTGAGCAAGAACAGCTGTCCAGCAACAACTCACAGTAGGCATACTGCTTTAAGACTGGAACTCTGCTGAGTTTTTTTCTAAGGACTTAAATCTGCTACGCAAGATTTTCTGCTAATGTCCAAATTTTCACCCAAGGTGTGATGGCCAAGTTTTGTGCATAAAGGTGTCATCTGCTTACATGTTGGAATTGGAGTTTCTGGTAGGTTTGTACACTTGATTATTTTTTGGATCAATTAAATGTTCCCTTTTTGATTACAGGCTTGATAAATTTGACAGCAGCTTTCTAATGTGCTCATTTCCAAGCTTATTTCCAAGGTTTAATCAACAATAATAAAATAGTACCCAGTCTGTCTTAAGGCTTTTTTTTTTCAATCATTACAAGCCTTGTCATTCAACTGTAATTTTCAGTGACAATCTTTCCTTGTTTTCACTTCATATTCTTTGCTTTAGAACACAGAACTTGAGATGTTTGGTTCAAAAAGTTTTGGGCCATTCTGCCTTCGGAAAGGAATACTTTTAAACAATTTACAAATAATCGAAAAGCAGAATGTTACCACAGAACGGATTCACATTTATCAATCCATTAATCAACAGACTAATACTTCCAAGCCTAGTTTCTGGCAAAAAAATAAATTCCAAACCAAATTCTCACCGAGCTTGGCTTTCCCCATGATGTAGGAGTCTCTGATTTTCTGTGCCTCGTGGAGGCGTTCGATGAGCTGTGCCCGGCCCTCGTTCAGGCGGGGCTCCCTTGAGAGGTTGAATTCGGCCAGGCTGCGGTTCTCCGCCATCGCCATCTCCTTTTCCAACTTCTTCTGTTTCACCTGGAAAAAAAAACCCTCAGAGGTCTTGTAAATGTGGCAAAACCATGAATCTAAATAGACTGTATTCATGTGTCGGCCATCTTGAATTGAAAGTGAGGCTAACTTTTCATTCTGGGAACCTGAAAGCAATGAAAATAAACATTCATTTCAAGTGTATGCCAGTTTACGTTTAAAATAATAGTCTGGCACCATCTCATTTAACAGACTGCACTGAATGTGATAACCTCAGGGCACAAAAATTGAAAATGGCTTCCCCGGGAATGAGGTCTATTCACTTTTTTAGTTTATTTCCAACAGTCAATAAGCGTACATGTTGTATGTAGGATACAGCAAATGATTGAGGTATACTGTTTCTATTCGCTCATAGCAGGAACAAGAGAGGGTGTATTTTTACTTGGAAACTGGAAACGACAGTCCTTTGGTGGGCTCTTGCTATATGAGTGTGCAGATTTATGCAAGTCTGGCATGGGAATGCCGAATTCGCACAACCAAGTATGTACAGTTTGAGCTTGTGGTCTAGTGGTTAGGGTTAGTAGCTTCTGATCACAGGGTTAGGGTTCCAATCCAGCTGGTGGCAGCATGTTGTGATCTTGGTCAAGTCACCCAGGAGTGAATGGGTACCTCAGAGGGCAGACACGGTTATGTTTAGCCGTTTGCGCCTTGTTTGCAATGGCAGCATGGGACTAGCATACTCCCCTAGGAGTGAAGATGGTTTCAGGAATGCTTAGATGAGGTGAGCCCAACGTGCAGGGATGATAATAGTGCATTACATTCCATGATATGTGCTTCATAAGAACTACACCAGGAGTGTCACAGTGTAACAGACATGGTGCATTACAACATACAAGTATATGTCACTATGTGTGCCGAAAGCATGCACGAGCTGAGTTGAATGACTAACGACAAAACCCAGTGTTAACATCCTCGATGCAATGCACTACTAATGTCGTTCAAGCCAAAAGTAATTCAGACACGGTCCACGTCCTGTACCTCTTCCATGTTCGTGACCACCTCACTGAATTTCTCCTCGTCTTCCAGGAGAGCGCTCAGTTCCTCGCTATCCATGCTGTACAGCAGCACAAACCGCGGGTCCCCAATCTCCTGGCTACCCGGGCTGCGGTCTGGTTCTGACCTCTGCAGCAGGGGCATGCTGACGGGCACGTTGTCTACGGGTGTGTGCTGAGGGTAGCGGGGCGGCTCCGGCTGGGACGGGGATGGAGTGGGGAAGCTTGGGGGCTGAGGGTATTGCAGTTGGGGTTGGGGAAAGTGCGCGGTCGGCTGTGGCGTGTAGGAACTGTACTGCGGAGGCTGTGCGGGCGGCTGGTGACTACCTATCTGGTATGGGTAGTTATGGCTGCTGTAACTACTCATTCTACAAGTAGTACAGGCAGACTACCAGTGACACTGCCAACTTTTGTACAACTTCCTGTGAATGAGACACAATATGTATAAATCAGTTAAGCCCTTAAAATCTAAAAGAGAAATTAACGGAAGGTAAAGCTGCTTGCTGGCCCACTAGAAAATCGATACATGTCAAGTGTGACCCATTGGTTATACGCAAGTCAGGTACATGTATACATGATCTTCATTTCTTAACGTCTTTCACTAGTTGGCCTCCTGTGACATACAGCAGTATAAATTTTTGAAGATTCTGAAGGTTTCAGTGCAGCTAAAATCACACAAGTTGGATCCATTCAAACCATCCACGCCATAATTTGCTTCACAAATTTTTGTTGCACATTTGGAAAGAGTTCAATATTATACGGATAACACTAATTTTCCCTTCAAATGTTACAACAGCTGTTGGAAAGGTATAACATGTCCGAACAAGTGAAATGACCGATATTTTAAACAAAAAAAACATAGATTCATTAAGAAAATGTGTTAAATGTTAATCATTACGTGCAAATCAGTTGCACATGATTCTTCAAGCAGTGTAGCTCTACTGAGTGGAGCGTTAATATTCCTCTTTTTCAAATTTTGTGCTGAATGGGAAATTTCGAAAAAGAGGAATTTATTGCTAGCCATGGCCATGCTAAATGCTCCACTCAGTTGAGCTAAATCTGAACTAGTCCGACTAACTTGGACCCTACAAATCACCTTTTTTAACATTTGGACATGGTCGGGCCCTAGTATCGGTCATAGGGCTAGAGGAACAGATGAAGTGTCACATTTAAGTGTGAGACACATTGACTTGGATAATGTTGAGACATTTCCCACCACTGCCCACAGACGTAGACATTGGTCAACAATACTTGGGCCAGCCCAACTGCAGCACTACAGTTGGGACTGTCCTAGCCCAGGTTGGACGTCTACATTGAATTGCGATGCAATGTAGACGTCATCCAACCTGCGCTAGGACTGTCCCAACTATAGTTGGGACTTATGCTATGGTTGGGGCGTAACAGTTGTTGTACTACCTGTATTATAGTAGTAAGTACTACTACAGAAGAAGAAAAGTCACGTTAGCTATTCTCATTTCAATGTTGATCAATTTAATGTGAAATAAAGTACCTACAAATTATTAATTTTCAACCAGCCAGTTGCCTACCAACGATCTGTATCCTCGAGTTCAAATTAATTCCACAGAGTCTGTCAAACATGTCAAAATCGACGACAAAATAACATTTTGCAATGCAATACAAACAAAACCAACGCGAAGTAAAAATAGAAATGACGAAAAGCTAGCACAGTGATATAAAAGTGCGCCCTCTGTTGATTTTTTTCTACTAGCAACCAAACAATGTAGAATCCATGTACTACAGTATTACTCGCAGTCTGATACCCTCCTTATTTCACATAGCGAAAGGTTCAGCTTCTACACATTGTCGGGTGCAGTACCTGGACTGCTGGCTTTTATCATGGAGGTAGAATCACACATGCAGCAAGCGTTGACCCGGGCGCCCGGGCGCGGGAGGCCTGACGCATGGCACAAGACAAATACAGATATATACACGCGCAATCGACGGGCGCGGGGCGAAACGTGAACGCTCGGTTGTCTGCATCTCGCATCATAAATCTTTTCCTACTGGTCAAATTCTGACAGCTTGTAAGACAATGGACAGGCAGAACCACGACAAAGCCAAAGTAATGTGGACGCCTGATCGGAAGAAGCAGACAAACATGGATGCATTTCGAGAAGACGTGAATCGAAATTACAAGTTGAACCTGGGTGAGTGGGTCCATGCTCTATGGTGGGTCGTATCAGCATGTGGGTCATGGTTCGAACTTTTTTATTAGCAGAGAAAACGACTGTCTTTAATTTTCCTTGTTTGTTTTTCCCCAAAGCTTCATTTCAAACAGTTTCCAGACTTTTACTTTTAATTGTTCCTTAATTGAAATCATGAACCCTTCCATAAAATTTCTCCTTCGGGTCTTTTTATAGCGCAGGGGGACGGGAAATCACGCCACCCATGGGGTGACTGATGATTTATTTATGTGGGTTGCTGAACCGTGGATTGGTAAGCCAATCAAAAGAGAGAACTGCGTGACACACCCACAAGTTTGCCTCTTTTAGTTTATTGACATTATAGACTTGTTCAAGTCGTCTGTGTATACTGTGTATCACGATAATCATCCTCTTTTCGCTAATTGCAGGTTTTATAGCTGAGAAAAGATGATATTTTCCCTTAATTTGAATGGTGGATAAACACTTGTGAAGTCATGCAGGAAGTTTTGGATTTGTTTTGGAATGGAAAACATTTGTTGGAGCAAGTTTGCCTCTAGTTCCAAAAATAATGCATTTTTGTTGACTTTTGGAAAAGAAAAATTTTGACCTTTGATTTTGCTTAACTTCAAACTTGCCCTTGATAAGTTTCAAGTCAGAGTAAGTTGCCCATTATAATTTTTGTTGTTTGGATTGACAGTTTTGCATCTGGCTATAGGAATATAGTCAAGATATTCAGTCTTTAATTTGTTAAATTAAGTCTTGCACAGTGAAATGCATTTTGCAAATTCTAAGGTACATATAGGCACTGGGATGGTGTAAATGATATTGTATTGAATTAAACCATGTAATTAAATCATGTTGGTCAAAAAGTAAAACTAACTTGTTAATTTCATTCTGTATTTCTCCAGCTAACAATTACATGTAGTTGAATTATTGTGATAGATTGTGATTACTTATTTTTATCTTGTATATAAATGTGTCTAAATGTTTTTTTTTTTACTTTGGCAGTGGTTTATTGTTTCTCAAGTTAGTTTCACAGACTGAAGCAGAAGAGTTTAGTGCATTTAATATTTGTGTTTGGCAGTGTACAAGTAGTTATACCTTTCATTTTGTTATCAAAGGAAACATTTACAAAAAATTATTTCGGATCTTTCTAAGTTAATGTTTATCGTAAAAAAAATCTCTGCATCGGTGCGCCAAATGGCAGTCCATGCTGAAATGACCTGAAGATGACCCAGCCTAAGGAGTTACTCATCTATAAATTTATGCATTTATTCATCAGCACACGTATGTTTAAACCTAACCTTCCAAGTCTTCCATTAGTCAACCAGGTCGCCTGAACCATTTAGTGGATTGAGGCCGTGTGTGCTGCACGTTACTTCAGGATTGGGGAGGGGGTTAAAAGTGCACCAACGGCAAAAACTGACTGCCGAGAGGGTTTGGGGGACTTTCCTATTGAGTACTAACAGTCCACAATTTTTCCTTTTTTTAATATTTGTAACAAACCCAAGGGAGGTTCAAGTTAATACTTTGCTCGTTGTAAATTGCAGCAGAGGAAAATGAATTGTTTTCAGTACATAAATCCATTTTTTTTTCCAAGAATGCTAAAAAAATGTGTAAATCTTACTTTTTTAAATTGTGTATGTTTCTATGCACTGATAAAAACTGAAGGCCGTAAACATTATCAACTTATTTTCTATTGTTAAAGAATGACTATAAGCACTGTACACCCCGGATAATTATAAATGAGGTCTCCATTTGATTCTGCATATTGCTTAAAAACCCAGAACACCCTGTACTGAAATGCAGCTGTCAATATTCAACCTACGAGTACAGTACTTAACATGTACATTGATTGGTGTTGAGTGTTGCGTTTGTGTATGTCACAAACGGGAAGCAGATGTGCATGGTTTTATTGATTTTTGCTCTCTCAAAATAATTTGGCTTTCATTTTCATTCCGCTTAATCGAGGAGATTCTAGTCCGTTCTAATTATGGAACATGTGAAGATCAATTAAAATTTTATTATTTTTGGAACAATTAATTTCAAGTAAAGCTTTCAATTGATAATACATTTTACATGTACATACATCTTGAATGAAGTGCAGAACAGAGGAGGTTTTAAAAAGTCCTTAAAACGGTGCAGAGGTAAAAGAATGTTTCTCTTGAGAGATTCAGTCCCTGCAGTCATACATTACATGATGTGCTCACACATGTACATGTATGCTGTTATTATTTGTAGCTTCTTACTGTGACAGTTAAGATGAGATTTCATACAAGCACACTGTTAGGGTTAAAGTGAATACATGTATTTGGCTTCATCATTTAAAATTTTGAAAAGATCCGATTTGTTACACGTATATTTGTTGTAAAAGAGGGCTTCCGCCCATAAATCTGCGTGCACTTGAGGAGCTGGTATGCATACTGTGCAATGAAGATACCAGCACTTTCTCAATGTACCATTCCGGAAATCTGGTGTGGGATCCCTACCATGTGAGAAAATCAATCCTTACATGCTGATGGCCTTTTTTACATGTGCATCCCCCCCTCTGTGTACCTTGGGTAGTAATATTCTCTGCAAAAGAAATTTCAATAAATGCTTTCCAGAGAAGGTTGGCCAAGTCACAGCTTTACAGCCATAGGGCATTCAGCTTAAGGAACATATTAAGGCGAAACCCAAAAATAGCTGTGTGTTTGTATTTCAACAACCAGCTGCTTTACTACTCAATCAGGTCAAACGTCTTTCAATTAAAGTCTTTCAGAAATCGAGTCTTTCATGAACACGGTTCCAACTGGCAAATGAAAAAAAAAATTGAAGTATTCAACTGACTGTTACTGAGGTATTTTGCCATATTTGTTTCATATAAATTTACCCAGTACAGTTACTATCAGAATTGTAAAAATGAAACAAACTGGCTGTGTTACGGGAGTGAGAAACTCACATTTATTTGACCATAGCATATTAACATGAGATGTAAATTTATACAGCTTTGCATTCTACAAATACTGGTCTCTTGTGCAGTGAAGTATTACACGACCTCACACAATACAAACTGTCTGGGGTGGGGGGGGTTCAATTCCCAACTTAACGTGTGTTAAAAGCCCCCTAAGTCAGCCTCACTTTTTAGACAGGTTACATAAAGATCTCCTTTTTTTATTTCTTTTCTCTTTTTTAATGGGGGCTCCAAACGATCAGCTCCTGCTGGATGGGTTATCCTCAATAAAGATGGTTTAAATAAAAAAACAAATAAAACGAATCACAGTGCTGATATGTAATTTTGACGTGCACATGTGCAGTATTAATCTGACACTGACTTAGTACCTTTTACAAATACACCCCCCCCCCAAAAAAATACAGACCATCATCCGACCCTAATTTTTTGGGCTATAAAAATTTAGAGTCAAAAAATATATTACCCAACCAGCCACCCTAATTTGTTTGTCATTGTAATAGGAAACACAACTAATTTTTTGTTTGGCCTAATGACAATCACTTTGAATTTCAGGTGTGCCGTGACTGAAACCTCACAAACATTTTGAAAGATTTAGAAAGTGAAATACTCCAACATTCTCCTTGAGGCAGGAATCCAACACCATTCATATGGCATTCTTTGTTTTATTTTTAAAGCATTAGTCGACAAGTACCATGCAAAATACTCCTGATAGTGGCTTGAATTTTATGTTCCTTCTTCAGTTCAACAAAATCCTCAAAGGCTGAAAAATTATCAAGGATTTGAGAGTTATAGGATTATAAATTTGGATGTTTTTGATACCATTTGACACAAGAATGACCAATTCAAGGTTCCATCTTCAAGGAATTAATTTACGATTTGAAAGATGGAGGTTCAATTCAATGGGGATTTTTCTTCAACATTTCAAAACAAGGGAGTCATTCCTCACAGAGTAGGGAGCAAAATCCACATTTGACCTTCTTTGCATTATGTATTTATTTAAAATATTTCATTGCCCTTTTGTCATTCTCAGAGACTTATGATGAATTGTGGAGGTGGTCAACTGAGAATTATGCCGATTTCTGGGAAGCTTGTTGGAAATTCGTTGACATCATCCATTCAAAAAGTTATGATAAGGTACAGATAAACGAAAGTTTAATTAAAGCTCATTAAAAAGAAAAACCCAGATTTATTTGGAAGAACTTTTACAAGGTTTTAACTTCTTTTTACGGAAAAAAAGCCAAATGTTATTGTTGGATGAGCAGCTTTACTGTGGAAGTTTAGAGCCAGTTCTTTGACACTCAAGCAAACATTCACATGGTTTATTCATAAAATTGATCATATATTGGAATTCCCCCGACCCTGCCATTTGATATAAAGGTTTTTTTTATTATTTCATTTTGGAATGTTCAGTAATGTTTAAATTCACTTCTAATCCCCATTTGGCATTTTCACCCAAAGTATAAAAATCCATTCACCTGAAAGAGAGATTTGAAATTTTGGAGTTGCGATCCCCTCAACATTTTGTAGCCTTTTGTTTCCACGTTCATTGTAACTGACATCGAGACTATTTGCTTTCTATTACATTGCCTTCAGGTGGTGGATAAAGACAAGATCATTTTGGACATCCCAGAGTGGTTTGCCGGGAGCAGGCTCAACTTTGCCGAGAATCTGCTTCGCCACACGGACGACAGAGTGGCCCTCTACGAAGCAGGTAAAAATAGTAATGACCTACATTGCTATCAGTATTCAGAACACAAAACAAACAAGTCAACACAAATAAAAACAAGAACAAAATAAAACAAAAACAAATGCATGTTGCACTTTAGGTATGTGTACTTTAAACTTATGAAACAAAAGAGAATTATTACATTGGGAAAGTTGAATGTAGATGCAGAACTTAACACCGCTTGCATCCTCATCATCAAGATAAGTTATAGTGAGAGATGCATGCACATAATTTGAGCTTGCTTGCATTAATATATGCTAGCATTTTGTATCAACACTTGAATGCACTGACCATTTTTGAATCAGAAATCTGGAAACCTCTCCACAGCTCTAGTTGTCCATTGCATGGATAACACAAAAAGCTTGTTTTAACAGTGGCTGTGATCAATACAATTATGCCTGACAGCACGCAATACCATGAGTGAGTGAAACAGTACAGTGGTGTAGTATTCACCACCCTGCATATTGACCAAAGTTTGGATGGGGAATATATGTACATGTGATTGTAAATGCATATAATGAAGTGCAACATAACAGTACATGTATGTAACTCACAGAATGCTAGTAGAAGTCACTTATCAGTTTTTCAGTGCTTTTTAACTGCGTATTGCTTTGTCTCGAAACAATTGTAAAAACTGGAAAGCTTGATTCCTTCTGTTTGTTGACAGACCTGCAAACAGGCTGAGGAGACCTGAAAATACATATACCGAGTGGGCATTAAATGTACATGTTCAGTGTATCACTAGCAGTAAACCAAAAAGCAAGGGACAAAAAATTATTGCTGAAAAGCATACTTGGGTTGAAGATGATCTGGGCATTGGGACTCAACTCCCTGTGAAATAGTTCTTTCTGGCAAGCTGTTATTTTGAAGAAGACAGTGAAAGAAAGCCACAAAGGTCCAAATGATGGACTGTACCTTTAAAGTTAGAGGGCTTAACTTGTTGGTCTTCCATGCATTACATTAATCTTTCTTAAAAGGCGGGACTTTGATATTGACACCGTATTTTAAAAAAAAGCATCAGACTCTAGGCTGTGCCCTGTCAATTTGGTGTCAGTCTTGTAAAATGTTGTAAAATTAAATACTTGACAAGTCCATAAGTCATGTACATGTAAGTATGGTCTTTTACTGCCGTTACATCAGTTTGCTGTTGGCAAATCACCATGGTTACGCAACGGTGATATCTTTTGTCCAGCATCACTGTTGCATGACATTTGTGCTATACACTTTGTACAGAACCCAGCAGCATACTTTCTGCTGGGGGGGGGACATTGGGAATGAAACGTGGCTGGATTTTTGTCTGCATATCGAAAACAGCTGAGCTGTTTTCTTGAAAAGTTTATTTCAGTTCAGTGGATTTTATGATCCACTTCACTGGTGATTAGTGATTTTTTTTCTCAAAATTTGAACCATGGGATAAAAATGTCCTGCCATGTGACTTTTTTACATTGAACATTTATAATCTTTATACCTAATTATTAAAAAAATTCCTCGGACTTGATACAGAAGTTACAGTTTAGTCAGACTGGAAGACAAAAGGTAGTCTTTTAAAACTGAGTTGTTCAGCTTTCTGTTTGTTCATTGCAGCGGAAGGTAAAGACAGTGTTGAACGCATCACCTACAATCAACTCAAGGACCGAGTGGCTGTCTTGGCCTCAGCCATGCAGAACATGGGAATCAAGGCAGGCGACAGAGTGGTTGGTATGTATGTGTACATTTTGAGCCTATTCCAAATATCCCAGATGCAGCTTAGAACGGCTTTTTTCTCTTTTCTACTTAACCTCAGTCCATTGAGGTCGTGGCCTTGTGTGATTAAGGTTTGTGACTCGTAAGGAAAGTGTTCGAATCCAGCCACTGGCCATAGGATGTGGCCATGGGCAAGCCACTTCACACCCCCCCTTCAAACGGGCACTAGTGTTGGCTTGGAAGCAACCCGTGATGGTCTGGCATCCCATGTCAGTGGAATAGAAGTATTCTCTGTCATTTCATACCGATAATTACAAGGTTACTTGAAACAGGCTAGCAATTGAGAGTTGTATCTAGAATTGATTCCGGTCCTTTAACATGATTACAGTGTACTATATAGCCTTAAATTATATTCCTAGTGTAACCTTACAATTCGAGGATATCACATGGTCATCCATATTTTTAGAAATACCGACTTCATGGTGCACTGGTGGCATTTCAAAACTTGGCCACAGAGACAGACAAGGTACAAACTTGCATCAATGTACCGGTAACTTTCCCACAGAATTTTCCCCACAGGCTCTTAACACTCAAGTTGGGGATATAGCAAATCTGTAGCAAGTCAAGTAGAAAGACCAGAAGCACATTCCAGGAATTCACTTTTATAGTTCTACTTCCAGCAAGACTTCTGTGGTCCAAAGTTAAAACTTTGGCAGACCCTTACAAGAAAACCGATAGCAGCTCAGCAGATTCACCCAGACTGCACCTTTTGATATTTTACTCAAATCCTCCTTTTTTTTCACTTTGCAGGTTACATTCCTAATTGTGCCCTCGCCATAGAAGCGATGCTAGCTGCGGCCAGCATCGGCGCTGTCTGGAGCTCGACATCACCAGACTTTGGCGTCATGGTATTCAATATACCCTATCATTCTTGATATTACTGTAAAATTATACTGTTATTGATATGAAACTTTTCAAGATGAAATATTATTGCTAGATATTGTTCTAATTGAGTTCATAACGAGTTAAGTCAAGTCCTTTGGTAAGTCCGGTGAACAGGCTAAGTGGGGACAAAGGAATTTCTCAATCAAAGTTCATTTGAGTAGCTCATGAATTTGACTCAAAATTGGATGTCTTGTGATGAACTCATAAAGATGTCAACTACCAGTGTTGTCGTCGAGTCCATCACAAGTCCCGGCAAGTCCATCACAAATCAATCAGTCTTTACGTGCTATTCAAATGAACTGTGATAAAAGCATTCCTTTGTCATTGTCCACTCTGTTACTTAAGAGTGGCCACATGAAAGGACTCGTGACCAGACTCAACTCCAACACTGTCAACTACATTGTACAACAGTGGTTTCATAGCCCCACCTCTTCCTCCATCTTTACCTCAGGGCGTCCTGGACCGCTTCAAGCAGATCCAGCCCAAGCTCATCTTCTCGGTGGAGGCGGTTATCTACAATGGCAGGACGCACCCCCACGACAAGAAACTCCAGCAGGTGGTCATGGGACTGCCGGAGCTGGAGAAGGTGGTGGTCATTCCCTACGTGAAGCAAGAGTCCGAAATCGACATCTCCAACATTCCAAACAGGTAATAATGACGAGGTCCTGTTTGAACAAGCCAAGATCATTCATTTGTTCCACATTTTGCGCGTGCACCTCTAAACCTACCCGGGTATGATGACACTATGGGTAAGCACGATTGACGTTATCAAACATGTTGATGTTGACCAAATTTCCTTTCCTCAACGCGCAGCATATTCCTCTCAGAGTTCCTGGCATCAGGCCAATCAGCTGATGGCATCACACCCCCTCTGGAATTCGAACAGCTGCCCTTCAATCACCCCCTGTACATCATGTATTCATCCGGAACGACTGGTGCGCCAAAGTGTATGGTCCACTCTGCTGGGGTAAAAAAATAATAAACAATTCTTAATATACTGATGAATACTTAACAATATAAAATGATAACTGGAATTAAACACAAGTGCTTTCATATTTTCAAATAAGTTAGTTTTGACAATATTATATAAACAATGCTCCTGAGTCTGCCATATCAAGCAAAAATCAAAATAACTCGGTCTTATTTTACTGTTGTCAGGGAACACTCATACAGCATCTAAAAGAGCACATTCTCCATGGCAACATGACAAGAAAGGACAACATCATTTACTACACCACTGTAAGTAGAGGTTTAGTTGTACTTGTAAAAATATGCTTGTTTTTTTAAGAGGTGGTTTTTTGTTTTAAAACTGAAATTTTAATTCATTTTAAGTAAAAGTAACACTCTTATGCTAATTCTCATGTGAAGCTGTTATAATAGTCCATTCCAGTTTGAAGTTGATTATTAGGGACAGGAATATATTATTGTATGGAAATGGTTTTCAATACAACTTTTCATTGGATCACCAGATTTTTTCTTCCTTCCTAGTTGCCTTTACGTTCTGGGATGGGGAGGGTGTCTGGTGTCTTTCAGGTGATGGCATTTAAAAAAAAATGTATGGCTTTTATTTTGGCCACCGACTTTTGACCTCCGACCTCCATTGTCTCTTTCACAACAGACAGGTTGGATGATGTGGAATTGGTTAGTGTCTGCCCTGGCCGTGGGTAGCGGAGTGGTGCTGTACGACGGCTCACCTCTGGTGCCGTCTGCCAATGTGCTCTGGGATCTGGTCGACCAGTTGGAGTGAGTTACCTTCTAGTGTTAATTTCTTGTACTTAGCAGACATGCACTGATTATTACAAAAGGTTAACTATATATTCTCTCTCAAGCCTTCAACCCCCCTCCCCATTCAGGGGTCAGTTTTCAGAGAGATCCTTAATACCAAATTTCTAACCAAAAAAGGGTTTTTTCCTTATATCCATGAAAATTACAAGGGAGCTGTGTTATTTTTAAAACTGTTTAATACACGATTCAAGGCTGTCTACAACTTGAGTTATGCTCTCGGGCTTAAAGAGTTTAAAGACTACTCAAAATTGACGGACCAACACATTGAAAATTCAAGTTGATAAGAAAAACTCAAAATTGTCAAAAAACTGAGGGACTATTGTGGCATTATCTCCAGAAGCAGTTTGGCGACATCCGACGGGTTTTCCAACATTACATCATTCTCACCAACTGTGCATAAGTCATGAGAGAGCCTGGTGGAAACAAGACATGGCCATGTCCAAATCAACCGGTTATGGCTAAAATTTACACAGGTGTCTATGGGAAGTGGTCTAGCCAGTGGCTAGCAAGTAGACATACACATGTTATTAAAGCCACCACCATAGCATTCAGACACACTTCATTGAATGAAGTTTGGTGTAGATCATTCTTGTGGTCACACATCAAAACATGTACTTGAGTTTAATTGTTTTTTTTTTTGGTTCACTGATTTTAATTTTCAGAATCAGCATTCTCGGGACTGGTGCCAAGTGGCTGTCGGTGTTGAATGAGAAGGATGTCCACCCAGGTCAGATTTAAGGCCGGTTCGCTCTTCACGTGAAAGCGCGGCGACTTTGAACACCACCAGACATTTGCAGCAAGATTCTCCTGAGTTGAAATATGCTGAATTTTTGCAAATTCGCAGTGCAAACATTTGAAAGGACGTCACAGTTTCACATTGGTCTATGCTTTCACAGCTAGCATGAACCGGCCTTTAATGTAATAGCCACTCCGCCTCAATTCACAATATATGACTTTCATCAGTTAAAGGTTAAGTTTAGGTAGAGATTCCCTTGGTAATTGAAAGTTGCAGCATTTTTCTCCTAACACTGAGCACCGGGGGGGTATACAAGTAGACTGAAATGTGTATTAAGCAGGAGTGACTTACAATGCAGTCCCATGCCACTGGATTGGCATCTGAAGGTTTCTTTTTATTGTATAGTTTTTGTCTTGTGTCATAATCCCTCCTCAGCCAGTACACACAGGCTGACCTCCCTCCACACCATCCTTTCCACTGGCTCGCCACTGACTCCAAGCTTGTATGACTACGTCTACTCCAAGATCAAGGGGGACGTCTTGCTGGGATCAATCACAGGTATGGTGGTAAGCTAGGGACGAGCCCGTTCTAGGCAATCGCTCACGGGATGACATAATTGCAGACCAGAAAAAGCTGGAGAAAAGGGTGGAAAGAGACATGCCATCTGCTCTTGAAAGAAGTGGTAACAACATATCTTGCACCTGCACCCAAATATAGAAGGAAAACCTCTGTACTTGGAACTGTAGTCAGATGTCACTATGGCAACCCATTGTCCTGGCTCCCTGTAGTACATTTTAATATGTGCAACTATTGATAACCAGTGATGTGATTATATTAAAAATAATCTTTGATTATTCCTTGTTCCATCAGAGTCGGTTGAATTTAATGTGAATAACAGCAGTTCTTGACAAATGTGCTTAAAACTTACTGATATTTGCTGATTTTGCCAAATCATTGAACACTGCCATAGTTGAACATCACATGCCACATTTGTGCTTTCAAGTGTTCTTGCTTTTTGATATTAGAAGCCTTATTGCCTTGACGTCAAGACGTCAGTGAATTCTTTCTTTTCTGTTCCTCTCCCAGGTGGCACCGACATTGTCTCCTGCTTTGCCGGTCAGAACCCCACCCTGCCAGTGTACAGAGGGGAGCTGCAGAGCCGCAACCTGGGCATGGCCATTGAGTGCTGGAATGACAAAGGTTGGGCAAAGTTAGAATTTAGTATTGGAAAGTCAGGGAAAGTCATGAATTTGGTTTTCAGATGTCCATGGGAACCCCAATGAAAGACCAAAGAAAATTCAAACTTGTTGTTTTGGACTATCAAAGAAATATCAAGTTTTGTCTTGTGTCTAATTCAGGCAAAGCAGTTTACAACGAAAGTGGGGAGCTGGTCTGTCTCCAACCGTTTCCCTGCATGCCAACGCACTTCTGGAATGACCAAGATGGGGTCAAGTACAAGAAGGCGTACTTCTGTAAATACCCAGGTGAGAAAGTCTTAACATAGACACATCTTGTGAGCATGTGAGAAGTTGGCTGTGCGGGCACGCCATTTCCATCTGAAATGTTTACTTTCATGCACAGATTTGTATGGAAAATTATGACTGAGGTGGTGTTGTGAGCCCTGGGCCCTGTGTTAAGTCTTGCTTTAATCAAGGCATTTATTATCACCATTCTCAGCTAGCACACTTCTTCAT
Organism: Acanthaster planci; assembly: GCF_054643075.1. Classification (NCBI taxonomy): domain Eukaryota; kingdom Metazoa; phylum Echinodermata; class Asteroidea; order Valvatida; family Acanthasteridae; genus Acanthaster; species Acanthaster planci. The sequence goes on along the minus strand of NC_141785.1, from coordinate 8,573,710 downwards.
TAGCACAGACAATCTTCACCAATTTCCTACAATCTTCAAGTCAGACATCACTCTCCTCCCATAAAATATGTTGTTTTCCCCTAAAATTTAGAGGGAAGAATTTCCACTTAAACTTTGCAAAAAAACTCACAAAAACTGGGCCCTGATCAGTTTTATTTTCAGTGAAATCAGATTGCTGATCTTGATAAAATGTAGTTTATTTATGTAAACTGCAGAGAGATTTTTTTGTACATTTCTGTTGGATTTTTTTAAATGCAGGTGTGTGGGCACACGGTGATTTCTGCTTGATCAATCAGGAGACAGGCGGCATCGTAATGCAAGGGAGAAGGTAGGAAACCCCTCTTTTTTCCAACCCTCCAATCAGTCCAACTCAGGAGAAGATGTAGCCTTTTGCAAACCGAAAGTCACTGATGCTAGCCTTAGCACTGGAAAGCATTTGCAGTACATTCTGCAACTTTGTCTAAGGAGGGGCAGGGGTGGTGGATCTCTTCCTAAGCCTTTCCAGTGAACAGAAGCGGACGTATTGGGGAAAAAGAGATGTTGGAGGCACACAGGGCTGGTATCTCTCCGTTGCGCCTGGTAAAGTTGGGAGTGTCTTGAGTCCTAAAATGGACCAACCAGCACAGACTAATGAAGGATGTGCAGGCGGTGAAGATAGAAGGTCACACAACACATAGCCTGTGAGACTTTATGCATATTAGACCTTGTAGATGGTGTCAGTGCACAACCTGAGTATTACAAGGGGGATACAAAAACCCTGCTAAACAATACCAGTACCAACTGTAGTAACAAATATAATAATTAATTCTTCATAGCTATGCAATATTTTCCTGACATTTGGATAATTGATTCCTGGGTCTTTGTTCTAACCTTTTTGTTCCCTGTACAGTGATGGGACCTTGAATCCAAATGGAGTCAGGTTTGGAAGTGCAGACATCTACAAACTGGGTAAGAAAACTACCCTTGGGTCATTTTCATTTGTCATTGAGTCATCGATGAAGACAGTGTTTGCCTCTTTAGACTTTGCTAGGTTTTTTCCATGTTAACCTCTTATCTAGTACACATGATTTGAGTTTATAATGGATTGAGATACCACATGAATTTAATGTACCAAATTTTTACAAAAAGCTTGATGTTGAGATGAAGCACTCACTCGATGAAAAGAAAAAAAATTTAAAAATTCCAGAATTGATTTAAACGAGGGGGAAATAGGGTAAATAACATTCTCAATGTGAAACAAGAGACGGATGAGGAATTGTTAAGCAGTAGATTGAAGCAAGCAGTCAACCAGTCTCAAGGGGTGTACAATGCATGGAGATTGGCTGGTAGTGCCGCTTTAGCTGATGAGCAATGTTTCTGCATGAAGAGCCTTGTGCTTTGCAATAGCCCTATGTACTGATGACATACCACAGCTTTTACTGCAGTGCATTGTTTGGCTAGAATGTGGGTCATCAATTTATACACTGCTATCATAAGTGAGCACGATTATCTCTTTCTATAAGGTATTTTTCGAATCTTTCAAGGAAATTATCCTCTGCCACTGGAAACAGTAAGATTGCGACTTTCACTTTCTTGTTATCAAATGTGACTTGACATGCGCTATTTCTCCTACTTGTAGCATACGAGGATTTCTTTCTGGCCCACCATGCACTGCTGTAAACACTGATTTGACATTAGTACGTATAGGGCTATTCTTGGGTTAGAACACGACTACTACTGTCAGATTTGTGACTTGAAAAATTTCTGCCGACCAGTGGAGGACTTCAAGGAGATCCAGGACAGCCTGTGCGTCCCCCAGCGCAGCACCAACAACGAGGAGCGCGTGGTCCTGTTTCTCAAAATGGCAGACGGGCGCGACTTCAGCCCGGAGCTGGTTCAGCGGGTCAAGGTGGCCATCAGGTCGGGCTTGTCAGCCAGGCACATCCCAGAAGTCATTCTCGAGACCAAGGACATTCCAGTAGGTTTTTTTTTAATCGGAAATGGAAAGGGAGTTTTCAGCCTTCAGTGATCAAGTTGGCAGTTTTGACAAAAGATTGAATTATGGGCCTGTTTGTTTCCCGTGGATCTGGATCTTAATCAGTGATTTGCTATTGGTAAAACTCACCTATGGAAGGAGATCTAGTCAAAGCAGGTCCATAGTAATTGTCTGGAGAAGGATTTGAACCTGTGACCCCTCAAAAACTGCACCAGGACTCTGCTAAGTCCATATCCAAATGACATGGCAGACTATACCCCCTGTGTCTACAAAAAGCTTTCTGCAGCCGTTAGCCCTTGACTTCCAGGTGCACATGCTAATCCAGTCCACAAAGAAGAATTTCATACAAACCTTAACTTGGCCACCCAGCCCTTGGTTGAAATTGACCTAATTGCAGTAGAATCAAGTCAGTGCAGCTTGTGAAATATTGTCCAAGTACCTAATGTACAAAATGGATGTGGGATGCACAGAAGCTAAGACAAACAAAACTTGGCTTGAAAATTCTGCAGGGTTGTCTAAGGGGCGTGGCTCACTCGCAAACGGTGAAAGTCAATTCTCTTCAATGACTATTTTTTGCTCAAGTACCACTAATCAGAAATTGCTTGATTTTTTTTTAACAGTACACCATCAACGGTAAGAAGGTTGAGGTGGCTGTGAGGAGGATTATCTCTGGAGAGAACGTCCAGCAACGTGGAGCTCTCGCTAATCCCAACTCCTTGGACCTCTACTCCAACATCCCACAGTTACAAGGTTACTGAAATGGCACTGTGTGTGATTTACTAATGTCCAGGGTCGTGGTCAGGTCTGTCAGAAGTCCATTCACAAGCCCATTTGCAGGTAGCAGGTTTGAGGAATGACACGAGAATGCTGTTGTCACAGTTCAGTCGGATAAATTCTCTTGATTTGAGGCTGACTGATTTGTGATTGAAGATCAGGGACATTTGAGGACTTGCGACAGACTTGACCACTGCACCATGAAAGGCAGAGACAGAACAGGAGAGCAAAGAGACAAAAATGTGTTGCTCTCAGTTGGAGAAATCAACTGTGTGTCAGTCTACAATTCAGGTCATTGTTGAGGTCAAAGTTACAAAATAATTTCATATCTGCAGAATACAGGTGATTCACAATGCAGCATGCCACCAAGAGGTTGCCACGGAGAGGCCATTTTTGCCGCGCATTGTTTGGAAACAGTCAACAAAGTTCTACAGTTGTTCCCAATGTTTGTTTTTCTGGGATGAAGATTCATACATGTTTGAGTATTGGTATCTATTAATCAAGATGGTGGTTTCCGCGAGGCAAGGAATGCCCTGATTAAGCAAAAATCTCCTCATGTTCTCTACTGACATTCACTCAATGCAAATCATGGCAAGTCAGCCATGTTTTATGTTGACCATAAACTTGGAAAATGGCCTCTCCATGTCAACCTCTTGGTGGGCTGCTGTATTTGGAATAATCCATATACAGCATGGCATGATGTCCACTGGCATAAAGAGTGCTGTTATGTAATCTAGAAGATGTACTTGTTCCCAGGAGCATTGCTAATGGGAATATGTAGGTGTGTGACACTCCTTACTCATTTTGTTTTCTCCTCAAATTGTCCTAGTTCTCATTTCCTTACACTGTCAGGTTCCTTGCGCCAGCACTGTGAATAAACACAGTGTTAAATTAACACTGTCTCTTGTGTAGCGCTTAGAAAAAGGGCATACGTTTGCACCTGTCATTTTGAGCTTAGATCAAACAAACGGTGGAAAGGTTTCTTCCATACTTCCAAGAGACGCAGAAATGTCATTGTCCTATGTATTTCTTTTGAAGGGCACAATCCGGAAGCAAGTTGTCCATGCTCAAATAAGTTCACTCTCAAAGCTTTATCATATAGTTTGATTGTCTGCCTGGTTATGGATATCATGGTATCAGAAAGCTGATTGAAGTGAGCTTTTTAATCAGATTTTCGTTACTTGTATTTTCAATTGAAATAATGAAATTGGCGTTATTGGGGAGATTTTTAACTAATGAACAGCGCTGCTGGTAGTATGCATTGGATAAATATTGTTAATAGATATTTCACCAACTGTGAAGACAAACTAAACTAATTTTGCCTAGAAATTCCAAAAAGTCAATTTAGTACCTCTATTTTTGGTTGATATATACTGCAACACTTTGGCCATATTTTTTGGCTGCTTCATTATGGAGTTGACCTCAGTAAGTGGACTGTATTTAATAGTTTTCAAAATGTTTCCTTGTTCTATGTTGCTTGGCTGCTCATGAGCCTTGATATGAGGTAAGTTTGGAATCGACTACCATTCTCATTCACATTGTCAAAAATCTCTACATACCTGCATCATCTTCAACCAGACATGTTGTCCATAACATCCAATTCTCATGTCATAAAATGTTTGGTTTTGTGAAAGGTATGGTGTAATGTCATTTAGCACAAGAAATATATCCACTAAAAAATTGCATCCATCTATTAGGAGCTGAGTGTGGGCAGATTGTTTACATTTCACAGGTACATATACAACAGCTACATTTGTTATGTCAAGATTTGAAATCCCATCTCTAGCTCATGATAGTTATAGAAACGCTTTCACCAATCCTCACATTCTCCCCAATCTTTATTCTGTAACACCCTCAGTTGAGCTTTTTAACTATTATTTCAACACCCCATAGTATCCAATTTCTGTCAACCGCCTTTCCTTCCATTTGCACAAGAAACTTTGAGAGACAAAAATGGCCAGCTAACAGTTCAGCCCACCACCATGTATAGATCCATCATCTTTAAATTACTCCAGTCAAACAATAATCAACATAATCAACTAAACAATTGAAGTTAAAGTCAGGCTATCCATGCGTCATCTACCATACTACTTGTGTGTACTTGCTTCATGTTGGTGGTGGGGATCATCACTTGAAACAACACCTGTCATCTCGAAATCAGATTACTCTGCTGTTCTCAACTGGCATGTTTTACATTTGATCTCTCTTTCCAAGTCAGACTGTTGGTTTTCAAGTGTGGGTTTTTGTTTGTTTAGCTCCTCGGAATGTATGATGGGACAAAATCAAGTTCACATTTTAGCTCCTCAGAAGTTTTACTTGATGGAGTTTTTGTATTGAATTATAAAAATTGGTTTATCACCCAGCCCCGGAAAATTACAGCGCTACTAAGCTTTGGAATTTGTTCATCACAAAAATTCTTACAGAAAAATAGAAAGAGAAATAGAAACATAGGTCATCATTTATTTTACTTTTGTCACGTACGTGCAGCTCTTTTTGGTTGGTCCCGAGCAGAGGAATTCTCTTGTACTGCAACATGAGCCATTGGAAATTGTGTGCATTTTACGTACACAATTTGTGTTGTGATATGTTGTTAACACAAAAATTGAATCTCTTAAGACCGTCACAAGATAGAGTGATAGACCAACACAAGACCTCCAGTCTGAAATCAAGTCACAAGCTATTCAAATGAACTGTAACAAAAGTATTCCTTTGCCATTGTTCACCCTGTCACATGTGCCTGGTCTCATGACTGGTCTTGTGATAGTCTCAACTACAACACTGCAAAGCAGTGTGGAGTAAAAGAAGGCATTCTTTTTGTAATAATATCCAACCATTGTAATCATCCATCCAAGAAAGCCAAGTTCTGATGGAATCCTTTTTTTCCCCACTAAATCTGTTCTGTTCTTTTTCTTTTCTTGTCCAAGGTTATGAGGGATCTCGCTCTCTCAAGGAGTTCCAAGTCGTGGGATCCCCAACCAGATCAAAGGCGCAGCATGAGCCACCAAGCCCCAATTCAGGATCACCGTCCAAGAGACATCAGGTTGGAAGCCCGACTGAGAAGGGTGACCAAAGCTAGAGGCAGAGGGATTAGTTGACATTGCCAGCTCTGGTAAAGGCCAGATATTGTGGTTGAAAGCAAATGGCCGATCTGTCACAAATTGTGTTGTGTCTTGGCACAGACAGGTGCGAATTGGCAAAAAGTTTGATTAGCTCTATCACATGGGAATTTTGCAGTAAATGCAAACTTGCTTCATGTATAAGACTTGTGTCAAAATTTATGTGTTCTAAGCCATTGGTCTGAAGACTGTTCTGGCAGCTATTGTGACATTAATTTTATGTCAAACAACAGGTTTAAACCCTTTATTGATCCACATACTTGAAAGTTTTAATTTTATTGTTCAGTAATTTCTCACCCTTAGACTGATTTTTCTAAAGTTTGTCAAATCATCCAATGCTGCACAAGCATTGGTAAAGTGGGGAAACTTTGCAAAATAACAGGGAATCTACTTGTCTTAAATCAGATAACTTCTCTGCCTCTGTGTGCCATTTGCAACCTTTTTTGAAGAAATCGCACCAAGGGTGCCAATGGATAACATTAGTTTGAGCATTGTAGAAATGAAACAGGATTGCCGCTAACCGTCCTTGTCAATGTGCCTTTTCGAGAAACTACAGTACTTTGTGTACTGTAAGCCACTGTTACACATTTTGCCTCACAAATGACATCAAGGGTTATTATTACTCACATTAACCCACCAATTGGCATAGTTATCATCAGTTACTATAGTATTGTCAGTCATCCATCAATAAGTGATTGGCTTTCAAGGCTTTTTGATTACAATTGTGCAGTGATAAGTGCAATATCATCATTTTCTTTTGAAAGCTCCATCAGACTGTGAATCTCAGAATAAAATCCTTAAGTTTTGAAATTAGACTTATTAATTACGGGTGACTGTTTCCATTCATCCTTGGCCCCAAGTATTCGCTTGTGAACCTTTCAGAGAATATTCCCCATTTTCAGTATATAGCAGTATTTGTTAACTTCCTCTAACTGTAGGTAGTCCTTTAAGGCTATACCTTTTAAGGTCAGAGGTCAAGATCAGAGGGCATTGATGAGATTGCAGAGAAAACAAGAACGCTTTACAAAGGTTGAAGCCAGTTAGAATGTTTCCATGAAGTTCTAGCCGAGTTCACTTACTGTCTCAGAAAGATCTGAACTTAGTTCCTGATGATATGATAGTTCCGCTATATTTTTCTCTGCCATATCCAGAATCCTTGGAATTCTGTTTATTATTGGTATCAGTTCGGCAGTGCATGTGTATTGCGTGTTATTTGTTCTCACTTCATTTAATCAAGATTTTTCCACAAAGCCATTTAATTTTTCAAAGAAAACGGTTGGTTTAAGCTGCATTAAAATAATGTAGACATATCCATATTCTATGATATTTTTGTTGGAGTTATGGAGTAATATGTAACTACGGTTTACAACAGACTTTTCCATCAGTAAGAAATAGTGTTGACATTTGGAAGAGAGCATATCAGTTTTGTCCGAAGGTATATTAAAACCTCGTCTTGGTGACCGTGACTTTTTTAATGAATCGAAGTTTCCCCCTACATACGAGTCATTTCTTCAGTGTGAAGGTATCAGAATTTAACGGAACTTGACATGCATTGTGTGTATTCAACTAAATCAGCCAGCATAAGAGTCAAATTCAAGCGAACGTTGTCGTCTGAGTCGTTTAAAATTTACGTTCATTCAGCCCGCGCGGGGTGTATGCTGTGGACCACTTTGATTGACTAAACACTACCGTTGAGGGCGCTATACTTCTTTGCTAGGCAAAATTCCCGAAACGGCTTTCAGGGGCTACGTCAGTCGTCAATTTTGACTGACGTGCGCAACCGGCGTATCCGCTCCGTGTACGTGTGTGAACAAGTTCACGACGCGGCGGCCTCATTTTCATCAAAGAATACTGCGAAGTGTATGAATTCAGGAAAAATGGCCTTTGTGGCAATATGTTGGCGTGTGCACGGCGTTTCTAGTAACACTATACACATTTTGCAGGGAAAAGAAGTGAAATCAAGTTCATCTTAAAGATGTGATGAAGGCAGGATGCATTAACTCAGCACCTATAGTAGAACATGCAACATGATCTTTCGCCCAACGTTCCACATACTTGTTTGCAGCCTCATTCAGTCTGAAAGTAGAAGTGACACAAGTCATAAACTTTTTCGATAGCTACCGGGGATTTTTTCGAACAATCTTTTCTTGATTTTTGCATCTCGCTTCTATAAAAACAATTAGTTGAACAGCTGCTATTGACTTTTTTGACAAGATGTTCAAAATCACTTTGTTTCTTACTCAGGCTAATCATGTGGAAAATGTGAGATTCAAGGGCCAATTACCATACCCAGCATACTTTTCAAGTCTTCCCATTTCACCCATTGCTTTCAAAAACTGTTATCTGGGCGGAAACAATTTGGGGCACTTGAAATAAATTAGCCATAATGAAACCCTGGCATAAAGCTCTGTATGTGCCGCTGAATGCGCGGCGAGTTTTAAATTCAGCCACAGTAGACTAAAAAAAGTATGCCTGCAAAGCTTTCATTTAAAGAGGGCTCCGAACAAAATTCTTCGCCGTAGCGATAATGTCGGTGATATATCATTTATTCCCATATAATAAGCTGCCGTCCGCCTCGACAAGCCCTAACGGCAGCGAAGGCGTACTCGACCACCACAAAAGACATGAACTGATCGCCCAGATCCAGTCCAATCAATTTATTTTTCAATCATGCCTTCCTCCCGGCAAGTGCACATAAATATATGCCCCGGAAAGGAACGGGAGGGGGGATGTGTATCGCCAGAATGCCATTTTTGTGAGAGAATAGTTCGTGGTGTTTTTGTCGGCTTTTCGGCGTGAACACAGTCACAAAGCGATCGGATTACAAAGGTTGAATTGAAAGCCACAGCTTGGCCATCCAATTACGCTGGATGAATGGCTTTCTCTCTCCGCCGCGAGAGGCCTGTAAACCGTGGCCTGTCAAGTGATAAAATGTGTTACATGGGCCCATTTTGTGCCGTCGAAGATTTTGGCTTCTTTCAAAAAAATAGAACAAGGTCACAATTTTCACCCCAAACGCTTGACTTCCCTGTAAAGTTGTAAAGTGAAAAAACGTCGAAAATGCAACGCTCTTATTTTCTTTATGTGCCTCTTAGTTAATGTTTGCTTAAGATTAATTTGATTTGAAAGCAGAATACATAACCCAAGATAAAAGGAATCGGATAATTGCTTTATTGCATAAACAATACAAGAAAAAAGGTACACAGTCCAACAATATTGACGCATTAAAATAAATTAACGCTGTGACAATGTTTTATAACATCGAATTTGAAATACATGTAGGCCTATTTCAGTTTACCTGTGAGGTTCACCAATTATCCTTCGATTTTCTAATTAAAAAAAGAACCTCTACAAGGTTCTGGAAAGATGGTTTTATTGCGGTGGGAACGGCGGTCTGCTTTGATCTCCGAAGCAGAACTGTTCCATTTGGGAGACTTGATAGTGTGCTAATTAAAAACTCAATAATTTCTCCTTCTATCCCAAATTGTTGATGTCACTCGGTGTCCTTTGAAGGTATTCGGTTATTCAGTTGCAATTCAGTCTCAGTTAAATAAAATGATAAAAAGTAGAATAATATATCCTTCGAGGGAGGTGATTGAAATACTGTGTACATGTTTTTTTTTCTCTGCGGGCCTCGCGCATGCACAATGTGTATCCCTGAGTGAATCAAAACGCAACACCGCATTTTGTACACAGACGTATTGTACACAGAAATCGGTGAGCACACAAATCATACATTCACGCACGCGTACATGCGCTACTCGTGAGATAGACTAGTCGCTCATCCAGCACGGGACTCTAATCAGGCCAGACGGATTGCAGAAATGCTCCCAAAATAATTGCTCTTCCCCGCCAATCTCCGAATTTTCTCTCTAAAAGAAAGGAAGGCAGGGATCATCGAGGATCTTTTCTGAGTGTCTGATTGTCCCCCAGCTCTTGGATTTCTCTCTGTGTGGCGTGGTTTAGCCGTCAAAAATATGGCTGGACGAGCGAGCTGGTGGTTTATGGTTGGGATCGTGGTCGTTACCGTGCACGGAGGTGAGTGTTATACCGTGTAATTTCCAGTTATTTCGGTATGGTCGCGGCCCTTAACGCAGTGGCGAGTAGTGCCGCGTGTGGGCAAGTTGCATGCCGTACCGTGCACAGAGAGTTCAGGTGTACGTGTGGTCTCGGTTATTAAACAGCTCATTAGTGTTTTTGATTCTTGAAATTCGACGTCAGTTGTGTAAATTTTGTCAACCTTGTTTATTGTTGAAGTTCTGTGTGAGTTGAGGTGTGTTTTGTCTGTGATCGTTCAAGTGTCGAGAAACAAAGTCATACCTTACATTACAGTTACATGTACATGTACAGTCTGATAAAGTTCTTTTGCAATCTGGATTACCAGTTTGATTCAGAATAAATAAGCCTGTGATATAAAATACAGAAGTTACAGAATAACATGAATTGCTTAACTGGTCCCTCCTCCAAATTTACATCATGCATGTGTGCATTTTCATCATCTTCCATGTCTTCAAGAGCTAAATGAACACTTTAAAATATCTTCCAGAAGAATTTTTGTGCAGAAGAAAAGTCACTGCATTTCTGCCTAGAGGTATCGAATATTAAAATCAACTGTAAGAATAAAGACAGCTGTGCCAACTTTATGTGCAATGACACCAGTACCACCACAAAGAGCACTGTGTCAACATTGTTTGGTAATATTTTGGTAATGACATTTAATGCAGTCTAATCTGGTAATTTTCACCTTTTTTCAAGAGATTCAGTTCAGTGTGAAAACCTTTAGTTCCACACCACTTCACTATTGTGATCTTTTTTATATACATATTTATGAAACTGGCATATTTGCCAACACTTATTTGCCTTGGACTGAACTTCTGTTGGAAATGCATGAACACAGTCAAGGTTGTAAAAATTGGACCTTGCCACACATTGATGCATCATCTCCTGTCAACCCTCTAGAGAAAGCGCGCCCTGCAATCGTGAAGTTATTCAAAGTAATTTCCGCTCGGAAAGACACAGCGTCTATATGTCTGCCCCTCACCCAACTCTCTGGTGGAAGAGAGATTCAGGCAATGCCTAGGTGGGTGTCTTGTTTTCTCTGCCATGATGAGAGGAGTTTCTTGTTACATCTAACTCCTCCCCCCTCAAAAAAAAAGTTAAGGAAAGGAAAAATGCTTCTTGCAGTGGATTGTGGGGATTTAACCTTCCCTCCAGGGATTTGGAGTGGAATGTATCCATACTGGTTATTATTTCAGGCTTGTTTTGGATCCCCTACCCCTCTGAGTCATTAAAGGTACACATGTCTTCAACTGCATGTACATGTACATGTATTCACAAGGTGCTCATGCATACATGTGGACTTTTGGGGTGAACTTTCTGTCCTAACAAACACAGTTTGCAAACATGGTACAGCATGTTCTGGGACTTGCTCTAAGTAGACAGGAAACTTGAAATTAAAAACTGAGTTACAACTTCAACTTCAGTGTGTATAGTCTTGGCTGACATGTAAACCTTCATAAGTTAAGTAAGCAGTAGTATAACTACAAGGTAGTTATATTCACGAGCAAGAATTTGCACTCGTAGCATTTTGATTGAATCCTTTCAATTGGAGACATTGGAAATTTGTAGAATTTAGTTGGTAAAAGGTTTTTTAAAATGGCCTTTGGAAGTTGATTTTCCCCAAATTGGTATGAGTGCTTTTCAGACTTGGGAACAAATTGTTAAAGCCAGTGTAAAGGGTTTTTCACATGTGAATTTCTTTAGAGAATGGTGTTTTTTTTTCTTTCATGTTTCACATAAGAAAGGAAGATTATGTATTCTGCACATGTTTTGAAGTCAGCTGAGTTGAGTTCACTGGTGCATAATCTTCATGATGTGGATTTAATGTAAACTACCCTGATGTTTAGTTTTGAGTCTAATCAAATATGTCGTGATGCCCTCTCCCCCTAGAATTTTAATGAGATTAGTCGCCTGCATAGAAATAGGAACCATTTCAGAGCTCTTTGTAGACAAAAGAGATCTACCTGGGCAAGAGGCTCTCAGCTTAAAGAAAATTCCCCCTTGGCCAATTGATCAATGTGAATTGCACCCCCCCTCTCCCATCCACTACCAAGTTGGCTCATTCTTCCTGTGAGAAGCACTTGGTCATTCATGAGGGGATCTTGGGGCAGTGAGTGATATAATAAATAGTGGGAATCAATACACTGTCTCAAGTGCCTGGAGCTCTGAGAAAAGGGCCGGACAGTTGTCCTGAGGGGAAAAGACATTATCATAGTACATGGACAGTATTAGAGCATATTTACTGGCCGATTTTGCTAGAGTAAAAGTCAGGGATAGATAAGATTTGTGATTGCTTATTGGTTTGTGTACAAGGACAAGACAAAGAAATAAACCATGATTCGTGCATGAAAGCTAAAGACAGTCTTAGTCATTGCAATTTATATGAACCTAGGCTACATGTACTCTATTGTCCTGGTTAATCTTAAATGACATGGGAGGTCACCAGAACTTTTGAAATAGACAGTGGAGGCTCTGTGGTTACAGGTTTGTCCGAGAAAAAAAGGCTGATTCAACCTCAAATTTCTTTATATTTGAAGAAGCAGTTTGACAGTGTTGAGACCTGTACTTGTGCTTGCAGTTTTTTTTCTACATAGTAACTAGCATATATCATTGTCCTGTGTTTTGTAAGCATACATGTGCATTGAGGGATTGCTCAAAAACGGTTTGTTGTGCGCCACAAAAGTACATGCACCTTTTGCTGTTGTTGCTTTCCTTTTAGCACTATTGACATTATTAGTTATCACAAGCACAAGTGGAATATGGAATAGTAAAGTGCATCTGTGTCCGTCATACCACATGTTCGAGGACCAATGATGGGTGGGACATTTTCTTATTTTATTTATTTATTCTGGCAAAAAGACAATTTATAATAACAGTCACAGTACAAAAACACAAAAATACTAAGAATAGTAAAAGGCAGAAGCTGTAACAAACAGCTTATTCCCCTGGGGTTCCTCACAAAAAGAAAAACATTGATATAATACTAAAAATATTAAAAAATACACTGGTGGTTAACATAGATTTTTTTTTGAAAATGTATAAAATTTTGAAAAATAACCCACAAATTCAAAATTTAAATTCTTTATCACATGTTCTCATGTGATAAAAAATTGATTTTAAATCAAACTTCATGAAAATAATAATGAAATTATACCAAATGTCAATATCAGTGGACGAGTGGTTTGCAAAACATTTTAGAACAGTTTCATTGGCAGTCCTCCTTGCATATGCCATCCTGCAAACAGTCGGAAATTGCAAGCAACCCTAGAATCGTAATGAGGTGTGCGGGCATTTGAATGCGTCAATCAGCATAAGAAACAAACATCCCACTTTTGAATAATTCACAGTGAATTCCGCAGCTGTAGCATAAAAAGCATTTGCACAGAATAAGAACAGTGAAGCACATCAGGTGTGATATCGACCGTGCAAAACACTATAATATCACACTGGTGGATCGACCAATCAGCATTGCGGATTTAAGTTTTGCTTGAAGGTAATGGAAAATGCATGTATCCACCTCTTAAATTCTCCTGTATGTTGCATCATACTGTGCAGCTTTGGAACTGGTTCTTTCTGCTTTTTTTTCCTTGAGCAGTTTGACTGGAAAAGGAAGTCCTTGGTAAATTTAGGGGTCAGCAGCTGGCAGGCTATCTGCCCAGAAGAAACTTGGTCTGGTGCCATAGTCACTGCAAGGAAACTGACACCTTTTAGGCCGTGGACAACACAAATGGGCAAAGCAAAGTGGGTCATGCAGTGGCATCACAAGAGCAATCAGATACCAGGATCAGATCCTGATCGGTCCCATAGGAATGGCAGAAAATATTGAGTGGTTGTGGTTGCAGATACATACACAACCTACTGGCCAAGACCTGAGGCTGTAGCCAAATCCCATTTTTTTTTCACCATTGGCTTACTACAGTGAAAGGCCATAAGCCATGCTTTCAGTGTCACTGTCAGACTTGGCTGATGGAAGTCTAGAATCCAATTCAGCCTTCTTGGTAATAGACATACAAAATTGAGTTGGTGAATATCAGCATTTGTCATCTGTATAATTGACTTTTCTATTTCCATACAAGTGTGATTACATATATACTGCACATACTGTACATGTACCTTTGTTGCATTGAGGAAAACTACTGAATCATTCAGTCTTGTTTATAGTCCCTCCCTGGGGGGGAGGGTGGGCTTGGTTTTGCTTCCATCTCTTCCATCAGGGTCCCCATAGGGAGGCCACTACCAGGGCAGATAAGATTTCAGTAGGACTGTCAAGGCATGATAGCTTCCAGATCCCCAGGATGCTAATGTGGGCCACACATTCAAAAATAATGTCCCCATTGCAATGTTGAGGGAAGGTGCATAGTTTTAGGACGTGGATCATTGTATGTGTTGCAGGGTCATCCTTGGCCATTTTGTAATGTTTTGATCAGACTGTCCCTACAGAATGCTCTGCATTAGATTACTTTGAGGTCTAGGCTAGATGAATAATACAGGCTTTGCGTGGCAGCCATCTTGCAGGGCAGCTTTTTTGTTCAGACAGAGAAGCCTCTGTTGCACATACTGGTGAACAAAAACACTGGCCCGCAGGAATTGGCAGCCATGCAAACCCTCTATAAGACAGTGTCGGTGTCTTGAAACTTAGAACCTATTTCGTCACATATCCCAGAGGGGAAAGTGCATGGCGATCTTTCCAACTTTAGGCAAATTGTTATCTCTTTGGCTGCTGTTATGCAGACAGGAAATGGTATTTTGTTTCAGTACAGATCTAAAGTTTGCATATTGGGGAATGACTTGTCAGTCTGCACATTTCAGCCTTGAGTGAGGAGTTGTACGTGGGCTTGCCATTAAGTTACTGATTTCTTTTCATAAACTTTTAATTTCGGTGATCGTTAACTAGCTTAGGATGCTTGGGGGTGGGTTTTGGGAAGGGTGATATTTGGGGAAATATATTCAATGTTTTGTGTAAATGATACACTTTGCAATGGGTCTCAGTCAATATTTCTGCACAGCATAAAACAATTTTTAAATATTTTTGTTCCGAACTTTGAGTTTGAAGTTTGTGGCTGCATTCCAACTCAGTATGAACTCTGGTACTCATTGAGAGAAAACAGCCGGTTTCCCTTTTTTGCAATTTTGGGCTGAAAATTAGGCCTGAGATAATCGAATGCATCTCACAGTAGAATTTATCCTGCGGTTTGTGGCCAGAGTTTGGTATGCCATGCTTACTGCGGAGTTGATGCTGTGTTGGCAGCGCACATTCTAAGAAGCGTGTTGCAACATGTTTTATGCATAGCTCACGTCATTGATACCTGTATCCTTTTGCTCCACTGACTAGTTGGAGACTGCCCGGTCAGCTATCAGCAGGGGACAGGTGCCAAAGCTGACACTGTCACCAGCTGAGAGGCTGGTACTCTGACACCTTCCCAGACACACAAAAAGTGACAGGTTTCTTATTCGTTTTTTTAGGGGGCGGGGTTACAGTCCATACTTTTTGAACTCTGCATGGATAGGCACCAGGGTATTCTCTGCTCTCTGGGTGTTTGACACCAATAATGCATCGATTTTTTAGCGATGGTTTGTCATTGAATGATGCTTGTTGCAGTCTGCTGATCATGAAAGTCAGCCAGTCTGGAGTACAGCCAATCATTCACAGCATTGATCTTGACATGAACTGTAGGATCTGAGCAAGTGCAAATATGTATACATTATGTAAGACTTCTTCAGCTTCCTTTAGTGTTCAGAGGAATTTGGTTTTCCGTGGTGGTTTTATTTTTAAAGAACTTTTGTGGGCACTTGCAAAACAATCAGACCATCTGCATCTTAAAATTGCCAGTGTTTTCTAACATCTGATGTACACCAGTTACATACATGACCTTGTACACTTGCTTGCTTGTAATTTATGATCTACAGGCAGCGTTGAGACTTCATGGCTATGTTTTGTTCTTGTACATGTACTGTGTCTGTTGTATGCATTGCCTTGTCAGCAAGTACTTATCTGTTCATCTCAGTCTTCCATTTTCCAACTTTCCAAGTACATGTACTTATTAAAGTAATAGACCCCTTGTACTTGGTGACCATTCCTTTCACATGGCGTGGAACCACTGAAAAACCATTAAGTGTAATCCCTTTATAGTAGGCCTTACATGTACATGTACATCAAAGTACATGTACTACAATGCCCATATATAAAAATTGCATGTACACATAGGACCTACCTGTTGTGGAGACAATTTGCATGAACTCGAAAACCTTTACAAATCCCCTTTTTATTCATCTCCAGTCAGACACTTGGAAACTGAAACGTTGAATTGCTTGCCGGTTGACCCCAGGGTAAAAGCTATTCCCTTGGCCATCCAATCTTTTTTAAGGTCGTTGGCAGTATTAATGATATCAACCTCAAAGCGTTCTTTCCTCCTTGCTGGCTCAAAGGTGGCCCTGCATCAATCCATTACAGTCCTGAAAGGGGGCTGATGGACAGAACGATAATTCTGACAATGGTAAACCATCAGCATTTATTAAAGGGAGGGGGGCTGGTTTTATTTCCTACTCCCTCCCCCCAGTACTCATTGTGATGGTTCCCAACTTCCCCCTCCACCACCACCAAAAGAAAAGAACTTTATTGGCACTTAGCTTGACTAATGCTTCAAGGTTTTTTTTTCCTGTCTACTTCATCCTTCCCCACCTTCACTCCCCCCCCCCCCTTTCCTCACTTTCTTAAAGTTTTCACTTCAGGAGTGCAAATTGCCTTCAGGATACAGTCTTGGCAGACACAATGGTTCTGCCGTCATGCTCAAGCCACGTTGACAAAAAGACAACCCCCGTCAGTGCCCTGGGGTCTAGAAAAGCCGGGATGTTGGGAACAAGAGGCAAGACCCCTTCATCCCTAGAGCAAAATCCGGACAGTTATATGTTCTCTCTGTTTTGTCAAGTGCACGCATAGTTTGGGGGTGTTTTTTAGGAGTTTTTTTCACCCCAATGTCTGTGTTGTAGGGTTCAGGATTGGATATGATTGAAGATCTGCCAAAAAAACTGACAGCGCCAGAGAAAATTGATTTGAACAAATCTCCGACATTTGTGTGTGTCTGTGTTTTTTTTTTCCTTCAACTCTTGCATCGATTGAATGGAGGAAAGAAACTGGCGCAGGATTTTTTTTTTTAGCTTTTGGCTTGATTTAGAATCCGGGTTCCAACAATCCTAACTGATAATGCCCACCAACAAAAAGAGTTTATGAACTCCTTTTGTTAGTGTTTTATTGAGCCATTTTTCGCAGGGGCGCCTGTGGGAACAAAAATGAAGAATGGAGCAGTTTAGGATAATTGGAAACAGTAAAAAAAAAAGTAATTTAGTAAAGTGAATAGTGGAATGACTGCGTGGCCTTTCCATTCTTTTCCAGGGAGAGTTAGAGGGACTGTTTGCAAAGGGCTTTTGTGGGGCCCTTGAATGCTTGGCCAAGGAGGTTTGAATAGGAGGGTCAGTGTGCCGCGAACAAAGCTAAGAAATTGCCTTGTTAATAGGGGATAGGTTGTGTGAGAGGTTTTTTTGGGGGGGGGGTTGTGCAGAATTAGAGGGAAAGTATCAAATAAAAAAAATTCCAGCCTATTGTAAACTGGTCTTGAAGGGTCAACCCTTGTGTTCTATTTCATTTCCCCTCAATTGACACCAGCAAGAGGGAGGATGCTCTGTGTGAACACCCTGCCATTTGGGGGCTAGCACTGATCGGTGACAATGGCCCACGAAGGCTTGTGACAGACCCATTCACCAGCAGGATTGCCAGTGTTTAACAAGTGTTGGCCTTGGATTGAAACATATCTGCAGCCAACTGGCTTATAGGTGGTTTGACACAGAGAAAAAACAGAAACTATTATGTTGGACTGTGTGACAGCCAGTTCCCCACCTGTTGTCGGCATCCGGGACAAAGTCATCTCTCTCAGCTATCTCCAGTGTAGTATGAAATTGGAAAATCGCCGAACCATGTCACTAACTGCCTTGCCTGGAAATTATGGTATATATCACAAAGTTGGATGAGCTTTGAAAACAGAGGGTCCTCTCACACTGTTCAGGATCCGTGTGTTTTAGTCCCAAGTCAAGTGTGGAATTGGTGACCCCCATCTCTGCTCTGGTTATAAAAACCCAACCTGGATTCCCTTCAAACACATAGGCCTAAGACTCGCTAAATGTGTACTTGTGCTAGTTGTAGTTTCTCCCTTATTATATTGATTGCACTGGTGTACTAAATGGTCGTATATTGTGTACATTGAATGTACTCGTACTTACACATGTACATACCCACAGCCAGCAGCCGTCCTAATTTTTGGAACAGTCCCATGCAGTCCCACAATTTTAGGATCAGTTACACTTTGGGGGAAGAGCTTGAAACAATCATTTACATAGATTTTCTCAGACTGTTTAGGTCCTTTTGATTTGAACATTGGACTTGGCTGTAGAATGTTTTGCTGGTCTTTTCACTTGACATATTAATATGGTTATACTCTGAAGCCTTGTGTTTTGGAAGTCTTTTGGGGCTACACCCAAGAAAGTGCATGTTTAAATGCTCACTCTTGAACCGAAAATCAAGACTTTGAAAGGGACTTGGTCCTTGGTCAAACATTATTTCATCCCATCATTATACATGAAAAGGCATCACCATTCTCCAGTACACATCAGACAGCATTAACCCCTTTAATCCAGTAAGCCTTTCTAAACAAGAAACCTATCCCTTCTCCCTCAACCCCCCCCCAAGCAAAGACACCCTCCATCTTGAATTTCCAATGCCCTTCCCCTGTGTTTGAACAACCTCCACTGTCTGGAGTGGGAGCAGGCCTGGCAGTAAGTACTCTCACGTGGCCAGGAAAAAGTCCCAGACAGTAGTGAAACTTGAGGCTAGCAGATGTTATTGGAGGTTTTTTTGCAGGTATATAACCCACCCCCCATTTGTCAGGGCAGTGAAAGACCCACCATGTTTCAAGGTTGGCTTTTTTGTCCATAGGTTATTCATAAAATATCTTTAAAAACCAAGGACTGGAAAATAGACTGGGGGTGGAAATAATGTAGACTGCAAGTATAGATGTATCTAATTTGCATTACATTGTTGCAGTAATTATTACAGTGTTAAATTTCACATAGAGATGTTGTCGGTTTTGTATTTTGATTTCCTGAAAGCCATATTTCTTACAGCCCTCACTATTTTGTCATGTATCTTAAAATGACGAGTGTTCCGTATTCATTCTCAAAAACCAGTTTAGGTAGTTATATTTGATTTTTGCCTTCAAGAAATGTCACAAACCACAGAATTTCAAAGGTAGCTCAGTTGGTAGAGCACTGGTACGGTATTCCAGAGGCCGCAGGTTCAAATCCCACTCCAGTCAATTTCTTTGTTCATCTTTATAATTTCAAAGGATGTTCATAAAAACCATGACGGACATGTATATAAGTATGCAATCTTCTGTGTTGAAAGAATTGTGTAGTTTTTTTTAAAGGTGTGATTTTTAAAGCCCAAAGCACTCCAGCACACATAAGGCAAGGTTTCACTCAGAGGGATGTGTGGGTAAAGGAACTGGTATAAATGTGTATACCCCAAAGTCCATATTTACACCTAGTTATTGTTTTGAAAATGCCTCACTTGATTTTCAGTTCCAAGTAAAATAGAATGTTAAGTTTGCACATAATTAGAACTGTGGCTTGAAGTTGTTATTTTTTTTTTCAAGCCTGCTCCTACAGATTCCCCATTATCCTCTCAAGAGAAAAACCTACAGCTTAATTTCATCAAGAAGACAAAGAACAAAGCCATGCTCTTCCCTGCGGGAAAGTGGGAGGTGTCAAAGTTGGCATTAAATCACCGTTTTTGTAACAAAACCAGCGAGAGCCTGATTGACTTATACAGGTTTAGAAATTCAGCGCTCATCCTCCAGTCTTTGTAAGCCCAGGATTGTGCAGTTATGCTCCACAGTTATACTGCCCTTCCTGGGTGTAATAAAACGGGGCCTTGGAATGGCCAGCCATAAATTTTATGGCCCCCAGGTTCTGCAAGTTTTTTTTCCCCTTCCCTTTTTTACTCCAATCACAATGCATTTTACAACTTTGTTTGGCCAGAGTGTGTAATCACCAATTTAGTCACATGGTTTGGGATGTTCCATTTATTACCTGGAAGGGTGTTTCCTGAAATGGCCAAAGGATAATGTAATAATTTTATTCTTCTGACAAATCTGTATGTATAGTCTGGTTATTTATCATTATTTATTTTCAGTGAAGTTAAATGGTTGCTTTGATGAAAAGGCAGGTTAATTTTTAAAACTTCTTTTTCTCAGATATTATTCAGGAGGCTTAACAAGTACCTGTACGTGTTACACGTTTGAAGTGAACCCAAGCAAATTTTGCAAGATTTCCTTGATTTCGGGCAGTCAATCCTGTGAAATAAAATTAAATGCATGCCACGAAAAAACCCAAAGATCTGAAAAGTTGAAATGATCAGATGTATGCATACAGTAGTTTAAAATTTACAGGTGTTCTGCACGCATTCATATACAGTGTACTTGGATCTTCAACTTTGCACTGGATAACAGCATTCCCTTCATTCTTCTATTAAAGAAAGTGCAAACTTACAACAGCCAGCAGGACTCAACCCTGCCCACCAGACAACGATGACAAACCAAAATAGAATTTATGTTCCTCTGGCACCAGCCACTAAAGACCGGTAGTAAAAAAAATCTTCCACTTGAGAAATCCAGCTTTCAAATAGTGCACTAAACCCGAAACGGCAAAATGAAGACTAAAAAGAGAAAAGAAATTAATGAGAGATACAATAAAATGCCGCAGTTGGGTCCGGGAGGGAAGGCGAAAATATAATTTGGCAACGTCACCATCTCCAAGTCCGACCTTTGGTCATATTAGAGTTGACCACTTTGCTTACATAGGGGAGGGATGGGGGGTGGTTTGGAGCATCGATAAAAACTCGTCTGAAACTACAAAGGCAAAGAGTCGTTCGCCGCCCCACCATATGTAAAGACATCAAGTACGGCGTTAGTCATTTATTTTCCTTTTCAAAAGGTTCACAGTCCTATTCATTGTGAACCGTTTTGTGTTTCCCCCTTTTTTGGGGGTGGCACGTTTTCTTTTGTGGCACAACCCAATAGTGCAGGTCATTATTAAGGCCACTGTTGGTTTTTTTTTTAATAAATGCCCATCAAGGATGCATTCATTATCTTTTGCCCTGCGACAGTCAAGGAGGATTGTATCCTCATTGGCAAAGTGCAGAACCTATATTGCTTTTAACGGCTCGTTGTGGCTTTTCACAAAAACTGAAATCTGTGAATTATTTATAAATGCTGTTTGTCACCAGCATTTGGCAGATGGGTGCGAAAATGAAAGTAAATGCATCTGACCCTTCTGAAAAGATTATCTTTAGTAGTACAACACTTAAGTCAGCTGTTCCTCTCAGAAATTAGCATACATTTAAAAAGACTGAGACAACAAGTTTTTTCTCATTTTTAACCATTCTAAACATTTGGGGGGACCTGATATATCTTGACAGTTGTAAAGTAAATGGAAGAAATACAAGTCTAGTTCAAATACCATTTGTTATAGGATTCATGCCAGTCACGAGCAGTATACATGTATGTGTGCACACATTCAGATGTGCTCCCCCAAACGAATATTCAGTTTTCAAATTAGATGTACCGTGTATATTCAAATAGAATCATTTTTTCTTTTTGTAATCATTTCTTTTTAATATCAGAGAAAAAAAATACAAACAACCTACTCCTATCCCTCCCCCAAAGAGGGTGGCAAAATATTCGGCAATGGAAGCAGCTGGGACTCATCATCGTGACAACGAAAATTTCTCATCGCCAGGGCAACCTGGGCTGGCCAAGGCGACAGGAAGAGAGATGCCCCAGAGCTAAGGGGAGGGGGGGAGAGAGGTTCAGTGCACGGCAGAATATTCCACTCCACAGGGTCATCTCACTTCTGGCTCGTTGAATAATTTGTCACCGTCAGGCCCCTTTGTTCTTGCTGCACTTGGGTCCACCAGCTTGCATTTACCTCATCATTACTCAAAATGCTGCCACAATATTTATTTTGAGCATGGTTAACATTTTGAAATGTGATAATACCATTTACCAACATGTAGGTGTACACTTAGACTATACGCACATTCAGTACATTATGAAAATTGAGAATTACAATCTGTAAATAAAAAAATTCTGTTCAATTTTCCCCCAACTAAAGGAAATGAACTTTAAATTAAAGTCATTTTATTTCCTGGTCCCAAGTTCACTGAGCTGCTGAGTAGAGATTGTTGCTGAGCACATTTTCTTGCTTTCAGAAAATGTTGCCAAGAAATTTTGACTGGTAACCATGGGCTTTTATTGTACCATGTACATTTTTTTTCAAAATTATGTTTTTCCTGTAAAATCCGCTGGATACATAGCACCTTGTTAAGTCCAGTTTGCAGAGATGGTCTTTGGGGTGCTTGCCCATGTGTTCAAAAGGGTGTCTCTGAGTACATGTACATGTACATGCCTAGACTTGAATCAAGTTGGACTTACGTTGCTCTTCCCTAGTCAGCCATCCCTTCAGCCGATGCGGTACATACTACACGGTCGTCACGCTCGGCCTGGCAGCTCGCATAACCCTTATAAGGTGCCCTTATTTGATAGCCGTTAATGCACAACGTTCACCAGTCAGTAAGTCCGACTTGACGGATAAGCCAATCAGAACCCCCTTCGGTGATGTGTAATTATTCATAATTGAATATGAACGACATGATCTTGCATAATGTATGCGGAATTTCCACCAGTCAAAGTAGTCAGACTTGTAGACTTGTTCATTACAATGCAGGTATGAATGACGTAAAAACAAGTCCCGCAATTTGATTGGCTGCTACCACTAGATGAGCCCATTCGCTGTGTAAAAACAGTTGGCAGATTCGTCATGTTGGAATTTCTGAACTGAACTCATAGTAATAAATGAACACAAGAGGACACAAAGCAAGCAACGACGCGCGGTCTCAATATGTATCCAAAGCAGAAATGAAGACGTCACTGATATCCCGACTTGAGTCAAATGTGTCTAGTAGTGTACATGTGTACATTTTGCACATCTAGAGATGCACTTGAATTCAGCCTCCACATGTAGAGACAGTAGATACATGTAGTTACAGTAGATACTACATTTACTCATAAGTGCTTTCTCTTGTGACCTTAATGCATATGTACATCATAACACAGTTTCCTTGTACATGTACTGTATATGTACAGTGTACATGCTAGCTGACTTTAATAGGGCTTCACTGTCCCAATATGTCAGATGGCTCAGATGGTAAATAAATTACTCCATCCTAACCATTTGCATAAGTACATGTACATGTATGGGTACCTCTTGTACTGTGCATTCCTGGACAGTCCTAGGCTACAACTTTATGCATCTTGCAGATGGCCGGCAACCAGAGGTCAGGGGTTAGAGAATTCCTTTAGAGAGTCCGGTTGTTGCCAGACTGTTGGCTGCCTGTAATCCATACCCCAGCAATTTGTTTTGTCGTGTAACCTTTTTCTTCTCTGATTTTTTTTTTCTAGTCTCTCTTTTTTTCCCCATCAGCTTTGTAGGAGTGCATTTTTGAAGTAGAATAGCATGTGCTAGCCCATTTCTTTGTACGAATTATTCGTAAATTTCTGGAGACCAGGTCGTCAACTGAACTTGTGACGAATTAAGTCTTGTTAGCTGGTCCCAAAGTCTTCAGTATGCGTAATTAATGAGCCTTTTGCAAGTTAAAGTTGAATAAAATTTGGTACACTGAGTTCTTTAAATTCGCATGAACATAACAATTTGAATTCTTCATACTGAAGACACTGTTGCTGTACCTTATGATTTGGGGTAAGCAAAAATTGCTTAGTTACAAAAGAGATGCCTTACCACACTGTTTTCAATGATTAGGAAGGGTACAAAGGAACCAGTCCATTCCAGAGATGATGGTTGCTAAGAAAAGTTTGCCCCAAATCACAAGGGATAACAACATAAACTTTAGTCTGGGGAATTCAAATTGTTATATTTATGTGCAATCAAATAACTCAGTGTACCAGATTTCATTCATATTTAACTTGCAAAAGGCTTATTGCGATTTGTAATAGGGTGTCTACGGACATTTTCAAAATGACTGGATTTGGGTTAGACTTTGGTTTCGCTGGCTCCGGCCATTTCATGCAGCGTTGAAAACCACATGCTCTCACTGGAACCAACAAAACCGAAGCCTAAGCTGAATCCATTCATTTTGAAAATGCTGTATGTGCTTCAAAACAAAAAGGTACATATACGTATTCATGTGAAGAAATGAAAACAATGGGGTGTACATATGTTTTGTGTGCTTTAAAAGGCTATTGAGCATTCTTCAAGTAGACTCACAAATTTCTGAAACGATGGAAACCTCATGTAAAAACTGTCAAACTCTATTTTAAATCCTCGTAACGAATTTGCCACTTTCTGTCAAATACAATTTGAATCAGTTGGTTACATGTTTGACATCCTTGCACGGTTTACGCTTTATTGGTAATCAAAGTGAATCAAACATGATTAATATTTTATTCCTCAGACTCCACAAGAAGCCAATTTGGCACGGCCAAACTGGACATAATTTTTTTTCCTCCCATTCGCTCGAGCGTCAACAACCAGCCGGCTGTTCTCGCAAAAGAAAAGTGCAGTACCCGCGTACAAACACTCAGGCACTTGACACAAACCAACACGCTAGCCATTTTTATCCCCCCGGTGCGACACAAAGTAGCACTTTGCACAAAAGAGCTTTGTCGTGTGCGGTAGCGCTGCGGGGACCAAGGGCCGTTCCACACAGGTCCATCCCGATTCGTGACATCACATTTTTAATTTTTTTTCTTCATCCCAACAGTTTTGTGTATACACACAGCAGCAGCAACGGGTACCCATAAACCAGATAAACTCATGTTCGACAAGCCACCCTCAATGAAGAAACGCTGAGTGCGTGTTTGAGGTCAGATGGAACCACTGATTAAAAAAACGAGGGGCTGGGTGCTTGGGGAGGCCTGCGAGCTAGGGTGTGTTGTTGATACCGAAAAGTGGTGGCAATAATCAGTTGGCGGTTATCTGTATTCCAAAGGTCGAGCCATTAGTAAGGTTTCTTTTGACTCATGGCTGGTGTACATATGCACTTATGTTGAAAATGCACACGGCCATGTTCATTGTATGTGTATAATTGCATTGACAGAAGAGCTGTCGTGTGCACAGCGAAGCCTGTCACAACAAATTTGCCACAAAAAAAGACCTTTTGTACCAATAAAGGCGAGACCCACATGGTGACTCTGAAAACTTCATGTGAGGTTTCACTGCAGATCAATAAGGGATTTTCCTTGATAGTATAAACCCTTACATTCAGCACACCTTCTGAAGAATGTTCGCACCAAATAGACTTGCTTTTTCTGAAGAGTAAACACAAATTCCTGGCCACAGAGAGCACAGCGATGACAAACAATAACACTGGTACACATTCCAATATTTATGCTGTCGAACTAGGCCTGGATTTCAAAGATTGTCTCTTTTGATAATGAAAGAAGGCGCTGGAGCAAGATATAAAAAAAAAAGAGAAAAGACTGTCTGCTGCTCTCAGAACAAAATAATAAAATTTACGATCCACAGCTTTTGGCTGTGGGTCTGGGCCAATCAATCACGTCAAACCTTGGCCATGTGTTTGATATCACAACTGGTTTAATTGGCCCAGCCCAACTCCCCGCTATTAAAAAAAAAATGGCAAAGTTTACCTGCTGCTCTCTGGGCAAATAACGGGCGATAAATTTCCTGGTTCCTGCCGCAAGCAGGTCTTGCGACAGTCGGCTATCCTCAACTACACTTTGCATGAGGATATGTCAACTGTTGTTAAAAAATGCCTCCCTCAAAGAACTTGGGGAGGGGAAAAATAATGCAGCTACGGAAATCGTGAACCAAAGGTAACAAGCCTTGTACTTTTTTTTTTTTCTGAAAAGTACAATCGACCCTTCTCTTCATATTTCTCCCCTCAGTGTCCCCTGTGTACTTCCACGACACATGCAGATTTGACGGCTCGTGCGTGTTTATTTAATGTTTGATATTTAAAAGAATGACAAATTACCGTTACTTGTTTGGTCGCATTTGAAGCATCTGTGACGCAACGAGGAATTCTTGTCATCTACGAAAGGTACAAGTTCACTAAAATGCAATAAATAGTCTGTTGTTGAAAATTCAATTGGGTCAGGCAGACAGGTACATGTAGAACATGTACATGTACACTGTATGTTACAACACCCTATATAATGAATTTTTTTTAACATGACTAAAGCTTCTAGAGAATGTTTCAAGGAGACAGACCGAAGTGGTTTTTTTTTTCGTGCCAGTTTCAAGCCAGTGAAGAAAGATCGAAACATTAAAAATGGGCGCTTCCCTGGTTTACTGCTCGTGCTACATGTAAATGGGCTAAATACATGTAAATGCAGTGGAACCAGTGAAAGGAAGAAAGAAATGCTCTTACCCTCTGTAGACATGCTGCCACCTCCTTCTTTACAAAGTCATTGTGGGACTGAGAACCACTTACAGCCCAATTTCATAGAGTCATTATTAAAGTAGAAACATTACTCAGCAAAATTGATGTGCTAAGCAAAACTTAGCAGGCAACTGGTCTCAAGTAATATATCTGGTGTGCCTTTTGCAAATAACCAGTAATTTGCTGAGCAGATATATTCTGTGTTGAGCAATTTTTGAGTTAAATAGCTCTGTTAAATTGGCTCCAGCATATTGTGGGCTTAGTGTGCTTTCAGTTACATACAACAGTGCCCTCAATTAATGTTCACTCTGGGTCCATTAGAAATATGTCATAAAGTATGTACATTACCAGTTTGTTTGACACGTGCAGTGCATTAGGGCCCAACCTGTGGCTTCAGATTTTTTGGGGGGGGGATGGGCATTTGGTGGGTTATGCTGTAATTCTTTGGAGAAACTGCAAACAGAGTCATCCACACCAGCACTTTGATGACCTTGTCATGCTTCAGTGCACAACAAAGATTTACACTTGACCCCTGACCCCCTGATCCATCACCGGGGCCATCAGGCGGCATGCACTTTGCTCCTTGGCAGGTGTGCCTAGTTTAGTATGAGGGTTTGACAAGGAGTTTGGAACTCTTTGAGTGTATCAGAGAAATTCTGTGGGTGCAGTTTTCTTCAATGCATCAACCGTAATGCGTGCACTTGCATTCACTCAGCATACACTTAACGTAGTCTAAACCTCGTGTACTGGACACAATTTGACTAATATCATTTGGGGCCGGCAACGTCATCTTTGTAATAAACATGTTTAATGCAGAGTTATGCTCAACTTATAAAAAGTTTTGTAGCAAAAGTTAACAAGTTTGGCTATTTTGGGTGGTCCCCAGTGTAGGGGGTCTGCAGTATTCAAGAATGCAGATTTGGCAGTCAGTTCGCACAGTGCCCGTGTATGCACGCGTACTGTAGAGCACGTTTCATGCATACACTTAGGAAGTGTTAGTACTTGAACTTACTACCTGCACCTTTTGGTGTCATCTTTTCAGCAAAACCACAAATCCAATTGACCAAATATGAGCAAAGTAGGAAACGTTGCAGAGTTCAAATCAAGGAATGCTGTGATAAAAAGTCATTGCAGTTCTCTTTGTTAAAACTCTTAAACCCTATGCACATAGGCGTTTTTGGGTGTCGTCTCTACCTGCTTTGCTGGGTGCATGTTTATACAGTACTGTCAACCTTGCCCGTATCATTTTACCCCATCCCAAAATTTATTGGGGGGAGGGGAGGAAGAAGCGTAACAATCTAACAATCAAAACTGGGTATAAACGGGTGGCAACATAACGGCAGAAAGTAACAGTGTACATGTACATGTACCTGTTTTCCATAAATAACTGTTTACACAATGACAGCCTAGGCGTACACAGTATTCATTGATATATTACGATGTGCTTTGGCAACTTAAGCCGATTTTTAATATCATGCGTGTAAATCTGTTGTTGCTGCGCTTTTTTCCCCCCAGATATTAAATTTTTTCAGTTGACGTCAAGGGGGAGAATTTGTAAACACCATGTTACGACGCCATATACACTCGCCAAGTGTGAGAGATTTGTCGCAGATAGCATGGATGCTCTGCTCTGTACCTGGCTAATGTTTTGGGAAGTACCAAGGGCTTGGCAGGTGTGGAATTGTTTGGGACAAATTTACGAGCAATTTAATGCTTACCCAGAGCTAGCAGTCCCCTCTAAGTAACCTTTAGTGATGTGATGTCAAGGCTAGGGTAATGGTCTAAAACTGGGTCAAAATTCTTCAGCTCATGCATGTAATGTAAGATCTAAGAATAAAAGAATGTAATATTTTTCAGAATCTGAAAAATCAACAAACAAGGATAGAGCCTGTACACATGGTGTGATAAATTGTTGAAATGGAAGATTTTAGGGACACACCGAAGAGGCATTGTTTTTCCCCAGTATTTTTCAGCTTCCTCAAATCTCACCCCGTGGTTGAATTTCAAGTTTCAACAGAATACCTCTGACTTTTAATTTCTATACTCCCTGTATTACAGCTTCCCATAGACCCCATCTGCAGTAGCCCCTCCATGTATACACTGGGTACTTTCATTCTCCCAGAATTTGTTTAAATGTGTCTTAAATTTCCCATAACATCAGGGTTTGAAAAAGAAAGATTTACTCATCGCATAAATGTTCAAAAAGCTAGGTGCAGGTAACCTTTCTTGTCAGTACAGTGAAACTTTAAGCAATCTGACCAGTTCACCGAAGAGAGGAAAACAAAGAAAGATTGACTTCTGTCGCAGAAATCAAGAATAACACAAGCTGACAGCCACATCTTGTAAACAGCCTCCAAAATCGTTGGCGGGGCCCCAACATTTCCAGATAAACGAGTGGTCGAAGCTCGAATCGATTAACTGCAGGGAACAACCAGACAAAGTGGCATTGGCAGGCCTGCCAAATGTATCTGTCCAGTAGGAAATATGGCTGCGACCGGTCAAAAGTCACAAGTCATGGAGTTCAACAGAAACTTACCCAGGGACTGGTAGGCCCATTGTACCCGGTCCGTTGGGGTTTCTTTTTTTTTTAAATGGAGACAAGATCTGGAGAAAAAAAAACTGATGCAGGGGCCGATCCTGCAAATTGCAGTCTCCCAAAAATGATCTATTGGTGTTCAGAGACCCAAAGTTTGGAGAGGTTGGAGTCTTGTCCATTTACGAGGGGTTTTAGGGGAAAAAGGAAAATGTAATATCATAAGTGCAGAAGGGAATCAAGAATTTTGTGTGCCTTGAGTGGTGGATGAGTTTTGATTCATACATGTACATGTAGGCCTACCTGTCTACATTTGTTTAAAAAACTGGAAGAACTACACTGTACATACAAAGAATTTGTGTACCCTTTTCAGTGCTTTCTCTTCTCTGAAACATGTATATAATCCAATATTGCACCCTAGCGTTGACGTCCTCCAACATTGTCTCATTCATGTTTTTCTGTGTTTGTGCTTTCGCAGATTGCAAAGCAATGAAGGGTAATGGGACAGCTTCTTTTAGGATTGTAACATAATTAATCAGTAACCGAGACAAATTTTATGATTGAAGTCTTTCAAACTTTTTTTTTACTCTTGCCTGTTCAGGTAACGTGGAAGCCAAATTCCGCCGTAGTGACATCCAGAGTGAACCTTGGGCTGAATTTCCGGTTCACTTTGCCCCGCTGAACAGCCAGTCCGTACTCTTGTCCAAGATGGCCTGGAATTCCTCCAGTGTCTTTCCATCCGGGCCCAAGCCTGGCCAGGGCGGACTCTATGCTGACCAGATGGTGGGTGTAGTTGGACCCCATTCAGGGGCCGTGCGGGCAACCTACGGCCCCTTCGTCGTGGAGGGCAGTCTGGAGAAGCATGATAATGATTCACAGTCACTTAGCTACGACATCATGGCTGAGCTAGCCACACAAGAATTTGTCTCGCCCCACAGCTCCCGCATCCAGGTCCTGTTCCTTGTGAGACCGAAGCATCAGAGTATGGGGGAACCGAGGACTTTGCCCTGTCTGAGGACAAGAGCCTGGTACGGTGAATCTGAGGCAGGGGCCAGCTGTTTGCCATCTGCGCAATCCCTATCCTGTTTAGCCCAGATCGCAGTCCCACCAGCATGGTGGCGAGATGTGGAATCAACTGGTATCCAGTCTCTCACAGTGTCTTACTCTGTGCACTCACCATCAAGCTGCTCGCGGGGGACTGAGGACCAGCCATTGTTCCCCGAGCACAGCTTGGGGAACGTACAGTTTCAGCAGCGCCAAGAAGTCCTGACTACCATCAAGGAAGACAAGAATGTTTGGCTGTATGTGCCAAAGACGGACGTTGCTGTTGGAGAACGTTTTCAGATTTCAGTGTCTATTCATCAAAACTTTACAGCCCCAGGTTGTGTGATCAGGTAAGTCAATCACTTGCCTTTCGTCTCCTTCAATGTAAATCAGAAATACAGATTTCTACCAGTGACATAGTACCATGTACATCACATACATGTACTTAGTTTTGGTTTGGCTTGAATGGCAATTGCCTCATTTAAAGCGTGTGGGGCTTGACTTGGCAAACCCACCGACCAGCCATTCCAGGATCAGTACCGGTAAATCCAGGGCCAAATTTTTGTGCAAGTGTTCATGAAGCAGTAAACAGGGGGAAAAAGGCATGCTTACCTTGGAGGAAAAAAATCAGTGACAAAACAGTGGAAATCTCAATGAGTACACAATTACAAGCACAACTGCTCTGAGCCATGCCACGGAATAGTGGTTACGGTAAACAAACCTTTCTGACTTTTCTGCTACATGTAACTGTTAAGTACATGTACATGTAGCACCATGAAATTTGGTCCTGGACCTGCCCAACTGCTTGTTGACATTGCCACAGGAAGAAAACGTCTTTTTGTCAAAGCTGGTTGAAAAAAAGCCATAACAGCATTTAGATCTGAGAATAGTCTAGTTATGAGTTACCCGTACCCTCCGAGCTTTGAGGATTGTGAAATGGTGCCTCAATTCTCAACAGGTTCTCCTCTGTGAAACCATTGCCCGGAATCACCTCTTGTCATTTATTTCTGCCAAGTTGGCTCTCCGGTGCAAGCCTGGACCTGGACCGAATTAGCCAGAGCTTGCTGGTTACTGTTGCTTGCCTACCTTTGATGAATTGGTGTGAAGTAAACAGGACTGTCTCAGCCAGTGTACCTATGAATGAATGTGCCTTGCCGAGCACATACACTCCCCTTTGATGACTGGAGGTGTTCAGTTTTCACATGTCAAAACAACAGTGGCATAGAATGTCACCACTGTGCCTCAGTATTGGACTAGGTGGATCACAGGCGAAAACATCCCGCAGGACATCAAATGTTTCTCTGAAAGTCGGACTTTATTTTCTCCTTTATCCCCAAGTTCCATCCGCAACTCTGCATTGTGCAGAGCCAATGGCTGCAGCAGTAGGAGCAACTTGCAAAACTTGGAGGCAAATTGCATTGCTGAATTTGTTCACTCAATCCTAGTCCTCACAGAGCCTTTAAAATCCACCTCCAGGGTTATTTTTAAGGGTCAAGGAAGTTGTAGAGACTGGCCATTGGTGCTTACTCTGCAAAGGACTTTTTGCCGCATGAAGGTATTTAAATATGAATTTGCAGTTTGGTTTCCTGCGCAATCTTAGTTTTATGAGGATTCGGGAAGGTTCCTTGCAGAAATTCCTTTTTCTTTTGTTGGTTATGAAATAAACCAAACGCCTCATAACTACATGTACATGTAATGCACTGCTGTGTTGAATAGCTCCTTTACAAGAACAACATCAAATCAACATTTTACAGGGTTTCCTTAAAGGGTCTATGGTTTTTTCTTGAACTCTCTTTTTGTGCATTAATAAATTCTTTGTCAGTGCAAGAAAACTGTTTGAAATCTCGTTGGGGTTATGCGTATTGAAAAGTGCACATTTTTAAAACTTTGGAAATCGAGCATTTCCAGACGAGTGAGGGCACTGTTGCCATGATGTAATCAGAAAAGATACTGTTCATTGTGCATGTTTTCACGTTCAAATTTTTAAACCCAAAAATTAATCTTTGAAAATGTCTCCAAGAAAAGGTTGCTCACTGGCTGTTTGCCACACACAACAGTAAATTGCAAAAGGAACAGAAACCTGTGGCAGCTAAATCTAAACAACTCCAGTACACAGTTTGGTGCACAAATCATTAAGGTTCAGATCCTGGGAATCATGAATATGGAAATTCACATCGGCAAAAAAAACCCCAAAAGGTTGTTCAAAATACAGATTAAAACAACAATGCAAAAATTGAAAAGATCAACAGATACACTAAGGTGAGTGTCAAGGATTTTTGTAACATAATTGTATTGCATAGTCCCTTTAACTTCAAGTCAGCAGCAAGTTAGGGGAACCTCCTGTATTAAGGCATGTTGCATGCCTGGTACTGGTAGTGAGCAGTGCTGGTAGTGTTTATTTTCGTTAAGTTTACAGGCTTCACTTCAGAGCCTCTTATTTTGTTTGGTAAATCAACTCAGTACCTTTGGTAAGTGTCCTTTACTCCTACTGATATTACCTTACCAGTAACTGCCTATTCTTTGCAGAGGGAGGCAGGACGCAGACCAAAAGGGCACTTTTCTTTCTTTCTTGGACTTTGTCTTTGCACATACATTCGGACTTGCACTGAAGGTTTTCAGACTTTGAATGCTGCCCCAGAAAAGATGCACAAAATGAGATGGAAATCATTGTGGTCGTGCACAGAATAACTTCAGCCCTTCCTTTCTTGCGAAATACATTTATGAAGACTTGTATGATTGCAGCATCATGCCAAGAGCCAGTGTCAGTTGGGAAAATTTTGAGATGTTTTGCCCCTTGAAGTTTCTGCTACATGTGTACGCACATGTGCGTGTGGCACTGTTGTGTTGAGGCTTTCCCAGTTGCTAGTGCACAGCATCACCACTTAGCCTGGATCTATTCTTAACTGATCCCTCATACTTCAAGGGCCAAATGACTGAACCAGTCATCTCTCCACCATATGCAGTGTTCATATTTTGGAAGCGATTTATGGTAATTGCAGTGCCATGTTGTAACCAAGTCATTTTTTTTTCTATAAGTTTAGTCACGAGTCGTTTTTTTGTCAAGTTCAGTCGCATGTCTTTTTTTTTTCCAAATTAAGTCTCAAGTCAAGGGCCAAGTGACTGCCCTCATACTTCAAGGGCTAAATGACTGAACCAGTCAGCTATCCACCATATGCAGTGTTCATATTTGGGAAACAATTTATGGTAATTGCAGTACTATGTTGTAACCAAGTAATTTTTTTTTCTATAAGTTTAATCACAAGTCGTTTTTTTGTCAAGTTCAGTCGCATGTCTTTTTTTTCTTCCAAATCAAGTCTCAAGTCACAAAAGTTGTGACTCAAGTCCAACTTGAGTCTGAGTCAGCAAATCAAGTCAGCAAGATAACTCGGTACGCGGCAATCACTTTCTTAGCTATTCTCCTTGTACGTGGGGTATATCTCATTGTACATCTATTGAGAATCCAGGCCGCTCTGGCATGGCGAGAGTGGCAATTATTGCTGTGTGGGCCCGGCCCCTTACCAGTTCAACACAAAGGAAGCCTGGCCATTAAAAAAAACAAGACTAGTACAAGGGTGAGTTGGACCACCGTGGCCAGACCTACCCAGTGGCTTTCTTCTCTAAGCAGCGTGTGTGGCTGGCTTCCCTTGGACCAGCTAGAAACAGTGTTGCGATAACAGCAAAGTCTCTCTGGCTCGCTCCCCACTGTTCTCCGCCCGCTGCGCTCGGGAATGTTGTTGTTTTGCACCCGTGGTGAAATGTGACCTGAAATTGTTTGTGAATGAGTTGGGTTTCAAGAAAACACCCTTTCAGTTTAGTTTTTTTTCCTTTCATTTTGGATAATCATTGCTCTTTGTTTGCTGTTACACGTAGGTTTGCTGTCAAGAAAATAAACAAAATGTTTGAGGTTCCCTTTAAAGTTTTATTCCAAATCTGATCACGTACATGTACCGGTAAATTTATCAAGCCCAGTTTGGAGCCTTTTGTTTATTCAAATAAGAACACATGCATATACTGTAATTGTACTGGTTTGAGAGGGCACAAGTTAAAAAAGTACACCGACCTTGTTTGCAAACATCAGTGATTCCAAACTGTATATTCTAAACATGGACAGGCCAACAATTTTTCTTCCTTTGCTACACCTTAAAAAGATTATTTTCAGCAAACTTCCACGAATCCCACCTTTCCACTGTTTATGCAGTCCACCAACGGATATTTATTTAAGCATACATTGGCATGTGTATGCAACCCAAATACGCAGTCAGTAACAGAAGAGAGAAAAAAATTCAGTGAATCAGGTCCTTCAGGAAAGTTGAAAGTGACGGGAAAAAAAACCGATGTCACGAATAGAAAGGTCTTTGTAATGGACAGTGCACTGTATATTTGTAGATCAAAATCTTGGCCTTGCCTCAACTGAAAAAATTATGAGACGGGACTGTAAATATTTTGAATGTAAAGATTCTTTTACAAAGAACATTGCACTGTTCAAATTCTCGATCTCTGCCAACACAGCGCAAATGCACCAAAATGAAATAGATGTCACTTAAAGCTATGCGACTTTCAAAACTGTTTCCCCGAGGAAAGGTTATTTTTAGGCGTGTGAAATTCTGTGATAAGCCAGTCATGCATTGGCATTTTTTTTCTAAATCCTGGAACTGTGTTGTTTGGAAGATTATATTTTTCTGTAAGTGCAGGATGTACTTAAGCAACTGAACTATGTGTGGAACCATTTATTTTTAAATGAGGGGCTGCTTCAAAATTGAAATCAAACTAAAATTTTCACATGAATCATGAGCATTTTCTGAAAGTTTCTTAAGAACCTTTTAAAATATTCATAGCACCCAAGTCCTGTATCTGAACACAGAAGGAACATGAAGGAAATGCTCACGTACATCTGTAAAATTGGTAAAAATAGACCATGTAAAATTTGTTACATGTTTGATGAGATAAACTCTGAAACTCCAAACCACGTCCTCTGCCTTCGACAACTTTCCTAAATTTGAAGTAATTTTGCATGTTCATAAAAAAGAACCGGAATTTAATATGAGATATTTTATGTAAAATGAGTAATTTTGATTGTATGAAGATTTTCTGGTAACAAAAACTTGGGGAAAAAAATGTCCCTTTCAACCCAGAGGCTAAAGATCCAGAATCCTTGGCAGTTTGTTTCTCTAATAACTTAACCCAAAACCCATTCACGGGAGTAGACTACCCAAAGTTCACAGAACTCTTGCAATTTTTTACCCTCGTTTTTTGGCCAGTTTTAAGTGAATTTATGGTCCTCGGCTTTTTTCCCTTGCCTTGGCTACTCATGATCTCAGTGAAACAAAAACAGAATCCTTTTTGTTCTTCCAGGCCCTTCCTCCGATTAGTCGACCTAATCAGTCTGTCAGGAGAAATTTGATCGTAAATAATTCACAATGATAAGAAAAAAACCTCCCTGGCCAAACTCCAAGGTAGATTGGATTTTTATTCTTATTAGTTGTATTTGACAGACCCCAGTCCTGAAGTGCGGGACTCTGGTTTGTTCTAACCTGGGGAATAACTTCCTCTTTCTTGAGAGGGTTATTAGCTTCTGGGTCCATGGTGTGTGGCTTTCACTTCTCGTTGGAATCACTCCTCTGAGTTTAATTTCTGGCCCCCTTTTTTCCCTCCTTGGAGAATGGGGAACCCTGTTGTCTTCAATCAGGGAATAACTACATCAATCAGTTCAGCTTGGTAGACAACACCAGTAATCAAAATTGTGGTTTCAGGAATTTTTTTTCAGCCTTTGGTTCCTGTAGTCTCAGCCCAGCCTTCATCCTTGCTCATTTGACTCAATCAGGAAGCACACAGAAGAGATGTGTTCTTGTGTTTTCATTCACCTCGTAATTTCCTTTGCTGGAAATAAGCACAAACACGCTCGGGTTATTTCCCAATTAGGCCTCGGTGATTGGTCTGAACTTATACGCTAGCATTGTGGAAAGGCACTGCTTTTTTGAAAGACAATCACCAAAGAAGAGAAAATTGGGGCATAAGTGAAAAAAAAAGGAGAGAAAAAACTCCTGGCCTCCCAGGAGTGGCGAGAGTTCCTTGGCGGTCCCCTCCGTCACCGGTCTCTGGCAATTACACGGTGCGAAGGAAGCAGCAGGTGCAGCAGCAAGGCACGGGGAGGGGGTCTGGGCACCCCACCACCATCCGGGACTCGACCGCATCCCTGCACCAGCAAGGGGCAAATCTGCGTCCATCAACATGTAATTTGCCACATTTTCCCCTCTCCTATTCAGTAATGCATGCCAGTTTTGTTTTTCAGAAACTGTTACACTTCTCTCCCAGTCTCTCTCTTTCTCTTTCTGTCTTCATTTGTTTGTGCTGAGGCCGTCAACGGCGCCCCGCTTCTCGAGAATGTTGCCTGCTTTGGCAAATATTTGTTATTTGGACTTGCCCCTCTGGTGATAATCACAAGTGCATTTGTTTTGATTCAATTTTGGAAATTACGGGTGAATGTTGGTGGGCAGAAACGGCAACACTGCAAGGGATCTACATGTCTCCACTGATGCTTAGACCATCAAAGAGCATGAGAACCTCCTCCATACACAAACCTGGATTTGCAGCCTACACGAAACTTGCTCTGCGGTCACACTCTCTCCCCTTGGTCACACTCTCTCCCCTTGCCGTAAAAGCCACCGGCGTCTCTTTTTGTTGAGCCTTGTTGCTTGGAATGACAGCACCAGACTGTTGTGTTCCTAGACCACTCCTGAGGGTTTTTGAATGGGTTTTACTTGACCAATTACTTCAGTGATTCTCATTAACTTGTGGCCACCGGCTAGCCAAGCATTGTTGTGGTTAAACTTGTCGTAAAAAGAGAGACAGCTTAGTGGGTACTGGATTAATAGAATTAGGCAGAGATGAGCCTTTTGATCCCCTTTTTAATTTCCTACAGTGTACTTAAGGAGAGGATGTGTTTGGTCTTTTTACATTTTCCAAGTAGGGGGATTCCTTCCAGGTTGATCACAGTTGGAGGCGAAACCTTGGCCACCTGAGTAAGAGGTTCTGTTTCCCTATGTAAAAGCAAATGAAAGAAGTACACAATTAGGACACACTTTCTCACGATCAGTAATCAAGTGGAATCTTTTTAAGTTCTTGATGCAACTAAATGTTGTTTATTTTTAGAAAATCAAATGAATGAAAGAAGTCAATAACTGGAAGGTACTCTCCCACAGACTGTGAACTGTCAGATTGAATTTGGAAGCTCTTGATGTGACTACATTATTTGTTTGTTTTTTTTTACACAAAAAGACCCCCCATCATTGAATCGCTTGTAGTTAAAGACAATTTTGTTCTCCTTGGTACTGGACCTTGCTAGAAGTTAAACCGCTGATGGCGTTGTAACCCTCACCATTCACTTTACACGGAGTGTGCACTGAGAGGACATGGTACTTGGTTTTCAAGACGCATTAACTCCCATGCAGAGTAACTGAAGAAATTGGCAGGCTGCATCTGTCTCAATTCTTCCAAGCTGTCCAAAACCTGCTAATGAATTTTGAAACATGGGGGGAACACAAATGTTTGAGGCGTGGGCTGCATCCAGTTTGCACAGTATGTTCCAGATAATGGCACAGCTCTTGGCCTGCATGTTGTGGAAACACTTGTCGCCCACTTCAAAGATGAGTCAAGTGCTGTCCACTGACAATGAAAACACAATCCTGTAATGACCCCCAGCTTCCCCAAACCACTGAATGGTCAGTTGCTCAGGGACTGCCTTTGATGTGGTCCCTCTTTTGTAGGGAGAATGTGGTGTCTATGGGTTGCGGCCAGGGCGCACAGGGCTAGACCATCATTACTTCTGTAGACTTACCATGGTCTAACCATGGGGGGCAAAGTAGATTTCAGCTCTCAGCAGGAAAATCAAAGGACACCCCCTTCTCACAATATGTAGCCCTCTTGTTTGTCCATCTGCCCCACTTACTGTTGACTCATTCAAGGGGATTATGGGATAAACCCCTGGTCACCATTGTGGAGGCAGGAGGTCTTGTTGGAACACCAGTTAGTGTTGACTGCATGCTGGCCTGAATGAGGAGACGACCTTTAACCTCTTGTCCACAGGCAACCTCAAGGTGGTGTTATTTTGTGTCTCCCATTGGGTGGGTTCTTCATCAAGGCTAATGCAATTGTGTATACAACAGGTCCTGTTCCCTTCCTGCTATTTAGGGTCAACAAGTGTCAACACACATAAGTAGCGTCAACAAAGTATCAACAACTTGAAAATATCCTCTTAAGGTGTCAAAGTGGTTTTATCATATTTTACAGACTCTAACATGTTCCACTGTGTAAGAAAAACAAGGTATTCCAGATTCACGCAGGAAAATG
The DNA here is from genome assembly GCF_054643075.1 of Acanthaster planci. Taxonomy (NCBI): domain Eukaryota; kingdom Metazoa; phylum Echinodermata; class Asteroidea; order Valvatida; family Acanthasteridae; genus Acanthaster; species Acanthaster planci. The sequence goes on along the minus strand of NC_141785.1, from coordinate 8,535,338 downwards.
AAAATTTTTCGCAATGTAAGGGGGCCGCCATCTTTCTTTTCTCTGCCGTCCACATGATAACAAGATGGCAGCCGATTTGGTCGCGTGAGCAGAGAACCGACTTTGTCTCTCAATTTCCACACTCAAATATTTAGGTATGTAGACGTCCAGTTAATATTGTATCAGTACGTATAATTTTTTTGCATAAGTATGCTTGAATAACTTGTTGACGCTTTGGTGATGCTACTTGATGCTTAAGTTAAATAGCATTACCCTCTGTTCCTGCCACTTCCTGGGGAAAGAATTTTTGCTGGGTGACTAATACTCTTTACCTTGAAATAGCCTGTGGTAATGGATGGCCAATTATAAATTAATGGATTTTTAGTTCCATGAGGTGAACCAACAGCATTGAAATTACTGTAGCAACATTAACTTCTAATCAGCATGCAAGAAAACAAGGTCCACTTGATAGTTACAAATAATGGACCATGACCCATTTTTTTTTCCTCTGTGCATTTCACACAGTGCACTTTACTACATACATGTGATTGTTTGCTCCAGAAAACTACATGCATAAAACTTGATCCCTAAATTCCAATTTTGGCGACTGTAATTTCATGGCATATTACTGAAGCATGTGGCTTTTTTGGAAAGCAGAAGATATACGTGCATTATCAGATGTACCAGCATAAAACAAATTGTGAGTTTCAGATTAATGCTATTGTCACAACATTATCATGTCATTGTTTATACATATGTATTATTTATTGTTGAAATGATGGGGAGACATTTTTCAATGGAGAAAACAACGTTATTTTCAGATGGAGACAAAATCTGAACTTGTTTTTGTCAGATGCTGCACCCCATAACCCTGTGCTTCTGCTTCTGTTTACATGCCTCTCAAAAGTAGGGTCTGCAGGTGAAAGTTTTCTTTGGTCATTTTTTTCTCCTGATTGAATGGCATGAACGCAGCGCTGACGAAAGCTTGCCACAAAAAGTGATAACAATTGCCGTAATCTATGTAAATATTTCTACAGTCGACAATTCTTAAGAATTATGAACAATTTATACCACTATGCACAATGCTAGTCAGGTAATTGTGACAGCAAACTGGTCAACAATGTCCGTGTATCTTGTAGTAAGCGTCCGTGATGCATCCAGATGGGGGATAAACCTCATGCCACGGTAGGAATTTTGCGGAAGCAGGCTCGCTTCAAGCACAAGCAAAACAATCTCAAAATAAACTCGTGAACATAGAAAATACGCACACAGACAGGAGATTAAGTTCTGTCAATTAACTTTCAGAATATTCTTGCAACATTGATGTTTTTCGCAGTGTAGCTGTAGAGTTGTGTGCGAGTACGGCTGCTGTAGCGTAACGACAGCTCTTTGTGTAGACTTGTTGCCACATTCCGTCATGCGTTTTTGCATGCGCGCGGTGCAGCGGGAACAGACAGCATTGCTTTAATGCATTGAGTTTTGCATATGTGTTTTCACCACTGTGATGGCAAAACATGAAGGAACTCGTGAAATAATGGAAGTTTCTTTTCAAAAGTGGCAAACTTGTAGCAAAACATATATAAAAGCATTTTAACATGAAAAAAGGTTGTTAAAAGGGCATTTTGCAAAGACAGGAAAGACAACAGGATTTATTTTAATTTTTTTAATTTTCTTAAATTCATTTTTCTAACTTTCCAATAAAATTTTTAGGGTGCACTGAAAAATAAGGTTCAGTCAGGAAACCAGAGGCAGAAGTATTGGGGCGGGGGCCTTGCATGTATGTACAGTACCACAGCCATATTATCAGGCATGTTAGTTACCACACAGGTAGTAATAATAAAAGTGAGTCATGCTGCCCAGCTGAAACCCAGGTATTTATGACCAGGAGTTTATCACTTAATTACCTTTCCATATCTTGTCTGCACCACAAGAGCAAATGCTGGGCTTTTTACCCTGGTCAAAGTGAAGAGGTTGGCAGTCAAACTGCTTGACTGGCTGAGAATGTATCCATGTACATGTACAGTGGAAGTGCATTCTGGAAATTCTTTGTGGTATTAAGAAAGGAAGGCTTGGATCAGTCCATTTGGGGAGGCTTATGATCCCATATGACCCCCTCCCCACTCATTTTCTACTACATATTTCCATGGATGCCATGCAAAATATCTGCATGCCTAGAGCCCTTATCCGGCCCACGTAGGTCATTGAAGCCATCAACGGCCATCTTACTGTGCCCAAAATAAAGGTAATTGAAGGCTTGCTTGCCATTTGTCACTTTAATCATTTGTAGCAGCAACAGTTACATGTACAATGGCATGTAAGCCAACAAGGCTGTGTATCTAGCAGGATAAGGTGGCCATTGATGGCTTCAGTGTTATGAAGCCATCTGTTGACCCCAGCTGACTACCCCATAGAAAAATAGGAAGCCAGTTGCATCAGTCACCATTTCCTCCCCAATCCTTGGCTTTTACCCATTTGGTCCCCCACCCCACCCGGAAGCAGTTATTTCTGTGATGAAATTATTACGTTTTCTGACATTTCTTCCTGCACCTCCTATTTGTCATCAGTCACCTCCTCTGCCTCCTCTGAAAATCAGCAGAGCAGGAAGAAATGAACCAGTCACTATATTTGAAGTTTGCCTAATTGGACATTCAAAAAATGTCTCTGCTGGCAACTCATACTTTGGATTGTGGGTCCATCTCAACACACTCGGGGATCTGCATGTAACTTGGGCTCAAGGTCAAAGAATTTAACCTCACACCAGGTTAAGGTTCCATGCTTTTTTGTGTCAGGGTCCAACCAGAGTTTAGTTGACCAACTGGAACTAATCACATTTGTGCTTTTTTCCACCGCTATCTGTTTCATCTTCAGGGCTAAAGCAAGGCGTGGCCTTCGCGTCATCAACGTCCACCCAACCAATCAGGACGCCTGGGTCATCTCATACAGGGTCAAGCAGAGGGGCGGCTCTACCATGGTGACAGTACAGAGGGGTGAATCCACTGACACCCCACCCACCGCGCACAGGTATGCGAAGAGGGAAAAAATCTCATTTTCACACCTCATAATCTAAAGATCTGAAGAAGATTCTGGAAGGATCAAAGTGCAGGCTCTCTCATTTTTTGATTGGCATCATATTTTCACCCAAAACAATCCAACGACTGTTCCCAAAACACACTGACCAAAGAGAATCTTGGCATTACAGCTCTCAAAAGTGAAGATACATGTATTTGAGAGTTTGGAAAGGAACGAAGAGAGAGAATTCAGTGGTAAGATGAAGACAGAGAAAGATTTAGTAACATTTGAGTCATCTCATGCCTGTGTCTGTGACGTCGATCAAATTTTGATCTAAGTGCATGTAGTTCTTCGTAATCTCCATCTCACAACCTGCTCTCCGGTTACACGGAATGGGGCATAGTCCCCTTCGATTTGCAGCCAAGATCCGGAGCGGGTCACCCCACTAACTGAAATGGAAGTAGACCCGTTGGCTGATGCAATCATCTTCAATTTCCTCTCGCGAAGGAACGGCGTGTACGGAGAGTGGAGCATGGTTTTTATTTTTAACTTGACTGTCAGCAGGGCTGTGCAGTTACTTGGCTGGGAAACATGATGTCAGAGGATCAGAGATTTGGAGAACTAGGGTCGGGAAAAATATTTTTGAAATTGGTCCTGTCTGAGTATAATGAGTCAAGCAGAAGTATAATTGTAGTGAAGCTCAGATTGCAATTCATAAATTGAACAGCGTACATTGTATGCAACTCAAAAATGTAAACTGAGTAAATCTTAGGCACCACCCAGAGAAAGAACACACGCAAATTAAAAAAATATCAACTTCTGATGTTGATTCTGTGACACTATTCACTTTGTTGGATTAACTCTACAATCAAGTGTCTTTGAAAAAGGGCTTGGCTTGGAGTGCCTAAACAAATCTGACGAAAACCTGTCTGGGAATATTTCTCAGAGATTTAATACTTTGTTGTTTGGATTCGCTTAAAAATGAATTCGAAGTGGGTTTTTATTTAAGACCCCACTGGGATGCTATAAATACTTCTTATGTCTTGTTAGTTCGGTTGGTTTGTACTCACCAGACAAATGAAAAATAAAGGGGAGAGCAAGTCCTCAGATAAAGCGACGCCAGCGCTCCCCCAGAAGATTTAAAGGAGGGCTTAGCTAGAAAATGAGTTCAGCTGAACTTTCCATCCCTAGATGAAATACCGTCTTTATGCCTCAGACTGCATGGCACTTAAGGGAAGCCAGCTGTTTGTAACTTGGGCAGCAGGAGACTGAGATTAGACATGGGCTACCAGACTGAGAAAAAAATTACATCACAGTGGAATACACAAGGGGGCAAGCATGTAAGGGGCAGAAATTCAGGCTGGCTTTTTCTTGGGGGAGGGGTTGATTTATGCCGAATGCAATCAGCACAGAGGTTGAAGTTGAAGCTGTCTGAGTATTTAGCTTTTTTTCTTCTTTTGCCAGTTCAAGGCTTGAAACATTGATTTCATGGCAGTAGCCAGATGCTGTAGGAGCACAGTGTTTCTTGGAACCTCGGTGACATTATGAAGCAACAAAGTCTGTCGTAAATCATTCCCTTGCAGCTACTTTGCAAATCGTAAAAAGAAAAAAGGAAATAGCTAGTGGCACGCTGATAGGACCATTTGCTAACGATAAAGTTTAAAAGTGAAACAACCTTTTTGGAGTCTACAGAGGGAGACACAAATACATACAACTGTTAACTGGTTCCATTAGTTTAGATTCTGATAACAAAAACTCTTGAAACTTAGCCCTTCCGTTTGTAATTACACTCCAAGTTCCCGGAGACCCACCTCCGTCAGGTTTTTTTCTCCCCAAACCAAACTCAGAGTGGAATAGATTGCGGGAACAAACTGGGCCAATTGCAAGGCGATCCTTTCCAATTTGAGCCACCCGCACTCGGAAGCTTGCTCCCCTGATCTTAGAGCTATAGACTTTCATCCGGAGTACCTTCTCGTTTACCTCAGCCATAACATCCGATCTCTGCACTGAATCCTCCCACCCAAAAAAACCCTCGGAAATTGGCTAGAAGAATTGAAAAACTCCGAGCCGGTCTGTAATCAAATCAGAGTTACATGTAATATAGTTCAAGAAGAGTAAATCATACAGGTACGTGGCCAGATGCAAAAAAACACTGTATAGTTGCGGGGGTACCATGCAGCTGGTTTGCTACTTTGGTTAATTTCCTCAAACCAACGGTTTGAGGAAATTTGTTGTCATTCCACATTGGAGTTATCAGACATAAGTATTTTCTTCATACAGTAAACTCTCGATAACTCAAACAGCAGGGGAATAGATAAAAATTTGAGTTATCCGGATTTCGAGCTAATGAAAGTTCCCATGTCTTGCCCACACATACACGCACAGTGCACAAGTAACCCTACTTGATGCAGTGGCAGTTGGAGACATGATAAGTGGTTATTTCCTTATATCCAAGAATAAATTTCTTCTAAAAATCAGTTTGCTGAGATTTCATGTTTTTGTTACATATACTTTTCTATTCTACTGATAAGTAAACTGTAAACCACCAAAACTCTGTACCTTTTTTGTGCAGTGCGAAGTGCACAGCCCTTTGCTTGCGTGCCCTGGGTTTTCCTGTTTGGACACATGGTCTTTCCTTGTTAATCGCTTGAGGGCACACCATTTTGCGTTTCAAAACGTTTGAGTTTTAAAAAAACTGAAGAAAATTTATTTGTGTGTGTTTGTCTTTAATTCCCTTATTATTACCTTTCCTTTTTTAAAAATCGGAGTGAAATTTGGCGATGCAAAACAGCATTTCCAGCACCGTGCCAGGAATGCATGTTAGTCAGCATGTGAGTGGCACACAAGTGCTGCAATTGGGCAGGCAGCGGCAGCCAGGCTTTAGCCGTGGCACACACAAAGCTTCCTTCAAAGTGATCACATGGCCACCATAAAGAAGTAAAGGTTGGACTGCTTGTGTGCGGGCTACATTTGGGCCGCGATGGCAATCAGGCTTGCTTGAAAGCTGGGATTTGTTTTGGTTGTGGTTGCGACGAGTCGATTACAATGGCACTGGCGGCAAGCATGCTTGTGTCCTCATGCAAAAAGACAAAGTGCGGTTTGCAGAAATGACTTGTAATGAAAGTCTACACTTTCTTTTTCTACTCATTGTCAGTAATTTGGCACCAGTCTTTTTGGATCTGCCTTTAAAAACTTTGAGTTAAGCAGATGTAGTGGTGTGAGCATTTTGAGTTTGTACATACATGTAAAAGCCTATTCCTTGGGCAGGAATGAAGAATATCATCGAGATAACCGGAGTTTCGAGTTAACCGACTCTGAGTTATCAAGAGTTTACTGTAATTATGCCATATCTCAACACATGAGTTTTAAAGCACAGTAGAGGGAATTACATGTACAACAATTACCTTCATTTCATGTACAGTTTCCACGCACCTTTTCCAAATAAAAAATTTACACACCAAACTGCCCTTACAAGTTACAACTCATTTCATTTTCAATAACTATTTCAAGAGAGATGCCTTCAAAAGTTATGCTAATTTGAATCAACCAAGCAACCCATAAGGTGTCACTTTGATAGGTTTCCTAATATACTGTATACTCTGCATTGACACCGTATCCTTGAGATTTATTGTGTTAGAAAATATGTAAGCAGCGTTACAAATTCCTGACACAGGAGTAGGAAGAAACATGGATACATTTCCCTCAAGATTGCCGCTGAAATGAGCAGTGAGTAAAGATTCAGTAAACAAAATTGTTTTCTGCGACCAAATTACGCGAAGTATTGAAGTTATTCCCTAAAATACCCCCACTCAAATCCCTGTTCTCAGTATTTATCTGGTTGGATCAAACCCTCAGAGGGTCCAAGAAGACGGAGAGAAAATGAAAACAGCCTGTGGAGGTCAAATGGGGTCAAGTGTGCTCATGGCAGTTAATTTGGTGTGATGAAAGAAATCGTCCTCCACTCTTTGGGGCATGTTCTCCCTCTTTGGTGTTCTTTTCTGCAAAGACCAGAAATGCCTCCCTATTTTTTTTTTTTAATCTGGCCTCAATGTAACCCAGGGAGACTGTGATTACACAAATAAATTGGTGAGGGTAGAATTTTTCCCCAAACCTTTTTGGTTTGGGGGAAAGATTTTGAAATGTAATCACACAAAAAAATCTATAAAAGATTGTCTTCAGCGATAAGATTGCGACAGATAACAGGACCCACGATGATAACACATGCCTGTGTTGTGTGATCATTATCAGACATTTTCAAGTGAATAAAAAAAAACATGCGGCAACTCTGAGCTGGCACAGCACAATCATTTTATTTTCCTGCAGTTCTTTTGTTAGCCTCCATTTTTTAATCCTTCTTTTTCCCTCACTGCCTTTGTTGCCACGGCGCCATTTATTTGAACAGGGCCATGACAACTTCAACTGTGACAGATTTGTCTTGACATGTAGGTTAAAATAAGGTTCTTACTAGTTCTGCATGACAAACTTCAGTTTCCTGTAACTGATGTTCGATTCTTTCACTGAAACGTGAGAAACAGGGCATATAAACAGCTGTTTCTGTCGGAGGATATTGGAAAAATCCAACCAGCTCTACTTGAAATTTTATAAATTCTTGTCAAGAATACATATATATTTTGTGAATAAGTAGGACATAGGGCAGAGAAATAGGTCTGTCAGTCAGTGAATGTGAAGGGAAAACTCAGTAAAACTTATTCAAACATGGTATTTCTCTCTAATAACTACAATGTAATGTGTATTGGCAGTGTAATGTTGCCGTTAGCTCCATGCAAGAACTATACCATATAGTTGCCATTTGGCCAATTTACAAGGTCTAGGTAGGACATGCTGTGTTCACACACACATCTTGTTTGTGTCTACAAACAGCACACACTGCATTTGTTCAGTTTTCAGTTGAATGTGTACAGACAGGCAGTGTCCTTTTCAGCTTCATGCATAAAACCAATCTTCAGGAGAATGTGCAAAACTGGTAACACCTCTTTTTCCTCAAAACCTGAGCATGAAGCTTCATTCATCACAGTCTTCAGCCCTCCAATTTGCTGGTGTGTAGAGTTTCTTCCCAGACATTATCGTTTTCCGTGTAACTTCAAGGAAACTGAATTTCCCAATCTTTTTTTTCCCTCCTTCCTAATTCAGTGAAGCCTTGGCAGATGTCCCCGCATTCACTGTCGAGTTTGAAGTGGAGAACACCACCTCCAGCTCTCGGCTTGCCAACTGGCGCATTGACTACGAACAAGAGCAGCACACTACCACCATCGTCACAACAGTACCTGTGGCCTCCACTTCTGGGCAGTCTGTGATCCCCGTTGTTTGGGTAAAAAAAAATCCCAGTGATGTCTTTCATTCTTTTGTTGTTAAAATGTAGGCGTCAGGAGCAACCCCTAATCTCCAGACACGAGATGCGGGGTTGCCAGTTTCTTTAGGAAGGTGAAATCCTCTTCAGGAAAATACATCTGATACCAGCATAATCCAAGGAGAGGCCGTCACTACCGTGGCATTACACCCATGTACTTGTAGACATGTTCTCGTACCGGTATTTTTGGCAAGATGCAACACCGTATCAGTCAAAACTGTATTGAATGTGCAATTGTGACCTGTACGTGAGCATGTGTTAATGCAGCACCTAAGCAGCCAGTTCAGTATTTCCAAAAAAAGTCAAGGTCATTGGAGAACAGAGAACACACGCATCATGGGAGTTGGCGTACGGCGACACAAGCGCATATCTGTTCCTGAATGACCTAGGACCTGCTTCAATGTGGGCACATACTGATGGAAAACTGAACTTGTCCATTCTGATAACAAGATTTGCCTACACAAGGGGACAATCCAGGTTTTTACGAGAGCTTTGCTGAATGTAATGAAGTCTTTGGGAAATGTTTTTTCATTAAAAAAAAGGGAAGGCGTATGCGTACAGACAGAACAGCTGCCTATACCATTCGAGCCTTGTAGTGTGAGCAAGCTTGATGGTCAAATGGTTAAAGTGGCAAGACTGCATGTGCCTTCTTGAAAATCCTATTGTAACAAGCCTTTACGATTCCTCCTGGTGGGATTTCAGGAAACACTTGACATAGAGTACATTCAGTCTATAAAGGGCAACCTGCACACTGTATATTTGAATCTCGGCAATCCTTAAAAGCTGTGTCACTTCCTGTGTTTGCATATAAACATGGAGATGACCTTTCTAGTTGTCAAATTTCAAAAGTACATTGTCTGGATGAATACATCCCCCCTCCAAAAAATGTGAAGGGAGAAAATCCACCATTATTAACGTGGCTTAAACATTGGCGGCCGGCTGGGCTGTCTTGTGATTTAGGTTTGTGGACAGGCACAGGAGCTGCCATCACTGCATGTGCTAATGCGGAACCAGACTAGAACATGGCATTCCACGGGCAAGTTCAGGAGGAAACTGCAGCTCAACCAGTAGTCAGTTGCTTTTCAACGCTGCACATGTGCATTTCAGTTACACAGCGAATGACCCTAGTCAGCCTATTTTTTTTTTTAAATCTTGTTATTCACATTTCACCATTGGCTGCGACTCTCGCAACGTACATAGTTATTGAAATCTCGTTCAATTATTTTCACGTGAATGGTTTCTCTCAGTAATGATAAATGAAATCGGCTATTGATAACCAGTGATGCGACCATACCCCAAGGTCTGGTCTAAATGGTCAACTGGATAGTCCAAACCATCCATCATTCGGGTGGTGTAAGTTGAACTGTAGTTTAGTATGATCACTACTTGAACTTGCCTTACGATGCCCAGCATCATGAGGCAGTGACCAGATTAGCTGTTGAAGGCCGTGCTGCTCGTAAAATACAACCCTTGTCACTGCCTTCACCTTCCACGGTGCCAGATTTTTATCAGCTGCAGGATGATGATGATCAAGTGTTCAAAAGACGGTCATGAGATGTTATAATTTTTTGTTACCATAATATCAAACCCGGTGTTTCAAAGTGACCTTCACCGTTCCAAACACTGACACACCCTGATTAAGAGTTTCCAAGTCAGTCTGCAAAACTTAGACTGGTTTACTGTATTTTAGACAAGCTTCCAAGTGCTCAAGTCAGTGTTAGCTTTCCTACAATCAGGCTTGGAACTTTGACTTCTGCATTTAAATCCAGGCACTGGACTCCCTAATCCTTTGTGGCCACCAAACCAGTTAGCACCTGACCACAGGTGTTTACGGTGTGGTGAGTTACCCTCCAAAATATCCTTCCTTCCTCTTCTCCCCTTCCCCTTCTCCCCTCCCCCAAACTGACGAACACTCAGTCGGAGACTCGGTGTCTATCCACCCCACCCCACACACCTGTTGCTGATCTTTGTGTGCACCCCTCACCCAAACTTATTCCCCTCAACCAATAAAACCTACCTGAGGTGCATGCGGTGGCGTCACACTTAATTGCCCTGCTGCCAGAACGTCTCGCCAGAAATGTGACACAGCGCTTCTCTGACCAACAAGGGATAATGCTGTAAGGGTGTCCAAATTTCACAGGGCATAGGTGTTTACGAAGCAAAGAAAACACTTTCAGCAACAAGTTAAATTAAGCAACCGTGAGGTATTTCCAAACGCCATACTCAAAGCCCCTAATGAAAATGATACAGATTTCCCACTCTGTTTGTCTTCCAGTTCGAAGGACAACTAGAATGTGTCGTGCAAAAGCATGCCCAGTTGAACTTGTTCAGGGTCAATACTTGTATGTACCTGAGTTGTAATAAATGCACGCTGAAACATCACATGCAGTTTGAAAAATGAATGACATATTCTCTACACTTAATCATCACTACTCAAAAGTACATGACATCTGCCTGAAAAATATCTCCCAACACTACTACACGTACCTTCCTTTGTCAGGCCAAGGATAATTTTTAGTTCTCATTTTTGCAAGATTTGACATCAAAATATTGGTGAACATTTATTTTAACATTGTTCAGCCAAACAAATGTACACATTAATAAAGCTTGTTTCATTTTCAAAACCTGTTTAACAGAAACTTTTCTTTTACATTCTGGAAAGAGAAATCTTCATTTCGCATTGAATGCGATGGAAGTTATGAATGAAACTCATTGAATTCATTGTTGAGGCATGCCAAAATTTTTGCCCAAGGAATACCCTTACGCAACCTGGGATATTCTCGTTGTGAATGGAGATGCTGCAAACAGGCTTTCCTGTGCATTAAACAGATCATTTCTGAGCCGCTTGCTTAATGCCCCTTTTCCTGTCTCTCTGTTTCACAGGCGGATGACATCGTCAACACGGCCGTCCTGGACGGCGAGAGGGTATCGCTGCCCATGAGCGTTGTCACAGTGACGCAGTCTGGACAGGTGCAGAACATCACCGCCTCTGCGCAGTGTACCAGTCTGGATCCTGATGTCCTCAAGGTAACTTGCTGCAGTTAACAACATGACAAGGCACCCTGCTGCATAGTTTTTTGGCTCTGACTAACTTCATTATAACATCCATAGTTATCCAAGTCACGGTTTCATCTTCTGTGCAGATCCTTTGCACACTTCATGTCCCACAATCCTTTGGGGTCCTCCATTTTTTGATGTTATACAGGGCATTTTGTGTCAGTGGCTTTGCTTTTTGCCATTAGCTCAGCATGGAGAGTAGCCCTAGCCATTTGACAGCAGTGCCTATTTCACACACAGCCTGACTTCAAATATGAATCAAAGATGATCTTGCAAAGTGAAAAAGGTTTTCCCTCTTGTGGGCACCACTTGTACTGCAAATTTTTTTCCCGAGAAGGAAGAGTTTCTTTAGGAGACCATGGGCCTTTTGAAACCACTGTTGCTGTCCTACCAACTGTGTTTCCCAGCCCTGTGCTGATGGTTTCCCCCCATTTGTCAGTATCTTTGTTGGGGGGGGTATTAGAGGCCTCTAGAAAAGACCTTTGTTTGGTCAGCATCATGTTTTCCCTGATATCTAACAACTTGAAATGGCCCTCCATCAACAACTCATAAAAAACTTTCTGGAGGTCACCAATTTTGAGCCAAATATCCGAGTGTCCTTCAGCGTGAAATTAGCTTGCAGCCAGTCAAAGCTTTCCGAATTTGGACTGTACAGAGCACCATGAAATAACCCTTTTAATCATCAGGATCGTAAAAAAGAAAAAAAAACCTATCTGACTAAATTTTTTGTTGGAGGTTAATCCAAATTGGTAATTTCACAGTAGCTGATGTTGGAGGTTATTCAGATTACCTGAGAGGAAATTTGTCTCTGTGATTGAAATTCACTGGGCATTGGCCTGGATGGTTTATTGATGAAACTAATAATCATAAAACTAGTACAACATTTTATGATCTGGGTGGTAAATAAAAATTAAAAGACAGGTGTTCCCTTTAGCGTGTCCATAGGGAGATTCAAATTGTGGAACATTTCCATTTTATTTCCCCTCTGCTCCAACATTAAGATTATGAAGGTTTATTATGCAACTCTTTACTGACTGTTAAGCAATCAAGTTATTTATTTCCTCTAGTGTAGTTTGTTATTTTTTGATGAATGCTCTTAATACGTATTATGCGAAAGGTCAATCAGAGGAATGTCTTTTGATCTGGCCTGCAATTCTGAGCGTCATATTTGCTAGTGAAACTAACTGAAAAGGTCAGGTGTCATCAAATCACTGCTTGTGCTGAAGCTTAATTTTATTTTCATCAAAAGTTGCTCAATTCGATTGCACATTTCCATGTGGACTCAAAGGGTCCGTCATGTTGATGGATTATGGTTAAACATAGAGGAGCCCTCTTGTGATTAGTTTTTGTACAGTGTGTATGTTCATGAAGGGTTAACACATATTTTTTTTAGGCTGACTTGAATTAATAAACTGTGACAATCACAAGATAGTAATTTTTCTCCAAGTCACTCTGTAACTTCATCGTAGACTTTCCTGCAGTGTGAGAATTGACTCACATCATTTTTTGCCCACAGGTCAAGCAGGACTGCAGTGCCCTCTATGTGGATGGGACCGAAACGGGCGGTGCGGTCGGCAAGAAGATTCGTGTGTCGTTTGCCGGGCAGGAGGTGTACAAGGCATTCAACGTCTGGTACCCTGAGTTGCCGCTGGAGGTTGTGCTGTCCGACCCCAAACTGAGCCTGATCAGAGGGTGGAAGATCCCAGCTGCTACTCAAAATCGGTGGGTTGGACAAGTATTGCTGAAGATAGAAAACCAAATTGCTAGCGGGTTGCTGCCGTAAAAAGTATAAGAAGTGAATCAGATAAGATACCATTGCTATGTGGACTAAGAAGGGAGCTGGATATGTGGCAGCGCTCTCGGTATGACAAAAGCATTCTAACATTAATGGTTTTCCGCTATAGTGAGAATGATGATATGAGAGCAAAGAATTTACAGTTACAAGTACAGAAATGCAGAAATTGAAATTTTGCTCAGGTATAATATACAGAGAAAAGGATAGCATTTGATTAATGAGCCTTTATCAAATCTTGTCAGTACAAAAGAAATAAGTACACCACAGAAGTGTTCATTCAAGAAAAGGTAAAAGTCATTGTAAATGACACGTTTTTCATGTCAGTAGCTTATCTTTGTCAATAGAGGGCGGCATGAACAAACTGTAGTTTTCACATTTCCACATTTCATTCTGATTTATAAAGTTGGAATCCATGCAGAATGGACTTTCTTCCGATTTACTGTTGTCAATGTGGTGAAATGTAGTACAGTACAGTTGTATATTTCCACAAGTCAAAATTAAGCAAAGAAGATTGAGAAGCTTTGTTGGAAATTGACATTCACTGTTTTGTTGTCTATCTTGTGAAATGAATTTCAGGTCCAGACGGGATGCCCAGCAAACGTTGGACTTAGGGGCGGAGACATTGGGGTTGTTAGGTCCCGGTAACCTCCAACCAGACACCGGAAGGGATAACACTGCTAAGGGGAAATGCAAACTGCGGTACCAGCAAGCCAAGGTGGACGTATACACGAGGTTCTATGCTCCGCAAGCAAATACAGGTGAGGAGACAACTCGTCCATTACAGAGTTGTACACTCAGACTTCCCATGCAGACTTCCCAGGCAGATTTACAATGCAGACTACCAATGCAGACCACCAATGCAGACTCCCGATGTGGACTTCCCATGTGGACTTCCCATGCAGACTTCCCATGTAGATCTCCTACACTGACGTGCATACTGTACAAACCTGCCACACATTTTTTTCTACTAAGTGGAGTTACGCCATTGTGTAAAGTTTCGTGAAATTGGCTGCTGGCTCAACTTAAGCTCCAGCTTTGGAGTCCTCTGAAATATTTAAAGAAAAAAATTGAAAAGATTTCCATAGTACGCCAACTAAAATAGGCCAAAAAAGTAGGCCAACTAGACCTTCACTCTTTTTCCCCAAAACTAAGCTTCTGTTGTGCATCCATGCTCTGAAAGTCCTTAGTGCTAAACATTTTACTTGACCCAGTCAGTCGGCATGCCACACATTGTTATAGGCCAAACCTTTTATTTCACTACAAGATATTGTTCTCTTCTGTATGTTGACAGTCCCGCGCCTTACCGGTCTTAAGCAGTACTTGTACGGGGACGACATACGCCATCATGTGACTCATCACACCCGACACCAACTACAAGCTGTAGATCAAACCATCATTCTTGTGGAAGGCACAAGGGTCACAGGTCTGGCAGAAGGGATGACCCAAATCCAGGTAAGACGTGAGGAAACCTTTTGTACATGGAGTTTTAGTCGTTGAATTGAGCTTCAATGACATTTTTTCTAAGACACAGCATTATACTCTACTTTAGGTGTATGAAAATTATTTGATATCCTGCCAAATTAAATAGATTGAAAAAGACCCTCAAAGTCTACAATTTTGCTGAGCTGCTGAACTCAGAAGTACTCCTAGTATATCTGATCCCTGTACTTCCCATATATCTACTGTTTGTATAGTCCTTGTTCTTGTCCTTCCCAGGTCGGGGTACAAAAGCTTTTAGCTTCACCCACTTGCCTAGATATTGCCCTCTGTTTTTGTGCTTAAGTGTTAATATTATTTGTAATAATTTAATTGTTTAAATGCCTTTTGAATCTAAATACGTGCATTCTTGTCTTTTAGTATAGCAATGTACTACCTATGTGTCTTTGTAGGGCAATGTTGAAATAAATGTTTTTCCAAATTCAAATTCAATACTCTGCTAAGCCCAAAAAATACCTTCTCAGCAAAAAGTGGTCACCACCTGTGCTTTCTGTGATTTGTGATTGGTCCCTAACCAAGTTTTGCTCAGCAAGTAACTTCCCAGAGCAGTTCCTGCTGTGATTGTCTTGCCTGACTGCTATAGCAGTGACGATTCTGATCCCTAAGTAATGCCCATGTATACCGCCCTCTCTAGTCCACATGTGAAAGTGCAGGTTTGTGTTTGCTGAGATGGTATAGTTCGATTAACCCTAAAAGAGCTGGGATCCCCACTCCGCCCAGAACTCAGCTGTCCAGTGCACAATCCTAATGAAACATACACATGCAGACACTATCAGTGCAAATTTCGACTAATTCAAGCTTAAGGTTTTGTTGTTACGGTCATTGGAAGTGCAAGGCCTCGTGCATGTTGGCCCATGTGCATTGGGGAAGTCAGTGGAATAAGTATGCAGTTTTGCTGACCTGTCTCGAAAAAAATGGGCATGGCGTGAGAACTGAATGTCTGACTTCTACAGAATAGACCGATTGCGCCCGCTAAGTCACATGACCAAGAGTGGGTATCAAACATCAGCAAACATGGTGCCGTCCCATCGCAGAGTGTGTCGTCAATGCCTTTTACTAAACTAAAGCCAACGGTCAGTAAAGTAATCAGACTACTGATGTGCTGAGCACTATGCCAAAATTCGGCTTTATTTTTGGTAAACAATATTTATGGCACACTTTGCTATGATACCCACTAAAGGTCATGTGACGTAGCTGGCACAATCAGTCTGTTGATGTGCAAATAACCACAAGATGTTACTTCCAAAAGATGACTAATGAAGACTTGGTGGATGAAAAAATACACTAAAATGACATTGGAGGAAACGTCAAGGTGGGGTGTGCTGATTTCGTCCTTGTGATTTAACCATAAAAAAGTTGGGCAGAATCAATCCCCTTTCCCCAACTCTTCTATGGTTAAATAACAAAGACACAGATTTTCAAGGCATTTACCAGAATGCCAGCTTTCTGGAAAGGGCTTTGGCTTATTTCTGTCAGCACAAATTTTATGTATTCTTCTCATTAATTTATTAACACAGAACTTGTCATTTGGAATACCCAAAATGTTGAATTTTTTTTGTAAAAACAAACCAACACATTAGTTGCCTCTTTTCATCTCCTTTGGCACAGGTCATAGGTCAAGACGGCCAACAGGTGCTGGGCGAGGCTACCATTGCAGTGTCAGACAACAAAGTGGAAGTGTCTGAGCTCCACGTTGGTCTGGTCTCCGGACTCGCTCTGCAATCGGTGCCTCTTGCCCCTGAGAACAGTGGGAGAGACCGTAGCCTGACCAGGGTCTCTTCCAACAGGGCACTCTTTGCTGAGTTCCAGGTGCGTGAATTGTCAACTCTGTCTCAATTAGCCTAGAGTGCATCGCACAGAGTTTTGTCATTCAGTTTAGAACTGCTGCCTCATTCTGAAAAGTGGTACATCCATGGCAACCAGTTCACAGTTCAGTTAACATCCTGAATTGCTTATCTGAATGACTGCACACATGCACATACATTAGGAGTAGGTTTCTGGCACAGATCAAAGGCTGGTTTATACTTCAGGTAAAAGCGAACGAATTTGACGTCACAAAAAATTTGTAGCAAAATTTTGAGTTGAAATGTGTTGAACTTTTAGGAATTTGCAATATTTGATCTGACGTCACAAATTCACATTCATTTCTGCTTTCATGCAAAGTATGAACCAGCCTTAACTTTATGCTGCCAGGGAGCCTGGTTTGGGCACTTACGCTTTATACACAGAACCAGGGAGCCCGAAACCAGACAAAAGAGCTAGGCCTTATAACAAAAGACGGTACTCAGAACAAAAGACCGAGCTGTTGGGAATTGCTAACATTTTTTCAGTTCTCAATAGAGGAGGAAATCCGTCATTGTTTTGAAAGATTATACCTCTGTTTGTGGCATTCAGCGCGAACGGATTACCAACGGGGACAAAAGTGCTCCAGTGCTGAGCAATACAATACTGCTGCATGCTAATCTGGCCCCTGTTGATAAGACACCAGCCGCGCACTGTGCCAGTTTGGGGAACAAAAGAAACTTATGTAACACCACGCAATCTGGGCTTTTTTTACCAGACGGCAGGCCTGGCTGAAATACTCGGGCATCAATAGATGTTGTCTGTTAGATTAGAGTAGCCACCAAACAATCATTTGTGTGGGTGTAAATGTCCAGTATGAAGTTATGATTTTTAAAAGAATTTTGAAAATGGAAACTGTCCCAGTTTCACGTCATTCAACTTCAAATTCCACCCGGCAGCAAGAGGTTTAAGTTGGACAGAAATGATTTTAATCCAGATAAAGTTTGGAAGGTGTATTTTGATAATTTTGATGTTTAGATACAAGTATGTTTCCAAGCATATTACTTCCGTAATCATGACCAGCTCAGTGCAAGGCAAGGGGAAATGCAACAAAAGATATCATATTGAATTCTGTTCTTCCTTACATTCAATTTTTTTTCCCCTGGACTTTGCCCATCAGGAAGCTATAATGGATGCGAGATTGGAGTTTGATGACGGCACGGAAGTGGCGCTGCAGGACGTTGACATCAAAGACTTCGAGGCCGTCATCACAACCTTGAACCCAGAGATGGTCACTAAAAGCCCCGGGTCCACACCCCACCACCCCGCGGTGATCGCTGTGAGGGAGGGCTCTACCACACTCATGCTGGAGGTTGCGCTCCCGCCTGAGTGCCAGCGTCGCAAGCGCAATGGCGCCCTTGCCTTCGACGTCATCCCCGTCAACGTCTCCTTTGCCGACCGGCCCAAGCAGTGGTGGCCGAGCAGCATGGACGAGGACTTGCTCGGAAATGCAGACGGCAGCCACGGACGGATCCGGCTCACTCCTGAAGCAGCTTCTGTGGATTATGGTGTGGTACGCAGTGACTATGACCCAGACAAGAAGAGACCAAAGCATGGTGGAGGAGGGGGCGGAGGCACAAAATCGGAAGGTGGGATCATATCCATCCCCATCGACATTCCATTTCCTTACGATCCCGTCGATGAATTTGATCAAGCTGACAACGCTAACATTGATGGCTCTGAGGAAGATACCAGTGATTATCCTTACACAGAGGAATCCCTTAGCCCCTTAGAGATTGGCATGTACATCGTTTTGGGCATCTTCTGTATTGCCATCCTAGCTTTTATGATCAACTGCGTTCTCTTCATGGCACGCTACCGCCGATCCAAAAAGGTTCCTGATCCCTTAGGGGGTACCTATCCCCAGAATTGGGTCCTGTTTGGGACGGAATTTGACGGGCGAACTATGCCTGTGCCCCACCACAACGAGGAGAGCATCCCAATGAGGGACTTCCGTGATGACAGTAACCATGGCGATTGTGGCAGCCGGGGTGAGCACACCTGTACGGAGAGCGAGGTGAGCGTGGAACGGCACAGCGTGGAAGAAGACGAGCAGAACAGAGCGTGCCTGGAGGAAGGCGTGCTGGAGGGAAAAAAGATGGCTGCCAGTGAAGGCAGCATTCCCCACTGCCACCACGCCTCCTGTGCTGACCTTGATGACCCGGACTGCTGCATCACAACTGACAGTCACGAGACTGCAGCGTTCATTGCATGCCAGTGTCAATGCCAATGCTACACTGACAGCGATCCCAACGTCAACAATGACAGCACAGCTGAAGAGCGGGACGACGAATCTCAGTGCACAGACACTGAGAGGACACCGTTGAACCCTCCAAACCTCCCTCAGGATCCAAGCAGTACGCCCCTGGCTGGGGCCTGCTGTGACCTCCCAGGCGGGGATAGGGACACACACAGTGACACACTGGGTGATGCACTCACTGAAGCACTCTCAGACTCAGAGCTGAGGATAACAATTAATCTTGGGGAGGGGACTGAATCTGTCCACAGCAGCTTGAAATCCCAGGAGGTTGAGGATCTAGACCAAACCTTGGATTACCTTGACGATCACCCCAGCACTTGCTGATAGACAAGCAAGATTTGCCACTTCGAAAAAATGGCCAGTCTGTGCTTAGTGTAAAGATTTGTTCACCAAGTTTTGTGTCAAGAACTTAACACCACTTTGGCAAACAACAACTTTAAACCCTGCTTTACAGTTGCAGTTTTTTAAGATCTATGTCATGTGCGGCATTATTGAGTGTTTTGTCACATTGACACCAACATGTGGTGTTTTCAGTTTTTCTTAACTCTAGCCCGTTTTTCCCCAAAAGCAAATTTTAACCGATTTAGTCTACATGCTCAGGGGGGTTCCTAGATTTTTAAAATATGGCCTTAATGTTGGTCATGAGAGGAAGGGGGCATTATTCATCCAGGCAAGTTTAACGGTTACTGTTGGTTGAGCCTCAGGCACATTGTCAATATTTTAGGCAAAGGGGAAGCCACTCCTAGTTCTTTGGCCAGGGCTAGAGAGGTAAGTGATTGAACAGGGGCACCTCAAATTAGTAGAAAAAAGAACTTGGATCTCTGTACTCGTAATCAGGCCCAGTTTTTAGACTAAGACTTTGCATGGGCTCCAGGTGTTTGTTTTTTTTCCTTCAAATTTTAGACAGTCATCTCTTAAAAGACACTTGGTGTGAATTTTAAAATTAGTTGTTCTCACTGAACCTGGTATAACTGTTAAACTTACTGTCTTTAAAAAAAAGTTAACTTTCTGTCATTTAGCAGCATTTTCAAAAGTCAGTTGACAGAGTAAATTATTCGAAATACGCCTATTCCATTTGAAAATGTAGGTTTTTTACACTTTGTAATGAGTATTTGGCACGCTGTATCAAGCCAGTATTAAAATTAATCTGTATTTAAAAAAGCCTGTACAAAGGTAAATAGTGTAAATAATGTACATATTTATTATTATAAAAAAAGAAACCATATATAATTAGAATTTAACCAATCTTAATCAAGGAATGGATGAAAACACAAAGCATTTAAATATTTTTAAAAACTTATAAATTGTAGTAATAAATTGGAAAGATTTAGGATTTTTTTATTCTGCCGAAAATGTTTTTTTAAATGGTGCTGAGGTAGATGTTTTTTCCACTCCTTATTTTTGAAATTCAAAGCATTTTGTCTTGGTGAAAGGAATAATACTTGCGGTTAGTATTCATCATGTAACATTTCAAGGCCAAACATTCATGAAAGATTGTCCATATTATTTGGTTATGTAAGACTAAGTCACATGTTCTCATTGCTTTTCGTAGTCACATCCCAAAGAGGTTCATTTGAAACATAAGTACACAGAACGCTGAATCATAAATCCGTGTTAAATACACAGTGTGTATTTTGCATTATAAATGGAATCATGCTAATCAAATGAATGTGCTACATTACCAGTGTTTTTTCTGCTTTGAATTTAGACTTGCAGAAGCACAATCTAGTTATTAAATTTGGGAAATTGTTTTATTATCAAATTGACTCAACGAGCAGTCCAATCGCTACAATGATTCTCCCGACTGAAACAATTTAGAGTCACTGCAAGTGTCTGAACAGGTTAAATATTGATGATATGAGGAGTAATTGGTTGGAAGTTACCGCTTATACAGCAGTATAATGTTTAAAAAGAAATCAAAACTTACAAACCTTCTCGCAGTGACATTTTGTAATTTCAATTTTTTAATTCAATTTCAGTACCCATTGTTTAATTCCTCTAACTGGGTTATGAATATTTTGAAAGGATTCGCATTCATGTCCGCCGAGAGCAATAAGCTTGTGTCCTAGTTGCAGACTTCGCTCGTTGATATTGTTGGAAACACTTCCATTTTGTCCCTCAGGTTAAAATGTCGGACAAGTCGTAATTTGATTGGATATCCATTTGAATCCGCACTCCAGATGAGATGTTGCCTCTGGAATGAATTGACAAAGTTAAAAATGCCAGTTTTGACGTAAAAAAGTTTTTAAGTTTTGGTATGTCACAAAATTCAACCAACCAAGTCACTTTTTACCCGAGATATTTTTCTTGCCATCTGATCTTCGCCTAATGCGTATTGTTTCAATATAAATTATGCTATCTCGCCTTGGTTACTATTACTTTTATTATTTGTAACCATGTTGTACAAAATGCCATGTCAATTTGTACGATAATCCACCGTTGTGTAATTTTGTATCATGGACGAGAATATTCAGTTGTAGGATGTGTTTTCCGTGGACACCATAATGGCATTAGTGAATAAAATTATTCGAAGAAAATGCTGTCTGAACTAATCGATGCTATTGTGTGTCATGCGGATATCGTGCTGTGGATTGAAAACATTTTCCTGGCATATGATGGCAGCGGTACTCTTCAAAAGTGCAGGTACAATTCAAGGTTACTCGCGACTATAGTAAGTTATAGTCATTGTACATGTACAGTACTGTTCAGTACGCTGTCGTGTGATTAGTTGAACCGCCGTAATTCTGGTTTGTAACCGCAAGAGGGCGCTGTGGTTTGTTACTGCTTTAATTTAAAGCAGGGGCAGGAAATCAAATTGTAGAAAGATAAGGTCCGGTTCAAGGCGGGAAAATTATTATTTCCTGTTGAAGAATTGTGGTGGAACGAGAGATTTTCGAAATAAAAAGACATATCGAGGACCATGGTCTTGAAGTAGACCCTTTTTGTCCCACCTAAATAATTTCTGCAATGCCAAGTTGTCAACTTGTGTCAGCCTGGTATTTTGTTTCCAAACTCACTGTGACTGCCCGTCTTTACTTTTAAAAAGCGCAGCCAAGATTTTGAACGCAGATTTTGCTGAAGACAAAGCAGCCGTTCAATATCACACTCTAATATCATATTGAATATTTCATTGCTTGGGAAATGGACATTTTGTCTCCAACGGGCAGAAATTCCAGGGGAAACTTCGTGTCATGAGCGATTGTCATGAGAATTTACACCTATTTTTTCCGCTCTGGAAAATAAATACAAAAAAGTCATGCAATGCACGATTTGAGTCAGCGAAACTTGAGTTAGGAAGTGCAGTGTTCAGGTGGTGCACTCTATTTCACGGAATTATTCGAGGAAGTGAAATCTCACCTTTGTTGGTCTGGAATGACCGAATGATTTAGTAATCATGACATGCAAATAATTCATCTGTGGACTCAACTTATGTTCAGGAAATGCTGGAAATATATGCTGTGTCACATGGTTGCGCAAAGGCACTATGAAATGGCATAGTTCGGGCCAGGGCTCGGTTTATTGATGAGGATATAGTTATGTTTCCAGATTTGGGGGGTATTGTTCATTGTTCTCCGCACAGCTGGTGCCGTGGACTCATGCTGATGGCGGAAACTGATTGCACTATTATCTCTTCACCAATCTGTGTCGATTTTGCGATGGTAAGTGCGCTTTGTGATTACAGCTCATTAGCATAAATATTACCGTAGAGGAATCTTGGGTTTAAAGGGGCAACACCAAAAAGTCTTTACAAAATTCAACAGTAACTAACAGAGAGATCATGGCCAAGTAGAATGCTTTGACTACATCGAAATAGCCATAATGCTAAAATGCAAATTTAGCTTAATGCAGCACACTGTATCCTCTGAAAATTTGGTTTACTCGGAAAAGAAAATGTTCAGTGCATTTTTTGCGACTATTTCAAATACGATAACCCATTAAGCAAAAAAAAACCACAATAAACAAAAACATTATTTTTCATATCATAATTTAAACTGTTTCCCATTCAAGTTTTCTCCTTTTTCTCAATCTCAACTGAATTTCTTTTCGGTGAGCACTTTCATGAAGAATGAATAACATGTAAATTAAACATTACAACATGCAATGTAATTTCAATACGTACTTTTCCTGTAATTCATTCACAACACTCTTCATGTAACCGCAAAGATTTTTCCATGCGATGCTGCTCCTTTAAAGCAGTGGGTAAGCGGCTATTTATAGCGCGCCACGCGAGAGAGACCTGCATTGCCTTTGTTCGGCCGCGGCAAGTTGGGAAGAGTAAAATTGCACGCATCTTGCAGTGGCGCTCGTAGTATAAACAGAAGCACGTGGTGGACGAGTGCACGCGAACAGAGCAGACGATTCCAAGTCTGCACTCAGTTTCTTGCACAAAAGGAACTCTCTGGTTGTTTGGAGTCCCTGCATTCAA
Source organism: Acanthaster planci (assembly GCF_054643075.1). Taxonomy (NCBI): domain Eukaryota; kingdom Metazoa; phylum Echinodermata; class Asteroidea; order Valvatida; family Acanthasteridae; genus Acanthaster; species Acanthaster planci. The sequence goes on along the minus strand of NC_141785.1, from coordinate 8,512,105 downwards.
AATACTTTTGTCCAGTCGGTGCTTTCTGCCCAGTTTCTGTCGCCAGAAATGCCACATTCGGAAGCCACGGCTGCTACTTTTCAGTAGAATGAAATGTCGTCTGCACTGAGATGTTACTGACCCAGTGGGCAGAACCTAATCACAGTGTGTGTCGCCTTGTCTTCACCAGAAGTATTGACGATTGAAAGCAGCACAGTCTAGTAGAGCTGAACTTCAAGCTGCAAGTTCACTGCTGAATTTTACGAGGATCTTTTCTGGCCAAACTTTAGAAGGGCCTACTTCCCTGAGAAACCAACTGAAGTTAACATATTTTGCAGATATTTTTCAACTCATCTGGAACTTTTTAAAGAAAACATCAAGATGGTTTTTCTTCCGTTGCAGAGGTGCATTTTGAAAATCCGACAGGTAAGAACGTTGTTTTTGTTTTTACTCATGCAATTCTTAGGAAAAATACTCGAAAATATTAAGCGGTGAAAACCTTTAGTCACAGAAATGCTTTGATAAAGATATTACTGAAACAGATTTAGGGATTTGATTTTGATTGTGTGAAGTAGACATTCACCGACAACGGTTGATTATTTAGCAGTATTTTTGTGTACATGACATGTATTAAGTTTCGTTTCATTAGGTTATATCGAGCCATGTCAGTCTAAAAATTAACTGGTATATGATTTCATCGACACTGAGTTTCGGGATCGAGTTGGCTGTAGGCCTATATCAACATGCATAATGGAGTTCAGTTTCATTATTGGGTGAACAAATTAATGATTGAGGAGCGCGTTCAGGTGGGGCGGTTGTGAGGTGGAATTTATGCTTTTGTCGGTGTTTGTGTTTTAGTTTGGTGTCAATGCACTCTTGTTGCTGTTCGAATAGAAGTTTGAGACAAACGTAACCGGGAATACCAGTAACTTTCACATTAAGTCAAAAGCAAAATAGTATCAAACCATGATCGAACCAACAAAGATAATAAAACCTGGTGTAAACGTCTGAGGACGGAAGTCGTTGGAAGGTTTGTTCTAGGTCTAGGAAAAAGAGCTCGTGCACGGTCACTTGTTGCGGTCATGACTGCATCCGATATACACAAGGCCTGTTCAGTTTCGGTTGTCGTACTATGTGAAAACAGGTCTGCTTTCAATAGTGCGGTGTCTGTTCCTTTTTAATAGCTCCACGGTTAAGCCCTCGAATGCTTAGCACTGATGATTTTACCGGTCACAACCATGGACTTTACGGTGGAAAATGCATGTATCTTCTATAAACGCACCTAAGTTGCCCTGAACGTCTGGGGCAGGTTCGTGCAACCATGTGTTCCTTCCTCCATGGTGCAACAATTTAAATTTGAATTAACATCTGTTCTTGAGGAACCTGTATGGCGAATTAACTTCATGCTAGTGTGTAAACTGCTTATGCTTCATCTGTAGTCATATGGTTGTTTCATATTCACATCAAAATAATTTTTAAAAAATCTACTGGATTCGTGCCTGTAGTACAGACGTCTAGGCCTACTTCTCCAGTGTAAAGTATTCTCAGACCTATAACAAATCCCCCATCGTAATGAAGTTGCCAAATGGACGGGAAAGTTTTCGTTGCAAATGCTTTACTGCCAACAAGCACGGTCATCTTTGCAATGATTGGGTCACATGCCGAGAGAGGGAAGGGTCACCGGGTCATAGTTTGTAATGACCCCAATATACCCACTCACCTCAACGACCTCACATTGTACAAATCCATTAGCATCTGCATGTACATGTACATGCCACGCTTATGCCAATCCAAATATCCCCAAGGCCTGGGCTAGTCAAAGGCCGATGTCTCTCACGGAAAAAAATCCACGGAAATCTGTTTTCCATTTTTAGTAGGCCCAGAATCCTTTTCCATGAAAACAGTTTCACAGAGACCCTCTTCATTCTAGGCTTCCACGCAGAGCCGTGATCCAGAACAGAATGCTCTCTATTTTTGACTGCCCCGGATACCTTCCTTGTTACGGGACGATTTTTGTCATGGCCTCCCACACACTCATCCCCTGGAGAACATGGGGAAAAGCCCGAAGATATTATAAGTCTATACGTTTGCGGTTTGCCATAGGTACGTGTTCAAACGGACTCCACTCAAGATAGCTCGATGCGTGCATAAAACAAGAGCCTGAGCCCAATTTCATGGACTTACTAAGTAGCTTGGCAGTGCATTATTGCAATGAAAAACTATATCGAAAAATCAGTCAAAATAATATAGAACATGTGACATCTTAACTGGTAACCTATTTTTACGAGGCAGATTTTTTTTGCTATCACATCAGTGTACTTTGTTATTGCGCCGTGAAAAAGGATCAGCCACAGTACTTAGCTGTATACTGAGAGATACTGCTCCACGAGGGAGATGCGAAATTAATTTTCTTTTCCCGGTACGGGACCTCTGGTAGTCGTCTCTCGTGACTGCTGTACTTACTGCATGGTTATTGCTTCATACAGCGTAATTGTCAATCACGCGAGAAGTATATCAACTGCAACGACACCTGACACCGCCTGTTGCTCTACTGTTACCTTGAACACGGAACCTTGAATGACATTTTAATTACCTATGGCCAGATAAAAAGAGAGAATTTTAGCCCCACCAAGAGTAGGCTGATATCCATGTCCCGTGGCCCACGGGTCCGCCCAGGATACGGACGGCAAGAGACATGCTGACCATATATGGAAATTTAAGAGGAAGCAATTGATATACGGCCCAATGAGACAAAGGGCCGGCCTTATGAGAGAAAGGGTCGGTGCTTCCATGTAGCAACTGCAAGGGTGCCTGTAAAGTCGTGGGCCATGCGTGGAGTATTCGTAGACAAAAAGGATTTGCAGTTTCATTCGAACAAGTAAAGACAAAGTGAAGAACTCATAAGATAAGACATACACATATTCCTTGTCATTAAAGGTCTTTCTTTATGACGAAAGAAATGTTCTCAAACAGCTATCTTTGTGTTCTGTTTTAGTAGTAGCACCAAAACGAAACAAAGTTTGTCGTCTGCATTTAATTATTTTATGCCAGACAGGTGATGAGTTAGTTAAGTGTGGACGACTGTATATCTGTGTATCCTGTAAATGTAAATCTTTCCGTCAGTTTACAATAGACAATGAAGGTATTAAAAACGGGACAACACCTGCTCCCTGCACCTTTATAGGAGTCAATTTGAATCTGCAGTTACAACGTCCAAAAATCCCTACAACTAAGCCAGCTACAGGTGCAATACCGCCAACCGAATGCGTATACCCTCCCCCAGCCTACCCTCTGCATCCATGTCCTCACGCTTTCTCACGTCCAACCAACGGACCGCTGAAACCGAACTCAGATTTTTTGTTCGAAGTAACCAGGATGTTCTCAATAATGCTTTCCTTGGTAAAAGGCTTTGGACAACTGCCGAATTTCCCCCTTAGAAGGCTACAAAAATTAATGTAACCCATAAGCTTAAAACGCCAACAGCTGTCAACCCTCATATGATCAGTGTTGTTACTCTACTTGATCAGGTTTGACAAAAGCTAATTGCCTTTGATGTTTTATGTACGAAGCGTTGGCTTTATAGTATCGTGGTTACGAATATAATTTTCCAAACTTTTTGTCTGTGACAAAAATTGACAACATGCATTGAAATGGCACTCTCACTCCTGTACAGCCTTACAGGAGTGACGCGCGCCCCATAGACTTGAAGTTTCAGCCATATAATTTCCCCCTGTGTGGGTTCTTGACTCCCCTTTCTGGAGAGGCTCCAACCGCAAATGGGGCACGTCATAATTCTTGATTGGGCTTTTGAAAGAGAAAAAAAGTGATTACAGGAAGTGCACAATTTTTGGCTTGAATGGGTTTGCCACGCGCTGGCATCGGCGCATTGCCAACTCCGAACGCAAATCAAGACCGGCCACATTTTGGGTTCAACTTCCGAGCTTTGGAACTCTCTCAAGTTTCCGCGTTTTGTGCAGAACCTGATGAAAACAGATAAGAGGTCGGTCGAGTGTTGTCAAAACACTGATTGTATGACGTCATGTCACGTGTCCAGCTTTCTGGCTGTTCACCATGACCGAGCAGTTCGAGATAACTCTGGAGGAACACAGCACACTCAACTAATTCCAGGGTGCCGTACGAAAAAGTGACATAATACGATTCAAAAGAATGTGTTTAATTATGTAAGAATTTTTTTTTATTATAAGTTTCACAATGACGCTAGTGAAATTGAATTTTATTCTGAGTAAACATCAAACCTATGCCATTCTTTGTTTTTGAAGTGCAGTTTATATACAGCTTGGTCTTTCGCCAATTGAAGCACCTTCCACAGTTTAAATTGGCATGTCACTTCCCACAAGGAACCGTTGAACGTCTTGTTGCTGTGTAATATTTGCAAAGTTCGGGAAAAAGAGTTCAGACTTTTTTAACTACCGAAAATACACATAATTCAAAGATCCCCATCCCACCAATTGTATTCCGGTACCCTAACAAGAAAATTTGAATTTATTGTCGCGATGTATATAACGTGGCAGACGTGTTCTTGACATCCAATCAGTCACTGAACCACGTTTTCATTTAAATCTTGCACGCATACTGATAGTCCGTAGGTTTTATTCCCTTTTTTGCAATATTCTTTATTGCCGCCGAACAGACCATAATTAAATTACTCTTGCGAACTGTTTGCATTATAGTGATTTAAATCAGATTTCTCTGAGTCGAAGTTAATGGATTTAAGCAGATTATTGACTAAAAGGCTGAGGAGCCGCGCAACGTTATTTAGGAGAGACAGGAATGGCAAACATGTAGATCGAAAATACAATACATGTAATGTGTTCCTTGCCAAGCCTAGAAGTTGACACGACAACGGACCCGACTTACAGTGTTTAACTCCAGAAAGGTTTACCATTCAACATGCACGCATGTACCAGTATTTTGTATCCTGCAAATGATGTAGATGCATAAACAAAGTGAGAAGGGGGACAAAGGTCAAAAACGTTTCTCAAATATTACACTTTGTGCAGTATCGACCTTACATGCTTTAGTAATACTTATGTTACAGATATTGCATATATGTCAAACATGCTTATACCATACGTTAAGCAATCACACGAGACAATAGTCGAACTCCATGATTTCCGGTTAAGCATTGTCTTGGCCGTTGTTCAATACTAATAATCCAACTACACGACCGAGTACAGATTATTGTTCGGCATATTTGACTGTGGACTCGTGACCTTTGCAAATGGGCTTAAATTATTTTTCGACTCGGTTAGAAAAAAACAGCTGATATTGCAAGACGAAACTGCAAATAATGCAGGCTGTGAGAGATTCCGTAAATGAAGCTTTCTTCCATCAGTTCGGAACCTTGTCCCCTTCCCCTTAAAAAAGTGAGCCCCCTCCCGGAAAAACTCCTGGTGACGCTACAGGTGCCCAATACAGCCCATTCCTACCCCCTTCTGTCTTGCCCCACCCTCTTCCGTCTTGCCCCACCGGAAGTTACGAATTGGCAGTGCATATATATTCCCTTGCCGTTGGTACTCGACAATAGTTCCTTTGACGTGACAAGGAACCATTGAAGTGCAGTCCCGCTTTTTATTTTGGTCCTTTGTTTCCCACCCACCCCCCCAAAAGGGGGGGGGCATAGTGAAACCATTTAGATGATGTAAGGTCAATTGCCTGGGTAATGTTTCATTTTGATAACCTCTAGCTTCATATTCACTTCCACTGTAGTTTCTAATGGGATGACACTGTGGTTTATACATATAATCGATAGTTTATTCGTTTCAAAATCTCCACGGCAATTTTTAATGAAACTTCCTCCCTGAGGAATAACCGTCAACGTGAAGAGATCGTTAAAGAAGGCTCGACATTGGCCACAACAAAACAAAATCAAGCGCAAACTCAACCTCTTGTCGACTATTGCGTCGTCGTATTGCGGAGTATCACGACCAGGAACAGCCATCGACAACTAAAGGCACGCCGTTCTTTAACACACAAGATCTGGAATGCGAATGTTGAATGCGGTTTTCCGGTTGACTTTTGATCCATTTCTGCTGCAGGAAAACGATCTGCAACCACAGTCGTTTGATTATTTACCTGCCGTGTCCACCTCATGAATTGTCTTTTCAATTACAAGTAGCTTTGTATATAAAAACACAGGATTGCAAAATCAGTCTTTAACTGCCAGTTAAAATGTTCCAAAGGGCATGTGTATACTGTTTTTTTTGGCAAACATTAATAGGCATTTTAAGTCTGACCGATCTTGGAAACGAATTTAATGGAGACTAGCCGACATTATAACGAACACGTGGTAGTGGACAACGTGACTATCGTTTTGCGCTTGTTCGTTTCCTTGTTCTTGTTTTCTGTCTTGGGAACTTGTCTTACTCAGACACATGCACGCGCAAATAGGGGAGGGTTGGTGGTGCGTCGTTTTGGGGTGGGACGGGGTAGAGTGGGGATGGAAGTTATTTGGAAATCCAATTATTTGTCTTCATGTTTTTGATCCCTTACTCCTGCCCGGACCCCCACCGTCCGGCGTTGGTTACCGGCCATATTACACCACTGGCCGCATTGGCCAATTACCAAAGGCACACTCAGGAAAAGGGGTTCATCATGTATCCTGAAAAGTCCCATTGTTAAATTAACTCTCAAAAATCAGAGTTGACCTAGTGTCCATCCCGACTGTCAGACCCAATTCTTCTCACGAGAAAGGTCAGCTTGACCTGTATGTGTATAATTTGTGCTTAGTTCTTGGTGCCGGTTACGTCACACTGGTATTAAATTATAATGAATCCCTTGATCCCAACCTTGTGCCTTTGACGTGGTAGCTTTCTTACCTTAATGGCGAATACCCTGTCTTTGCTTGTCGAAACCAATCAGGGCCAATTGGCGTATAAACAAGAGAAGGATGGAGACATCTCGAACCCCATTAATCGCGCGCGAGGAACGTGGTAACGCGCGAAGGTGGCAAATTAAGTAAAATGTTTGCAGTGGGTAGCACCGTCCTAGGATATCCTTGCATGGTGCTACTGCGAACTAAATTTAACTCAATTAACAACGAAGGTTTATATTTTGACAACAGCAGAATTGGCCAGGTTGGGATACAAGACAAAAGCTGTAAAGTATTTTAAAAAAAACAATTAAAAAGTAGATTTAAAAATGTAGGAAGGTATATGCATTGTGGGAGTACACAGAAAACCAAGTGAGTAAAGTCGCTCTTATTAGCTTCAGGTTGGTACTCTTTCACTGAGTCAGTAGTACAGTATAGGCCCGCTTTCTTAAATGAGTTCTGAAATAGGGTTGTGGCATTTGGTCATTGACACCCCTTTGTTACATGTGTTCATCTGCGCGGGATATCTGATATCATTTTACGGGGTACAATAACAGCAGAATGGGGCTGTTGACGGGTTGTTTGTCGAGTGAACACAGCAGACGGAATACCTGGGTGCGTAGCATTCATTGTCAGCGAGTTTTGCACAGGTACGTGTGCCCCGGACACCAACTGATAGTGGACATTGAGAAGCTGCCTTTAGGGGGCGTGGCTTCATCCCTTCGTTCCAGTACCATGCACGCACGACCGTGGCGCACCACTTTTCATACCCGTCAGCACGAACATTGCATTCGACCACGATATAATGGGGCAAACTGCGGCTGTAGAATCTCTGTCTTCTACGGTTTGCCCTGTGCAACCTCTATCACAAATGCGGGTACAAGAAAGATTAATCGGCTGGTCTGTGGTGTGTACACAGTGACGTAAGCCGAGTAAAACATTAATTAATGTTTTACGCTCAGTTTCTGGACAAGGGTGTTTGCAATCGTCGGTCATTGTCATGCAGGGTTGGTCCCAACGCTGTCTTCGTACCAGCCGCGGCGTCTGCCTCTCCGCACGCTTTATCCATGTTTTGCCATTACGTGATGTAACTTGGCTTAAAACTTCAAGTAATTTAATATTTTAGGATACTGTTGGTTATGCACTGTGTGTCGTCTCCATTGTGGTTTGCAGAGGTTACCTGTCAGAAAACAGGAACTCACCATAATGTCAAGTTGAACCGTGTATACAACAAGAGGATTAATTCGTCATCCTATAGCATGATGACGAGGCAAGATGGGACATGCTGTCTTGTCAGTCAGGGTGTGACAAACTGTCACATCATGCATGTAACATAATGAAGCCTAACCCGTCTGTGCGCGTATTTCCAGTACACTTCAACGTCTCTGTAATTAGACTTGACCGAATCGGGATCCTGTGTGACGTTTGTCTGCGTCAACGTTTATGTCTTTATAATATGAGATCAATGATATGGAGGTCGCGTCACTTGCTTCGCGCCCTCTTGTGTCCACTTATTACTGTTTGTGGACTTACCTGACTGTTGGCGTATGGTATAAGTTGTAAAGCTATCAAATGAGGGCTGCTGGGCTGAGCACGACGACCCTGTACTGTGTACAGGCTGAAGGGATGGCTGATTGGGAAGAGCAACGTAAGTTCGACCTGATTCAAGCATGGAGACATGATTCAAGTCTAAGTTTCCTTACATTTTGGGGGTTCGTATCCCGCAAAGTTTTATAGCGCAATTCTCACGGAAAACGAATAAATAGGTGTCTTTTACAAGCGTCTGTCATTTCTGTCTTATTCAGTATGAATTACACGAACATTTTAGGAATTTGTGATTTGATGATGAACGATCCCCACGCTATTATGTAAACAAAAGCAATTCTATATCATCGAGGAACCTATAGCCACAGAAAACATTACATTGAACTTTCATACTGTGCCAGGTTGACCTTCGACTGCTTCGGTGTTTTTTCCGAAGTCCACATTTCGACTCCATAAATTTACCCACTGCAGGTCAGTCCTTTTTAGTGTCGTTTATCTCCTCAACGAATCTGTAAACGATAATCAAAGAGAAAAGTACACGTAGTCGGGTAAAAACGCTCAAGTTCAAATTTGTCGTGTGACTGACGATATGCATGACCGACACATTAAAAAATGCCATATTTTTTTTAACGCCCGCACCGGCTTCTACTGGTCTGGAGACAATGCACATAATCAGCCGGTCTAAAGATCGTGCGTGGATCTCGCAGGCTGTATACCGGTGTTGCAGTGCAGATCACGATTTGTCTAGGTGTGGCTAATACCAGAAAGCGTGAACGGGTAGAACACATACCGTGCGCAACCCTGTCACGAGTCCCGACGCAGTGTCAGTAACGTACTCGATCCCCATGCTATCGCCGTTGATTTCCACATTAATTATTACGTGCATGTGAAATTTTCCAATTATCCTTTCTGTACATTCGCACGCTTCGTGTATGCGAAATATGTGGTGGGAGAGGTTAATTCGGCGATTAGCAGTAATCTCCCTTTTTTTAAATCTCCCATTTTTAAATTGAGAGAGGACGAGCATTGATGTTGGAGGTTTCATATGGTCTGTGTGGGTGTCTGAATTTGCGGATTACGGGTTCCCACGTGACTGAGAAACAGTTAATAAAAGGAAACGAAACGGGACAGTGTGCCCAACCCCAGAAGAGTAAGTTTAAAACTCATTCCAATAAGTCAAGAATTAAAGGAAACAATAAGAATTTAAAAATTCTTTACATCTACACACAAGACACACCTTTGTCATTTTCATTTTTTCTTGATTCATAGTCATTAAAAAATTCCAATCATAGAAACTGACATTCCATTAAATTGGCATGCTGAATTGTTTTCATTGCGAAGACAGGATTTTTTGTCGTGATTGATTTCCTAACTGAAACTGGTTTATGAATAACAACTATTAACAAGGGACCACACGGAAGTCTACACATATACAGTGTGCCGTCATCATTGGGAAACACCCAACTGAAATTATTATCGAACAAAAATACCACCCACATATTTTAATATCATTTCTCAAAGCTTGAAATCTCAAAACGGTTTTGCATAATAATAGTATACCCTCACATGCATGCATCACCATTGGCTCAACCCAAGGACGGTTACAAACCGCTGGTCCATAGGGCTTATCATATTGCACGTGTATAGTCTAAGCTGATTGTCTCCATGGTTCAAACACGTGGTTATCGCTCTCATTATCGATGCATCACCGCTTAGCGACGTCAACTGCACGGTGTTATTGTGCCGGCGTGTTAGTGCGTGATTAACTGTGAGCGCGTGCTCTACACTTGCCTCCCCAGTGCGCCCGAAGAGGATGGGCACTGCGCACATTGAGATCTCGCCGGATGAGATGCACGCTGGAACAATCCAAGGGAATTACGGTCCTGTTTTTCATTTTTAAGAGAAGGACCCTATTCGATCGCAAAGATGGTCTTCCTTGAGGTGCAGCGGACGATCGTCGTCGTGCGAACGGTAGGTACATGCGTTGAGCTTGATGTCTCAGGCTGGCAAAGTCGATCGTACTTTTAGGAAGAGGGCCTCGCATAATTACCGTGCGCTACGATAGACCTCACCGTAAGGGCCGTCATTGATTCCGTATTGATCAAAATATCGTCTGGTGTAGAAGTGGTTTGAGAAACACATCGTTTTTCATTCATGGGGCAAATGTTGCATTGATTACCTGTACTATCACCCTTGCTTGTTTGAATACTGTCTCTTCCTTCGTGACCTGCGGTGATGCCTGATGCTCATAAGTCATATGGACGCCGTGTACATGTATTTAGCACGCCGCTGCAGCGACTGTAGCTTGTAAAGTTGTATACCTTTTGTTTACACACTAGACGGCCAGCTAGACGGCCACTTGTTCCTTGTTCACCTGTTTGCTTAGGCCAAGTATACCAGTTTTTCCTTGACCATTTCGCATGTAGGGATTTGTCTGAGCAGCAATATATCGTGATACGATAATGCTAGTGCTTTGCTAATGTTAAACTGTGTGGTGGGAATGATATTCAAGACCACTGAACATTGCAGGAAGTTCATAGAGCCTAGGCTGTAGGCCTACATATGCGATAACAAAATACTCTCTGTGGATTTTTTTTATTTTGTAAAGCGACAGGAAGCATTTTACGAATATGACGTTATATTCATCAGTGCACAAACTCCTGGAGGCTTAGCGAGATACCAGTGCATTCCAAGATATAGAGGCTTTACGCGGTGGCCATCTTGCAGTGCAATGCTTTTGCTCTACAGGGAGACCTCCGTTGTGCATACCCCTTGAAACAAACACCGGTCTTCAAGATGACGGGTATGCATGCAAACGCTCTATTGGAGAAACTGAACAAGGACAGAGTCCGCCGTTGATCTCTGACGTCAGCGAATAATCAACAATACATTTTGAATTGTCATAAAATGCATAAAAATAGCTACTGAAGGTAGGCCGAATAGATATTACAGTAGCTCCGCAAACGAATGTAATCTTCCTATAGAAATGTTAATTTTTACGGACAAGGGACTCGTAGCAGTATACTACGCGTGAAAACATTGCAATGGCTTTAATACATGTAGGCCCACTTGCGCGCAACGTTGTCGCATCACAACTACCGGCAAATGCTAGATCATATATTTACATATTTTATACTTCTCTGGTCTTGTTTCTTTCTCCAATATACTCATCAGTGAAAGAGTAATGTGTATCCATCCGTCATCGACAAGCGCTTATCAAGCTGGAATTAGTCACGCGTTTCAGTCCATACACCATGTGGTTTGTAGATCCTAAAATCACTCGCTCGTGACCGAACTAAAATGGACTAAAAAGTACTTTCAACCCATGTAGGAATTTTCCATACAGTGGGTAAGTAAACCGTCTGTTAATGGTGTTAGCACCGTCATTGTCGCATATTGAATTTGAACGACGCCCAGTGGTATTTCCGATTGGTGGGCAAATATACTATAGTGGCAGGTCTACGGGATAGGAGTTAGTCGTACCCTAGCCCTGGGCCCAACCCAAGACTACAGGGGTGTGCATGTATATTTTAAAATCGTGTTTTGTCCATTTAGAGGAAGGAGTAAGACTTTTTAGATATGCACTCATGAGGAAGAATTATTCTACACAGTTTTTTACATTTCACCCTTTAGGGAAAATGGGTTTGAAATTTTTGGAGAAAAAAAAGCTGAAGTGCAGATTCATATGATGTAGCCTACACTTTCTCCTCTTTGCCGTCCGTAGTCTTGTTGGAACAAGTCGAGGCAAGCCTGCCTTCAGAATAAACTTTTATAATCATTGCCATAATAGGTTGGTTATTATTGCTTGTTACAAAAGAAGCTGGCCAGCATGTCCCGTGTAAAATCGCTTTCAACCGACCAGTGCCAAGAACTTCTACCCCTGGGCCTAGCAACTGGGTCCCCTATACTGCTCGCGATGCGGGGGGAGCCCTTCTGTAGCGCTCTCTACAATCTTCTTCTTATGACTCCCAAAAAACAGAACTGCAGGTTGCACTACACCAAATGCACGCGCCCATAGATTACAGTGCAAAATCGGACCGAAATAGCGCCGCCTGTTGACTCTCGTGAAGAGGTTGGCCTCCGTTTTTTACTGGAAATTCAAGATTATGGCCAGAAGATAACTTTTCGTTTCAATTTCATGGTGGTTAGCCCCATCAAATTTTTATTTGCCTTTGAACGAAGATACCCCTAAAATAGCAGTAAAATTCATTTCTGAATGTAGCCGCCCGCCTCCAGTTCTATCCAAAATAGGCCCGCAATTTGGAGCTTTTTGTGAAAGAAATACCCCGAACTGGAAACTATCAGTCCTAGATTCGGGATTTATAGAAATATTTCTATGATGCCTTCTGATTATGGCCTGTCTTATTGTAAAAATCTCGTGGGATCACAAATTATTAATGAGCTTGCGCGCAGAAATTTGGTGGACGATTTGGTGGAATGCACTCTGCAGAATTAGGCTGTATACGGATCTCTTGTCTAGAGCTAGGTCTAGGTCTTCGTTCCATTGGAAATGCGTTCGGAGACGCGTAGACAATAGACCTAGCCGTAGCTCTGGAAGCCCGTTTCGGACACGGCCTTATTTTGTGCAGTGCAGCGCCCTCTTCAGTCGGGCACTGTCTCTTCTTACGTCAATGTTTGAGGGCGCTTGGTTTAGATACACGGAAGCGGACTCGTTGCATGCCATGTCGCAACGATGATTTCAGATAGTCGTATGATCGTCCATGGGTTTAAACGAGATAGTAAGCCATTCAAACGAGACAGTAAGTCGTTGGGGTTTAAGCTTTTTTTTACCTTGGCAGCTTTACGCTTCCGTAGTAGTATACGGTGAGATCAGGGTGTCAAAATCTCTAATCGGCAGATTAGGACCGGTATGGAGTAAACCTGTTCCAAAGTATTAAAAATATTTTGTTGTTTTGGGGGGAATACTGGTAAATTCTTGCGCTGTGGAAGTGTCCACAACTACGGACTTGACTGTCGGTAAAGGGATAAAGAGACACTAAATAATAAAGTGTGAACAGTATCTTCAAAATAAATGTCTTCCCGGTACTTTTTTTGTTGTTCAAAATTCAAGTATTTCAGCTCATCAGATAGAGGTACCAGACTATGAAGTTTGAGGTTGCTTGGAGAAATCTCATAGTTGTAAGTAATACATGTATATTGTTAAATTTAGAGCAAGAGTTTGTTTTTCGAACAGAAGACATTTACCCTGTGCAACGATATAACTCGATAGTGAGAGTATATTCTGGTTTATATCTGTTACATTTTATCAGCAACTCAAAAATGCATCACCTCAAATATTTCCTTTGATAAGGGGTAATGGCTGGCTGGATTAAAACAAAACCGTCCTCCTCTAATGTCTCATAAAACCTGGCTATGGAATCCGGTTGTGTAAACCAATTTCGGTCCCACAGGGTCAAGTTGTGAGCGTTTCACCGACAGTGATGTGTAACTTTATACGATAACTCGGGGGTCAAGTCACCACTTGATAACCATCCGGGGGAGCGCCCGGCCGCTTAGTTCCCCAGCGCCCACTGCGCTGCGGCGTTGATGAAGTGCGTGCGTTCAAGTTTAGTATTTAGATGTACAGAGTAAAAGACGCCGAGTGCAGACGACAACGTCGAGTCCATTCCAGAACCCATTGTTTTCGTGCGTCTTCCCGTCTTTGGTATAAAGTTGACGAGTTGTTGTCTTTGAAGTAGTGTCTTTCGGAGTAGCAGAACCTTTACAGGATAGGATGGATTTTCTGCATAAGATGGTAGGATTCGATGTTCTGTTATGTAGATCATGAAGTGTGTGGATGCTGGTTACTGCCTTACTGGTTAACTTAAATACGAAGCTTTCGAATTAAATTTTGCTTGAGTTGTATTTGTTGAAGGTGATTTTGTACTTTAGGTTCAGATACGAATTCTTTGGTTAATTCATTAACGTGGAGTCTGAGACTGTAGCTTCATACTTCTGAGACAGTGCTCTTCTCAGTAGGCCTATTGCCACCGCTATCACGTCACTGAAGTTTGCAGTTATGACAATAGGCTAACGTCTCTCACTTTTGACTTAATTAACAGAAAACACTGATGATTATACATTCCAAAGACGACAGAAATTCAACGTGCTTTGCCTCATTAGCAAACGGAATTGGTCAATGATGCACATGTGTATACAACCATGAATCGTTCATGCAGGAATTCACCGGAACCACTCTCCTTTTTTATAAGTCAGGTATAAACTAGATGTAAGTGAGCAGTAGGCGTCACATAAATATCCTGAAAAATGGCATGGTGGTTAGCAGAGACCGACGCTCGCCGTTTTGCGTTCAATAATTCACCTGGGCCGCGAGCTACTCTGTTAAAATGAACGACTGCTGCTGTAAATCGTCATCTTGCCAGTCCATACAACTAGGATCAGGTTGAAGAATGGTTTTGTGGTTGGTGATTAATAGGTGTCTGAAGATTGGTTGTGTTCAATCAATCACCGTTCTTATATATCTTCAAGATGTTTTTTAACAAATCAGATTTCGTAGCGCCCAAAATGCATACTTTTTGAATGCTGCGGGAAAATACAGAAGGTGAAAAATATTGAAGGCTGATTTTGACCGCAAAGAAAATAATTTAAATGGACCAAGGTTTCACAAATTTTACTTGCTTATAATACAATTCTAGTGCCTTACTGGTACAAAGGAGTGAAAACCTTCTTTTTTTTTCAACAGCGCTGAGCCATCAGAAGGGCACAGCGTGCCACGGCAAAACAATACGAGGCCTCTTTCCATAGAGCCTGCATATTATTTGACCAACAGGATGACTTATTTCGAAACGTTTGCCTGGTCGAATAATAGCTGTCTGTAAAACACGAAGCAAGTCAAACGAACCGAGATCCGTGTACATGAAAGCTGTGTATAATATATCATTTTTTTGGTTTCAACCTGTGCTGGTCACGACCCAATGTTGAGGGGATATTTGGCAGATGAATAGAAAAGAGAATAGGGAAGCCGTTTGTATAAAAGACGGTGTGGCTCCAGCTCACGGGCTGAAGACTGACTGCACTGAACAGGAAAAGAAACGGTTGGGCAAACTTGTCTAGACAAATCATGGACTTCTCGTTTCCCCTTGCACACATCAGAGTTTACATAAATCGCGCGCCCTTTGAGGCACGGTGACGAGACACGAAAGGTAAAAATGTGTGGCTCCTGAAAGTCGGCTTATTGGCTGTCAGGTTTCGGTATTGACGTCACAGCATTAATCATCCCGATTTTTAAGCAAAACTAAAACCTGGGCAGCACAGACGGATGATTTTTATTTTTCGAAACCGGCAGCGGTGTGAAGGTTGATCCATCCGCCCCCAACGGCACAGGGGTCCGAGAAAAGGGGAACGTCGTGCTGTTTGCCCTTGTCGCCGCGTCACACCACCCGCTGGCAAAATGTGGATTGAATCGCTTGCTTTCCGTATTATGACGTCATTCTCGGAGTTCAAGACACTGTGCATACTCTTTTTTTGCATTTGTCCGTTAGCAAAGCATGATTGGGCTGTTCTGTACAACTGAACAGCATCTTTTGCAAATAAAAATTGTTGGTTTACTTTTGTTTGAAAATAAGGTATTCGTGGAATCAAAATTGCGCATCACGATCAATTGATCTTGCATCAATCATAGAGCAAGGAACAGATTCGTAACTTGTCCCTCCGGCCCCTTCAGCCTTTCCACAAGCACCCTATTCTTAGATCCATCGACACCTGTTCAATTCTTAGTTTTGTTTTCAATAAATTCCAATGCAGCGAGGAAAAAAAGTTGGCCTCTGACCCCCCAACGCGGCGGGGAACTTTTTTTTCCAATTTTCCACCTTTTGATCTTTTTATTCAATTCGGCTTTATGCCACGGAATTTTTCCTGGTACATGTAAAACGGAACTGACGTCCGGACAATGCCGCGGGCTGAAAGTTATGAGCAACATTTTTGACGGTTTTGCTGAAGAGAAAATATGTTCACGCACGCATAAAGAAGAGTTGGTTTACCTCTTAGGTTTGAATGTAAAGCCCAGTTTCGGGATGTCGCCCATCCACAACTGTATCGACTCACATGTTTCTCTTCATAAATTTGGTTGTTTGCCTGGATGACAGCTGTGCCACGCCTTCCAGGAAGGGTCGTTTAGCGATCCCAGTGTCTCCATCAACAATTTGATTATGTTTGCTACAGCTAGGGGTTTGAATTGTGAGTCCTGATTGTTTGGACCATTTTGTATCGTGAGGGTTTTCGTTTGGCTCTTTTAAATTCTGACTTGTTGCTTTGGATCTCGTTACTTAATGTAGAGGCTGTTTAATTTTGTTTGTGATGAGAAATAATATTCACAAGACGACTGTGTTGGGTTTGGCTCCCCGAATCTATATGTATTTTATTCATTATACCCCCATGATTTGGGGAAGTATCTGACTACATCATGGATATATACAATTTTTGTAATGATTGCAGGGATCGTCTCGCTGTTGATACAACATGGCCGATTTGCGCATAAACAGTCGTGGTTTTTCTCTTTCCCGCTTAATATTTCAACAATTAAACGACTGCTCCTTGTTTGAGAGAGGCTCGTGCCGTGTCTGCCGCAGAGCCCCACGCCTTGTTGTGTTTGCTTGATGTCTGCCACTGGAGGACTCCAGGCCCCGGCCCTACATAAAAGACAATGAACACTCGCGGATGCTTTCAGCGCAGAGGTCAAGTTTGTCACTCTCGTACTCGTTTCTGTTTCCTTGGTAACGGCAAAAGAAAATAAATCGCAGGTGAGGAGTGTGACGTCAACGCAGGCTATTCCATTTCTAACAGTCTCTGTTTTGTGGAATAATCTGGTGGGTGGTGTGAGCTTGTAGCTCGCAACACTCTGGTAACATCGATTATTTTTTGTCTGTGCGTGAGAGATTCTTTTCACGCGCTTTCGATTTGCGCCTTTTGTGACACAAACGTATGTCAACAAGTGCGGGAACGCTGGTCGCGTGTAAGAGGGCATACCAGGAAGTCACCGGTTTTTCAGTGCAGTCCGTGACGAAGCATTAGAACGGCCAGCACTGCCCCAGCAATCGGGCGCGAGTGTTACAGGAGAGCGCCACTTAGCGCTGATGCCACGGTCGAGTTTTTTTTATTGGACATTTCCGCCAGTGTTGATTGCAGCTGAACATCTTGAGGCGAATCATGGACACATTGAACAAGTATCAGGTAGGTTCGGTCAGTTCATTTGGCCAGAGGTGTTATTATACCCCCGATGCAGTCATAGCGCACCTGTTGCTTCTTGTAATAATTCTATCCGTCGTTCCGCATCCCATGGTTATCGAGAGGACGCTTGATCAAGTTTGATGCGATATCCATAATCTTACAGGCATGCATAAAATTGAATGGTACATGTACACTTTGTCTGACTCGTATTTCCGTGGATGTGGACAAACGACAAATTTCACCAGCACGATGTTGAAAATCACCGTTTGCCCGCGCGATCCCGCTCAATAATTTTCTGTAAAGGTACCTTCATTCTGCATGTGTTGTTTACACTACCTCGACTGCGCTGCGCCCTATCCGATATTTGGTCGCGGGGTGGGGATCTGGGTCCTCTTTTCAGCCAATTTTCAACATCTTTTCCAGTGCTGCAGTACAGGCAATGGTATACCACGGATGGTATTGACAGTAAGTAACTCACCTATAGGGTAGAGTAGCCCGAGACGGGAGAGGGGAAACAGTCAATTAAAAGATGTGTCAAGGAAATGGTGGATGGACACTTCCCTTGGCAAATTACCCTGTCGCTGAAGTCTGAAGAGTCAGGTCGTATCATATAAAAGATTTGCATCTGGTCAGACAAAATTCGTTGATGACCGATTCGGAAGTGGCTCATAAAGGGTATTAATCTGTGCGCTGGCGAAATTGTCGGTTTAAGCACGTCGAGCGGCGTTGTGCTGTATGGACGGACAAGCGGCATGGAATAGCCTCAACTGCGGAATAACACAGCAAAATAGCCAACTTTGGTCGCAAATGGCTAAAGAGCGTAGGCGGTATAAAAGATTTTAGCCACAAGTGTGTTGAAAAAGCTTAGCATTAAACTGTGAAGCAACAATTGCACGTTTACAGCGTGTACAGAGATTGCTGACGCCCAGGTTGGGTAGGGTGGAAGTCCCACTTTTGACATGATGAAATCCTCGGTGCAGCTTGGTCAGATGTTGGTGCACAGAGAGACCTCCAGCTTTTCTTTCAGCCCCCCCCCCCGTGTTCCTGCATATGCTTTCGATCATTAGTGTACAACCTTGATCTCGCATAATTGCCGATTAAATGTGTGTCTGCGTACCGTCGTCGTTCTGCGCTGCTGGGTGTACACGAGCCCCTAGCTTGTTTACCGCCTGCAGTGATTATCGCTGCAAAACGACGCTGTCTCGTTGTCTTCGCCGGTGATTACGAGAGAGACATGACGAGCAGTGGGTTGCCTTTGCTCGTCTTTTGGCTTGTCTGGAGCCGATGGGGAAAGCTGCCATCTGAACACACCGTTAACAAAAAGCCAAAAATTGCCACACTAGCCAGATTAGTCAGGGTATCTCATATACGTGGCAGGATTTAAATTGTTACCTCGAGAAGATACTGTTCGTCAGACAAAAGTGAGGCACATTTATACGCGACATTAAATCAACTTGTCAGGACGATGAGCGCAATCCTGTCATGGGGGTAATCTGTAAACTTTGTCAACATGATACATTCTTGTTGCGTTGAACAAACGACGAAGACTGCCCATTTTTTGTCTGTCGTCCTTACACATTCCAACGAGTGGAGGCGGTGACATACAGCTGGGATAGATTTTAATGTTCCATGACTTTGTTGCTCTTCGCATATTTAAAAGGTTTATCTTCTTAATTCCCACCAGGAGGTTACGGAGAAGGACATTGATCCAGCAGACATCCCATTCGGCCGTCCAAGCTCCGCCCATAAGCGACTGAGCTACGGCGAGAGCTTTTCGGGCTCTTCTTACTCCGGCTCCTCCTCAAGCTACTCACGGACAGATTCGGGCTCCGAGTCGGACTCCTGCTTCTCCGAGGAGGAACAGGACGAGGAGAGCGGCACTGCCCGGCAGGCCTACAAGCTGCCATACCGCCGCTACACGGAGAGCGTCTCGCTGACCGAGCGCCCGCCGTACCAGCGCCGCCACTACGGCCTCGAGTGGGTGATCCGGGACAACCGGCGTTTCCGCGAGGAGGTGCGGCTCCACCTGGGCGCCAAGCCCACCACTACTTACAGCACCACCACGCAGTGCTTCCCCAACAGCAAGTTCCGGTGGTACCGGGACGCTGTCTACATGATCCCTGGGGCCGCAGCGCTGACGCCCCCGAAGACCTTCACCACCACGGTGTTCGTCTTTCCCAAGTTCCCCCAGAGGAACGTGGTGAGCAGTCTGGAGCATCACTCGGCCAAGATGGTCAAGAGGTACCGGGTGGCAGTCGAACTGGAGGCCAGGGACTTTGTCTCCGTCAAACTTGTCCACCTCAGCTATTGATCCAGGACTGCAATCGCCTCACAGAACAAAAACCTACTGTGTTCGAAACCCCCTGCGGATTTTGGCTGTACAGGTTGCTGCCGTACGTTGTGTATAACCATTAGCCCACGAAACAACTCCACTGTAGTCTGCAGAATTCATTTCCAAGGAGCCGGTAAGCAGGGAAACCAGCTAACTATTATGGAAACTGTTAAGTTAGCACAGTTAAGTTAGCATCAGTCAAAAGTTCATTTCTTATGAATGGTTCTCAGCGGGAGTTCGCTTGCTAAAGCAACATCGTTTGTCACGGGGGAGAATCCGCATAGCAGTCGAATTCTTGTGAAGATTTACAGGCTTGCCTTAGTTTCCAGCGACCAATTTAAAGAGGCACGACGATTATGACGTAGCTATGCATAACCTTTCCTCTCTGCGCGGGAAATTCTGGCTGCTTGCATGAGCACATCCGATCTCGAAGCCAGAACACGCACAACTAAGCCATCACAACCTTGCTCCGGACATCTTAGAAAGTCTTCCGTATATATTGTGTCCGTATCGACAGTTTAACAAACTAGTTTTTATTTTTTATTTTTAGTAGGGGGCGGGCAGAAAATATTGCCCACGGTTATGCATTCCTTATCACAGTTGGGGGGAGGCTGAATCACAATAATCGAAGCTATTGCTAATTAAAATTTCGCTTTGAAAAAAATTAAAATGGGAATCCAAAACAGCCATATCTGAATAAATTAGAATGTTATGTGTTGTGTATGTAAATTTGCTGTGTTTCTATGTACACCATATCCTACAATAGGCAGAGTTGAATTTGACTTTTTAGCAGTAGATATGGTACTTCATTTACATATTTACCTGAAGTTGTGTAATATAAAAAGCGGAAAAGACCCTGGATTTTTAGTAGCACGTCTTTGAGTCAAATCAATGCCGAAAAATACTGTAGTGAAACAGAAAAAATGGAAACGCATGTAGTTGACATGTACTCAGGTAACCGTTTCAATTCTGAGACCTCTGGAATAATTTCCATTTTATCATTTCTTCAGTGAACAGTAGTTATATTTATGAAGTTTACAGCGCCGCCTGTGGTTGTATCTCACTACTAATTTTTGACAGGTTATTTTGTTTATGGGCCTACTTGTTTCACACGGATACGAATTTCGATCAGTAATCTGTCGTTGGTTCACGATCACTTTCACCAGAACCCGCATAATGGAAGGACCGAGCCAGTGTTGGGATCACAGATCGAGATCCAGATCCGTCTGAAACGACCAAGTCCTTTATTAAATCGTATTTTGTTTTAAATGATGAACTAGCTGCAAAATATATGTAAAATATTTACGATATAGGCTTGGATTGGATGAAGTAATTTTCAAAACGACAGGGCAAGCAGGCCAGTCTATTTACAGGATAGGAAACTGGACTGAAAGGGTGGCAGCCGTCTTGCTGGCAGAAACAGCCTGTGCTCGGAAGCGCAAGCCAGAGAATAAAATTCGTGCTTGTCTCCACTAAGGTGATGTTATCAATCGATCCGCTATAAAGCCCCGCCCAATGCGCGTCTCCATTAGATCACTTTCATATGCACAGGACACATGCACAACCCTCCTAGAAAATTACAACTGCGTATGCAACGCATATAGAGATCTATGGATGCGTTCGATTAGCTTACGAAAGCGTTCGTTTAGCCATCACGTGATCTTCGTGCCTGCTCTGGTGTCAGCCACCACTACCCCGGCTGGCGAGCAGGTCTGTGGGGGCTGTCCGAGTGTAATGACGTCACGGATGGACTGTTAGAGCATGGATGTGTTGGAACTGGCGAGGACTTGACCTTTTTCCCAGAATGCCTTAGCGAATACACTGCAGCGTTCCATTAGCCTCATTTCGAGGCTTCCCTTGCGTATGACGCTGGTGTATTCAGGGAAGCTAATCGAACACACCGATAGTAAGTTCTTCTTATGCGTGATCTCTTTGATTCAACGCCATTAGGTGCGTGTACGTGCGCGCAGTACGCGCTGTACACCCTTACGTGTTGATCAAAATACGGCGTGCCACGTAAATATGACGTCCAAAATGCCGACGCACGTGGCAGTCTGCCAGAGAGGAAGTAATGTCATTCGAAACCGTACTACACATGTATTCTTCACAGAGATGGAGATCGGTGTAGCTATGGTACTCTCCATTAAACACTCTATTAAACGGCAGAGATTGGTCAGTGTTCAAATGCGACGAGGCTTCATGGATCCTGCCTAGTGGGCCAAAGAGATGATATTGCTGCAGTTATGACATACCCACACCCTTCATTGAAATACAAGGTTCCCCCCCCAAAAAAACGAATTTCACGTATTGTGATTGCAGCGCTGTTGACGTATTTGTTTCGTCAAATACACCCTTTTCTTTTCTTTCCCTCAATTTGGAAAGCAAATACGGAAGTACATGTACACTACGGCATGCACATAAACTTTAAAAAGAGTTTTCTATTTTAGGTCAGGAGACTAAAATTAATAAATCCCCGCTACGTACGTAGGCCATTTCTGTTTCGAGCTATTGACAGTTGTCTCAATTCTCAATGCACGTACGTACATGCCAATCCGTCGACATTTGACGATGGGAACCAAGCACAAGCAGGTCGAAAAGTCTTTTATTTACGGATTTGCAGGCGCAGATTTCTTACAATTTCTCAGAATTCCGCAGCAATGGGAATGAAAATGTTCACGCAAATGTAAATGCAAGGTATAAAAAGACCCTGTTTGTTATTTATGGGTGCTATGTAACAGCTTGACATGACATGAACTTCCGCAATGTTTCGCATTCCTTCAATTCCTAACTTCAGCCTGTATCACAAATCAATACAAAGATGTGGCTAGTCTGTTGTCAATGTTTTATCAGCATTTATCAGAGTGACCTTCTGAGAAAATTGGGGGTACACCGTGGAAAAAATACATGTATGTAATTTTATTTATTCAAATAATTATATGTTATCAGACTATTTTATGATTTTTCTTGAAGGTAGAGATTACTGATTGGTTAAGATTATTACTAAATACAGAGGGTGACCTTGCTTTGAAAAACAAAGACAAGTGTTTAGCTGTCATTACTCTTTCATGTTTTACCCATCCTGGCAACCACAGTGATGCCATTTTCGTTTTATTTCCTGTAAGAAATCCTACCTAAATCATAACATTCCTGATATATTTGCAGCGGTTTTTAGCGTCGAAAATTGGCCATTCCAGATATAACCGGCTTGTGAGATATTTTGTTTTAACGTACATGAACATGGTTCCATGTTCACGTCAGTAACAGTTCCGGTATCGAAGGTTGTCTTAAAAAGCCTTACCTTAAATGCTACATAAAGAGTTTATTCACACTTGGTGTGCACTAGTTTACATGTACTGCGTATATATGGGGCATTCCTTCGTCCATGTTATGTGTGGTTACCAAGATGTTACATGTGTATATTCCATGGCTCCTTGAAGAGCATTTTACTTGATTCAGGCTTCAAACCTAAGCATCAGTTCTGGCTGTGGCTTCTGCCTCGTGGCTTCTGCATCATGGTACCCCTGATGAAGCCAGGGCTAGGAAAGAAGATGCGGTTTAGAAAAATGGCCTCGGTGGCAAGGTTTGGAGATTTCAAAGGAAGGTGACCACTTCACACTGGTCAGCAATTACCAGTGAAATGTTCTCCCTTCAGTTTTTTTTTCTCATATGGCATCATCATTGTAACATTGGCCAATCACTCATCAGATACTGTCTTCACACAAGACAATTCCCCTTTTACAAGAAATGCATAAATCAATGCATGATAAAAGTCGATCGAATAGATGTTGTCATTATTGTGGTTTGTACTTTTATATGTATGCTGTTTTGTATTGTGTATTGTTCCAGGTGACAATTAAATTATTAGTAAAAAATCCAACATTATCAGCCTGCCTTGTATTTTTGTTTACATGATGAAAGAAAATTCAATTGAAACTCGGAGAATTTTTCTGAATGCATTTATTTCTTTAACAAACACTTCTGTATGGATTTCGAAATATTTCACATTTACCCTGTTTCCAGGAAATGCTTTCAAATTTGAAATTCAATAATTACTCTAAATTTCTTGAAATGCATATGCATTAGAAGTTTAGAGACCTCCTTTGAAGTCTAATTTCAATAAATAGACATTTTTGGTATACACCATCTGACAAAACAATAATGCTGGAAATTAAGAAGTCTTCATTTTGAACGATTGATAAAAAAGAACTCTGCAAAGAAAAACGGGGGCAAACAACAAAGTGACCGACATGTATACACACACTGTAAAAGTTCACAAGCACCTAACTGAACTATCTGTACTGCAAATCAGAAAAAAGTGAACAACCTCAAAAATTTCTGCCTTGTCGCCATTTAGAAAGCTAGATTACATGTACGGTATTTAGTGCAGCCACAGCAACTCATGAGAGGGCATTGTTCGGAAGATAATTATAATTATGAGATACATGCAATTAGGGGACGTTCCATCCACTTAGCTGCGGTTTGAAATGGGAAATGGCTGTAGCCACTAGTGTAGACTCATGCATAATTTCAGGCCATAGCCGAATGACTTGGACATAGCTTTGTATGGGACTTTTAACAATGCCTGTCTGCTGAAATGGAATCATGAAAGACACTTCAAAATGCACATCTCACATTACACACATTTAAAAAAATGCACAGCCTGCAGCCAGCTGTGCATGAACAATGGCTATCTCTTTATGGTTTCATGCAGAAACTAAGATACTTAAGCTATTTAAAAAACCTTGCACTTTAAATATGAAAAAGCACTTTTGAAAATGAAAGCACTTTCACAGAAGTACTGAAACATTTTGTTCTTTTTGGCAAATGTGCAGGTGTGTAGTTAAATTACCTTCAGACTGTGACATCTTTGTTTTGACCTGTTTGTTTTCAAACATCATAAATGTACCAGTATTGAAGCTGCCAAAGCTAACCCAATGTCAGCAATTCAGCTGCTTACAAAATCACTTCTTGTTTTATTTCATACAAGCCCTTTTCTCTCAATATTACAAAAGTATTTCAGCCAAAAAAAAAGAAAAAAAAAAGAAAACTTCTATCACACAGGGAAACTTGTCAACTAGAAATTCAAACACTTCAGCGCAGGAATCTTTTGTCAAAAGGACTACAAATGTTCAGTTAATGTCTTCTGAGATAAAAAGCATATTTGATATGCCAATTTTCAATCTAATGAACATAACACCTGAGTTTTGCAAAGAAGCATTTTTTCTTCTTCCTTTTTAGGGGGAGATGCCCTT
This sequence comes from Acanthaster planci, assembly GCF_054643075.1. NCBI lineage: Eukaryota > Metazoa > Echinodermata > Asteroidea > Valvatida > Acanthasteridae > Acanthaster > Acanthaster planci. Next base: position 8,486,979 of record NC_141785.1, on the reverse strand, counting down.
GATCTACTGACATACATGGACATGCATGAGCAAGATTTTAATGTCAGGATTCAACACCAGCCCAGTGGAAAGAATGTGGATAGTTCACGAGGGGACAAACAAAATGCAGATTGAAAAGAATGTTCGACTTTGAGTAGGACATAGACAACACGGTAAAAATTATAAGAGCACACACAGTAAGAGGTTCCACACTTCAGACAAAATGTGTTTCATGTCACTCGTGGCATTCCCACCCAGCTCATGTGTTTACCGACAGGGACCCATCCCTGGCACTTGAAGTGTTTGTTACCCCCCTAAAAATGAGATGGTGACTGAAGGGTCAAATCGGAGTGATAGGGTACCCATCAATCACTGCATCTCTTGAACCCTGGCACTCATATTCTTGATCAATTTTTTTTTTAACTCCTTGAACATTCCAATCAACAGAGCAAATATGCTGCTAAGACACCCTGCATTGACTTGTTTATATCTAATTTGGATTGAATGATGGCCACCTATCAACTCCTGGGCTAGGCTGGCAAGTGCACTCAAAAAGATGAATAAATGCGCAATGAAATTGGAGCATCCGGAAAAGCAGTTAGTGTGTATTTAAGTACCCTGGAAACCCTACAATCGGTAAATGGGGGGGGGGGATACCTTCCAGTTAGAGGGGTGTCTGTCCATTGTTTCAGTACCCAGCAGGCCATTTTGGTCCCCATATGTATGCATACATGTAAGCATAAAGCCTAATTGGTTTTAAACGCTGACCAAAACAGAAATCTTTACCAGGGTCCTTTTCTGATCGAGAAATACAAACCTGCCTCAAACCCCCTGTTGTACAAAACCCCAAACTCCTGATGATAAACTTTACCCAGGTTGCTGACTTAAGCTCAGAACACATGCATTGAGGTATACATGTACTTTGAGCACACATCTAATGCTATTGCTCATTTACCGGTACCTGGGAAATTCCAGACTGCAACAAGGGTAATCTCTCTCTCATTCACTGCATACCCTACCAGTACATGTACATAAATCCAATGATGCCTTGACAGCATGCAAATTTCCCTTGTAAACAGGTGAATAATGGCTGCTTCAGGAAAAAGGCGCCCTCTGCTGGTTATACACAGCAGATGCTAGCTGAAGTGGTGTGGGCTGCAGCAGACATATATGCCTGGTTCCTCTAATCAGCTTCAAAACAGCACAAAACCGACTAAGTTCTTCCCTGAACTTCCAATCTACGGCTGTCTTTCACCGGTCCTCACAGGCGGCGATCTCCTTGGCAAAGCTCAGCACACTCTCTTTGTCCTGCCTCTTGCGCAGCGACTCAGCCAGGTAGCGCTTGCGGCGGTTCATCTTGTAGACCCGGATCCGCTCAGCCTCCTGCTCAGGGTCTGAGCAGACGTTGTCCCAGCGCAGGCTCTCGTCGATCTTGGAGGTGGCCTCACCAAGGTCCGATTCAAACGAGGTCTGTGAAGTCCGACTCTTCACAGTGCCAAGCGACTCCTGGCTGGTCTTCCGGGGTCCATCAACCTTGTTTTCGCTGCCGTCGCCCCTACTGTTTCTCCGCATGCCTCTGACCGGTGCTGAGGTAGAGCCATTTGTGTTGACATTGGTCAGACTGATTTTAGTTGTGGTTTCCAGAGTTCTGGGCTCTGCAGAGTGGTTAGCATGCTTCTTTGATTGCCGCTTGGCTGTACCAGGAATGGAGAGAAAGGCAACAAAATAATTGCTCATATAAAAGAAACTCGTATAAAAGAAACTCTCCCAAAAAAGGCAAAAGGTAAGCCAGGTTAAACCAAGTTTATTGGTACACAGTGGAGTCCATCACTCTTCCTTTCACAAGTAATGTCTGCTCACAAGTCCTTTCACAAGACAGGTCACACGTATAAGTAATGGGGTGAAACGGACAAAGGAATGCTTTTGCCACATTTCATTACATTTGAATGGCTCGTGAGTTGGCTTGAGACTGAACGACTTCTGATGGACTTGCAGGACTAGCAATAGACTCAACTACTGCACAAGACCGAAGTTAACTGTGAACAGTAACGCATGTTTTATTAAAACTTATACATATACTTAAAGTAACACATGTATTCTCTAATTCCTTCCCTGAGACTGATCCTTTATTGACACAGAAAACAGCACCAGTCAGTTCACAGAGTTTTTTCACAAGGCTTTCCTATTCTGGACGCAGGGCTGCATATGTACCACTGCATTCTTACACGAACAATGGGGTGGAAGGGGTCACCACAATCCCACACCTCTTGTAAGTTAGAATTTTTGAGGCTCTTCAATGGGAAACAACAAAGTCACCCCTGAAGTCAAAAACACCTGCACACTCTTGTAATATGATCATACTGAGCTCCTTTCTGGCACATCTCTGGGGTCGAGTGGGGAGAGATGTTTCCAACTGGCCCACACTAGCATCATCTGAAATCATTCAGATGACAGAAAACTATACAATTTCTACAATTTGTCTTCTCTCAAATTGACTGCCTACTTAGTGATGGGGTTCAGAATGCATCCCCTTTGACACCACTACGGGGTGTGGATTACGTATAACTACCGTCCTTGACAAGAAACGAAATGGGAATTTCCATATGTCAGCCCTACTAACACTGGTACATATAACAACTCTCCCAGGGTGGGGGACAGTTCTCATTTTATCAGAACAAAGCAACACACGTCCTCCATGCAAAGTTTTTAGTGTACAGTGTACACACTCCCACGCATTTACATGTTTGCATTACAGGTACCTACTGCACTGTACTATGTACTTTGGGCATTCCTTTGATTTCATGCAGTCAAGAAAACTACGTGAAGTTACTCATTCTCCCAGCACTGTTGGCATCTTTTAATCTGGATTTTTGTCAATGGTACTTCTATTCTTTCATGGT